>NC_089663.1:3948750-4580000 GCF_037042795.1 Molothrus aeneus
GACAATTAGAGCCTTCTGGTATTCTTGGGGTACTGACAGGTTGCCTACTCCTTTGTGCACCACCAGGAAAGATTTCTGACTCTTACTTTGTAACATAGGTTACCTTCATGGTTTTCCTAGTCAGGGACCTTCTTGTCAAGAAAGTGTAAATGCTAAAGGAAGTAGGAGTATTTTGTCATGTGCCCTCTTTTGGTGTTAATTGGAGACAAAGATGCAAACAGCTGGCCATTATTTTCCTTATCTCATGTGACTATGACTGTCCTGGTTTATAGTAAAGATTATAGTTTTAATTTATTTTTACAAAGTCCTGGGTAGCTTCTGGTGGTTGTACAGAGAGCTTGAGAAAATAAGGTTACTACAGATTAATATAAATACACAGAAATGCTTGTTTAGTCACAATGCATTCTGAAAGAAAAGGAATCTTCTAGAGTATTGTAATTTTCCAGCTTTTGAAGAATTGTGTGTTTATTTATAATTTCTGCAGTGATGATTATTTACAAGAGTGACAACATTTAATAGCTTTTACTTACAAACAAGAAGACAACAAGCCCAAAACCCTGGTCTTTGTTTTCCTTTCAACAGCAGGCAAAGCTGCAGCAGCAAATGGATCTGCAGAAGAATCACATCTTCCGCCTGACTCAAGGTCTGCAAGAGGCTCTGGACCGAGCAGATCTTCTGAAGACTGAGAGAAGTGACCTGGAATATCAGCTGGAAAACATTCAGGTGAGGGTGAGGAAGCAGGGCAGTGCTCTGCCTCATTCCCTGTGAGGCTTTGGGATGTGATTTACAGTTTGTCTATGACACTTTCTTTAGGGTATTTTTTAGCTCTGTTTTGCTATCGAGTTGTTTGTTTGTTTGTTTCTTCTGTTAAGATGAAATTTCTTGCATCTGTGTGTGATTCACAGGTTCTCTATTCCCATGAAAAAGTGAAAATGGAGGGCACTATTTCTCAGCAAACTAAACTCATTGATTTCCTGCAGGCAAAGATGGACCAACCAGCAAAAAAGAAAAAGGTGGGTGAAGAAGGTTTGAGAGGCATGGAATTAAATGGTTTTGTAGTTAGTTATGTGCTGTGTATTCTTAATATTCTGTTTTATCTTTCTTTGTGTAACAAAATGTTGTCCTCATTTAAAACCATTCTGAGTTGGTGAACACAAACTTTACTAGGTAGAATGTGTTCTTTGTGGCTTTTCTGGTATTTTGTTATTCCTACAACACTTAGGTTACAACCCAGTAGCTACACCTCAGTGAAGCTATAGGAATACAGAATTTTAAGTATGTTTTTTTTAATGCTAAGTATGTATATGTGTACAAATTTATTGTGTATCAAGAGTGGTTGTCCTTTAGTCACAGCATAGGACAGAGCAGTCAGGCAATGTGACTCGTGTCACATCTTTGTCATAAGCTGCTCTGTCATTTTGAATGAAGTAATTTAATTTTTAACCACATATTTTGAGATCCTCTGTTTAGATGCTTTCAGAGACTCCAGGTGTGAGTACTAACAGGTAACGTATGTCCCTCTTTAAATTAATCCATATCTTGACATTTTTCTCTCCAGTGCCAATATGAACTAAAAATCCATCCTTACACATAACAGAGTTGCCATTAGGCCCTCTGGCCGGACTGCCACTAGCTAGTGTCACTTTGCCTAGGTTAAGCCATCTCTTGCTAGGAGTTAGGAGTTGTCTGTGTGTTTCTGTTGCTAGGGCCTGTTTAGTCGGCGGAAAGAGGACCCTTCTTTACCCACACAGGTTCCCCTGCAATACAATGAGCTGAAAGTGGCACTGGAGAAGGAGAAGGCTCGTTCTGCTGAGCTGGAGGAGGCTCTACAGAAAACACGCATTGAACTCAGATCTGCTCGTGAAGAAGGTAGGGGTTAACAGAAAAGGTGAATCTGGAAGGAGGCACACATTCTTGGTCTGAAAATGTGCCTTTAATTGTGTGCCACTCTAGCAATAATTAAACAACAAATGTTATTACCACCGCTGTGATGTTACAATAAAGGTACACTTGATTCTGTGGGCTGTAACTGCAGACTGGTCACACAGAGCCCTGCTAGGAACCAGAGTGCCACGTTGGTCACATTAACCAGGGACATTTGTCTTGTCTGTAGCTGCTCATCGGAAAATATCCGACCACCCTCACCCCTCCACGCCGGCCACGGCCAGGCAGCAGATCATCATGTCTGCCATAGTGCGCTCCCCAGAGCACCAGCCCACGCCCATCAGCCTGCTGGCCCCACCCTCCAGCCGCCGGAAGGAATCCTCCACACCTGAGGGTAGGCTCCTGCTCAGCTCCTCTTCTTCTCCCTCTGCCAGTGCCATCTCTTTGTATTGATTTCGTTTTCACCCTGCTGATGATCTCTGTCCCTTGCAGAGTACAGCCGGCGCCTGAAGGAGCGGATGCACCACAACATCCCCCATCGCTTCAACGTGGGGCTCAACATGAGGGCCACCAAGTGCGCCGTGTGCCTGGACACCGTGCACTTCGGCAGGCAGGCCTCCAAGTGTCTGGGTAAGGGCAAAGCTCAGCACAGCTCGGGGGGGGGAAAGGCATCCTCTCGGAAGGTTGCGGTTTATTGCAGCCCCGATTCACGTGAAAGGTCTCTGTTTTGGCCCGCGCGTTCGAAGAATGAGTCAGGGCTCTTCATTTCTTGGTCTCAAGGTTGTTTATTGTTTCTTATCTATAAAAAATTTTCTCCTGCCCAGCCGAGGTCCGTCCAGCAGGGCAGTTCCAGGCACACTGCCTGCCCCCAGGGCAGTGTTACGTCTTTATACTAAAAACTACGTGTACAATGTTTACAATTACTTTCCAATACCTATCACCTATGTTAAACAGTGAGTTTCTACTCTAAACCAATCCAAAAGTGCCAACATCAAAGCAGAAGATGGAGGTAGAGAAGAAGAAAGGCTGGACATGCCCAAGTTCCTCCATCTTGTCCCCAAATCCTCTATTCTAAAAACCCCAAAATCTACTTTTTCACCTAGTGATTATTTTACTATTACACTACTTTAACTTCTGTGGCTTTGAGGTCTTCATACAAAGCTGGTAATTTGCTCCACGGGTCATAATCAAACCCACAGGTGTTCTGGGCTGTGTGCCAGGGTCTCTGAGCCCCCTGGCAGGGGTCCCAGCAACTCTGTACTCCCAGAGAGATGTCCTGAGTTCCGACAATCACCTATCTAGAGCAGGGAAAGAAATGACAGCGTGAAGACTCTGAAACTACTTGGTGCAAACATTGAGAAAACATCATGGTTTGGAGTGGAAGGGGAACCTTGGAGAAGCTGGGATTTGTGTGTTAGAAGTTGAGGTAGCTGTGTCATGATTGTTTTTTTTTTTTTGTCATTTAACAGAAGTTTTTCCCTGTCCTCTTGTCAGAATGCCAGGTGATGTGTCACCCAAAATGCTCAACTTGCTTGCCAGCTACTTGTGGGCTGCCAGCAGAATATGCCACACACTTCTCGGAAGCGTTCTGCCGGGATAAGATGAATTCCCCTGGCCTGCAGCTGAAGGAGCCAAGCACCAGTCTGCGTCTGGAAGGGTGGATGAAAGTGCCAAGGTAGAAACAGGACTCTTGGTGCCATGTCAGCTGCTGAAATATTTGGCCTGATATTACCTATTACCCTGGCTCTTACAATGAGATAATTGGTAAAGGCCTATTACTGGGGTATTGCAATTACACCACTATAATTACAATTGCTACTGCTGAAATGTCTCTTTTATAGGAGTTGCATGCTTGCTTTATATAGAATCCAAGCAGAAAGTCCAACATGGCTTTGTGCTTATTTTCTTCAGGAATAATAAACGTGGGCAACAGGGCTGGGACAGGAAGTATATTGTCCTGGAAGGAACCAAAGTGCTCATTTATGATGCAGAAGCAAGAGAAGGTAACTTAGAATTTCTAGCAAGAACATATATTTTAATCTTCAGCTATTGTTTGGTGTTTTGAGAGGCTTAAAGATTGTTATTGTTTCCTATGGCTGTACCAAATTTAACTAAATCTTCAGTGATAAGGCAACATTATTTTTTTTCTAGACTCTTAGCCATTTTATTGGCTGGCATGTCATAATAATCAAACTGTGAAAACATCCTGTGTGCATCCACTTCCTTTTGCTATCACAGTTATTTTCTTGCTACCTGTTTGTCTGTTCCTAATCTGTCTCCCCATTCTCCTGCAGCTGGACAGAGGCCTCTGGAGGAATTTGAGCTCTGCCTTCCTGATGGTGATGTAACTGTTCATGGAGCTGTAGGAGCTACTGAGCTTACCAATACAGCAAAGACAGGTGAGAATCTTACATAGATGAGGTCAAATGGATTTCATCTGGCTTGCATCAGTTAGCCTTGTTTGGCTGAACAGAATTTTCTCCCTCGAGCTTTCATTGTGTAATGCTGTAATTTACCTCCATCTGAATTAGGGGAGTAGCTCAGCACTCCAGACCTAGTTACACCCAGGCTGTTGCTTCTGTTGTGGTAGAACTGTGGTTAATATAGTCATCAAGCCAAATGGAAGTAAATCTTAAGAGATTTGTAGCATAAACACTCGCTTTATTTAAATTTCTTCTCTATTAACTGTGATGTATCATAACTTCTGCCACCATTGTGCTCTGACCACAAAGCCATTAACTTAGAAATGCTGTGGGGTGTATACAGTCTCTTATTATGAAAAAATGTTGATGTGTTGATTTGTATGTACTGAAGAGAACTGATGGATAAGATTCTGTATGTCTTGACTGTTACATTAAAGGATACAGACTGTTAAAAACAAAGGTTTCCATAACCAGTTTTTACAGATTTTTCTTAATCAGTACAGGGAAAACTTTAGTCAAGTGGCTGGTTTTGGTTTGGTTTTGGGTTTTTTTTCCCCACAATGGAATTTCTTTCTCTTTTGAATAAAAGGCAAGAAATTATTTTTGTTGAGTTAAAGACAGCCTTGTATGTATGGATTGCATACATCCAGCTAATATTTAGGTGTAAGTAGCTAGCCTGTGCAGGACCTGTAAAGGAGAAACCAATGTGTAAATTGCCATGGTACGTCATGATAAATACAACTTCTCTCCAATGAGGCTGAAAGGTGTTGATTTTAAGTCCACTGACAATATTCCAAAAACTAATCTAAGTCTTATTCTATCTATATAACATCTCAGATGTGCCATATATCCTAAAATTGGAGTCTCATCCACACACCACTTGCTGGCCTGGTAGAACACTCTACCTGTTAGCACCCAGCTTCCCTGACAAACAGCGCTGGGTCACAGCACTGGAATCAATAGTGGCAGGTGGGAGAGTTTCCAGAGAAAAAGCTGAGGCTGATGCTGTGAGTATAAAAGTTTCATTTAATAATAAAATATTCTGGGAGGGAGCAGAGTTTTGAAAAATATTTTTTCGGTATTTGACATACTGAGGTTTAACTGAAGGTAAGTTATTGCTTCTGCCTTATGATTTGAGCACCAGGAGCCAGTTCGCTGTGAGAATGATGCTATGTATTAAAATACTCTTCTTTAGACTTGGGGAGCGTAGTAAGAGAATCCCAAAATATCTCTGTAATTCCAGCAGAGGAAGGAAGAGCAGTTAGGACATTGTTTAAATCCAGTCTCATAAGGTACCACATAGAACAAGCAAACCGTAAAAGAAGCAAAAACTCCCTCCCTTCCCATTCTTAGAGAGCCAGAGGTTTTATGTTTCTTGCTGGGGGGAGGTGTGTGTGGGTGTGTACTTTTTAGTTTAAGTTTTATCCCTAATAAGAGGTTATACAGATTTGTTTAGGTTTTGGATAGCCTTTCTCACACTGTTACCCTGATAATTCTATTTTCTGGCAAAGGGAGGTTGGATTCTGTGGCATTGCATAAGAGAATTAGCTCTGGAGGTAGGGAATATCTGACTGCAGGAAATACTCTTTTTTCCTCAGGCTCACATTTCTTTTGTATCTGAGAAAAAAACATGCTCCCACCAACATTTATACTTTTCTTTAATCCTTCCCCTTGGAAAATTCCGCTGCTCTGTTGTAGGAGGTTGGGGAAAATGGAAAGGATAGAGACAACAATAGGTTCTGCCTGAATTTAGGATAATTCTGATCAGTTTGCCTTACTGTGTCTAAGGTAGATGAAAGTTTACTAATTCTTTTGTAGGAGGCATCCCTGCAACTTTTAGCTTTCTGAGAAAAAGAAATCTGTGCCAATCTCTTTGCCTGTCTGAATGATGACCTTACATTGTTAAAACACTCCCAGATAAAGAGATGAAGATTAACTCAACAAGAAAAAAATTATTTTTGTCATTTACAGAAACTGCTGGGGAACTCCCTGCTGAAGCTGGAGGGTGAAGACCGTTTGGATATCAATTGCACAATGCCCTTCAGTGACCAGGTAATGGTCCTGTGCACTTGGTTTTTCTCAGAAGTGGATAATTGATTCAGGGAAATGGTATCTTGATTGCAATATGTGTAGTTATGCACTTGTTTGTGGGTTTGATTTTTTCTCTTCATTGCTGAAGAGTATCACCCAGGCTGCTGTTGGAGCATTCCTTGTTCTCCTCATGTAGAGCTATTTTTTCCCCTATTGTAGGTAGTGCTGGTGGGTGCAGAAGAAGGTCTCTATGCCCTGAATGTACTGAAGAATTCCTTAACGCACATCCCCGGAATGGGAGCTGTCTTCCAAATTCACCTCATCAAGGACCTGGAGAAGCTACTCATGATAGCAGGTACAGGGCTGTGCGTCCCCACTGGCCCTGCAGTGGCTCTGTGCTGCCAGGTCCTGCTTGCCTTTGGGTTTGTTCCAGGCTTTTGTCTGGTTTTTTATCAGCAAATTGGCAGGAATGCCTTGCTGTGGTTAACACAGTCCTGTCTGAGGCTGGCTGGTAAGGGATGATGTGAATGAGCACTCAGTTAAACCTTCACAAGAAACTGATTTCAGAGCTGGGGGAGGGAACAACCAGAGACAAAACATTTCCAGGTTAGAGGTCAGTTGTCATTTTAAGTTCAGTTTAAAAAGTGTTGAGCTAATCAGTGAACATCTCTTCTTAATTATTGCATAACCTTTTTAATGTAATTAACCATTTGAGGACCACTATGGGATCACTGGGGCATAGGGCCAACTCTTACCCTCTCTTGCCCTGTAACAAAGCTGGGACTCCTGTCATGATTTAAGATTTCTTTATGAAAGGAACACCAGCTTTAATCTCTCCATCTGTGGTTTTCCAGAGATAATCCTTCCCACACGGATGTAGGCATGCTGAACATTAGGCTGTATCTTCATCTGAAAGCCCAAATTATCAAGTGTCTATATGACATTTGCAGGGAATGAAAAACAAATTCTTTCCTGTTCTGCTAGTTTTGTGTTTTTTTCCTGGTAAGGGTTTAAGATGTCCATGGTTTGTTTGTGCCAGGGTAGTAGAGAACAAAGCAAATCTCACACATAATGAGAAAGCTGTGTTAGTCTGTCACTGGGCTTCTGAGAGGAACTGGCCTTGGGCTGTAATGCAATTCATTAGGGCAGTTCTTGGAAATCCCTTGCCAGTTCTGTTGGCACAGAGTGATTAAAACATCTTGTACTTGAAGAAGTTCTGAAGGGCAAAATAAAACTTCCTGGCTAATTTTGAATAATGTCTTAATGAGGCCACAATTACTGTGTTCTGCTAGACTTCAGCAACACTAATAATCCACACAGGGAATGGTTGTTCTCCTGGTGGATTTACTGCCTGTTGTAGGGTTGGGATTTTAGAAGTTTTCTGTTTCAGTTTGAATAGGAATAATATGGAATGAATTCTGCCTGATACCTTGTGACTGTTTCCACAGTAACAGCCTGTAACAATGAGCTGCTGCTTAGGTAAGACTTTTGTAGTGAACAGGGAGTTCTCCCTTGATGACATGCACCCTTTTTTGTTTCCAGGAGAAGAAAGGGCTCTGTGTCTTGTTGATGTAAAGAAAGTGAAGCAGTCCCTAGCCCAGTCTCACCTCCCAGCCCAGCCTGATGTCTCACCAAATGTCTTTGAGGCTGTCAAAGGATGTCACCTTTTTGCTGCTGGCAAAGTAAGTCACAGCTCCCTCGTGCCCCCAGACCACCCCTTAGACTGCTCTGAGTTTAATATTAGCAAATCAGCATCTTTACTCCACTGGCAACACATCCAAGGTCTGTATTCTTGCTCTGAATATTTTTCTTCAAATAAGAAGAATTTATGGGCTGAAGAGAGGCTGAGCTGGAGACAGAATGGGGGATTTGCTGCTAATGTGGATCAATTCAGTCAGGATGCCATGGTGCTATAGCTTAAACTGCTCGACCAGCATAGCATGGTACTACTCCCTCTTCACTATTGACTACAGTTTTGAGAACTTTTGAGGTTTTTAATTAGTAAATTCCGTCCAGTCTTTGTTCTTGAATGTCATGCTTCCAGGCTAGAAAATTTCCTTAGGTGTTTGTGTCACTTTAATTTTAGATATTTACACAGATTACTGGTTTTAGTATGGAGCATTTAACCACAGCAAAAATTCTCATTAACAATAACTTCTGTGGACTACATTGGTAACAAACTGAGCACCACTCAGTTCAAAGTGATGCTTAAGATAAGTTTCAGGGGTTAAAATGTAGACCTAACCTATTTCAATTTGTCAATCCCTTTTCTGTGCAAAACCTTCTCATATTTTATTAACGTCTTTCAAGCATAAAAGAAATCATAGAAGCCAGTTAAATTCACGTTCTTTTTTGAGAATGTGAAGAGGCTTTTCATTATTTCATGAATTCACAATAATTACCCTATTAATAAAATGTACTTGCTTATCTCTGCAAAGTTCTTTTTGTGGCAAGAGGTTCTCAGATCCATTTCACACTCTCAGCAATAGAATTTATTTTATTGCTGTCCTGAACTATGCTTTTTATCTTCCTTACAGGTTGAGAACAGTCTTTGTATCTGTGCAGCCATGCCCAATAAAGTGGTGGTTCTGCGATACAACGAGAGCTTGAGCAAGTTCTGTATCAGAAAGGTGAGTTTAGTAACTCCCTGCTGTAGTTGAGGTTAATTCACATAGTGCTCTAAGCCTTTGCTTTGGAGCAAACATCTAAAGCCTTTCTGTTAGCATGAGAAAATTTGTTTTCCAGCTAAAATGATAACAAATTGCACTGTGCACTGACTCAAAGTGGAGTAGGCAGCAATTTCCTTTAATAAGAGTTGGCATTTTTGGAGAGATGCAGAACAGAACTGTGATTTTTTGAGATATTGGGCTGAGCTGTAATCATACCCTCAGAGATCTCTCCTCAGGACAAAGAGTTTAAACACCAGCTGCCTTAAAACATCTGGCACCCAGAAACTCATGTTCTCTCCTATGCACAAATTAATGGATGTTCAGCCAAACTACACCTCCCTGGGTGAGAGTCCCTGCAGGTGACTTTGCAGGCACCAGATCATTTTCCAGTGTGACTGAGGCTGCTGGAGGAAGCAGTGGGCACAGCCATGCAGATCTGGCCTCCTCAGGAGGAAGGGCATGACTGACAGAGATCTGGGCACACCTGGAATGTCCACGAGCCCTGCAGCTGATACCAACTCCTGCTCACAGCAGGGAACACTGAGGGTCTGCAGCCCTTCCTCTGACAAGGGCTTACATGCACAACATGCAAAGGCAGGTTTTAGAGGGCAGGTTTTCCTTATCTCCACTAATCCAGACAACTGAATTTAGATCCTAACAAGATGGCAGCAAGCCCAGAATATGCTTTTCTTTTCTGCCAACAAAATTTCCAGATAAAGTAGGATTTATGTAAGGAATCTTGTCCTCAGAAGATCTGGGAATCTGAGCATTGTGTCAGGCTAACCTGCAGAGTATCCCAGCTCTTCAGCCACAAGGCAGGTCCTGGTGGACAACATCTGTCTGTCATGTAAAAAGAAGGAAGGAAGGAAAATTGGCTGTGAACCTACAAGGCAGCTGCTCATTGCTGCTCCAGAAATCTGAGCTGCAGAGCAGAAGAATATCTTCCAGAACAGTGTATTCTTCCAAAAGGAAGAGAATCTCTCCAGAGGAGATTTGGTATGTGAGTCTACATTCAAGCATCACTTCCAACAAAACAAAACTTTCTTCTAGCAAGAGTTTTTGTTCACATGCTTTTGGGAGACTGCTAGGGTCTTTGAGGTTGCCACCTCTCCCTTTGTAAAGATAAATGCAGCAATATCCAACTTTCCAGACTCAGTGTTATCTGTAAGCTGGTACAGGGGACTAATATCTGTCCATGCTCTCCTTTTTTCCAGGAGATTGAAACCTCTGAGCCTTGCAGCTGCATCCATTTGACCACTTACAGCATCATCATTGGAACCAACAAGTTCTATGAAATTGAGATGAAGCAGTACACACTGGAGGGTAGGAGATAATTCCTGAGAAATGCTCCAAGTGGCTCCACAGGTTCTTTTGTAGGGCTTTTCAAAAGCAGTTTTGAAAAAAGTTGGTGCAAATCAAAGTGTCTTTCTCCATTCCCTTTGCAGAGTTTTTGGATAAAAATGACCACACTTTGGCCTCTGCTGTGTTTGCTGCTTCCACCAACAGTTTCCCAGTCAGTATCATCCAAGTGAACCCAGCAGGGCAGAGGGAGGAGTATCTGCTCTGTTTCCATGGTAAGTGGTGGATGCTTGTGCAGGTGTTGCACTTCTTCTGTTCTCTGAGCTGCAGTAGGTACCCAAATGCTGTTGAATTTTGGACAACCTGCTTTGGCTGTAAAATTCTCCATGCCTGGAGGATCAGTTTTTGCACAAGATTTCTGTGCCTGAGGGAAGGGCTGCAGGCAGTGTGCTAAGTGCAAACAGGTGCTTGATTGCCCTGATAAGATGTTCAGGGGCTCTCAGACTTGGGTTTTGTCTGGTTTCTGTGCTGACAGATAAGACTTTTTAACCTTCTGGTGATTAAATAAGAGAGGGTGTTATTTTTTTGTATAGCTGCTTCTGTTGCCCTCTTGTATACTGTCATGGGAATGCACAAACCTTCTGAAGCCCTCTAGCAGTAATTTTGGGTGAGTAATGGTCATCACCTGCCCAACTGTAGATTAAATAATGACCTTAGTTTAGCTGGAACAAAGAGACATGGAATCACAGCACCTTTTGGCCTGGCAGTATTCCTACATCCAACCAGTTCCATGGCATTTAGAGTAACTCATGGCAATCTGGGATTTGTAAGATGTCTCTGATAAAAAGCATGGGAACAACTGCCTTTGTCCCTTCAGAAATAAATGAATAAAACTCAGGCAGCTGCTCATGACCTGATGTGGCTTCTCTTGGCAGAGTTTGGTGTCTTTGTGGATTCCTATGGAAGACGCAGTAGGACAGACGACCTGAAATGGAACCGCTTGCCCTTAGCTTTTGGTAGGTGTTGAGAGACAACCCCTTGCATTGTGGAGATTACTGAAACCAGGAAACATCCCTGTGGAATGGGTACTCTGCACTCAGCCCTTCTGTCTCCTTTTCCCTTCCCAATTCTTCAAGAAACTATGGAGCTTTTTTCCTATGATTTAAGCTTATTCTACATCCAGATGGCAAACCCTCTGAAATATAAGCAATTTAAGGAAAACTAAACCGAAGTTCCATTTCCTTTTTGTTCCTGGTCTGACACTGGTTGAACTGGCTAGTGGAATTTTTAACAATGCTCTAAGTTTCTGAAATAGTGAAGAATATATGAGGGCAGCATGGCTCCCTCAGGCCTTTTGCACTGCTTAATGGGATTTTGTTCAGTTAATAGCCTGTCTTTAATGCCTTTTTCATGATACTTTGGTTAGTAAAGTCCTTGAGATACAGTTTCAAAGCAACAATTCTTTAAACTTGCATCTCCCCCTATACTGATGGTGTCTGTGTCATTACATAAAATGTATTCTTTAGTTTTCCCACAGGGCTGTCAGCCTCTCTTGTGCTTGCTGTTGTGTTTTAGAAGTTTTTAATAGAGAATGTATTTTGTGTTTTTTCCTGCCTTTGCATTGCTCCTCCAGCCTACAGGGAGCCCTATCTGTTCGTGACCCACTTCAATTCCCTTGAAGTGATCGAGATTCAGGCACGAGCTTCTATAGGGTAAGTGGTTCTCTTTTCATCTCTTTGAACAGCCTGTTTTGCAGGAATATATGGACTTGCCAGGAAAAGGTACTGTGCTGCCTCTGTAGAAACTTTTTCCTGTAATTTTCCCCAGAACTCCGGCACGAGCCCACTTGGAGATCCCGAACCCGCGGTACCTGGGGCCTGCCATCTCCTCAGGGGCGATCTACTTGGCCTCCTCCTACCAGGACAAGCTAAGGGTGATCTGCTGTAAGGGCAACCTGGTGAAGGAGACCAACAACGAGCAGCAGCAGCCACAGCACCACAGAGGCTCCTCTGCCACGCGCAGGTGCGGGGACATCGTGTGTCACGGTGACGGTGTCGGGGTGTTACAGTCCCTGCGTGCCTCAGGAGCAAACTTCCCTCCTGATGCTTTCCCTCTGGTGTGGTGGGATGCCCTTGTTCTGTTCTTAGAGCCTGGTGACAGTTACTGTAATACTGGCATAGAGTTGCTAATGGCTTAACATCCACAAGGAAACAAACATCAGCTCTAGATGGGGATAATCTCCACAAATGCTTTGTGACCTTGTGCTGGTTTGCTTTGATGTTGTGATAGAGCTCTGGCTTCAAAGCTTTTTGAGCTCAGATACTGTTGATATGACACTAAACACAGCTTGGCTGTAACAAGATGTAAAGCAAGAGCCCCTTTCTATCAAATAATGGGTCTGCCTTAGGGAGATTAGTGCTGGGAAGTTGTGATGTGATATACAGGTAATTAAATACTCGGGCTGATGGTGCCACTGTGTGCACAGGAAACAGAAATTGAGGCTTGTAGTTCATCCCAGCCTGGCCTGAACATCCCTGAGCTACAGAAAATTGTGTGAAAACTCATATATCAAATTTTAGTGTATTTTTATGTGGAAAAGCATATGGCTGGAGTGTATGAGAAGGTGTTGTGTACAGAACAGGCCAGAGAACATGACTTACACTGGCAATTCATTAAGGCACTTTGCCAGTGTGGCTCATGTGATGGATACTCCAGCTGCCAAAATACCTCTGCATTTTCCATCTTGCCTCAGGGAGGGGCTGATGCTCCTCACCCGAAGGGTGCTGGGGGAAAAGTTACATTTTTGCTAAAAGAAAATGTAACAGGAGGTTTTTGTCACTCAGCGGTTCGCATCAATTATTTTTGAATGACAGCAGCCCCAACAAGAGAGGCCCTCCCACGTACAACGAGCACATCACCAAGAGGGTGGCCTCCAGCCCAGGGCCCCCCGAAGGGCCCAGCCACCCCCGGGAGCCCAGCACCCCGCACCGGTACCGCGAGGGCCGCACGGAGCTGCGCAGGGACAAGTCCCCAGGGAGGCCCCTGGAGAGGGAGAAGTCCCCGGGGCGGCTGCTGAGCACCCGCAGGGAGCGCTCCCCGGGACGGCTCTTCGAGGACAGCGGCCGAGGCAGGGTGCCTGTGAGCGGGGCCAGAACTCCTCTTGCTCAAGTCAATAAGGTAAGGCAGGAGCCTGCAGGAATGTCTGTTCTCAGGGAAAGGCTTGTAGGTACTGCAGAAGGGCTGGGGGCACTGGAAAGCACAAGAGCAGATCAAAGCTCAGCCCCCTGCTCTGCAAATTCTGTTGGGGCAGAGTCCACGTGGTGTCATGCACTGGCCCTGGGCTGGTTGTGGCACTACAGAAGCTGCTTGACACTAGAATGGGCTGAAAGCAAAGATGCATTTAGTAGCAAGTGATGGAGGACTTGAAGGGGAATAATGTCTGGAGCAGGGAACGTGGGAGCCTGCTGTGCTCAGAGTGGTGCTGGCAGTGCCTGCCTTTGTCAGTGTTTGTGGATGACAGGAGCCCTGGCTTTGTGGCAGCAGCAGGTGATGGATGTACTGCTCCCACCACCTCGTGCCTGGAAGAGAAGCACCTGTGACTTCTAACTTGTCCTTTTATTTCCCTGCCAGGTCTGGGACCAGTCTTCAGTGTAAGTCTCAGCTAGACAAAGTTACTCGTCTTGACCTGCAGGAAAAAAAGGAAATCTACTGAGTATATGCACTCCATCTGTCTGCAGCCCAGTTCCCAAACAGCATTCCTGGGCCAAAGCTCGCTCCGCAGCGGGAGCCGTGACGCTTTCCAAGACCGTTCGCAGCTCAGTTAATTTCTCTGCACTTTCCTGCACTCCTGTTTTTGCACTTTGTACTACTGTTACTCTTTCAAGCAGTTCATGAACTTTTTGTATCCACTTTAGTCCCTAGTAGTTCATCCAGGAAATGGGACTCGTGTCCTACCCCAGGTCATCACTGTGGTTAGCACCCCTTAACAGAGAGTTGGTCAAAGTTCTGAGATGTGCTGGGAGCCCCTGATGGCCTGGAAACAGAAGGGCCAAGGTGAGTGAGTCTTTCAATAGGAGCTGTGGTTGGATGTTCTCCACAGAACACATGAAAAATTTCTTCTGATTAGCCTGTTCACCTGCCACTTCTGAAAGTTATTTTGTTCTCACTAAAATCGCTTTAGAGCAGCTCTGATGGGGAGGGAAGAACCCTGCTTTAACCAAGCCCCCTGCCCGGCCCTGAGACAAAGTGCATTACCTATAAGCTACTGGGTTGTAAGACTTTATCCAGGTCTTCTGCATGACAGTTCACTGCATGCTGCTGCACCATCACTGGCTCTCTCCTTTTAGGTTGCTTTGCTGAGTAGTGTATTGTACCTCACTTGTAAATTAACTGAAACCTTTAGATTACGCTGCAAAATAGCCGTTAATTACTCTGGAAATTTGGCACCGAAGCGTTAACAAGCCTTATTCTATGACAAGAATCACAGTCACACTTGTGTTCTCCTCTCAGCACTGGACGTGGTCTCTTCAGCAATGAGTCCTGCCAGCCTCAGCTCCCCAGGGGGAGCAGCCCGGGCTGGCTCCTCCCGTGAGCTGTAGCTCTTGGTGCAATCAGATCCGGTGTCTTGGCACAGGACACCCACAGGAAGCAGCTTTGGCAGTTGCTGACACACCTTTGCTTCCCCGTGTCTGACCTCGAGCCTTTTATTGCTTCCTATTCTCTTTTGCTGTGAACATGAAGCAGAGAGCAAATGATTTTCAAAGCAGGTTTTGACCATTCACTCTGCAATAGCAACATTCTAAGTGAACAACCATGTTCTTTACAACTGGAAAGAGCAAAACTGCATCCAATCTTCTTCCCTTGGCGCCACACTTAAACTTCTGCTAGTCCCTTGCAAGCCTGTGCTAACCTGTTCTAGAAACCCATCAAAATTCCAATGCCTTGTCAGTGTCCTTTGGCGAGTTTCATGAATATTGTATTCTGTTCTCTTGTCTGTTGGGTTATTTTCAGTCAGATGATTTGGCAGGAAATTTGCTGAAAGTTTTTGTCTCCTGGTCTGAATATTTTGAAAGGTCACTGAGATCAGTCTTTAAATCTTTGCATCTCATGGAAGATCTTCAAGACCTCAGAAATGGGCTTGTTGAGTCCTGAAAGTGTATATCTTGTGTCTTGTTCGTGAAATGCTTCCTGCTATAGAAATAGCTCAAAGGACTGTACATATTTACAAGAAACTTTATATTCGTAACAAAAGGGAATTGAATTGGTTTCTACTTTTTTATTGTAAACTGTGCGTTTTTCAACACTGGCTTTTTGTTTTACTGGTGGTTGTGGACAGCCATCCTCAGACACTGGAGGGGCCTCGCCTCAGTCCTCCTCGCTCCCATGAAGAAATATTGTAACATTAAATTGCAATTGAAGCTTGTTAGCATAAATGAGGTTTTAGGTCTCTAAAAGTACAGGATTTTTCTTCATTACCTTTTTATTATTGACAAGGGAGGGAACCAGAGGGACAGTTCAAAGCTCCACCGGGAAAGTATTGAACTTTGTTGTTGAACAATAACCAAATAAAACAAATAACTATCTTGACTGGCATGGTGAAATGACGGCTTCCTTCTCTCTGGAGTGCCCCTGCCCCTTACCTGGCTCTGGGGCTGGGGAATCCTTGGTGCCACAGCTGACCCCAGAGCAAACCCTGGCAATATTCAGCATTTAATACTTTTCATTCCCTGAACAGTAGCATAAGTGGCTTCACAAACCCCAGGCATGTTCACATGCACTAACCCAGGTGGATTTATCCAGGTGCTTCACTAGAGCAGCAGTCACTGCAAGCACCCACAGCTCAGTCCTGCCTCACCTGTGAGAGGGGCAGAGGTGAAGCACCTGTGAGTGTCTGGGACAACAGTCTTGCCCTGGTAAATGACCCTACACACCTTGAGCTGGAAAAAAGGCATCTTAATTAACAAGAGTGTGATCTAATGACAGGTTTGGGACTTATCCCAGCAATGTACTGGGAGCAAAGTGGAGGGAGGCAGTTCCTCATCCCACTGCTGTAAAATGCTGGTGCTTTAAGGCCTAATAGCTGCAACTTTAAAAAAAGACCATTCACAAATCCAGTCAGATTGAGTACAACCTGCAGTTACTGTACAGCTCAACTTACACCTGCTGGGAAAACTTGCTAGATCAGACTTAAATGTAAATACATCTATTTTTAACTGAACTAGTTTTTACAGGGTCTGAAGTATTCTTTCACAGGAAGAGGTTTTTAATATTCACACTGCTGCCTACAGTAACTTAATTTGTCCTCCTACTGTTCAGTGTTTTTGGTTCTGTGCACATACCCACCCCCTCAGCCCTGAGAAAGGGCCTGTTGGAGGCTCTGGGGGTGGGTAACCAATGGCTCCTCTTACAATTTGGTCTACATGACATTCTCCATGAAAATGCTCTCCATCAACCCTGAGCTGCTTGATTTATCTATTGTGCCTACTATGATGTATATGATGAAATGCTGACTTGTTCAATGTTCCTTTCTTTCTTTTACTGTGCACAAACAATACTTATTTAAAGCTCATTGTTGCAGTCCTATGATGCATGATCCGAATTGTAACAAAACTAAATTAATCCAGAAACTGATGGAGTAAAAAAAAATAATTAATTATTTATTGAGCTTTCTGATTCCCAAGAACCCTACACAAATCCATGTCAGCTTGACCCCCACATGCTGTGCTGAAATTCAGGGGGTTGGGGAGGGCAGGGACCTCTTGTTATTCCTGTACTGGTTTACTCCAGGGTCCCCAAAAGTGACTGTAACAAAAGTGTCTGCATCTACCTTTAAAAAAATGTGCTCTCCTAGCAACAGCCAAGAATAAACATAACAGCACAGACTGTGAGCTGTGGGTGGAGAATGTAAGTGAGCTAATAAATCCAACTCTTGATCCAGCTTTTGCCTTTGGAGGGATTTGATTCATCCCATTGCAATAAGAGAACACAGAGTGATTAATTCATTCACCTGTCAAGCAGAAAATGACCCAGCAAAAAACCCAATGGAACACCCCAAAACCCACCCCCAGGCAAAAACCAAAACAACCAGCTTTCCTCTTCTTCATGCTGCTGGAGAGAAAGGGCTTTGGGGGGGCTGAGGGTGCCAGTGCCTTACCTGAGGAAATCTGTGGCTCCTGGGACTGGCACTGGAGGCCCCAGGGACCAGCTCACCTCCATCACTGCTGCTGCTGGCAGTGGGGCAGGAAGGGCCCCGTGGGCAGGAAGGGCGGAGCAGAGAGGGTCCCTCCTGCAGGCCCTCCACAGCCTGGGGCCCACCCTGGGCTCCCCACCAGCCCTCACAACTTTTTGGGGCTGCAAAAGCTGATGGGGGCTGCAGTCCCTGTACTGAGCCCTCTGCCAGCTGAGACAGGGCCCGGGGTTACAACCCAAAAATAAAAATTAAAAATCCTCAAGCCTTCTACACAACCATTGTTCCTGTCCTGTGGTTCCACCATAGCTGATGCACTGGTGAAGAACATGGAGTGCTCTGCAGGTACCAGCACTGAGCACACACCCCAGAGCCTTGGCATTCCCTGGACACTGCAGGGACACAAACTGCGCCCTCACACAGCTGGACCTGCAGAGTCACCCTGCTGAGGACAAAGGCTTGGGGAAAAAGGTCTGCTTGAAGTGGCTGCTGGAACTAAGAGAAGCTGACAGGAGGCTTAAGGCCCATCCCAAGCTTTCCAGCTCTGTTGCTGGAGCTTTTAACTGGAGTCTTGTCCTTCCTCTAAACTTTACATCACAAATAAACACGAACACCTCGGTCTTGTTCACTGACTGAGTGCAAGAGGAGAAAGTGTTTCAATCTGCATCATTTAATGAAAAGCTCATACAACCCACCAAGGCATAAAACTGCAATCAGGAAATCACATGTAATAACAAAATAACTCACTGAAGGTCAAATTACCACAGGTGGAAACAGTAGTAACAAGACAAGTCACCCACATCTCTTGAAAATGTTTTATTTGTTTCTAAAGAGGTTGAAAACAAGCAATTCTTTCTGTAGTTCAGAATACTAAATACTATCCATAGCACAGAATGAAGAAAGTTTTCAGAGAAAACCATTGCACTAAACCCAGATCTACTCAGCTACTGAAGATATTGCAACAAGGCTGCTGAACAGACCCCAGGATGGCAAGGCACCCTCCCACTGTGGCTCACCCCACGCTGGCTGCTGCAGCTCTGTCCCCACTCAAGAGTCCTCACAGACTTGTGCAAAGTGCTTCCCTCACAGTGGGAGGGGCTGCTTATCATTGGCACGGTCACGATGCCCCAGGCACCACAACAAGCACACTGGCAGCAGGTTTGCATTAATGTTGCATTTGTTTTGGGATAAAACAGGCTGTCAGCACCAAGGACAGGCAGCCTGGCATTACTAGAATCACTTAGAAAACAGAAACAGAATTAAAAAGTTGCCCGGCTCCAGCCCTGGGCACAGAGGGTGCTGCATCCAGCACTGCTGACACTGAGGGGTAAGTTTGGCCACTGGACACAGGAGACTTACAGTCACCCTCAGGCTGTTACTGAAGAACTCATCCCTAAACTGCATCCATCCATCTCCTTCCTCTCTCAGATTAAGGAAGTCCTCATCAGTGACAGCAAGAGAAACCAGTTTTCCAAAAGCAGATTACTGCAAGACACAATTACGATTTACAGAAAAATCCAGCCATTAAAAACAATTGTCTTTACCAGAAATTCCACAGGGGAAAAGATGTATTTCAGTTCTCATGAAGAGAAAAAACTACAGAGCTATTCACAGTAGAAACAGTGCACCCCACTCTACCGTAAAATAATAACGAGCTTGTAGTGATGATGATGTTGCTGAATTTGCCCAGAAAAGGCTGCTACAAAATGATCATCAATATTCACACTTACTTCAGCCAGGCAAGTTAGGAACTTGCTACTGAAATAGTGTTTGATGAGCAATGGAAGCAGTAATGAGCTTGCTTTTGCTAAGTGTTATGCTCAAATCAGATTCCCCAAGAATCCTGAACTTTCCAGACTTTGGGCTGGCAGACTCCCAGTCTGCCTTGCTGCTAAAGCTCTTTGATCTGTTGCTGCCCTGACATTATTCAGCCTAATTAAATTGGTGGTTTTTTAACTCAGCTGACAAGGGGCACTGACATCTTTGCCACCTGTCTGGGTGCTGTGAAGCTGCCATTTCCAAGAACTTCCATGGTGGGGCTAACAAAATAAGGCAAATACAGGAGAACCTGGAAGTCTCAGGGAAAATATGAAATCAGAGTTTGTTTGCTACAGCACAGAGCAGAAGTACATTTGGTTAAGTGAAGCATTTTTTTCTGAGACTGCACTGGCCCAGAACAATTGGTCACAAATGACTGTGATGCTCATATTGGCTTGTACAGCAAAGTGGTCACGTATTTCTTCTTGTAACGGTGGGTAGCACTGAGCACCATCACTCCATCCTACAGGGGAGGGAAAACAAGTGAGCATGTGCCATGGCCAGACACATGGGCTGCCCCTGGGCACGACATGCCCTGGCCTCTCACCTTGATGGAAAGTGCATACAGGTGGTTCAACATGACGTGGTTGGGCTCAGGGAGCAGAGCGGGGTCACACTGCAGAGAAGAGGGACAGTGTGACAGTAACAGTGGGACAGACAGTGTGACAGTTCACTCCTCACAGCTGAGGGGTGACAAACAGCATCTGTGACCAGCCACTGAGTCCATCACAAACACAGTCACCATTTCAGAACAACCCCAGGTCCCTCTGGGTAAAACCCTCTGCATCCTCACCAGGACCACGTGATTATCCCTTATGTGCTTCTGGCGTCTTAACAGTTAACAAGATTAAGCTTTTGGGAGGAAAACAGCAGTCTAGTTTTCCATTTTAAAGACAATCAACTAGAAAAATAGATTTACTTCAGATGAATCCATCTGGACATACATAATAAGGAACTCACCAGCACAATAACTTATCCTAAGGTTTCTTCTAAGCTGTCCCTTGTCCATATCCAGATTCTTCCCCATCTGTTCCCACCCTCAAGGGCATTATTTAGCAAACCAAAGTGATGTACTCACAGAAATGCCTGTGTCCTTGTTCAGGATGACCTGCAACAGGTGTGGGGGGAGAATGGGTGGGGATTTAAAGCGCTCCTCTGCCTTGCAGACATAGGGCTCCTGGTGGTACGGTCCTGGGGGTGAACTGGATAGCTCTGCCAGAGAGAAAATGGCAAATATGGTAAATATTTCATCCTGAATACTTTGTGAGAACATCTGCTCTTTATAGGTACATGCAGCCTAAAGGAATCAATGGCACTTAAGTAAAACTGCAGCAGCTGGTGGAGTGCCAGAGGATCAGTCACTGCCTAAGAGGGGATTTAAGGTGCCCAAAGTCTGACTTGGAAGGAGCTGTGAGGGTCTGGGCAGCAGAGTTCTGAAGGCACAACTGCACTTCAGAACTTCTCTGTCACCTCTGCCCAGAACTTCTCCTGCTAACAGCCCAGAGTGCAGGCTGCCCTACGAGGGCAAGACCATGGGATGCACCTGAGAAAGGCAACTGCTCCCCCCTGCAGGCTGGGCTGTGGGAAGGGCCCTTCCAAGTCTGATCAGGGAAAGGAAACACTGCTACAGCCTAAGGGGGAGGGCATCTACCAGAATCTCCTCCTGGCCTGCCCCACAATCACATAGCACTTCCTCCAAAAAGGCTTTGGCCAGGGCAAAGTCACACAGAGCAAAACACACCCAAACACACCTCCTGGCCCAGGCTCAAAGGTCTGCTGAAGGTGCTGCCTCAGTCATGGGCTCCATCCCTACAGAGCTCAGCAACCAACAGGGCAGGGCTGACCTCAGACACGGCTCAAGCTAAACCCCACCTCTCTTCTGTTACACTGGAACATGAAACTTAAGGCAAGAATTGCATTTTTGTATTATTCTTAGGTAGATAATTTACACTACACTGTGAGGATACTCCCCAGCCTGTGCTAGCATGGAAATGCACCTAATTTCTCCCTGCTGAAAAGCAACTCATGACCCCCTCAGCCACCTCCTTAGCAGAGGAAGACTGAATTAGGAGCAGTGCAGGCTCTCAACGTTGGTTTGATGTGGTAAAGCAGAGACTGATCCACCAGTGACTGCCCTAAACCCAGCCACTGCACACAGCAGGGGCAAACAAGGTTACTGAGCACCCAGGACTTCTCCTCATCAGATCTGTGCTGCTTTGTATAGGCTTCCTCCTCTGTGCTTTCCACTTTCTTCCTTTGGGCATTTGTGACTCCTGCACACATCACAGGGCCTGACACAAGTGGAGATTAATCTCTGCTGGAGCTTTAACTCAGATAAAAAGGGAAAATGAAATTTTGAACAGCTCTAAAAAGTGTGACATAAAGTTACCAGTGAGCTCATACCAGACATGTCTGAACATTTTTGGGAGTCCACCATCAAAGCATCGAACACTTCAAAGTCAGTTTTCTTCACCTGGATGATGTTGTTGACAGTACCCAGCTGGCTGGTTACTACTGGCTGCCAAAAGACAAGACAGAAAAACCAGAATAAAAAAAGCCTGTGGGACTAATAGATTCTCAGAACTGCACAATCAGCATTACCAAGAATGAGGTACAATTACTTTTGAAATATGACAGAACCAGATGTGAGAAGAGCTCAATGAGTGTTAGGTTAAGAGGAAGTGCAGGATTTTAAGGGCTGGGAGGGGAAAATGTCAGCTGAACCTGCCAAGCCCACAGGGCTCCAGACAAGGCAGGGGTCAGTCTGGGCTGGAGTTACCTGTGACACCAGCTCTGGACACTGTCCTTGAGCATGGGGGAGCTGCTGGGCAGGCTGGGGTTAAAGCTCATTTTATAGCAGAGGAGGAAAAACAGGCCTGGTAGATTTTGGCACAATTACTGGACTGTGAAAAGATCTAGAGCAGCAATAGCAACATGCTGGCACAGAGAGCAAGGAAGGCACAGCGAGCTCTGGGCTGCCAGCAGTGCTGCAATGCTCTAAAAGGCAGTTTGGCACTGGACAAGCAAAGCTTGGCATCACTTATAAACCAATGGCCAAGAGATCCTGTCCCTCATTGCATCTCCTGCCCTCTGAGCTCAGGTTGATGCTGCCATCCAGGCCAGCAGAAACCTCTCTCTCACCAGCCTGAACAGCCCCTTTCTCCTCTTCAGATACCTCAATCAATAAACAGTGACTCAAAGCAAACTTTACCTCTGCGGGATCATGTGTCCACTGCCCATCCACGAGGAACTTGTACTGGTGCTCTCCTTCTGGCAGGTCCAGGATTGCCACAAAGTTATTGTGACTGGAATTTAAGACAAACAATCAGCCCTGCAAAATTCTGAAAAGTGCCTTGGTCTCTAAGCTGTGACACACACTGTGACACAGAGCAGAAGCCTCCTCATGCAAAACCTTAAACAGGCAGAGAATCTCTGATGCAATCCAAAGGTAAGGAATCAAATTATGATTAATGCTCATGATAATTTCCTCTGTGACAGTGAGTCCCCCCACACTCCTGACATCCCATAACTGGCACTGAGCTTTTGTAAAGTCACTCTCACATCTTCATGTTACTTGTTAGCACAGGAGACCTCATTTATCTGCTGATGGAACAAGATCAGCTTTCTCATATTTCCCTGCCTTTCAGTATTTGCCATCATAAACTGCATTTCCCAAATGCCCATGAAATAAATGAGCAATGAGCAGATAAAAGCAGCAACTCCATACTTCAGGGTTACTTTGGGGCTGAAGAGCTGCTGCTTGGCAATTTCCAAACTCCTTGGGCTGTGAGCTCCCTGATTCCTCAGAAGGCTTTAGCAGCATCTCAAAAAAGCTGAGAAACACCTGATGGCTCCAACAGGCCACTGGGCCCTCTGAGCTGGGCAAAAGCCACTGACATGGCAAGGATGTGTGACAGAGACTGTGCTGGATCCAGCTCCCCTTTCCACCGCCCAGCCCTGCTCCAGGCACAGACACACAGCAGGGACTGTTTGGGGTTATCTGTGTGCTGTGCCCAGTGAACTGACACACAGCTCAGCTTCCACCCTGTGCCATCCAGGAATGGAGAAGCCAGACTGTCATCAAGGGCATGAGGAGAGAGGCAGGACAGGGGTAAATCAAGCCCAATCCCATGTCTGAGCTGCCCACCTCCCTCATGGCACTGAGCACTGCCAGTCCATGGGGAACAGGCTGCAGCAGCACTTCCTTACCTCCTTGTCAGAGGAATTTTACTCCAGTTGTTGAAGGATCCTGACAAATAAACCTCTTTCCCTCCTCCAGTCCAGCGGAACACTGTTGGCCGAGCTTGAGTGGGGGTTTTGTCATTCACCTCCAGGTCCTGCTGCCAAGCCAGAAATTCCTCTTTCTCCAATGGAGCCTACAAGCACAATGTCTCAATCAAAAAAGGTTCTTTCCTGGCAGACTCAGACAACCTGTGCTGTACTGAAAGCTTTTTTTTCCCTCAGGCAGGATTCTCTAAGTTTACTACAAGCAGGTTTTGTCAGATGCAGAATACAAAACGCATCTCTAGATACTGTTCACAAGTTCATTTGCACGAATTCTGCAAAGGTGTTAAAGCCTTCCAAATTTGCAGGAAGAGTGGAAGGCAAAATTATGCTCTGCCCTCCAATTATACCTGCTTAAACACCAATTCACTCTCTCCTTGGCATGGGAAGGAAGGGGGATTGACAGCTTTGTGTAAACTCAATGACAAAATCCCTGCAGGTTGCAAACAGCCCCAGAGCATTCCAAGCAAGCAATGCTGGCAGAACAAACCAGCAATACCTTCATTTCCTCTGGATGGAACAAGTCTGCATCTTCAGGGCTGTCCATGAGGATTTTGGGTCTGTCCCCCTCCTTGGTGGCTCCTCCTGAGCTGTCCCCTCGGGTGGCTTTGTGCCCATGGCGCTCCAGCCCCGCGCGCTCGCTGCTCGTGTTCCCCATTTCTGTGGATCTAAAAGAGCAGGGAAAGCTGGATTAGCACATGCACTCCCACAGCTGGGACACCAACAGGCAGAAAAGGAAACTCATCAGTAGCCTTGGGCTGTGCTTTTGAGTTGAAGAGCCTCAGAAACGTGATTAACCAACCCATTGTGAAGTGACACCATACTCTGAACAAAGGCACTGACAGTTTTTAGCTAGTGCTGATGATGTGCTGCAGTTCTGTACATGAGCAGCTCTACCAGAGGCAGCCAGGCAGGGAGCTGACCCAGCAGGTCCCAGGCACACAGCACGGAGCTGTTGTGTCCCTCCAAGCCAAGGGCTCGATCTTTGCCTCCTGCCCCAGTGCACACAGCGCTGCACCTCGCCAGCAGGTGTTCTCCTGCAACGCCAGGGGAACTTTCTGTCGCAAGGCTCCAAAAGCAGCCTGCCTGAAATGTGACCTCACTAGAGTAAGGTATCTCACCCTGCTGAGGATGCTGAGAGCAGCCGAAGGGAGCTCTAAACAAAGAACCACAGAATGTCCCGTGCTGGAGGCCCCACAGGGACCACCCGGGCGAGCTCCAGCCCCTGCACAGACACCCAACGTTCCCACCCAGTGTCTGAGAGCGGTGTCCCAGCGCCCCTGGAGCTCTGGTAGCCTGGGACTGTGACCGCTCCCTGGGGACAGCTCAGTCGCGCTCTGTCCCCGCTCTCCTCCGGGAGCGGCAGCGCCTGCAGAGACCCAGCCCCGCCTGGGTGCCAACGGAAGGGGCCCGCGGGCGCACCGGGACCTCCGCGGGGCACGGGGGCACAGCCCGGCCTGGCAGCACCGGGACCGCGACCCCAGGAGCCGCCCCTGCCCTGCCCTGCCAGGCCCGCACCCACCGCCCGCCGCGCTCCCGCCGCCGCCGCCGCGCTTCCGCTTCCGCCGGGCCCAGCCCGCGCCCGCCGGGGGCAACCGAGCCCGGCGCGACCGTTCCGGGCTGCCCCGCGCTCCGTGGGCTGCCTGGTGAGCTCCATGGTGAGCTCCATGGCGAGCTCCATGGCGGGCTTCATGAGGAGCTCCGTGGCGGGCTCCATAGTGAGCTCCAAGGCGGGCTCCATAGCGGGCTCCATGGGGAGCTCCGTGGCGGGCTCCATGGGAAGCTCCAGGGCAGGCTCCATGGCGAGCTCCAGGCCAGGCTCCTCCCGCGCCTCCTCAGCACCCACTGCTGCCGGGCACGGCTCCGTGCCCCCCCCGGGAGCTGCCGTGCCCCGGGCAGCGCCTGAGGGCGGTGTTGGAGCCACGGGCAATGGCGCGTCCCTGAGCACGGTCAGAGCGCGCTGGAACCGTCAGCTCTGGTGTCTGCGGGGGTACAGATGGAAGGCCAAGTCATTAAATGATAAATGTTTCCCAAATGAAATGACACTGTACCTTTCTCAAAGCATTCCCACTCAACACTGTCTGGTTTTACCCTTGGCTCTTCCCCAGCTGTTGCTGGTTTTTATTTCCCTTTCCTCACAGCCACAGAGCTGAGGCCTGCAGGTGTGTCACCCTTCTCTTTACATATAAATTGCTTTTTTGTCATTACAAACAGAAGCAACCTGCACAGAGACAGAAGGATTCCTACCAAATGGAAGCATCCACACACTGTAACATTGTGGGACGAGTTCTGCCAGGATGGCTGTGCCAGTGCAGCGCTGGCTCCCGCTGTGTTTTGGGGAACAGCTGCTCCCTTTTTGCCCCTGGGGGTCGAACACCCTGCCCGGGGCAGGCTGCCAGGGCAATGTGTGCAGGCAGCCCTTCCCCAGCCCTGCACACAGCCCCTGCTATAAAATGCAGCTGCTGTAATTTTGGCATTTCACACAGCTTAGTGTTTATAAATGTCCTGTCTCCAACCCTGGTTGTTTTGTTCTCCCCAGTTTTCTTGGCCATCACTGTTTGCAGTACAGGGTACCGTGTCTTGCCCATCACTTGCCCATCCAGGACCACTGGGATGATCTGCACAACAGACACATAGACCCACTACAGGCCACGGTACCTTCATCTGAGGCCTGGCCTTTGCAATGATTTTGTTCTTCTAGGAACCACAAAATGGTAACAAAATGCAGGGTAAGGCCTGCTAGCAGATCATGAGGCTGTGGTTACCAGTCTGTGGTAGGTACAAACATTAAAGTCTGCTGTTAAAATGTGATGGTTCCTCCTCCCATGGTGATGAACCATTTGTGGTTGTGCTCCATGCCAAAACCTCTGGGAGCTGCTGGCCTGTGGACAGAACAGAAGCCATGGACAAGGCATTTCAGCCTCACTGTTGCTGCCTTCTCCTCCCTGTTTTCCCTGTGTCTGCTCCCTTTTCAGGACTGGCTCATGTCTCCCCTGGCCCTGACGGGTGGGTGTAGCACACTCCTGGAGCAATCAGCTGTAACTCACTCTGTCAGGTGCTGCTCCCTGAGAGGGCTGGATGACATCACACCATGAACACCTAAATCATCCCCCACCTCCTCATACACGTCTGTGTGCACGTCCCTGCATTCACTGGAGTGTTGTTTTCTCCCCTCAGCCTGAGTGGGAGCCCCATTCCCTCACAGCTGTTGGTGCAGGAGATGTGGGAAGTGAGGGATCAGCTAAAGACAAGCCACAGGGCCTGGCAGAGCTCAGCCTCCCACTGATTCTCTGGAACCCTGGAGTTCTGCTCCTCCCTTTAACAGCATCTGTGACTTTTTGCCTCCTTTTATGCTCTGCAGCCTGAAGGGCATAAAAACTCCCCCTCTTCCACCCCATCTGAACCAGCCTTCACATTCCAAAGGAAGACTACAAAATACTTTTTCTACCTCTGCCGCTGTTGGGGTAAAAGGAGCAGGGGAAAACACAGTGACTAATTCAGAATAAGAAATTCTGAATAAGAAATTCCCTTAAAAAACCAAACAAAATATCCCCAAAACAAACAAACAAACAACCCCAAAATTCACTTTCAGACTTCTCACAGCCTCTAAAACAAGATAAAAGTAATAATGAAATGTTTCATCTGGTGTCATGACTGTGCCACACCCCCTCCTAGGACAATGTGAGGTTTTAAAAGCAGAGGCTTGTAAAAGACCTGCAGGATATGAAGAGCCGTGTGGTCTCTGTTAGTTGCCATGTCAGTAGCCACAAGCAAAGCTCAGCTCCTTTCTCCCTCCCTCACACCTACCTTTTTTAGTAAACACGAGCTAGACCTGGCCTGACTATTACATCTTCTTAGTCAGAAGTTAATTTTAAGGCAGTTTGGTTCTTGGCTCTTAAAATGATGAGACTCAGCAGAGCTGGTCAAAGTTCTGGGAATCATTACAGAGCACTTTGGGTGCTGTACAGGCTGAGGGGTCAAGTGAAGTGACATCTTTGCTACTGAGTCACTCTACCCCCTTGGAGATATCACTTACCATCCCTCTCTATCAGCTGACTCATTTTAAAAGAGAGTAAGGACCAAACAGGATAGGTCTGAGGTCAGGACAGACCTGTGTTAGGGGAATGCATGTCTTGGATTAGATGGGGTGAAGAGTGGCCTTACAAGCTTTTCAGGCACAGAAGTCAGGGATGGCACTCACCACATACCATGCTCTAGGCCAGAATATCTCATTTTCACTATTTAGATTATCTCTCTTGTTATTTGATTAAAATCAAAAGGCAATTAAGCCCCCACTGAATACTGATTGAAAAGTGAACATGAGGCTGCCACAGCTCACCATGACCACGCAGCCTGCTTCGGTCTGGATACTTCACTTCCAGTGGAGTTTCCCCTTCTCTTACCTCAGAGTAGGTGTCAAAAAAGAAATGCCTTCAGCCTCATGCTGTGCAGTTCAAAGTCCTGAAGAGTCCATTGAAATCTGTCAAAGTTCTTTTCCCTTGACATGATGCAAACTTATTTAGCCAAAGAGAAGTCATTGCAAGTGGTGTGGAAGCTGACTCAGCCCTCCAGTGAGAGATGACAAACGCAGAGGAGCCATCCTCAGACGTGAGCTGGGAGATCAGATTCACACATGCCATAAATCACATTATAAAGGACGGATGAGCAAGAGCTTCTTGCAGCTTGAGTGCTGTGGAGAGTGAGCTGTGTGGGAGCAGAACAGAACTTACCCAGAGTTCAAGACAGAGTAAATTTCTTACTATACCTTGGGGTCCTGAATTTGTTCCTCCATCTTTACAGTGGCTGATTGATCTCTTTCCAGGCCCCCTCCTCCTTTTAGGTCCCTTGTGGGTTTAGCCCCCTTTGCCAGGCTGGCAGGGAGTGCAGCAGAGGAGGTTGGGCAGCCTCCTCAGAGGCTCAGTCCCATCTCAGGGACATGTGTCCTGCTGTGCTGCAGAATGTGCTGTTGTGCTTGGGAAATGGAACGTTGGGAGTGCACAGAAGAAATCCCTCACACACCACTGCATCCCTCCTCTGCTCCAACTCTGCACACTTCCCAAGACCTGCTAATTCAAAATGAGGTTGGAGGTGGGAGGATTGTAAGAGGAAACCAACATTTTGGTAGTTTTTGAGCCTGAAGGTGCTGCCTGTGGAGACTGAGGGCTGTGTCAGAAAGGTGGGGGTCAGGCAGCAGCCCTGCAGAGCCCTGAGGGCTCCAGCCTTGCCTGGAGCTATCTCCTGCAAAGCCAGGGTAGGTTCCACATCTGTTCAAGGTTTGGTGATATGGACTTCATCTTCCACAAAGGCTCCTGAACAGCTGTCAGGTAACCAGGATGCTTCTAAGCAGCTTGGCCCCCATCAATCCAGTGACTTTCCTTGTATTTAGATCTTACTTGCCTTTGGGAATTCAACCCTTCAATTCTTCTTGCATGTGTGCACACACAAACACACAAAGTAAAAACTAATGGGGGAGATGACTCCATCTTCCCCCTTCTGAGGCAATCAGAAATAAATAACTGGCAGACCAAGTTAGGGTGCAGGGGAGGAAATGAGCCTAGAGAGAGATGTTTGCCCATTGTTTCAGCAGAGGCACCTGAACAGATGCTGAGAGTGAGGGACACTGTGGCAGCAACCAGATACAGCCTATTTCCAGGCTGAGAGGCAGAACACACTGTGAGCACATATCCAAAGATAGAGGTCCAAAAGCTACAACTTCTGGAGTCTCACCACTCATGGATCCTGGCTGCAACCACATAAATTGAAGAGCCAGTGCTGATCTTCAGGGGAAAGCTGTAAACCCCTGGGTGTGTCTGCAGGGAGGCACCTCAAGAATTTAATTTCATATTATCCCCGAGATAATTTGGTTTTTGTGCAATCTGAAGAAACTTACACCACGTTTTGAGTGTCTGGCTGACCCCCTTCATACAGCAGCAAAGAACCCCCACTTATATTTAGAAGCCTCTTCTAGGATTACATATCAAGATACGTGCACTGGGCTGTTTTGCAGAATGCAGCTGCCTTGTAAGAAGCCAAAGGTGCCAACGTGATCCAGGAGCTGAGGCCAGCAATTTCAAGTTGCCATCTGTTTCTGCCTGTAATATGTGCAGGAAAGAAAAGGGAGCTGGACTTGAGGCATTAGTTGGTGCCTTCAGTGTGTGAGGACACTGTGTCCAAAAAGTGGAAGCCTGAGGCAGCTTTGCAGAAGGAAGACTCTGTTCATGCACCCAGGACACAGATGTTGAGTTGAATACATCTTACTGCTTCCCACCTCCCTCTGTTTCATCAAATAACATCATTCAGCACATATATCGTATAACATGGGTTTTTTCCTACCAAAAAAGGAGGGTCCAATGCAGAATAATGGACCAAATCCAAATCTAGATGTGTGACAATGAAGAACAGGTCAGAGATAATGGAATTTGTATACATGCCCCTCTAAATATGGAGCAGGCACGAATTCCTCAGTCAGACAGCTGCATTCTGCCTTCCACACCCACTGCTGGCACTAGGGCCTTGCTGATTTGGGCACTAAAATGTCATTTGTGCTCCCTGTGTTTGCTGCCTGCTTTGGGATGTCTCTGTCACACATCAGAACAATGTGGTTGTACAAGGACCTGATCTCTTTCCAGCACAAGCTGCACTTCCCAAATATGGTTGAAAATTTATGTAAACATAAATAAATGAAGAGAAACAATACCAATACATTAGTAAAGCAAAAATAAGATTACCTATGACACAGAAGCACTAAGGACATTAGAGGAATTGCTGCATTCTCTCCTCTCTGTCACATTAAGTGGTTTAATATAAAGCCTTTATTTTTATACCAATCAATAGCACTGTAAGGTACCAACATTTATCTTCAGAAGCACTGAAGGTACAATGGCTCAATTCTCAATTATATTAAGAGTGAGACTTCAAAGATATTTATAAGGAACAAGAAGCAAGTTATATTTCCAGTATGGTTTTCAAAAGCTTCTGAACAAGTCGGGTGTCTAGCTCCTATTGATCTCAACCCTTGTCAGGCAGTTAAAATAATACTTCAAGTTGCCTATCCCTATCCTCTGGTGCCCACACAACTTTGGAAACCTCCTTTTGCTGTGATTCACTTCATTCTGAAATTGTCCAAGGGGCTAGAAAAAGGGATATTACTCTTTCCAGTAGAAGAGGCAACAAAACTTAGGAAAGACACTTCCCACATACCAGAATAGACATGAATTAAAAGTAATTTTATTCCACTTGTCAATGACATTTCTATCATATCTGATAATAAGGCAAGCTCCCACAAGACATATCAGACCATTAAAATAGTATTCAAAAACCAAAGAGGAGTTCACAGAACAGCCAATTCTTGGGATCATCAAAATCAGTGGCAAGATTCCCACGTGGACAAATCTGATCAGTGTAAATGTTTAATAAATCAGCTGACTTCACCAGAGTTTGTGACGTTTAATACTGCAGGAATTAAGGAGAGGTAATGCTTCACTGACTTCAATGAAAAACAGAATTTGGCAGGAAGGAAAGCGAAAAAGCACATTGAAAATATAATATCAAGGCACAAAAAATACATGCTACTTCCAGGCATATGCTTTAACAGGTAAAGGTTTCTGGGAGGATTTTTTTTCATTTTTAATAGGCTGTTGAACTCCTGACAGATGATTCTTCTCTCACCTGCACCTGCAGAGCTCCCTGGATTCCTGGGCAGTTGCTCCAGGTTGATGTTGGTGCAGGGAGTGGAAGTTGGCACAGCTCTCTTGAAGGTGTGGTAACAAAGCAGAGCAGCAACTGCTGAGGATGCAGCCACATCTTAATGCTCACCAGAGCTCACTCCTTTTAACATGGGATATTTGTGTGACAAAACAATCATATTCTGTGAAACAGCTAATAAACACAGCTGTCCCATGCACAAGGTATCAGAAACTGCAGTAATTTAGAGGCCATCAATTCTGGAACCCGAGGCTGCTCACTGAGTAGTGTCTAAGGATCAGGAAGTGTGTCTGTAACTAGGCAGAGGTGCAGAAGTCTGTCCATCTCTAACTGCAGTGACACACAGTCATAGAGATGAGAGGATGAGCCAAACAAAACCCACATGAACAAAGCAGAACACAATGAAACGATGTGCCTTGCTAGAAGCACAACAACAAAGGGATGAAGGACATTTGTTGAAAAAGAAGATCTTTTGTCAGATAAAAAAATAGGAACTTTTTACATATGTGAGGTTTAAAGAGGAAAATATGATCAGTGCAAATTTAATGAGGGACAAGAGCTAAGTCAAGGGAGTGCAACAATGAAAGACAACAAAACAAAAATAAATCATTAAGAAAAATATGGATGCTATGGAACAAGAGTCTCTCTTAATAATCAAGTGATTGAAATCGGTCCCAGGTGTTTAAAAATCCAAGGTAAAGTTCTAAAAGCTGAGGATGACAAAAGAAAGCAGCTGCTGAGTCAGAGTGCGCCCACGGCATTGTAAAATCACAGAGCAGGATAAAATCACAAACCCATGGGGACAGTTGTGTCGTGTTGAGACTATTTTAAAGTAATGAAAAAATCCTTAATGGCCTGATCCAAAATCTGCCAGAAGTAACAGGAGTTCTTCTACTAGCTTCAGTGGGCTGTGCATCAGATCTTACACTGTGCACCTTAAACAGTCTGGATATGTTGGCTTTTTCTGGCTGGGGTCAGCCAGGGAACATCACATTCCATGGAAAAGAGAAAGAAAAGGGATTTTTTTTTTAGGGCAAGATCTCATTATACATTAGGGTAAAAGAGAAAATGCTGCTTTATACTGAGATGTCTTATAAATAAATAATTTTGAAAACCTGGTCACGCCATGCTGATTAACTAACTGGGCTATCAGTTCATTCACCAGCAACATGCCTCTGCAGACTTAGAGGGTCAGAGCTAACAGTCTGGAATGGTTTCCATCTCTTCTTTTTCCCCCTCCAGAGGTTTACGTGTTGATATCATCCAAGTGCAGTCCTGGTCTTCAGATAGCATGCTGCAAGGACACAGAAATATGTGTGTTTAGAGGAGGAGAAGACAGAGAGTTTGCCTTGTGAGTTTGAATTATTAATTCTACAGATCTAATGGATACATTATGCCACATTAGTGGTACTTGTTCTCTTAACAAACATCCCTCTAGACTAGCAGCTCAATACAGTTTTGAGTCAAAGAGCTGAGTTTCTAATGGCATTGGTCATCTGTCAATCTGAACTGAATTTTTAAACTTGGTTACCTGAATCAATGCAAATCAGGGCCTTCCATTCCAGGAAATGGGCTCTTACTTGACAAAGATTCATGAGGTCAACAGCATCTCTGTTTCCTTGGAGTGGTACATAAAGCAGTCAGACAAGAACAACCCTCCAGCAATGGAGAACTTGGTAAATCCCACAGTAACACACAACATGCTTTAAAAGGACTGGGAAACCTGTCCTGTGCATCTGCATTAGGAGAGCAAGGATCTGAGGAATTCCCTCAAATTCTTGTGTAGGGGAAAGCTCTCAGATAATACCCATGGATGCCCTGAAATATCCCTGGATTCTGAGGGATCTCCTCCATCAGGCAGATACATTCTAGCAGCTCCTCAAGGAGGGATTTGGGACCCAAGGCACTGCCCAGTAAATATATCCTGCAGACAGCATTAATGCCTTTGCTGACTGTCTCTTGGATGCTACTCATGGCTCCACTGGGTGGAACCCATTGTGGGAATATCTCCTCTGTGCACAGATGAAACAGCTCTTTCTGGACCAGGATTTTTCATGTGGTTTGCTAAGGAAGTCAGGCTGATGTAACCACCTTGTCTGTGCACCTGCACACTGTGCCACTGATCAGCCTCCCAGTTGACGGAATACTTTGAGAGAGAGGTAGAGGACTTTAGGCTCCTATGTTTTCACAAATCCAGTAAAACAAGGTAAGGATCAAGGAAATCATCAATATGTGCCCTTACAATAGAAAAGCAGCAGTATGAGCTCCCTGGCTGGGTGGACACCAAGAATTAAAGAACAGGAATGCCCTGACTTCAGGCTTGGAGCTCTATCCCTTACTGGCAGGCCAGTCCCTGCAGCACAAGACCCTGACTTGTTTATTTTTATGGTAAGGTGCAGAGGACAGGATGGCACCTCCAGTGTAAAGATCTGGAGGTTGGCTGAGTAATCCCTGTCCTCGTGCTGGTCTTCAGCTTGTTCTGTCTCTGAAAGACAGGCAGTCACTGAGTGGAATTTCTGCAAAGGCTTCTGAGAGCTTCAGGAACAGGACAGCAGAGATACTAAAAATAACCTTGCACTCCTTTTCCTCCTGAAGAATTATTTCTAAGTCAGTGAGGAAACTGTGCGTGTACATCTGTCCCTGGTGCACAGTCTAAACAATTACTCCTTTCCCTTCTACCTGGAATTACCAATGCTGCATTACTGCACATGTGCTTGATTTAAAACCCTTCTGATTCTGAGCAGTGCAAGCTGGTGCTTTCCTCACAGCCTGGCTGGCTCTGTGTTCCCTGGAAGCCATGCTGACAGGTGGCATTTCTGTGGCTTCCCTGGGGCCGAGTTCTAAATCAAGTGAGATTAAGGAAGGGGTCAGAAGTTCAGGCTCCTCTACGAAAGCATTGAAATATCCTAATGGTTTGCATAAAATTCCAAACTCACAGCGTTTTGGCTTCCTTCCTCAGAGCAAAACTGTTGCTGTCTCAGTCTACTGGAGTTTTTACTTCTCTCTAACACCTCTCACTCACCCTCCACATTTCTGCTCGGCTCACTCCTACTTGTCCAGACTGCAGAAGTCCACAAGAGAGGAGCACAGAAGATGTGGGCTGTATATTAAATGCTTTGTGGCTCAGCTGGGTGGCAAAACTCAAGTGAGCTCTAGTTCAGCCCTGAGCAGCACTGCTAAGTGTCACTCAGACACTAGAGGTGGTCTAGTAATGTGCTGTGAGGAGCTGAATATTGTTCTGAACTACTCACATGCCAGCATGAAGTAGAATATGACATGTTTAGATCCAGTTAAGAATTGGGTTTGGGATATCTAGGATCTCCTTCACTTAAGTAAGGAGGATCCAGCCCAGGCTCTTGTTTCCCTAAACCCTGCCAGCAGAACTCAAATGTAATCTGAGGGTGTCTCATGTCAGCAAAACCCAAACCAAAACAGAATTTGGAATCTGCTTCAAAAACGTTGAGGCTGCTCTGAAAACACAGATTGTAAATGACTTGAGAGCCCTCGCTGACTGACAAAATCACCACCTTTTGCTGAACAAAATGCCTAGAGGTGGGAAGGCTGACTCCAGGCCTGTGCAAGTCTGGGGAAAGGTTTCTGAGAGGAGCATGATGAGAACAGTGGCACTGGGTGGGAGCAAGCAGGGTATGGCACACACAGGCTGTGGCACACAGCCCTGCCCTGCTCCAGGTCACAGTGCTGTCCCCTCAGGGAAGGCAAATACATCCCATTTCTCACTGCAGTTCCTGATGGACAACATGCCTGAGGACAACATGCCTGAGGCAGGGCCAGACTGTGGTGACACAAATACCAGCTAAAGTTACATCTGAGCAAGCCCTGGAAATGTAACTCAGCTCTGGGGACTGGCAAGGCAGGGGCACAGGGGAAGCTGACAGGGGAGGCTGAAAGCAAATGGGGAAGAGTAAGAATAAATTTGGCCCAGTGTGGAATGAGGCACAGCCCTGATCTCACACACAGCACAGCTCTGCACTCAGAGCCCTCAGCAGGATGAGGGACATGCCACTTCACACTGATCAGGACACACAAGTTTTATTGCTGGGCTGTCAGCTCCAGTGATGCAAGTGATGGCTTCCCCTTGCCTACATTTAGGGGCATGGCTGCAGATCATAGATGGTTCCCAAGTGTTGGGTGGGCCCTGCTCCAGGATATAAATATGTATCACTACATATCTTAATATATGTTTGCTAAAGATAACATGCCAGTGTTTGAGACAAATGAGGCTCTCCAAGGCAGCAGGAGAAGCCCCAAGCTGCCTTAGCTCTGAGTAAATCTTCAGAATGAGAAGTCAAGGCTGTTTCTTCCCTGCAGTAGATGTGTAGGTGTTGGCTGCTGTTATTCCTGTGCTACCGTTGCTCTGTGACTGAACCAACCAAGGAAGGCACATGAGGACACTTGGAAGTGGGGGTTTGCTGAGAAGTGAAAGGGTCTTCCTCTTCCCAAGTCTGCCACTATCATTGGGGGTACATTTGGGAGTATTATTGGTGGTGTAAAATCATCGTTTGCTCAAAGCAGGAATTTCCTGCTCTTCCTCTCTCTGCAACTTCCACCATTTCTACCCTCAACACACCTGACTGGATATTCTTCTCCTGGCTGAGGCATGTGGAGTTGTTTTGAAGGAGGCTTCAGAGCCAGCTGAGCCTGACTCAAGTTTCTGTACCTATAAGAAAAGTTGTGTAACAATTGATAGAGATTCCCCCCTGCCAACCAGACTTGGATGTCTCACTTTTGTTGCTTCTCAGAGGCTTCATGTTGTGGAAGAGAACTTGAGTTCTCAGTACACTTTGCATCTTTGATGCTGGCAGCAGTATCTCCCCAAGGTAATGTGCAGTGAGATATGTTATCCCTTGAAGACCAAAAAAAGCCACAAGGAATGTCAGCAGAAAGAACTGGGTACTGTGGTATCTGATTAATTTCAAGTGGATAAAGTATAGGAATTAATCTTGGAAGGGTCAAGCTTTTCCTGCATATTGCTGAAGTCCAACTTGCAGGAAAAATGCATGTGTAGGTCAGGGAAACATTAAATCTGTGCTTAATGGTGATCAAATAAATCTGCCATATTATTGTATCTAAGGCTATTTTGTGCTACCTTACTAATATTGAAACATATATTAAAGTTAGCACAGAATTAATTTACCATCACTTCACTTCAGCAGAGGCAGAGTGGCTGTCAGTAAATAATCATGAGAAAGGCACAAATGGGTGTGAGGTCAGTGAATGGGGTGTGCAAAGCCATTCACAGCAGTGGAATGTCAGACTAAAACAATTTAGTATAAAGTAAAAACGTCCAAGAGTAAGGCAACAGAGGGGACTCAGGTAAGCATGGAGAGTGGAAAGACCAGCTGGGTGCTTCTGTTCACTCATTTTCACATCAAAAGATTGTTGTTGCCTAGAAGCTCTTTGGAGGGTGACAAGTGAGAGGGAGAAGGGGAGCAGTGAAGAGGCTGGAAGGACAGAGAGAAGAGTGAATCCAGTGAACCTGGACTCCTCACAAAAGTCATGGTGCCATTTGGCCAAGAAAGCTCTGTGGAAACTATGTACAGAAATTAATATCCCAGCAGTGTTCTGAGGGTTCCCAGGCACCTGGCTGCCTCTACCCAACAGAAAGTTTTCTCTTTAAAAAAAACTCCAGAACCAAAACCAATTTAAAAAGTCCTCATAGGAAAAACAAAGTTGTATTATACTGGTTTGCTGCTGCCTGGTCACTGTGAATGCTTCAGACCAGTGCTGTCTGCCACTCCTCACACTGCCTTTCCCTCCCCTACTTTGAAAAGATAACTGAGCTGCTCTCCTTGCCTGAGAAATGATGAGCAAGGTGGTGGAATTTACTGCTGCTGTCAATTACAAAACTTGGCACCCCCAGCCTGAAGGCCTTGGGTTTAAATCTGCCAGCGCTGAATGAGCTGAACACAAGCTGAACCAAGACTCTTGCTTGCAAAATGCACAGAAAATTAATGAATGCACAGGACACTTAGAGTCTGCAGCACCATCTAATAATGTCCCACAGAGCTGGACCCCCTGTCCAGTAACTTCCCTGCAGTTCAATATGTTGTACTTCAATTTTTGTATGAAAATGCTGTACACGTTTAACCAGTTACTGCATTCCACTCCCCAGAGATGTCTTCATTTCAGTGGTAAATGGGGTGTTTTCTGTTTATAGCTTATGCATAAGTTTGTACAGTGCACTGAAATGCCCTCCAACCAAAGCAGCCAATAATAAATTCATTTAAATTGGTTATTTCAATGGGAAGTGCACAGTACTGTGGAGAAAAGAACACATTGTTGCACAACCTTAAGAAAGATTATTAATACCCTCAATATTGCTTTTGTTCTCTTTTCCAGTAATCCATTTGGGTAACCCCAGAGATTCATTTGTTCATTTGTTTGTTTCTATTATTGCAGGTGTGGGAGGACAATAACACAGCATGGAGAGTGAAGGGCCTTACCCCACAGAGACATCAGTCAGAATGACATTTTTGATCACTTTTGATATAGTTCTGGTCACCTGTTTTACTGTCAAACAGTAGAGGAGTAATTGACTGTTGTCTCCTCCTTGCAGAGCTAAAAGATCGGTTGGCCAGACATGAGACTGAAAATTATCACCTGGGGAATCTGTTACCTGAAATTTAAAGGTCACTTGATCTGAAAGATGGTGAAGCTGAGGAGGAGAAAAACCAAAAAGCAACTGGCCAAAATTGGAAAAACATATTGGAGCTGCAAGAGTTTCTAGAAAACCACCTGCTGCTAAGACAGAGTCGCTTGCGTTTAACCACAGTCAACAGAACTTTCTAAAGTGTAAAATACAATAAAATCCTTTTGGAAAGCATACATGCATCCCTGGATGGATAGAGAGAGGTGGTTTTGGCAGCCCTTAGTGCCTTGCTCTGGAGGCCTGCAGGGAGGGCTGTGAGAGCCCTTGCTCACCGTTGTGAAGTGAACCGCGCAGTAGATGCCGATGATGAAGAGGCCGATGATGATGGAGGCCACGGCCACCCAGAGCGCGTTGCGACCCAGCCGCTTGGAGCCTTCTATGTCCCCCTGGTTGTAACTGTTCAGAGCCTGCAGAGGGCAAACAGGGAATCACAGCTCTGCCCTTCAAACACAAACCTGTTGGCAGAGCAGCACAACAGCTCTGAACCCACAGAACAAATCAATGTCCACTGCCAAGGTAAGCAGGGAGTCCAATTTTCTGTCCCACTCATTTTCTGTTGGAATGTTGGGGGACACAAGACAGATCATTGACTTTGGACCTGGTTAAGATAAGAGATTTGATAACAGGATGCTTTGGCAAAAGCAAACTGAACTTTGAAAATTAGACCTGGACTGCAAGAAGATTAAATCAAACAGGTTTACCAGAAAAAGAAAATCCCATTAAACTCTGCAAGCAAGAGATGTTGTTATATGCATAAGTTTGTGTATGTGATTTTAACCTAATCATTGTAGTACACATTACCAGTCTCCCTGCAATAGTATAGAAGTGTTTGTATCCCACAATAAAATTGGATTCTGATCACCAGTCTCCCCATCTCTCTCCACTGTCAACAATTTTCAGTACCTTTCATTGAGGCTACAGCTCTTTTTTTGTTTGTTTGTTTTCGTTTGTTTGTTTCGTTGTTTTGGTTTTGGTTGTTTTTTTTTTTTTGTTCAGTTGTGAGGCTTTATTTATATGATACACACCTGCCACCATCATATTTTCTGAAAAATCCCCTTGCCCAGGATTCTTCTCCTGGGAAGCTGAGAAGCCTCAGAGAAAAAAGAAAACAATATTATCTGATTTGCTTCTCCTGTGTTTTGGAGTGCTTTGGAATGTGGTTTGGAGATTGTTTATCCAATATGTGATTTGTTTTAACTTAATGGCCAATCACAGCCAGCTGTGTTGAGGCTTTGGAGAGAGTAATGAATTTTTCATTAGTATCTTCTAGCCTTCTCTAAGTATCCTATCTCTATTCTTTAGTATAGCTTAATATAATAAACATAATATAATATAATAATAAATTAGCCTTCTAAGAACATGGAGTCAGATTCATCTTTCCTCCCAATGACATGGGACCCTGAAAATACCACACATACCAGCATAAAAGCTGTCAAACCAACATCCACCCACTTGCATAAACCAGTGGCTTTTATCTTTGAAAATAGTTTTGTAGTATATGGGAATTGTTAGTTGGCCACTTCACTAGCAGTGAGATAAATTCTTATGCTTTACAAGACTATAAGCATCAAAAAGAGCATAAACAGGCTGCAGTTTTAGAGAAAGTCTCAGCAAAACTTAAAAAAGCTTACTAATTACCTATTTTTCCAATATTTTACTTTTCCAAACAAAGTTTGAAGAATTAATAGGTAGTTTGCTAGTGGTGGGAAAAATACAAACCGAAGAAATATAGGTCATTTGAACAAAACATCTGAGTGCCATCCTCATGGGCTAGAAGTTGTGTTCCTTTGCATTTCTGGACGACACTGATAATTATTATCATATCCATCCTGAGGTATGCATCAGATATCCCCATATTATCTCAAGAGACTCGAGTTTCTCTCTACCCACCCATGACTTAGCAGATGCTTTACATTCATTACATGCTCAGATTGCAATGTGTGATAGGACCACTCTGATCCTCTAGGCTTTTGTGAGACAGACTATTGGATTTTCTGAATTAATTTTTGGTTTAACCAAACCATTTTAAAGGAAAAGATTCAGTGAACCACACGAAGTACTGTAGTACATGAGTCTAAACACAGTTTGTAGAATTTTTTTCCCAAGAATGAGATGCTATCAAAGCATTAAAAAGGGCATTATTCCTAAGAATTCTTTTGTAAAATCATGAGAGTTTGAGTTCATAAGCCATAACGCTGAGTCCAGATTTCTAGATCAGATTTCACTATTGAACTCAGCATGCTTCCTCAGGGAATCAGATTAGTCACAACATGGTTTTTAGTATCTTGTATATATTTCAGGAGGTATCAGAGAAATGGGAAGAGTAGGGGGAGAGATATGGGGACCTGATCAAATTAACTGCTCTCTGGACTGAAGAATTCAGATTGTCTCTAGAAGACTGTATGAGGTACCACCAAGTGCTATAATGAAAGTGCTTCAGCTATAAATCACTTTTTGCAGCAAACAGAACAACAGAGTGAAGAGCTGAGGCTGTGGAGGGCAGGAAAGGAATGAAGTTCAGAGCACACCAAGCACTGCTGTAGAGCCATTTCTCCCAAGCAGGAAAGCAATGAGGGGCATGATGTGTGTGCTGTGTCAATTAGTGAGCACACAGAGCTAATGGGCTGGGTGCACTCGTGGTGTCAGCACTGCAGGAGCATCAGCCCAGCCCAGACAGTCCCAAAGCAACACAGCCTGCATTCCTAGAACTGCATCTCAAGGATAAGTGCAGGTACTTACTCTCTGGAGTCTACGAAAGGCTGAGATGCTGATGCACTCATGTCCTTAAAGAGAGCACTGATGCATTTCTTCCCTTCCAGGAAGCCCACATGCCTAAACATTTCTCTGGTTTGTGTCCCCAAAGAATATCACTAAAACCTCTGCTCTGCTGTCAGATTTCACTGAGGTTGGAAAGCACACAATGGGGAAAGAGGGCAGATGTGGAAATGAGAGATGGACACGAGCACATGGTCAAACAGGACAGTGCCAGCCCTGATCCGGCTACAAAGGGGCTGGCACTGTCCTCTCACCAAAGCCACTCCACTGTCCCCAGCAGTTCTGGCTGCAGAAGAGCTTTCTCCAAGTACATTTGGAAAGGTCTTTAAAAGGATTATGAGGAGAAACACAGCTCAGCTTGGCCCTGAGCAGACTGACCTCCTCCTGTGTCTGCCAACAACCACCAATGCCACTGTGGCTGCAGGGAGAAACACAGAAAAGCACCACAGACACCCTGGCCCTGGACTTTGTGCCCACCTCTTATCAAAGCTCTCCCCTTGCATGGCATCTGCAGAGGGGTTCTGCAGACACCATCGACTCAGTTCCCCAGGCTTGTGGTCTCAAAAGTGAGACAGAGTTGTAAGCAAGACCTGACACCATCAGCTTGCAGTTCTGAGCCATTTTACTAATGTAGTTAGGAAGTCTGGAAAATGTCCATGTGATTTCTGCAGGTACTGCATAAATAATTCACCGTGCAAACTTTAATAAATAATGTCATTTTAATATAAATCCATGATGAAGAGGAGGAAAACAACATTAATGATAAAGAATAGGATTTGGGAGAGTCAGGAAGGAGACCAAAGTTTCTCTATGAAGAGGTTTAAATTAAATGAAATAACTTAGAAAGCATTCAATAAAAAAATAAGAGGTTTGAGGGAGTGGTTGGGGTCTGATGCAAAGCTTTTTGAAATTCATTACTTCCATCTACTTCAAAGGGCTCCTGGTCAAGCTTCCAGTTTTCAACATTAGACAGAGATAACATCAACTGTTAAAGCTTTAACTGTTACATCTATTTAATTCCAAGGGCTGGGCAATATATTGAGAACATGTTATCTGTATGAGGCATTTGGTCTGTCCAACATTTAAAACAAATTTCAGCCCTTTTCAACCTAACACCATATGATTTCTCAGGTTTCTGCTACCTCACTGGCTATGAAGTCATAATGTAAATTAAAGCCACAGTTCTGCAGCTGTTTGTTTACTTGAGTAATCTCAGTGACTTCACCAGGTTCACATACATCTATTTATAAAACATTTTCAGTTCAACAATAAAGTGACTTAACCTCATGTGAACAGAAATGTGCTGAATTAGCTATAAAATATTAATCCCTTTTCATGTGTATTTTCTGTTCCACACTCCCAGAGCACTGATCATGGCAAAAACATGAAAGAACACTGAGTTGCTTCAGAAATCTTCCTCTACAATTCTTACAGATCTGGGCAGACCAGACTGAGGTTCTCTGATCAGCATTTTCTAGGCTCTATAAGCCAGACTGGGTGAACCTTAATTGGCTGTGCCTGGAAAGGAGACACTGTCTAGTTCAGACCTAAGGAAGAACCAGGCCTGCTGACTCAGGGTGACTCCTCACTGTAGGAACAGCTCACAGGGAAACACAAAGGAGAGGGGGGACTTGGGGAGCAATTCAGAACAGGCAGGTGCTGAGCAGGACACGTGAAAGGGGAGTTGGCTCTGCAGGATGCTGGTGAGGAAAAACAAAAACCTAGCAGTTTGCAAAGGCAGGGCCATGCAAAAATGCCTTAACAGCAGCTGCTGAGCCCTGTTGTTTAATATTCCTGAATATTAAATATGTTGTTTAATATTCCTGAAGTGAGTACAGGCTGTCCCATATGGTGTTAGATATCCAGGTACCTACAAGCTACTTAACAAGGGTTGTATAAATAATAAACTCTGCAAGTAAACTTTCTAAATACAGAAACATTGGTCACTCTGCTGCTCACTGAGCTGGCCACAGCCAGCACACTGCACATGGCTTGTGAGGATCCCAGTTAAAAGAGGTGGCTCTCTGAGAAAGCAAGGTCCATCCTTTCCTGTCCCCAAGGCTTCCACCACCCTCTAATTTGTTGTCTCTGCTTAGGGAAACCCATATAAAGACAAGGCATCTGAATCCAACAGCAACAAATGCAGACAAAGAACTTGTTACTATCAGAGGCAGATGAGCCAAGATTGTCACAGCTTGACCACATATGTTGTTTGAAGCATGGAAATGATTAAACAAAAATGTGTCAACAGCAAGAGGGAGTTTGGAGCAAAAATCAGTGAGAAATAGCTTTGGAGAGACTGTTTGGAGGTTGTTACAAATGTAAGGCCCTATGGAATTACAGAACTAGTCTGACATAGAGATCTCTGAAATGAAGACAGCTGAAGGGGGGTACTGAGAAGGGCCAACAAAACATGTTCAATTGTCAGACCTCAGTGCTGGCATTGAAAATATCTGATTCATTTCCCAGAGTTATTCCACAGCCTCCCTCTAGCTCTGACCCCATGAGCCAGACACAACCAGTCCACCCCAGCCAGGTCTCAGACACAGCTGGCAGCTCACTGAGAGCTCTTTGGGTTAATCACTGCAGAGAAGGAGCCAAAGAGCTCAGTGACACAGTGCCCACACCAGAGAAATCTCCTGTGCCACAGAAGCCTCCTGACCTGGTACCTGCCCCCAAACTCTTGCCTGTGGGTACACTTGTATGCAAAGAATAGGGCAGAGCTGAGGGGGGTGACTGATGGCACAGCAGTGTGACACAGCTGCTCACAGTGACCCAGCTGCTGGAAGCAACAAGGAGCAGAACTGATGGCATCTGGGGCTGCACAAGGGTATTGAGAGCAGTGATCCTACAGCCAGGAGTCCTGGGGAAAACAGAACTCCATTTGCCAGAAATGCTGAGCAGTGCTCACCCTGCAGGTGGTCAGTGGCTTGTTGGAGGGGGGCTCTTGTAATGCCAATATGGCAAAACAGTGATGCCAATAATGCCCTTTCTACCAGCTCTCCTCTGACCCCTGCCATGAGAAACAGACAGGTAAGGAGCAAGGAAAGTTATTATTGCAATAAGGAGAACTTGCAAAAGGTTTATTCTAAAAATAAAGGAGGTAAGATCTGTAACGGTGAGGTTTGAGCCTCCAAAGGTGAGAAAGGAGTGAGGAAACCAGCGCTGGAGTTGTAAATGGGGCAGCAGAAGAGACAGAAGAGACTGAAAACAAATCTGTCACTTATTTTGGGGGTGTGTTAGAGCCCAGACTCTACTTTTAGAGTGAAAACATTGTCTGAATTTAGAACAGTTAAGGAGGACATGACACAGGTACACAGGGTGCTGAACCATGCCCCCTCTAGAAGCCAACAGGACTTTTCCTTTTTAGGTCCATTTTATGAAGTGGAAATTTGTAGAACATCCACTTGCGAGAGTCTTTAAATCTGACCCAAGGTCTCAGGTAAGCTCTGCAGACTGTAAAGGTGTCTTCTGTAAGAAAAGAATATAACCCACTCTTGTATCTCAGTGTTAACCCTTAGCAGCTCCAGCTGAGAAAGGGTGGGAGGGTGCAGATCCCAGCAGAAGTGGAAATAAAACCAGCCCAGGCTACAATGCAGAACCTGCAGCTGAGGATAATGCAGCAGTTACAGGTTGCAGCTTGGAAAGGCAGGGGGGTCAGGCTGTGGAAAAGAAATTGGACATGCTATTTTTATAGAAAAGGAGAGGTTTTAGGTAGGATGTGTTGAAACAGATGCTATTCCCAGACAGGGGAGGTCACTGGTCTGGTTTTTGTTTCCCCCTGTAAGGGAGTGAGCAGCTGAGACCCGCACAGGCTGTTCAGCATTCAGGAAGTGCTCTTCCCACCCTGGTTCCTTCAAATCCCCCGGTAAGTTACTGATGCCTGACTCCAGAAGCCTGCATGAACTTCAACCAGGCTGTGGGTGGAGATTTCTCCATATGGGGTGCAAAAATCTTTAGAGGCCAAATTCTGTCCCTGACAGTTAACTTCTGTACAGCCCCAGCACCTTGATGAAAGCAGTGTCACAGGGAACAGACGCTCCCAGCCCCAGATCATCAGCTCTCATTACTTTATATAGCACCCTCAGTGTCCATGGGCAGAAAGGATGCTGAGTACCAGCAGAACAAAATCTTCCCAAAATAAGGGAAAAAGCATATTGTATAGTTAAGGTAACAACAAAGAAGATAAACACAGAAGGAAGAAAATTAAAAAAAAAAAAAGAAAAAAAAAAAAGAAGAAGACATCTAATACTTAACTAGAAAGAAAAAAAAAAAACCAACCAAACAAAAAAAACCCCAAAAACAAACAAACAAACAAAAAACCAACCAAAACTTGAACAATGGTTTTGGAATAGTAGTTTTCAAACTTCAGCAATGTGATTTCTCATCAATCTCTATTTGTCACACTTTACAAAAGTGTGTTTTGGGATATTTTAGACGTAGTTAGCTATTCTTATACTTAATTGCAAAAAGAAATAACTACATTTTTACTTACCTTCTCAGCTTGGCTGTCAGAGAAAAGGATGAAAATACACAACATGTTTTAAACCTTTTTCAGCTCCTAAACAACAGAAATACATTGCAGTGTTACTGATAACACCGATCACGTATATGACTAGAAAACTCTGGATCTGACTCTGCAACTTTTAACTCAGAGGAGGAGATTCTGTTCCAACAATCCTTTGGAAGTTAAGGGGATTGCTGGGTTATTGAGGACAAAGTGTATCAATTTCAGATTGTAGGAGTAAGGCTGTTGTCTCAGTGTGTTTGATACTCAATTTACACGGGCAATTGCCAACAACCTACAATCGTTATCATCATCTGTATTATTCAAACAAATAGTATCAAAGAGCCTGTTTACTGGAAAAAAGGCGCTCCTATTATATTTGATTAACTAAAGCAGAAACCAAATCTGATTTCTGTTCTCCAGCTGACACTTTCACACAGATACTCCGTCCAGTTCAGCGTGCGGCTTAGTTGATGCAACAAACCCCGTTAACTGGAATAAACCCGCCACCTGACAGTGAAAACTTGTTGGAAACTGCCTTTCACTCCACGTTTTCCATCGCTGCTGGGATAGCTCGGTGGTCCCCCTGCCCGCGCCTGCTGATGCTCCCAGGCTCGCTGCCTCACCCGGTGTCCGCAGGCTCCCGGGACAAGCGGCTCCAAGGCGGCTGCTGCCCCTTTCCCTGCCGGGGCCGGCGGCGGCCGCTCGGAGCCCAAGCCGGAGGTGCTACTCACCATGACGGCGAACACGAAGGCGACGATGTTGACGGGATAGGCGGGACAGAAGCAGGAGAGGATGCTGAGGAGCAGGTAGTTCTTGGGCCGCGGCGGCGGCGGCTCGTCGGGCAGCTCATCCTCGATGTTGGTCTCGGGGCTGTTCTCCAGAGCCCGCTTGATGTCGGCGCCGGCGGGGAGCGCGGACATGGGGCTGCGGTGCGGCGGGCGGGCGGCGCGGAAAGCCCAGCGCTCCGGGCAGGCGGGACCGAGCGGCGCCGAGCCAAGGGAGCCGCCCCGGGACGGGGCCGGGCGGGGCGGGGGGGCTGCCGCGGGTCTCAGCGATCCCGGGGAGCGATGGGAAGAGCGCCCAGCCCGACGCCGCCCGCCGAGGCTTCCAGCGCCCCGGCCCCGCGGGGTCCCCGCGCTGCTCCCGCCCGGCCCCGGGAGCGCCCCCGGCGCTGCCGCAGCGCGGCCGGGCAGCAAAACCCGCGGCTGCTCCGGCCTTTAGGGAACTTCTGCAGCTCCCGCAGTTAAAGGACTTGAGCCGAGTTTGCACAACCCCCGGGAGAACTGCGCTGCGTTCTTAAACTCGCGTTTCCAAGTGTCCCAGCCGCTTCAGCAAGCGGGGTAAAGCCCGCAAAGCCATTTCCTCGCACCTGGACTGAATTTGCCATCTCAGCCTCTTGCTGAACTTAGCAAAAAGCATCGAAGAGCAGCAGAAACTAACGAATTTAAAACATTAAGGTCAATGTTTTAGCAAATCATTCTGTTATTACTTGAACATGACATCTGTAAGTGAAACCCACTATGGGGGATGCACGAAAGGGAGCAAGGAAATCAACATTATCTCTAAAACCTAACATACGGGGGGAAAAAACCCAAACGACCACAAGTAAATAAAGATCTATTTCCATAATGGTTTTCAAGTAGGAGGAGTGACATGGCAGCCTACACTGAGAAAGGAATAGGCTGTTTCTGCTATGTGGTCCTAGAAAAATCTTCACACGTGTATCAACAAAATAGAGACTTTTGATCAGATGAAGGCTGAAGTTGAGATTTTGCTCTCACTGGCTCGTCCTGAGAGCATTTCATTAATTAAAGTTGAAAAAAATAGTAAGGTGTGCTTACAGCTTTATGAATGAGAGACTTTTATCCCCAGGTGTTTTGCAATTGACTTGAATGGAGTCACCGTTTCCCTGTTCTGGATGTTATCCTACAAGATGTGACAGTAAAGACTTTTATAAGGAATAAAGGTGCAGTGTTTTCACTTTCATGGACATTAATCGTCTCTCAGCTGCATGCCTGGAATATAACACAGAGTGAGAATCTGCTGATCTATCAAAATGTCAAAAGAAAAGATGGTACATCTTTAGGAAAGAGTAAGAAAGACCAGCTCCCATCTGCTTGCCAACGTAGCCATTAATGTTCAGGCACAAGCTCTGTGCAGCTGTAAAATCTCTGATCTGTTTGTTCTCAGGGGACTTTAAACACAGTCACCAGACAAGTGCAGGAAAAACAGTTCACACCACAGCACACAATTACTGCTGGGGCTGATTTCAGTAGGGATGGAGTCCATATCCTCTGCCAGGGATCAGCATCTTCCAGGGCCCCTCAAGCCTTTAATCCACGAGCACACTTTCAGACCCATTGTAATGGCTTAGAGTTCGAGTTTGCCTGCTGGTGGTTGAAACACAGTTAAATAAGAACCTGTTATCTCATGAACGTGAAAATCCAGCTGCTTAGGGCAGTTTGAGCCATCCAAGATGGACATAAACAAGGACAACAAAAAACTGTGGCAAATCAACTCTGAGGAGAAGGCAAAGTTGTGTGCAGAGATCAGCCAGAGAAACATGACCCTGAGCTGTGAGGAAAGGATGTAGATTCTTCCTGTTTAACACCAGACATCGAGTTTTAGTGCTTTTCCAGGGGACCTCCAAGAGAGTGATCGAGAGTCACCAGTGACATCAACAACCTGTGTTAAATCTTCCTCTGAGGACAATGAAGTGCAGGTGGAATTTGGGCTCTGTTAAGCTGGACCATGTGAATCCCTTCCCAGGTCTCTCAAAGACACAGATCTAACAGGAGAACCTGGTGTTTCTTGTGTGTTTCTAGAAACCGTAAAGTTTAATTGTTCAAACGAGGCTGCTAACAGATGCTAATGGATTGCAGAGAAAGCAGGAGATAGGAAGTGGTGAGACATTCAGGGCCAATTTGTGCTAATGAGAGCTCATTAAGAGGTTCTTGAGATAAAGGTTCTGTTACGAAGCAGTTAGTGTGGCTGAATTTAGTGGTTTGTGTAGAAGATGGGTTAAAATCCAAGAACTCTGTCCTGTTAGGACGAGACTGATTAAATTTTAAACAGCACTGACTTGAAGCCACTTACCGAGGTGAGGAAAAGGAAGGAGGAGGTCCTCAGCCAACATTTTGGGTTCTCAGGCTGCAGAGGGAGGGCAGTTCCAGCCCTTGGAGAGGCTGTAACCTCAGAGGGGAGAACCACTGCGCTGGGACGGCTCGGCAGAAAGCTGTGAAAGTGATTTAAGAACGTGACCTGAGAGTTTTAAGATATAGTTCCATGAACAATCATAAAAATAGCCTTCCAAGGGAATGAGTCAGAGTACCCAATATTGCTGCTTACAGCCTTGCATTTCATGCTGAAACTTGAAAGAGAAACTGATCACTCTGCACAGAGCAGCAATTTTTTCCAGGGATATGAGTAAGGCAAGATCATGGATAAATTGCTTATCACGATGGGCAAAGCAGATGGGCAAGAGACATGACAGTTGCAAAATGGGTTTTTTTGGAAAAGTCTCCTGATTTCAGATGCTATGGCTTGCCAGCAGGATTCCTTGTATGGTGGAATATGATCTCTCCACCACATTTTGCTGTATTCCTGGCTGGTAGGACTCTCCTCAAAGGCATGTTCACAGCTCAGAGTGGCCCTGCAAAGAAGTTCCAGTGTCTGCACACAAGATCACATAAAGACCAAAAATGCCAGTTTAGTGCCCAGGGGTTCATTGGGGCTGACATGTATGTCCAGACATGAAACAGTAACAGCCAAAGGGCAAGTCAGGCTCCAAGCTGAGTTCTACTTACCTGGAAAAAAAGTAGTCTCACAATCTTCCAACATTTAGCCATGCTTTGTCTTTCCTGAGAGAACAAAGAACCTCCCTACCTTCAAAGGGAAGAAAAAAATATAAACTGGAAATGAAGTAATTCAGTGCCTAAAATTCTCATACTGCATCCATTGCACAGTAATTTAAAGTTCTTATATACTTCATCACAATATCCCATGGTAGTAAAATCCATCCCTGTTTTGGAGAAAGCCCATGGGGTTTGAATCATGCATACACAGCAGGGCTGTTTCTTCTGTCACATTGCTCAATAAAACTCTTCCCCTTACCCAAAAGGAGGATCACCTGGAGATGGGACACAAGAGGCTGGATGGAGGCCTCCCATATTCCAAAAAGTAGTATTTTGGCTTGGTTTAGTAAGTCCTTCTACAGAAGTATTCTGCAGGGGAGCAGTGGAAAACTAACCCACCCTTCTCTTTTCAAGGACAATTCTGTATCTGGTCATTCTGGTCTTGCCAAGTGTGTGGGGATCTCCCTTCTCTGCTGGCTGCCCATCCTCAGGACTGCCAGGCCCCTCAGCAACACTTCCCAAACTCAGGGACTGTGGCTATGAAGGAGCACAGCCAGAGCTGCAATATTGGTTCTTGGTGCTGTGAAGTTGGAAGGAAATCTGTGCCACTCCAGCAGCCACTGGAGAAAAATGGCTCCCTGTCTGTTCCCAGGCAGCCACCAGTGTCTCCAGCTTTTCCTCTTTGCAGGTCTTCTGCTAAATCAGTTCTTTCCTTGGTACATTTTGTACGTTTTGGTGTCCAAATTTGCTTTGCACTGATAGGTCTTTGCTTGGAAGCCTCTATTTATAGTGAACTGAGGTGAACTGTCTTTTTAACTTCTGCCTGAACTTCAGCTGCAGAAAACAGTCCATCCCACGTTCCTTTTTCTTCCCCTGAGGTATTAAACACAAATACCCTCACAATTTGGTTTGTTAAAGTTTTGTTTACTGGCAGGCTTTGGAAAATAGCCATTATGCTTTTGGTTTTAGGTGTTTTAGTATCTTTTAGTTGCTCTAAAAGATGGTATTGTTTGTAAAGTGAAGCTTGTAGATAGAAGCATTTTGTTCAGCATGTTGAGAGCACTAAACTGAAGCATGAGGAGAAATGAAAAGGGAGAGGTTTGGGAGGCTGCTTAAACTACTTCTCATTTGGTAATTCCAAATGAATATATGAATCAAATTACTTGTCAACACTATGCAAAGGAAACAGTTCCTTGTTCCTGCTCTTGAAATGGACAGAGTTTAATTTGTGGCATAATAAGCAGTGGAAACTGTAATGACTGGAAGGATGCACATTCCTTTCCTTAAAAATTATGGGTCAGGACTGGTTTTGCTGTTGTATTTCTGTGTTACTGACTCAGCAGTGGCTGTGGGGCTCTACTCTGTGCACTGATGCTCTAACAGATATTGTGAGAGAAATGCTTTTCCTAGTTTAAACCAAACTTTGCAATTTTACCCTTGCAGCTGCAGATTCCCATTTTTCATTGTGGGCCAAAGCTGAGGGCTGTGGCTTTGGAAACACCAAAGATTTGTGATGAGCTGTTAACTATGCTAAATTATTCATGGCAAATAAATATGTGACCAGTGAAATGTTCAGATAAAAATGAAAGTTACCTTCACAGTCTGAGATTGCTTTTTCATCCAGTGATAACCTTCTGGAATGCTATCACAATTTGAAGTCAGTAAGTTGGCTGTGCAAGCCTGCAAGAGCTCAAACACTCGTGAAGATGTCTTTGGGTGTTTTCCATGATCTGTCCTTTTCCATGCTGTCTCCTGGCTTCTGACCTGTCTGATGAAGTCAGATATCAACATTAGAGGATCTGTTCCAGCAGCTCAGACAGTGCTGGGCATCTGCTCCGTGCCATGGGTGACCTGTGCTGTGCTGTGCTGGGAGGAGCCCTGGTTTATCTCAGTGCTCCACTTCCCTGCAAACCAGTTCATGTTCTTGAAAGTTTTTTCTCCTTGTGACTGCCAAGACAGTCTGTTGTAGTACTGAAAGGGCAGGAGTTTATCTTACCTCACTTTAATGCTCTGAAAACAGAACATCAAAGCTCAGCTCAGTCAAATTTCCTTCAGAATCCACATGGAGAGTTACTACAAGGGAGTTTAATAGCAGATACCTTCTCATTTATATGCTTCTTTTAAACTGGACACCTAATTTTCCAGATTTCCTGCTATGAGGATTCATTTCAGATGTGGTTGTGCAATGCAGTGCTGTGAATTCAGCCTTTTGGAAATATTATTGACCATTAATTGTCTATGAGTTCATGAAAACCATTTATAACAAACTTATTAGTTTAAGAATTTGAACAATTTTGCCAATTTGAGTGATATTTCTATCATCAAAGAAACTACAAACTGATTTGTAGAGGCAAATATTGAAATATTCCTCTTTTGAGTGTTTTTCACAAATTCAAGCATTTATGGAAATATTTTGGGGTTGTTTAATTATCTCATCTTCCATTAATAAAGGTATTTGATACAGACAATTCATTTAATTAATTCCCACTCCACAGTCAGCCTGGAATCTTTTCATGAACTTCTCTGGTTAGCTCCAGCTTCACACAACACAAGCAACAGGAAAACACAGGCAGGGCAGTGCACAGCTATGTTACAAGCAGGATAAGTCTTGAACAAAAGGCTAAATACACCCATTAGGGAAAGTTTGGATCTGGACTCACATCTGAACTTGTGGGAGGAGCTGAATACTAATTGTTCTATAAATATTTAATATACCTAGCACTTTCCCATTGTGTAGCATCCCAAAGGAGGCATCTCACACATACACACCCGGTCTCTTCTTTCATTAAGGGCTCCCAAATAGAGTAATTGGAGCAGTCATCAAATTTGCATCTGGCTGATCAGTGCCACTCCAGCTCTATTTCAATGTAATTGCAGTGGCCTCAGGTGCACTGGTGAACATGGCTCAGGGCACAGGTAATTATTGTGTCAGAGATCGTTTAATGAGGAAAAAGCAAGTGAGACACTTTGTGGGATAGGAACCCACCAGGAAATAACCTGCTTGTAAACATAACAGGACCTTGTTATTTTTCCTAATTTATACATTACGTTTAATTTTCCTAATTTATACATTACGTTTATCACAATTTTAAAAAGTTCATATGTATGAATGCAATGTGTTTGTCCTCTAATACCAAGACAAGCCAAGGTACAGACACCAGCACATCAGATTGATAAATAATATCCCAAAACATTTTGGTTTGGGACAGAATTGCCATGCTATGCTGCATGACTGTCAAAAATCCAGATGCAGTTGTCACAGGACAAAAGCTCCTTGGAGGGCTACTTGTAGGAGCTTGTGGATTTCTGTGAGATTGAGGGGTTTTTGCTCCCCTTTAGACGTAGAAACTGCAATTGTAGAGGAAGATTAACAGCTCCTTACCCATGACTGAGGAGTCTGACTGCCCACGCTCATCCCCACAGAGCTTCCATGCTAAATGGTTGTCTTGTTTAATAGATTCAGTATTTTCCTTTGACACTTCACATGTGAGAAAATCTGGTTACTCTCTTGTGGAATTTGTAGAGGGCTTCCAAAAAGTTGAACAACTTTCAGCCCTTGCTCATGCCCTGGATTCTTTTTAGAAGCCTGCAGTAATCAAGTCTGTTTTTTTTACAGGAGAAAAGCTTGGTTTTCTGCCATTTTTCTCTCAGCCACTTAGATTATGTGTGTCACAGTTCTTCCTCTTTTCCTACAAGAAATGGGAACAGCTGGACATTGTTTTAATGCAAAGTTTTCATTACAAAATATGTGTATTTCCCTTCGCTTCAACCTGCCCTCCTCTGTTTGAAGGGCCACAGGTAAGGAACACCAGCCTTTGAAAGGCAAGGATTTGCTGGAATATTCTGAGAAATGTGCTAATGAAATCTCTGTGTTCAATGTTTTGATGACTGTTACAGTAACCTGGTCCTAGAAATAAATTAGATGCTGGAGTGGTCAACCAAGCTGTTTTAAAAATCTGCTACAATTTATGACACAATGACCAAATCTATCATGTAATGGTTGAGTGTAATTTACAATGTAATGTACTAAAATACAGCCACCCTAATAACAAGCCATATAATGTACATGGGAAAGAAACAACCATTTGCCAAGGGGGAAAAAAATAAAGATGTCAACAAAGAGAAAAGGATTTCTTTTCAGCCTTCCCCTACTTCAGGTCTAATCTTGCCCCTGTGAAGTGCACTGCAGAAATCTTGATCAACAATGGAAAATCAGAATCTTGAAAATGGGCATTGTTAATCAGGACTGACACCACTAAAAATAATGTTATAGTGTGGGACTGATGCAGCCATCGGCCCAAAGCCTGCAGGAGTTTTGTGGAGCTGGAGCATTCCAGCTCCTTGGGGAGGCACATTCTGAGGGGAAGGAGTTTCAAGGTTGCTGTACTTTGTGCAAAAGTGAGTTTTTCCCTTCTGGTGGAACACACCCTTTATTTCCCTTTTTAACTGCAGAATAATCAAGGACCTGACTTATACTACATCAGGTAGCTCAAAATGCATCTACAGCTCCTTTTTGATGCTCAGATGATTAAGAAAAGGACAAAACCAGGGCAATTTCAGGGTATTTCAGGCCCTGGTACCTCCTCCCAGCGTCTCATGATCAGCTGTTTTTGATTCAAAATAAGAAAATTAAGCTTGGGGCACCTGAGAATTCTTCCCAGCTGCATTTGGTCCCATCTTTGTCTGTCTTTGATAATTTTCTTGATGTGGTGGGTCAGTTTTCCTACTGGGAAATGTATTCTGTGTGTAGGATTGTGCCCACACAGAGCCAGTTACCAGATCAAGCTGCTGGTTACAAGATCAGCCATGGCACTTGTGATAATAATCTATTCTGATTTTACAGCCATCAACACTCATCAGGGTTAACAAGAATCTTTGCACTGACCTTAACAGGAGCTGGAGCTGATCCCAAATATCCTGGAGTTTGTAAGCCTGAGTTTTCATCTTCTGCAATGCTACAACAGTGATATTGATTGAAACCTAGCAGAAAGAATTGTTGTTATTAGTATGCCAGGCTAAATATAATTCCATCTCTTTAACGTGCTGGTGTGGTACCATTAACTTACAAGACAGCAGAACAGAGGGGTGATATATAAATCTGAAATTCTGATTAGATGCACCCCAGTTTGTGAATACCCCTCCAGTGACATTTCTTTCCAATAAAACAGCTTATCTCCAAGACAGAGATGTTTCTTTTATAATCTTTATTTATAAGATGCTGCTTTTGATGTCCAGTATAAAAAACAGAGGGACTATTGTTGATAAAAGAGGATGGTTGGCTTCTTTTCTACAATGGCGAAATCCTTCCTAGGAAAAGAGAATAGAGATGACAATTTCAGAACCCTTGTGAAGCAGAAGGGAAGTGTGAGTGCTGAAAGAAGCATTATTTACTCTTTTAATTGATGAGTTTTCCTGTAAGCACTTGCCAGCCCAAAACCCAGGAAATTCTCATGGAACCAGAGCTTTCTGCCCAGTGACACCCAGGCAAATCTTATTTCAGTGTCACAGGTGGGACCTGAGGAGGGAGGGGTTTGAGTGACACTGGGAATGGACAGCAGGAAACAGTTCATTGTCTGAATCCCCTCCAAGCAAGTGACCAATCCAAGCTTTCATGGCTTCTTTTGGCTAATGGAATTTGTTAATGACTGCTCCATCAGGTGAAATTGTAGAGAGTCAGAGCAGGATGGGACAGAGCTCTGGTCTGAGCAGCTCCACCACACACTCTGGTGACCTTTAGCAAGCTGCTTGGACTCTTGGTGCATCTCCAGGTGTTAAATGGGTTACTCTGAACCTCCCTTGCAAGGGTCTGCTGAAATTGAGAGTCTAAGGCTGTGAGATTGTTCATGGAAGTATTTGGGAGAATCCAAGATATCTGCAGGGAAAAGCCCTCTGAAGTTTAAAGGGCTCAAATCCTCTTTTATCTGGGTATGTCCCTCTCAGTGTTCTGTTGCAGTCCTTTAAATTGGCAGATGAAGACTTCAGTAGAGCTGAGGATCTTGCCTGAGGAAATCCAGCTTTTCAGGAAGCAGGAAAAGGAAAGCTGCTTTTTTGCTCCAGAGGAGCTCTTTGTCACCTCAGAGTGAAAGAAGCAGAAAATTTTTCATTATGATGATGCTGGAGAAACAAAAAAGACAATTTGCTTTCTTTTTAGAGAGAAACCTTGTGGCAATAGGAGAGAGAAAAGCCATCATCAAGCAAAAGCATACATAACAGAAAACCATTAGAAACTCCTAACATTCACACTGACATCCTGCTCTGAGAGCTCACAGGGCTGCTCAGACATTAGCTAATTACATTTGGCACAATCCTCTCATCTTACATGCAGGCAGATACATTAGGTCGCCTCCTTAGCTGGTATAAAGTTTGGATTTTGGCAGTGTGGCTCGTGCCTTCTAGCTGAGGACAAGCCCCTTTGTTTTCATTATTTTTTAATATGTGATATATAAATAAATTTCATTTATTAATGAAATTTCACAAACTCTGCCTGTAGTTGCATACAGTGAGGAAGGACTGAGATGGAGGTTCCACCCTCTGTAACCACAGTTTAACCAGGAGCTTCCAAGCTGCTAAAATAAGATTTCTTTTTGTTGGCCACAGGGTAACACAACAGCCAGTCAATGAAACTTGACCCAGATCATGGTGAAACAATCCCAGAAGAACAGCAGAACTGGGGGCTCTCTCAAAACCTGCTGAGGGCTGCAAGGAAGTTTAAAGAAATAGAAACAAATGCTGGAATTGGGGTTTCAGAGATCAGGAGATCTGGTCATGCTTATCTGCCAGAATCACTGCAATTGATTTCCCTGAGCACCAGATCAGGCCCACAGAGTTTGTATAGGGAAGGTTTTCCACTGGATTTTGAGATGGAGGAAAAGAAAAGCGTGGACAGGGGAAAATATGATTTCTTAACCTGTACAAGTGCTAATTTATCACTGCCACATATAGAAAGAGAAAAGCAGGAGCTGTACAGAACTTTAAGGACTTACTTATCTGTGCTCCTGGTTCTTTTTCCCTGAGAAACAATTACCTCTTGATAATGAGGAAGGACAAAATAAGGCCATTAATCAGTAAAATATTACACATCAATGGTCACTGTGCTCACCTGGCCTTGTTTCCCCTTATTGTGGCTGAAGGATAAACAGCATTTCTTCCCAGTGTGCCCTCAGGAAGCTTTGACAGGCAAAGAAGCAGTTCATTAAAATTATCAGCTAAGAAAATCTCTAGGTCACCAATTCCATCATCCAGCAACTGTGACCCACCGGGAAATACACATTTGAGCCCAGACAGGTTTATAAATATCACATATTTATCACTGTCTACAAGTTCAGTGGTGTCATTCTACTGCCTTTCCCTGCAAAGTGATGGCAAACATATGCTAAGGTAATCAGGGGAAAATGTAAAATGTACCTTCAGCTGGAAACCTGGGAAATGCATCTAATGATGCTTGGTGTTTCAATACTGATGTTAGTAAGGCAAGAATTAATCCATAATCAGGAAATAACTCCAGAATAAACCCAATGCCAACTGCCCCCTCCATCTGAATAACAAAAATAAAATAATTAATGCAGAAAGAATTGTCTTAAATCTTACAGCTGCCCTGTGTTTGTATAAAGGAGAGCAAAACTGAAGAGCAGCTAGAGTTAATGCTGTTTAGAGATGGAAATCAGGATATCTGTACTGAGTAGATGCTTCCTATAGTAGGTATTGTTAGAGGAATGTTATAAAACATCAAGACAATACAGAGAGTCTGATCTGGACGCGTTGGGTGCTAAAAGTTTGCCTTTGTAAGCACGAAGACACTCGGTGTGTGTAAAATGCAGAATAACCTGCTGCCGGTGAGAGATTTCTGTCGGTCCCGCAGGCAGGGGAGCAGCTGTGATGGGAGCAGCAAACACGAGGTGGCACCGTTGCCATTTTGGTCAGAGGTTCCCGGGTAACGCTGTCAGTGGGCTCTGCTCCCTCCCTTGTGTCCTTCCTCGCCGGACAGCAACTGCCAGAACGACAAGAACTGAGCCCAACTTAAGATCTTGAGAAGGAGCTGTTGTTTTCAGCTTTGCTGAAGCAAAAGGCGTCTGGAGGATTCCAGGGTCTGTGACAATTTACAAAACCTGACCAGCTCATGGATGCAAGGATTGGGAACACCCCCCCTTCTGAGAGCTCAAGTTAATGTTTCTCCTCGAGTGTCCTAACAGTTTATGACAGATGTCACTTACACTGAGGCAGTAAATAAATCAATAATGACATAATAATCAAATGATACTGATTAATAAGACAGTGGTTGTCATAACATCTTTCCCCTGAAGAGTTCAAAGTGTACTGTAAAAAATGAATCTTCATTTAATGAGATCCTAAATGATTTAATCTGGTGACTTTTCAGTGCAGGGATTTCACCCACAGCTGCCTGCTCTCCCCACCCTCATATCACAGGGAATCAAGAACTGGGCTCCTCTCACCTCCACAGCTGCAGCAGTACTGGAGAACACACCTGCAGAGCAGCCAGAGCCTTAAAAAAGGTGTCTGGGTGAATTTTCAAATCAGGATTCTTCCATATTTTTCCAGTTTTTCTGTACATATTGGTCACCCTTCACACACTCTGGGAGTCAGGCAAGCAATACAGGAAACCTTTAACAGAAAGAGCAGCAATAAAAGAGAAGCTTTTGGGAACAAATGCATGTCTGATTAATAACTCAGAGTTTGCCTGGCATTTCTGCCACTTCACAGCCTCCATAAGTTCCACAGAAAAAATGGCTCTATGGGGAATGCAGCACTCAGTGTAATTCTGAATGAATCATAGAATGTTTTGGGTTGGAAGGTACCTTTGAAGCAAGTAATGCCAAAGAGCTTTTCTTTATTGGACTTGAGCACCAATTCCCTTTGCTGAGCATTGAAATTAGGGCTTCTTCATTGTTCATCAAATTCTGGATGACAAACTTGGGTATGAAAGGAAATAATAAAATCCCAACAAATGCTTTCATTTTACTACAGATTTGTCCTCTTCATTTTTCTCTATTTATTTTGTTTGGCCTCTATGGATTTTCCAGTGCAATCAGTGCCTGTTCTGCCACACTTTCTGATTATCTTTACTATCCCTTTTCCCTGTGCTATCAACATTCTCCTCTCTCCATGTGCTGAGATAAATCTCACTGATGTAAGGGCTCTGCAACATGCAGCCTTTACCATTTCACTCTGAATGCAGAGATTCAGGAGGAGAATTACAGCTTACAATAAAAATAAAAATCTTGTGAAAAGACTGCCATTTTTAAATGTTCTGTCTAAATTCTGCAGTGCTGCTTTGACAGTCCTGAAGACTGATGTTCCAAACCTCTCTAGTCTGTTCATGACTGGGCTGTGGCTTCCATTGCACAGGCAGAGGATTTGGCAGCACATCATGAGGAAGAGCTGCCTCCCACCAGTTTAGGATACATGTTACTGGGATAGGAGGAAAGGGGTGAGAGATTTCCTCATTAAAGCAGTAGAAAAGGAAACTCATGGTTCTCAGCTTCAGCAGGGCCAGTTCTACACTCAGTAGTGTCCTGCTGGTGTGGATGTACAGCCAAATCCTTATTATCCCTGGCTGGATTATCCAGGTAACTGGAATCATGTCACACACAGCCCTTTTATAGCCCCTCCATGCACTATTTTGAGAAGGGAAGTTCTGCTCTGTGCATTCTTACACTGCACTGCTCATATTTGTTTGTTTTTCTCACTTCATGAGAGAGCCAAGACAAGCAGCACGCAGCAGTCAAGTGTTCCTCTGTGATTCAGCTTCCTTGGCAGGCAGAGCATGGAAAAACCAGCCCCATTGTAAACGAGACAAGTGCCTGGGGAAAGCAACGCCTCTGTCATGGCTTTGTGTCTCCACGAGAGGGGTGACCAGCCTTGTCAGAGCAGGAACAGAGATTTCAGTCCTCACAGGCAGCCCTTGGCAGGGCAGGGCTGGCACAGGGCGCTGAGCACATCTGTTCTGTGCTGCAAAGTCAAAGCTGCCCGGGGTTCTGTGCCTCCTTATCAGTTTTGTCCATCTTCATCACGGTCTCTTTCAGTTCTCATGCCCAGCTGTCTTAATCTTTCCATGTCACTTCCAAAATCCTTCATTTGTTTCAGAGCCTGTTATTCCTGTCAATATCACCCTTCCTGCCTGCTGCAAAAAGCCAAACCAGCCCAACCAACCAAAAACAATCTGTGTTTGAAACATGCTCATACTTCTGCAGAGTTAACTGGGAAGACACTAAGGAAGGCAGAAAACAATGAATGTGAAGAACATATTTTATGTTCTGCCTGTGGGCATTACTACCAGCTTTTGCATTTGCAGTATCCTGTATACATCCCCATTTTACAAATATATTAAAAGTGTTTACATTTTATATCAACTTTAGGCTGTAGGTAAGAAAATCTTCAGAGTCAAACTGCAGACTGCGTGTGGGCTGAATTTATTATTCAGTTTTTGTGTGAAAAGGATTACAATATCCAGAGTAAAAATATCCACTGTATATGCCCAAAAAATCATTCAAAAATAGCCCCAAAACACTGCTGTAAGTAGTTAACCTGTAATGTATTTTTGTACACAGTCATAAAACTGTCCATCATCATTCCTATATTTTTATTTTAATGTCAAATCACATAACCATTTTTAAAAGGCCTGAAAACAAAAACTGGTCAAAAGGAAGCTGAGTTGTGTTACAAGAGTTATAAAAACCAATCTCTTCCTACCTCTCAAGGCTCACTGGGGTGTCATGTAAGAATCAAGCAGCTTCTTCATGATCTTCTGCCTCATATTGGCAATGAGATGGATTTGCTTTTAATGGAAGAGCTTTCAGGACAGCTAAAGCAAGAAACTGACATCCTGTAGTAACCATTTTGTGGCAAGCACCGGTGTTGTTCAGAGCATACAGCAAGACCTCTTATTCTCACTAAAAATCAAAATTTAATATAATGTACAGCTGGGGTTTTTAAACTCAAATTTATAAAATAATTTGATGTATTGAAAAAAAAGGTAAATGATACTGAATTTGGATTGCTGTCATCTTTCACTCCAGTCACATCCTGGCAGGGCAGTGCCCTCACATTGCACTGGGATGTACTAAAAGTGCTGCAAGGTTTCTGTGGCCTGTGCTGCTCTCATGTCAGAAAATGCTCCCTGACATTTGCATGCCAAGTGCTTTGCATGGAGAGGGCTGAGTTTGTCCAGCACATGATGTGCTTCAGAACCAGTTCTGTGCCCTCACCCTGCCTTCTGGGCCTCTGCTTCCTTGGTTTTACACTCTCATGGTCCTTAATGAATGGCAAGTTCACCTTGTAGTTCTTCTGGCAGCAAACCCTAGGACATAACCACCTTTAAAATAATGCACACCGTGCCTTCTCCAGGATGTGAGACATTCTACAGGTGCTGGTAAAACCCTTTTAATATTGCACACTTGATGGGGCTATCCAGGTATAAAATTTATTTCTCTTGACCTCAAGGGGGAAAACAAAACCTTCAGCAAAGTCTGTTTGTAAGAATGGTTTGTCATGTTGATCTTAAAGCCGTGGAAACCAGCACAGAGCTGAGTGATGAGGGAACACACCTCATGTTGGCTGGAAATGTTATAGAGAGACTACAGAAAAAAGCACCGGTGGAAATAGAAACAATTCCACAGGAATAAGATAGAACATTGCTTTTTCTACCAAGCTGCTGGAGCACAGGATTTCTTCCATTTGCAAAGGCAAGATTTATGGAGTTTTTTCCAGAAAGCACATCCTGCTTGCACAGCAGCAAAATGGTTATTCTGCCACCCATGCAAAAAAAAATTGCACATATTATCTGAATTTACTGAATGCTGAATTAGGTTGTTTGGGGGAAAAAAAGAATAGAAAGAAAGAATAGAAAGAAAAGAAAGAAAGAAAAGAAAGAAAGAAAAGAAAGAAAGAAAGAAAAGAAAGAAAGAAAAGAAAGAAAGAAAAGAAAGAAAGAAAAGAAAGAAAGAAAAGAAAGAAAGAAAAGAAAGAAAGAAAAGAAAGAAAAGAAAGAAAAGAAAGAAAAGAAAGAAAAGAAAGAAAAAGAAAGAAAGATGCATAAACATTCTGTTCTGATTAGTTGCTTTTCCCTCATGCAGAAACCCATCAGGTAACATACCTGCAGTCCAGCCTTCTTAACCACCTTTTTGTTTATGGACACCTTCTGACACCTCTTCATATTTTACCTATAGGGATGACAAAAACTATCCTGTAAAATCTTGCCAACTCAGTAGTGATTGCTCTCTCCCTTCCAGCACTTATGCTGCCCTGAATGAGACATCTTAAATAAACCTGAAACTTAGTATTCCTGAAAGTTAAACTTTCTTCAAAGAAAAGCAGATTTTTAGAGAGGTTTCAAGATAGGTACCCAAATACAAATACACCCAATTCATTAATCACTGTTGAAAAGATAAGCTTTGTTCTTTCAGCTGTGAGAAACCCCAGCCATTAAGTAGAAGACACTAAATACTTTTTACATTAGATGCTTATAAAAATAGTGTATTAGAAAATAAGGTAGATTTGAACAAACTATGAAGAAAGTCTGTTTTCAGTGCCATGCTGTGCTAGTGGCATAACTGTCAAGCCTGGTGAATTCCTAAACCTACTGTATCACTTTGCCATTCTTCTTTTAAATGTCATGTGGAATTTAATGCATTTAACACCATCAGGTATCTAATTACATCTCTGTGTCTCCTTATCAGCATCCACCACCACTCCAGACACCCTCAAGCAGTCCTTCACTGGCTGCAGTTTCCAGACTCCCCCTCTTTGAGCAGATCTCTCTCCAAAAATACCCTTTACTGGTTTTGCTTCCCACTGTAAGGTGAATGCTTTTCTTCTCCATCCCTGGAACACTTGCAAAGTCAATTTAACTCACTGTTTTCCTTCAAATTAACATCTTTGTTGTCCTTCCCACTGCTGTTTCATTGCTGCTTTGGTGCCAATCCCCTGGAGAGACAGACACACCCATTTTCTCTGTCTTATCCCCTCCAATCACTCATGCAGTAAAACACCTGTCAGGCTCCTTGGCAGAAATCCCAGTGTTAGCTGTCAAATCCTAAATCGTCCTCCGAGGTGCTTGGTGTGTCCCACATGGTAATAAGTGACATTTCCTTGAGCACACAACACCTTGAAGTTGTAATCCCCAAATTCAAAAGGTCCTTTTCCTCTCTTTTTGGGAAGCACTGCATACAGAAGAGGAATGGTGGCTGTGTTAAATAGCAGCCCAAGCTATTTCTGCATGGTAAAAGTCAGAACCCTGCTTGGAAGAGCCCAGTCCTTTCATTCATCTCCACCTGGAGGAACTGAAGACAAAAAATCAAGCTTGTCTGTATTAATAATAATATTTTTGAAATATTAACTTCCATAGCTGTGAGCTAGTGAGACATTAATTAGAAAAGAGAAAAAAAGCAAAGAAGGATTCAGTAATTTCACCTGACTTTGATTTCTATGCCTTAGTTAATCATCTGTGAAATGGGGTACTATATTTACCTGTTCTGCAGAGATCTAACAGTGATAAATCAGTTGAAGAGGCATTGATCAACCTCAAAGAAAAGTCCCAAATTCAGGAATAAGTTTTATAAGGAAGATCCTTTGCAGAAACACTTATATCCTCTTTAAAAAAATACATTTTTTACGGAGAAGGCAAAGCTAAACTGCTGTCTGGAAAGCTTTGGGGAAAAAATATCCAGTTAGTGTTTAATCTCTCATACAAGTCCCACATTTTCCTTTGCATTGTGAAAGAAACGTGTGTCATCTGAACTGGTCTGCACACATTGCTCATTACACAGGAGCCATGAAAAATTAAGCTTGCATTTTGTACATTTGGATCACATACTCCCTGTCTGTGGAAAATGAGATTTTTAATTTTTCTTAAAATGGGGTGAAGAAAGCAAGCTTGGAACTCTAATCTGCTCTGTAAAACCTTTGAGTGATTGGGTGGGGGCTGAGTGATAAATGATACTTCCTCAGCAGTGACCTGTTGTTCTACCACAGCTGCCACCACTGCAGCTTCAACATTTACCTCTGTCAGCATGATGTAACATTTTAACCTTTGCACTAATGCAGCTCCTCACTCAGCCACCAAGCACCGAAAAATCCCATTTGTATAAGCAAAGGCAGCACTGGACAAAAGGCTTTGCATTGAGTCATGAATTCTTAAAAGAAATCTTTCTGTTGGAGTCACGCTCAGCTGTATCTACAGATTATCTGCCTGCTGCAGAATCACTTTCCCAGCTTTGAAATATAAACATGTGCCCATGTGGGTTAGGGTTGTGTGTGCTCTCAAAATTATCTGTGAAGATCTGTGAATTTGGGGTATGAGGCTACAAGGCAGTTGTACTTGTAATCCATTAATTGTTTTTCCTTCTATTCTGTTAAATTGTGTTTGCACTTGAATGTACTTCCAGCAATATATTGTAGCAATGATTTCCTAAATTTAATCATGCTTGAAAACACTTCCCTTTGCTTTAAATTTTCTGCCAGATAATTTAATTTGGTGTGCAATAAATCTGGTGTCAAGGGAACTTGTGAATAACCACTCTAATCACTTTTTTTCCATGCACTCCATGACATTAGAGAGATCTGTCATAACCTTGTCTCCAGTCATTTCTCTCCTGCCCTGAAGAGCCTCAGTCTGTTTAACTGCTTCTCATGTGGAAGTCATTTCAGATCTCTACCATATCTCACCACTTTTTTATCAAACTTTACTACTTGTGAAACCAGCCTGGGTGAATGGGAAGGATGGGAACTGATAAAGCACTTAAAATATTTATATTTTTACCCTAAATACTTTCTTTTTAGCCTCCTCTTCATTCTTAGGGTTCTTCTTGCCTTTTTGACAGCTCCTGAACAGTCCCAGAACTCTCCACAAATGGCTCCAAGATCTCCTTCCTGAGTGGTAATTTAGAGTGTAGCAGAGCATGCTGTCAGCCTAATAATGATAATATAAATATCAATTAAAAAGTAATTAGTAGTACTAAATGGTAAACGTGCCTTTCTGGTCCAGTTTGACTTGGAAGGAAACAAAAAGATTTAAGATTATGTAGTTTTGTAGTGAACTGCATTGAGAGCCAACAGTTAAAGACTCTGTCAGGTCTATCAAGTGGTCAGAGGCAAAAGGAACCAGGGGCTGCAGAACTGGAAAACCTGGGGAAAATCCAGGGTTCTGTGCATTTATAATCTGCTGCCAGCCTGTACCTGGGAGTCTTCCTGACAAACTCTCCTTTCTCCCAGTCTATTGGTTGGTCCCCATATGTAAAGGGGTCAAAAAGCCATTCACCACACACACCAGGACAGCTTCTGTCCTCCAATTTATCAGGCTAATTCTACATAATGCTACTCTTATGCCTCTGGTATACACAGACACATTTTGTCTTGGCTGAGAACACAGACAGAAAACACAACAGTTTTGGAGAGCTTTATCCTGCAAGTTAGAGCATAAACTGTTCACTGTTCTTACCAACCACTCATGAATAATTTAAATACACGTTATGTCAACATTACTGTATTGACTAAAAAAATGTTGAAAATCTAAATTATTATTTACTTTTGGCAGTATAAAAGTTCAGAAGCAAGAGATCTTTTACAAAATACCCATCACTGTCATACATAATTGATAGAATAAAATCAGCTACTAAATATCACTTAATAGCTGGCTTTGTTCTGTAATGATAATGTATATGGAATTCCTGTTGAGTTCAGTGGGATAACCCTTCAAGGGAAGGCTGTGGGAATATACATACATCTATTCCTAAATGTATTTAATTTGCATATTTATTAGCCAAAAGAGAAAAAGGGAAGAAAACACAGATTTGGCAGGGATCTCAGTATTTTCTCCTGGTTCTGCAAGCTGCAATAAGAGAGGAGGATGCTGTGCTGCAGGTCTGACTGTACCACTCCCTGCTGACTGCACAGGGACAAAGCCAATCCAGGATTTGTTTCTGGTGCATGGCACTGAATTAATAACATTCCACTGAAATGGTTATTATTTCTTGAAAGGAGAGAAACAACAACATACAAGGGACAAAAGATTCCCAGCACCCTGCTCCTTCCCCTTGGATTCCAGCAGGTCAGCATGGAATGGGTCAAACTGTTGGATTTGAGAGCCAAAGCTTCCAAAAGCCAGTGTGTGGCACAGAGCTGTTGGAAAAGGTGTTCAGTGGAAAGAGGAGAAACCAACATGTTACATTCTAGCCAGGGAAAAAGCCCAGCTGGCACCATGTGGGCTCAAACAGACACATCCAATTATTTCTGTAGCAGGAGCTTTTAATTGTCCCAGTGGGTTCAAGGCATCTCTCAAGGTTTTTCTAGTATTGATACATAACTCTGTGTCCTCAAAGAATATTTTTGGATGTGAAATTTCCAATGGGCTTATCTTGATGACATGCCCAGTGCTTTCAAACTTTGGAGAATTCTGACATTTATCCCATTACACTGTGGATTCTTGGGGCTTTGGATTCTGTAGGAGCTTCTAAGTTTTGCATTTAAGTAAAAACAGTGTGCAAATTTAAAATGTTGAGCTCATCTTTTTCCAAACCAAGATTATCTTTGGCATTCAGCTTGTACCATGTAAATATATAAAGACACATTTGCTGAGCAATTGGGTTAATGAACTTAGAACAGAGCAGATTGTGTGTTAGTGACTAATGCAAAGTACAGAGAAACAAACATGGTACAAGCACTTTCCTCTCTCTCTTTCATAGGCCCACTTTTACCTTGGCTGATTGAATTTTAATTTTCACAGCCTTTTGTTAAAATGAGCCCAATCCTGAAAGCTACACCACATAAAACATCTTATGCAGTTTAGAACTTGCTGAGTGAATGTCAGCAAGGCAAATGACACATGATTGTGCTTCTGCACATGTGCACACACAAGGTGCTCTTCAGGATTCAATCATTTAATGTTAGAATTTGACAGTTGCTGTCAGTAAAGACAGACTGTATCCCCACCAAGTCCTGAAATTCTCAGAATACAATTTCAACAGCTGAGCAGCAGCTCTGGGTGTACCTGTGATGGGTCTGTGTCACTGTGGGTTTCACTCATGTCCTACCATGGAGGGCAGGACATGAATCTTCCTTCAAACTTACCTTTTTGCTCCAGGGTGGTTTGGAATCCAGACATTGGCATAAAAAGGAATAAACCACTCTAAAGTAATCTTTTTTCTTCTTCTTCTTTTCTTTCCTGACTTCCTTATGTGTCTGTCTCCTTAGGAAAGAAGAAAGACTGAAGTTTAAAAAGTAGTATATGAAATGAAGGCAGAGCCAATAAAACTGTGTAGTTTTCATCACACCTCCTCCCCTTCTTAGCTTTTCAAAGAATACTTAGATACATTTCTAAATTGTTAATGACTGCACTTATTAGCATTTATTAATATTGAGAGTTGGATAGTTCTATGTTAATCAGGATATATAATTTTCATTTATTTCTAATATGCTTACAGTACTTTATAAATTATAATACAGTATTATTTGTATCCACAAATTTATACTACTGCTTATTATTTGTAATTAAGCATTTATGTGAAATCAGATTTGGAGGCAGAGGAAATAATGTGACTGATTTGTTTGAGAACAGATGCTGACACACTGCTGGCATTCCATTTTTGTTTTCACTTGTTTTCTGTTGGAATCATGCCACTGGAGGTGGTAGCATTGTATACCTGAGGCCAGAGTTTCAAGATGTGCTTCAAATTCTGTTCAGTTTTTCCTGGGTTACCATATTGTCAGCACAGAAATAGTAAATATTAAGTTGAAAAGATTCACCCCAGTGAGAAGAGTCTTGGCCAAAGCAGTGTAACAGAAAGCTGAGCTTTTTACAGGCTGTGGGCACTGCTCATTCACTGCATGAGTCTCTTTGACTTGTTTTCTCCTTCCATCACACTGTCTCTCAGGAATACTTTGTTCCTTTCCCACCTTTTCTAACTGTTCAATTAGGGACCATTTAGAATGCTGGATACTCAGTGTCACTCTAGTAAATATGATACTTTTCTGCTGAGAATTACTCAGCCTGTCTGTACTGCTAGATTGGTTTTTTGAGCTGGGGTTTTTTTTTGGTTTTTTTTGTTTTTTTTTTTTACTCTCAGGAGAGATTTTATTTCTTATTTTTTATTAATGGCTACATGATGTTGTCTCAGTTCATGACTAGAGCATGATGGCATCTCTGATGACTGTGGAGAGTGAGTTTTCCAAGTTGAGAGTCAGTTCATGAGAGGAAGGTGGTACTTGGGAGTCACAAAAGCCACAGCAAAGTGATGAGCAAAGACTGCTGGAGACGGATGAGCTTTTGAGGCACCAAAGCCCCAAAGGTCTGTAACCTCCAGAAGAGTCCCCCTGTCCTGCTGAGCAAGGATTGAATCATCACCCAGTGAGGGCTGGCAGGTGGAGGACAACTCCAGTGTTACAATGGGCATTAGAGGTGCAATGGGAGCCAAAGGACTGAGGACAATTCAGTGATCAAATGGACAGAAAACCTGAAGAAGATTGTAAGCAATAGGTGTGGAGGCATGAAGAAACCCAGCTACTTCTGCTGAGTATAATTCTATTTTATTCTTAGTGCTGTGGGGTCCCACACTGGGGAAACAAAAGCATGGCACAAGCTCACCAGGTTTTTCTTCATTTCTGAGGTAGCTATGAAACCTCTCCAGAGTTCACTCACCTTCCTCCTGCCTTCTAAAGGTCCTCTTTTTAAAACCACTTCAAGCACTCTCCCCTCCACGCTTGCCAAGTTTACAGCTTCTCACTTACCCAGAATTTAAGCATTATCCCTTTCAAGTCCATCCAGGGGAACTGCCTCAATAGCAAGGAATGACAGAAACTGGAAACAGTTGCTTTTGAAAATCACTGCCCTCAGATCACCCAAAGGCCTCTGAGCTGACTTACATGTTTATTTGTTCCTTTGACTCCTCCACATCAGAGGAATATTTGGGTGGCTGGAGCTCAGCTCTTTCTCATGTGCCCCAAGCCTGCTGGGCTGCTTTCTGTGTGCTCTTCCTCCTCAGTGATTCCTGACCAAGTATATGAAAGTATTCTCCACCTTGCTTCACAGAACTGAGGTGGAGCCTGCCAAAAATCATCATAACTTGGGCAGGGCTCTGATCACACACTATTAAATTAATTGATTTCTCTGTTGCCCACCAACTTAATTTTTAAAGGTGATTTCACATTCTTCTATTTTCAAGAGTTCAACATTAGTATCTCCCTCTGCACTGTGATAACAAAGGACAACAATACCCCAGTATGAACTGGGAGAACTTTCCCTCATCTCTTTCAGCATCACACAGGAGAACTATTGGATGTCTTGAGCCTGGCATCACTCTGTCCAGTCCTTAGTTCAAAACCACCCTGTCTAATTCTAATTTCTAGCAGTACTGGCCTCACTGTGTGGGCTCTGCTGTCACTGCCCTGCAGCTGCCTGCTCACTGCTGAATTCCACATGCTCTTGGAAGGCTGCAGTGTTGAGGAAAAGGGAAGGTGCCAGGGTAGCCTGTCAGTGAGCTGGAGGGAGCAGGCAGGGTATTACTGCTGGAGAAGGAAATAAAGAAACAACCATGCTGTGCTGCCTATGGAATAACAACACAGGTTAAAAAAATAATAGAAGCAGAACAAGCAAAGATGATGGCAGTGAAAGGGATTTGACACACAGGTACTCTGCAGCCTCAGAGTAAAATGGTAGTAAGGATGTGGCAGCAGATCCAAGTCCAAGGAGCATCTTACCCCACACTACAGGACACATCCCTGCCAGTGAATGTGCTGCTGACTTTTGAATCCGGTGTCATCAAACTGTATTGATTCCTTTAAACACAATCCAGGCTTGAAAGCTGGGCCTCATTTGTTTTTCTGACAAGTAATAACTCTCTTTTCTTACCAGAGGAGTTAAAGCACCCAAAGGCCACGAGGTGCTCATCACTCTTGGGCATGGGATATGGTGATGGTCTGTTGCTAATGGTCCTGTGCAGGGCCAGGAGTTGGACTCTGGGATCCCTGTGGGTCCCTTCCAACTCAGCATATTCTGTGATTCTGTAATTTCAGGCACCAAATTCCCCAGTTCTCAAAGGGAGCAGTTTACTCCCTCCTTCCTTCTCAACTATAGCAAAGGAAATAAAAACCAGAACATTTAACAGCAATGCAACATATAAAAGAGCTGTAATAACCATCTGGATTAAATACACCAAAATATCTACTTATAATTTCATTTTTTGGGGTATTTATGAATGAATCCTAAAGGTTCATGGGCTGTTTAAAAACCCCCAGTAAAATAAACTCAAAATTAAAATACAGAGATAACCAATGCACTCTTCTACACTGTAGATTTACCACATATTGCTGGAATATGACATCAAATATTTCTCCATTTAAATTTGGTCATCACAATAACCTGTTTATACAATAACTTAATAAATTTAGCTGGGCTGCCTATTTGACAAGTAGGCGAGAATCCTTCATTAAAATGCAAATGTAATCAAGGTGAAATTTGGAATACATTTATTAAAGTAATTGAGCTTCAGTCAACTGTAGTCACAACACAGATTTTCAAGTGCCGTTCAGACAAAAGGATATGTCTAATTCTTCCACATTAATATCTTTATCAGCATGAACATTAAAAGACTTTTCTGAGCAGTAATAATGTACTGTGGAATAATTCCAGTTTTCTCTGCAGGAATATATTATTACAGATAAGGGTCAAAGACATGCACAAAGGAGTGACCCAGCAGTGTACTGCACATACAGAAAATTGGTTGCAAGTGTATTTTCAGAGCTTGGTGTAACTATGCACATCCTAAATTACTCTGTAAATCCTTTAGAGACTCAAGGTCATCAGTTAATTGACCATTCAAGTGTTGGGGAATTGAACTTTTACTGCTAGGATTTGGGATTCTTGGTGCCTTTGATTAAGAAATTACTCATAAAAATAAAAGGAAATACTAAATTGTCTTACTTATCATTTAAATGCTAGTAAAATATTAGGAAGCTGTGATAGCAATGTCAGAAACTTTTTCATTAGGATAAGGACAAGCTAGATATTTACCTTTTTTTTTTTTAATATAGTTTCTACTTGTTTAAGTACCCTGGGTCATCTTCAGTGCCTTCAAATGAATCACAGTAAGGTTGTATTTGTTGCAGAAGATCAAATTTTATAGTTGATAATGTCAGATCTATGGTGTGCAGAAACAAATTCAGGGGAGAGATGGTTATTAAGGGACTGATGTGATGCCAACCCCTTGCTCAGCTCAGCTGGTTTGGCTCCAGCCTGAACAGATTAGCCAGGAAAATGGGAAGAAAATTGCAAAGCCCTTGGCTGCTCCACTGTTTGATGCAATCCTGGTGTCACCAGGTGCTTCAGCCTCTCACTCTTCCTGCTCATCTCCCTCTGCCCCATTCCCCGAGGCTAGAGTTGCAGACAATTTATACCAGCTTGATTCTCTCTCTAAGGCTGAAGATTCCTGGTGAACAAAAGTATTTTAAGCAGTAAATAAAGTAATTAGGTAGCTATCAAGCAATATATTCATAGGTATTTCTCTGATAATGGAAATTTTTAGCCACCATTTCATAAAATGGCTTTTTCAATTTTCTTTCTTTAATGGAATCAGCCGTTATATCAACAACGCTAATGACAGAACATCTCCTGCTCCAGACACTGTTAGAAAGAATCCAGCCTTTTCCAGAGGCTTACAGCCAATTGTAAATATAAATGAAACCTGTGTGTCACTGCTCTGAAAGCCACTGGGAGCACAGGCTAAGGCCATTTCCTTTATTTTCATAAAAGTATTTCAGTGTGCATCTGCAGCAATTCCCTGCTGGAGCCATAAAAGCTCCTCTTTGGGCACCAGGCCAGGTCCTGCTGGGCATTGCCTGAGTTGCTGCAGGAGTGGAAAACTGGAGAGGAGCTTCCCAGGTGAAAAACAAGTGCAATTTAATTCACACTGCAACTTCAACCATTGCCAGTCAGTATTTTTTGTGGCAGAAAATGTAGTACAACAATCCATTTTGTTATAAACCAGAAAGGGCAGGAGGCAACAACTTTGAAACTGCAGCAAATACAGCTGAACTGTTTCCTGAGCAGACTAAAACTGTATTAAAACCCATTACAAATCTTCTAAATGAGCACTTTGCATCATTTGCAGCCGTGCCATCATGAGCTGTGATCCCATCACAAATCTCAAATGAGGACAGTGAGCATCTGGACCCTGAAGATTTCAAAGCCATATCCAGTGAAGGAAGCAGGGAGAGCGGGAAGCTGACTTCATTTGGATTAAACTTGAAATCTACACCCGTTTTTGGGGGCACCATGGTACTGGAGGGTCTGGTTTTTTTTGAACATATAGTAAAAGGGAAGTTCTGACAAGCTGAAGGATTCAGGATGTCATGGCAATTCTCTGCAGGAGCACTGCATTAATCAGATTTCAATTGATTACACACCACTGCCCTCACTGCTGTTTCACTTTTAATAGGACACTTTTTTTAAAATCCTTTCAGTCCCCAAAATATATGTTGAATGTATCTGCTTTGGAACACATCAGACTCCAGTGGAGCTGTTGCTGCATTCTAAGGGCTAAAACAATTCTTCCATGTCCCTTAACTTTCTGACAAGGTGCTGTAACAGCTAAATAGCAAATAATTATGAAACTGCAGGAATTGCCAAGGTAAAATAAAATCCATATGTACACAGTGCTTTTCTTATTTACAGAGCATGCACAGAGCAATGGGAGAGCAAACCCTGCATTTCTTGTAAACTGTCAACAGTGACACTGATTTACACCAGTTCCATTCTCTTATCAGCAAATACTGGAGCTGCTGACCATTTCACTCAGTACTGCAGGGCCTTACATTCAGCACTGTAATTTATATCCATGCCAGTATGTCCCAAATTTATTTGTATTAGGACTGTTCTATCACCTTTCCTGAGCAGTGTAAGGCAGTCTTGCTGTAAAGGAGAATTAGGGCATTGCTCACTTTAAAATTATTCAGTGAGTTATTACAGGGCACACACATTATCCTGAAATTTATTTCTGAAATTACCAAAAGCCCTGAAGTTGAATTTATGTGGCAGTGAGCCTCAGCCAGCAAGTCCTACTACTGAGCTCTGCATTTGGGCCATGCTCTAAAAGCTCAGCATGTGGACAGAAAAAGCTTGCAACTACTCACAGTTCAAATGTAGATACTAAGGCAAGTTAATTTAAAATTCTGGTTTAGTGGTGTTCACAGCCAAGTTAGAGATGCCCACACAAGGAATCAGGAACACAGTGGGGACTGCTCCCATTCAATGCTTGAAGAATTACACACTAAGAACCAAATGGGTAAACATTCATCCACCCACTTTTCTTTAATTCAGTGAAGACCAGATGATAATGACATTTAAAATCTATTAAATGCAGGTACCCCCAGAAACTCAGACATCTGTGATCATTTACCAGGCTGAACCACTGATGATTCTGCCAAGGAACTCAAGTAGCAGCACATCAACATCTGTGTGGAGCAGTTGAAGACAGACAAACAATCTGGAATACCCACATTGTTTCAGATGTTGATTCCCATTTTATTCTCCTGCAGATAAGTACAATATTCTGTACTCAAGTGTCTGTTTAAAAAACAAAACCAGGATTTGCATAATGGGAAAGATGCACATTATCCGTGGAAATCTGACTGGGAAATAAGTCAAGAAACAAGTTCAAATAAGACATGAGCAAATTTGTGGTACAGTCACAGAAGGTTGTGTGGCAGGAAATAAAGATCTTCAATAGTCAAAACACCACCCACACTGTGACAGGAGATGTCACAGGTAGATGTATTCACGTAGTGCTGCATATTTAAAGTGTCTCAGAGTGGTTTTCAATTAACTACAAAGATGTTAAAACACAGATGCTGCTTCCATTGTGAAATAAGACAGAACCTCTCACTGGAAAATGAGGAGGTTCTCTACCACTGAGAAGCCCAAACACATTTGGCTTCTAGGAGTTACAGAAACCCTGTCTCAGGAGGAGTACATAAACAAAGGTGAGTGGGTGAAGTACTTCCAGAGCAGCACCAAAAAATCAGTTTTGTATTGATGAAGGGCATAAAAATAGACCTGTGAGATTTCAGAGCTTTGCTTTAAATTTTTCTCAAAAAAGCTGTGGGTAAGCTATTACCAAAACTTCAAAAGAAAAAAAAAAAAAAAAAAAACACGTGGCAATTTCTGGGGTTTCCATTTTCTAGCTGTAATAATGTACAATAGTGACTTTATGTTCATATTACCAAAAAAAACTCGCTTCTTGTTAAGCAGAATTTCAGTGAGGACCCTGATCCTCCACCAGGAAATAATGCTGCTTCAAGACTTTCATGTGAAAATAGGAAACAATTCTCATGACTTAATGTCTTGCTTTACTACATTAAGGTATTTACAGAGCAATGACATTTTACTGCTAAATAATGGAAACCTCATTTTACATGTCAGCATTGTTCTAGCATCCAGTGACAATGTGTCATTGGGGTACCAGAAATGTGGAATTACACTGTTGTGTTTAGATAAGTAGTGAAATCTAATAAGGATGAACTATTTCCACTCAAGAAATCTCAAACATAAACAAGTATTTTTGCCTAAAAGGAAAGGAATTGAGACTCAAAGGAACAGCCTCTGGAAAGGCAGAAATGCTGATAGGAATAGCAGTCTTTCCCAGTGATTGATGATAGAGATAATGGTTCATACATCCATACACTTAAATGGCTGTCTTTCCCCATGACTGCTGTCTAATTAATGTGAGCCATCATTCATGTAAAAGAAAAATTTTGCTTCTGGAGAAAAAAAAAAAATGCTGCAAACTGCTAGCAGTGACAGTGCTAGAAACATGCCAATTAGAGTGATTTCTGCCAAGCAGCAAAAGGGCACAAAACACTGGTTTCCAAGCAACTGACATTATAAAGTATTAAATACACTGGAAACTAAAATTGGCAGATAAACACTTCACCTTCTCAGCACTGCCTTGCTCTCCCTTTTGCTTTCCTGCCTGTTCCTATAGACTCCACTGTACCTTCCAGCAAATATATGCACTAAGGGATGCCAGCTTATCACACTCCTAAACATTAAACATCTTCTGTCTGCATATATTAGAGTAGCACTGGGACAGATTCACAGGTAAGGACAGACAAGGTCGTAACTAGAACTCCAAAAATAACACATTAAAATCTGTCAGAACAGGCTGCCATTTCAATCACACTGAAATGGTTTTGTACTAAAGGGAGATCCACAGCCACTATCAGGAAAGGAAATAGGAGAAACTGCTCTTCAGGTTACAGTCAGTCTGTTGTTCCAGGCAGAAAGGATGGATTAGGAGAGGCTGGGCTTTCTGCATGCAGAGTGACTTTTAGAGATCTGCCTTCAGGAAACTTAAACCATTTTAAAGAGCAATCCAGTTCCTAATTTAAACCAGAAAAAGCAGCCGGTTGAACACTGTTGAACTTCCAGCAGTTTGACATTTCACTTTATCTAACCAGCACAGCCCAGGGAAACAGGAGCACAGGAGGCATTTCCCTGACTCTGGCTAATTCCATGCAGAGGTTCCATGTGCCCTTTGCAGAGCTTGGCTGGCTCATGGAATAGCACAGACACTTCCCCTTTGGGCTTGCAGCTCAAAGGGGTCAATTCTTAGGCATTGAGGATGACCACAATTTGTCATTTTTACATGGCACCTGTGCTTAGATGACTGTCCTTGCAAAGTTTCCAGTTACACACACAAAAAAGGTGTTTTCAGCCAGTCTCATTGGAAACAATATGCTTCATTTTAAATACAATTTTTTTGTGTACAGGAGTATGTCCAATATACTTGCATGGTCTTAGTGGGCTGAGTTGGTCTCAGAAGTGGTTTATGGCAACCTGCTTTTATTTATGGATTAACCACTACAAGCTTCCAATAGTTTTGTAGTCTCTCTTGCTGTGTAGCAGTTCTTAATGCTTCTGCAATTTGTTAATTAGAAAGACTTCTACTTTCTTGGTTCTCATACAGTACATCCTCATGCAAGCAGGGATTACTTAACATTATTTCTGTATCCATTTACAGGTGTCACTGGAACAAAGCAATAAGACAAGATCTCCCCTCAGAGCTCAATGGCATTTTGAAGGGCTGTGCTGTTTGAGTTTACTCAGTTCTAGTAAAAATAGCAATAGAAATGAAAACATAATTCTTAGCTCAAAGCCAGAGATATTTGAATGCTCAAGGACAAAGGTGGTGTCTTTCCTGCCACACTGTATTCAACCCACTGAATCCAACACTGGGAAGTACTAAGCAAATTCCTTCCCATGTCTCCATGCTGTGTAGGGGTAGAAGGATGTCCAGGAGGGAACAGGGGTCTCCTGGAGTGACTGTGCCCATCATCAGGGAACACTTCATACCTGGGAATAGTGACTGATAGTTTTGAAAGATGAGTAGTTTGCATCCTGTCTCATCATCCTCTTTTATATCATCATGAGGACTCAAGAAACTGTAAGAGAATATTACTGACAGGAGGTATGAGGTCATAATTATAAGGTTTATCTTTAGTTTAATTATGTTTTTAATGTGTAAGACAGAATATTAAAGCTGTGTGAATGCAACGAAGTCTGTTCCGGTAATGACTCCTCAAACATTTCTGAGATAATTTTAAAATTCCTACTACTCTGCTATGTCACTGTGATCATTTAAAAAACTTCCTCACACTTCGTTCCATTATACTCTTTCATACAAACAAGCTGCAAGATCACAGACTCTACTTCCTGTGAATATGTATCAATTAACATCCAATTAAGACAACTGCTGGGTGTCCTTTTCAATCAGGAGGAAAAGCAGCAAAAACCAAATCCACAAAGGTCATTTGTATTCACTGACTCTCTGTAGTAAGTATTAGCATGCTGCTCTGCTAGCCTGACTGCTTTAATTGAGATTAAAAGTTGCTGCCCTGGAGAAGAAAACTCCAGTTTTCTTCTCTATTTCTTGCACTTTCCATTCTCCTTTTTTAATGTCTGAAATTATTACAAGAAGCATTGCTGACATGGCCTTTGATCCAAACCAGCAGCATAGTCATTCATTCTTATTTGAAATTATCTTCTCCTGCAACTTCCTATTTCAATATTTGGTTAAAATGTCTGTGGGGTTTGATTTCTTTGCCATTCTTACTGTTTCTTTTTTTCTAGATTTAGCCAAAGTAACAAACCCTTAAGATGAATGGCTAACATGATTTCATTGTGACAATGCTTCCACCCAGGCACGTGAACTTAGTTTTGAATGCAGCTGCAAGTTAAATTTGTGGGACTAGAAGATGGCCAAGGGATGTTTAACAGGTAGGGGGTTTCTTGCTTACCAGCCCTTCAAACTCTGCTTGGGATATTAAAATTAAATTGGGCTCTTTCCGTCTTCTGCATCAGGAATAAAAGGGATTCTACAACCCAAATTTTATAGCCAAGAACAGTTTCACAAAAACCACGGTCTTCTGTGGGTTGGAGGACAGGTCTGGTCAGGACTGAACAGATAATTCTGCTGATAATGTACATAAAGGACCACAGTCCATTAAATATGTCCTAAAAGATGACACCAAAACACATTAAGATCAAATCTATTCACATCATTAAAAATATACATTTAACATAATTTTGCAGATTGCATTACCATTAAAAATTCAGTGGAAGGAGAGTCTGCATTTCTCATAATGTGGCCCAGGAAACAAATGTCCTCAGTAAAATCAGGCTAAACAGTCCAGCTGTTAGAGAGAACAACTGCACTCCCCCAGAATAATGGGCTGCAGCTCACAAAAAGTCTTTCCCTGGAGATTCTAATTTAGTAGGGCAACTTTGAAATTAGAAATAAAATCAGAGAAGCAGAGGCAGCACTAGAGTACAGAAGAATTAGTAAGGTGAGTTGGGTATTTACTTCCCTGAGACACCCAAAGTTCCAATTGCAGCTGTAAAAGTGACAATTAATCTTACACCCCCAATTTGACTTCCATAATTTAGCCATGAGATTAATAATATTTATCCACCTAATACCTCTCAGTGCTGCAGAGGTGAACAGGACAATGCCTGCACATACTTGAGTATTAGGCATGATAAGATTTATCAGATTAGCATTCATAAAAGTTTGAGAGTGGTAATAAGATTTTAAAAAGAGAAATAATTCAATTAAAATAGTAAGAACAAATATTACCTATGTGTAAAAAATCCTGTAACTTGCATTGAAATGAGTACTCCATCTTGCTTCATCTAAATGCCTACAAATCAATGTGTTATTATTTAAGCTGAGCAGGTCTTTTAATAGCAATTAAATGAGGGGAAGTTGCATCCTACAGAACACTTGCAGCTATTTCTATTCCTACTAATTTGAAAATAAAGAATGCAAAGCAACCAAAAGCAAGCTCCAAGCACCTGCAACTCGTAGATCAAGAAGTAAAGTGATCTTTGGCAGGTTATCATCAAAAGAACTTTAACTTGTCCTCAAGGAGACAATCCCTCTGAAACTTAGCAGAGAATAATGACTGAAGGCAAACATAACTAACAGTGCATTTATGGCAAAACCAAGTCATGCTTTACTAAAATGGCTTATCCAGCCTTCAAAATACATAGGATTTATTATTTTGTTTACAGTTTATTACTATTTTCAGTTAAGTTTATCAAGGGAAAATCCACTAAAACTGATTCAGTTGACTAAGTGAATAATAAAAATAATTGGGGGCAGAGAAGGGAAAGGGAAGTATGTGAAATCTAATGTTACCACAAGTAAATGGTATAAAATTTTGAAATTGCTCTCACATAAAAATTTGGGAACATTTAAACCACTTAAATTTCACTTTATTGTGAAATGTAAAGCTCTGGTTTCTCTACAGCAGTACATGCAAAGAAACTGGTTTAACTTCCTTGACTTCTATGCAGTTAATCTCAAACAATGCAAGAGCTCAATTTTTCTCCAACTTATGCTGCTACAATATCCCACGTTGTCTCGACTGCCACATTTGCTTAGATTTAACCTAATTATTAAGCCTTTATATAGATGTCTGTCTTATTGCTGCTTGCTTTAATTCAACTTTTTTTTCCCCCTAGTGAATGCTCTTCAAAGACTTAAAGTCTCAGAAGCTTGTAAACACTCATGTAATTTGTACCCTGCTGGGGCTGGCAGGGGTAATTTGTCAGTTTTATTTGCAGCAGGCTGTAACTAAACCCTGCCAGATGTAAATCATCTTTTTGTACTCTTTGCTGTTCAATTGCAAATGAATCTCTTTCCTTAGATTAACTCTCCCATCCATTGATGGGAGTCAGAAGTTTCCAGAAAAACTTAGAAAACCGTCGAGTCACCTCCTAGGCTTATTATGCAGTTTAGCAAGTGTTTAAGGTAATTCTGAGAAAACAGAGTGAGTGGTCTCTGTAGGCAAGTTTGGAGTGCAAGCAGGACTTGTGAGTGCCACAGAAAAGCAGAATGAAACCTCAGGGCTGTCAGGTTAGGCACCACCTGCAGTGGCAATGGTGACACCTGGGTGACAACACACTTTACATATGAAGAGTACCAGTGCCTGAATGGGAGTTTACTCTGCCAAAGCCCCTCTCGACAGACTCCTGCTGTGTGTGGGTGTTTTGTTTCGTCTGCTTGGTGTCTAATGTTTATTTATTTATTGAAATGAGACCACAAGAAATGTCCTGCTGGACCGGAGGTTTCTTGTGTCTAGTGGCAATAGAAGATGGTTTCTAGGAAAAGAATGTAAACCTTGTACAGCCCTGGCTGACTAAAGTTTCTGTGTGCTTTGGGTTCCTTCCCTTGACTCAGATCCATTCCAAATTCTCTAAGGGGAAGAGCATCTTCCCTGGTTCCTGTGGATCAGACTGAAAGTCACCAAATTGAAAATAAACATTACAGCATTAATTAAGGACAGCTCAGCACAGAGAAGGTATGTGCAGTCTCAGGGTTCCAAATATTTTCTGAGCTGGTCATCACCCGTGACAGCATTGTGTCATCTCACCAGCATGGAAACAAGTCTGAGTTCAAGTTTGACAGAGACTTTGCAGGAAGTTGAGCAACCACGACCTTCATTACAAAACCAGGCAGGGAGAAGAGCTTGTTCAATGGCCTGGACTTAAAGAATGGCTGCTCTGAGTGCTCATGGATTAACAAACTACAAAAGTTACAGATAATTTTCAAAACAAAGTGGTGCAAATAAATTTTTCCACTGAGATGCAAACTAGAGCAAAAGTGTCTCCACCAGTCTGGTGTAGAAAAACTTTGTATGCCAGGAAGTGTCTTTGGTGCACAAATAGATTCACATAGGAAGTACCTGTGCAAAATGCATGTATGCTTTATAAATTGTTATGCTTAAATGCTTAAGAAATGTAACTTTTCTCTTGGGAGTCTATTATATAGACTACTGTGTCTGACATAAAAGAATATCCAATTTCCAAACCTGGGAATAGAAAATTACTTACTTGTAGCTGCTTTTCCCTGAAGGTACACTCTGTCATAAACCTCTATTCTAGGTCTGTGCTTTCACCCCCAAGGAAGGCACAGACCCATAAAAAGCCCTTAAGTCAGACACAAGCACAATTTTGGAACTCCCTCAACCATCAGTTTCTTCAAGTGGAAAAAAAAAGACATATTCCTGCCTATTAAAAAAAATTATATAGGTAGATTAATAAAAAAATACTTCAGATCACTCAGCTGTGTCGGGAGTTCAGGCTAAAAAGACCATGAAAACAGTAATTCCTTCCTGCACTAGTTTTAGATCAAAGGACTCACTCACTGATTCCAAGCAATCCAAAGCTCCAGGCCCTCAGAATTTGTGTCCATGTACTCCAGGTAGAGCAAATGCACAAAAAAGGGGCCCAGCAGACTGACAGCTGTGGCTGGAACACATGCTCTGCTGTGCAGCTTTTGCACAACAGAGCAAAGCCTGAGAACATTCAGGTACTTTAAAAAATGGAGAACATGATGCTTTTTGGAATCTTGACTTAAGAAGGCACAAAAGTTTTAAAAGAATCATGTTCCTATCTAAGATTTCAGCAGAACAAAGGTTCAAAATGTAAGGAGCAGTGGCTTGGGTACCCAGCCTTCACCTGCTGGAAATGCCAATCAGAGATTACTGGACACATTCAGCATGGAGAGTCTCTAACACTGAACTGTGTAAGGAAAATAAAAATTAAGTATTTGTCATTACATAAATTTAATAATCACAATTTGACTTTTTCCCCAGGGATCAAAGTTATTTATTGTAACAATTTGTAAAAAAAAGCAGGTTTAGAATATTAAATGTCTTAATCTGTGGAAATAGGCTTTCAAAAGTAGACTGGATTTTAGAAATTAGTTATTAGACAAAGCACTTAAAAATTATTTCCAGCATAAAAACATAAATGTTTGCATTCCTGTACACTCATGAACACAACTAATCTACCCATAAATAATGCTAAAAGACAAATAATGATTTCCTCTGATAAGCCCTCCTAAATTTCACATCACTTTTGAAGGTAGGAAGGTGCCAGATGGATGGAACAGACTTTGCAGGTGGAACACCTTCAGAGAAGTTGCTTCAGAAGCAAATTGGTTTTAAAAACTGAAGTTTTCCTATTTTGAGTAATATTCAACTTTTATCAGGGGACATGGCTTTTGAGAGTTCAGTCGAAAATCCAATAAATTCTAAGTATTTGAACATCCTTTGATCTTTTTTCTCCTTTTCAGTTACCATTTCCTTAAGGCTGTCTTCCCTGGCACATCTGTAATCCGGAACAGCTCCTTCTCAGCCCCATCCCACAGCACAAAATGTAACAACACCCCCAAAATCCATGAACTTGTGCCAGCCCTCTCATCACCTCTGCTCCACAAACAGCATGGAACAGAGTGACACTCACAGAACTGCTTATTCTGTTATGGGTTTTTTTGGATTGTTTTTGTTTTTTGTTTTTTTTTAATTACACACCTTGTATTTAAAGAAAATATTAGAAGAAGCCTGACTTGGATACTCCAGGAACAGGGAATTTCCAGTCTGCTCTGTTAATGACACCTACTTGGTTTTTTCCCATTTTTCTGTTTTGTTTTCCAGAAGCAGCTAAGTGTTGCCAGCAGCCAGGTACCATTAGTTCTCCCTGATGACACAATTAATACAAATTATGAGTCTGTCAGGCCTGCTCCCCACTGAGGGGCCGAGGGTGGGCAGCAACGGAGCCCTCAGGTTTCAATGGCGGGAAAGCGCCAGCGACCACAGGCACAGGCTGGAGACGTTTAACCGCAATTATTTAGGTGTTTAACGCCACAAAGATCGCAATTTTGTTCTCTCAGGCTCAATATTTCCTTTTCTCCTGCCTCTGGCCAGCGAGCTCTGCCAGAGGAAGGGGAAAGAGCTGTGACCGCCCCGGCCTCCCTCAGGGAGGGATCCCTCGCTCCGTGCCCTCCCTCAGGCCCTGAGGGGGTGATTCCGTCGCCTTCCTCTCGGGAAACAGAAGGGAAAAACTTCTTTTCCTCAATATTATCTGTCATTACAGCAGCATGAATTGGAAAGGTGCAATCCGAGCTTAAAATGGGACGTAATTATAGAACAGTAGAACTCTCTCTTTTTAATTTGCCGTGCAGTTATAAAGCCAGAGAACACTGCTGGAGTGTCTCGTTTGTTAAACTCAACAATACATTATTGTGACAATCTGAACAGTCTTTGCAGCTTGGGTGTTGGTGGGGTTTTTTTTTAGTGTCTTCAACTTAAAGTGTCTTCAACTTAAGAAGACTTTTATTATAGCTCATCTAATTTGCATCAAGCCTGTTGCAATGATCATTTCCTGACGTTAAAAAAAAAAAGAAAAAGCTTGTACAGCTCCATATGTGAGAAACAATAAATTAAAAAAAAAATCATAAAGTAATACAGGAGACATTATAATAAAGTGAGATTACATAAGGAAATGACCCGAAAGTTTTCTGTGGGAATGATGATGGTGATGTTTGAGAGCTGGGATGGAGCAGCTGCAGGTGGGAGGAAGGCAGCCAGGCTGCAGTGCTGCTGCAGCAGGTGGAGCTCCGTGCCCTCCCAAGGACCTGCAGGCCACCAGAGCTCACAGGAACCCCTGGCATTCCTGTTCCCTGCCTCAAACAACTCCTCCCGTGATCTCCTCATCTCTAGAAAGAAAATTGCAGGCTCTTGCAATTTTTTTAAAATCAAAAATAATTATTTCTTTCAGTCTAACCCCTCTTCTGTAGACTCGAAATTTCACCCTAACAACTCCCAAATACTTCCACTTTCTCTTCTAGATAATTCTGGAGGTTAAAAATTGCTCAATTCTGACAAATCCATCCTTTTGTTAACATTATCCCCGTGTCACACACCTGTCATCTTTGCAGATGTCATTCTGTAAGTTTCGAGATTTTTCCAACTTTTTTGTTTGTTTGTTTAAGTTGGTGAAAGAACCTCTTTCCTCTGAATTAATGATGTTTTTTCATTCTGGGTAACTCATTAAGTTTATATGTAGTGTCGACACTAGCAGATTGACACACCTATTGCACTCTTCTTCCTGAAAATATATCACTCAATCAGGAGTATTATGATAACATTTGCAAACTCAATGTGTTTTTGTTGAAAATGAATCAGCACAGCCTCATCACGAGACAATATTTAGTCACCCAAATGCAAGATTGACCTTAAAAAATGTGGTTTTTGATTTTATGAAAATGTTTAGGCAGCTTTTGTAAAGCATCACATACAGAGATGGCTGCTGCAGTTCTGCAGGCAGGATTCTAAATGTTGAATTTTAAAGACAGTGTTCTAGCCAAGCACTCAGGATTTTTTTCCCCCCTATTTCCTCTTTTCTTGCTGCTTCTCAATACTGACCCATCCTGCCCTCTCACTAGAAAGTGGGAACACAGAACAGACATCAGGACCAAAAGAGAATTTTCAATTAAACACAAGAGGCTCCAAGACAAAGGACGTGACAAGGAATAGACTGCAGAAAATTTAGATTTCTTTCAGAGGAACACTATCTTAGTGCTTAGGAAAAAAAGGAGAAAAGCCACAGCTAAATCTGCACAAAGACAAAACACCTGATTTGTTAAGGCTGTGCTGTGCCATATCAATAATGCAAAGCACTTTGCAGTTGAGGATCTCAGTTGCCAAGGGGAGCACTTGGTAAGAGCTGCTGCAGCAGCTCCCATGCTGCTGCTCTGGTCAGAATGGTGCCAGCACCCACAGAAAGGGGCCTCATCCCACTGCTTTTCCATGGCAGTTTTAATGAGTAAAGCAGTTCCAGTCCTGTTGGGTGTCCCTCTGCACTCCAATGAACATGTTACTGTCAGTGGAGACACATCAGCCAAATGGAAGGAGACAGCTCAGGAGTCAGACAAAGGTTGCCTGCTAGCGAGAGCACGAGGAGGAAACTAGGAATAAATAGATTCAATTTCATCTCTGTCAGGAATTTCCTCTGACACCCTAAATAAAACATTTAGCACCTTATCCCAGCTAGCAGAGGCCTTTTCTTGACTGTGATGAATTCCACAGCTCATCGTGCCTCCACTTCCTGTGCCTGGAATGGGAATTAAAACATTTCCATGAACATCCACAAAGGATTCTGATATTATGGATATCAAAAAAAGCATTCTGATATTATGGATATCATGGAAAGCACCTGTACAGAAAAAAAAACCCTGTTTTCATAGTAAAACCATCTTGAATAGCTTGGTATTGTTTATTCCATCCATTTGCTTCCATTTCTCATACTCCTGTGAGAAATCTTTTTATTTTCTTGTCTCCAAAGATTATTTACTAGTTCTGGCAAGGTTGGTAAGTTTTGTAAAATAACTGGATCAAATGAATCACAGTTGCAATATTATTGCTATTAGTGCATTTACCCTACAGTAACTTAGAACCCTTTAAGCAACTACATAATTTGATCTGCCATCTTTATAGTCTTTAAAAACTCTTTTCATTCAGATGATTTAAAAATCTTAAAATGTGTCCTTGGAAGTATACATCCTTGGAAAGATACAATACAAATAAGGAAGGAAAAAAAAGTTTCCTTCTGTTTTTAGGTATGACATCTCTCTGTACCACCTTTGTCATCTGTTTCTGTCCTTTTTGTGGTCTTTGGACATTGTGCCTGTAATTAGATATTTGCAAGCCTCCCAAAGCCCTTTATGCACATTTTTGGTTGCTTCCTGGCAATGACAATGTTGCTCAGCATTAGCTAATGTTTTCTAGATATTTTCCCCCCCGTTAAGTCAAAATTACAAATGTTCTTGCCAAATCTCCCAGAACACCAAATGTCCCAAAGCCATTTTCAATTGCCAAAAATCCATTCTACTAGAAATTAATGCAATCACTGTTAAACAGAAAAGAAGAAAACCTCATCTGCACCATAATACTGCTCACTTCCCCCTTGCTATTAGAGTTCAAAATAGATTACAGAAGTGCTGAAAAGAACCCTTCAGGCACAAAGGACACTCAGAAACCAGAAACATCCATAAACATCTTAAAAAAAAATTGGTTTCTTACTTCTGCTAGTCTAACACAGGATTTCTTATTGCAATGTTATGCTAAAAACATGAGAGTTCATGAACCAAGGCAGGAGTACCTAATAAAATTATCAGATCGATATCTGCTACAGCACAGACTCTCTATTCAATCCAAAAGCAGCAAACAAAAAAAGAACATGTTATTCTGTTTTATTTCAGAGTGAGAGCAAAGTTAATTTGAGAAAGAATTGGAGGAAGACACAGCTGGAGAGCAGAGTTTCCAGCCTCAGGAAATTAAAGGAAATGTAATTGAGAACAAATTATCTCTTTAATTACTTTTGACCAAATCAATAAGAAGCATGGAATAAAGAGCATGATGGCTGCCACCTGGTAGAGGACTAAGAACACCAAAGTTGAAAAGTAACACAAAACTAAAACACAGCTGTGGTAAGAACAATCAGAGCAATTCTTTTACCAAATTAAAAAAAAAAAAAAAGGGAAAGAAGAGTGTGAAGGGTGTTAGCTCAATTCCCAAAATATCACATCATGACTCAGGAATCAGAAAGAAGAATCCCCCAGACCTCTCGTTTCCTCCTGAATCTCCGTTACTTCTCCCATGCTGGCTTTTATTTACCAAACACCAGTGTAGGAATTCTTTACAGTTTGAGTTCAAGGCAAGCACTTATTCTTGTCAGTGTGTTAATAAACCAGAGCAAGATCTTACCTCTCCCTTGGCTTGGTTCCCAGGACTGAGCAGGAATACTCACACCCAGAGGTCATGTGTGTGTAGCTAAGCAGGGCTGGATGGGACAGAGCCCTCTGGCATGGCAGAGATGGAGGGGCTGCACTGGCATCCAGCAGCAGAGAAGGCTCACAGCCTATCTTTAATAATTAATTAATACTACATGGTCCCCATTCCCACAGCAGTTCAGCACCTCTAAGACATTAATCCTCACAGCAGCAGTGTGGCATTTTCCTCTTTGTCTTGCTGAAGAATGGGGGTGGAACAGGACAAGTGCCCTGTCCTGGCAATTCCAAGCAGGGCAGTGAACCCAAAACCTCCATCTCGGCATGGAAGCCCTGGATCCCCTCACACAGCCTGGCTGAATGTTCCAGCATTTGTCACTGTCACTGAGGAATGTGTTAGGAGGCAAATTGCTGAACCTCCTCCCCTCTCCTCAACCATGCTTTGGTTTAACATTCCACAACTGTTCTTCATGTGGCTGCTGGGCACTGGGGTTAAAGCAGATTTCAGATGTGCTGTCGACACCTCGCCCTCTGCCTTTTTCTCTTTCTTATCACAACTCCTTGGGGACCTTAAGATCTTCAGTGTTTCAAACAGTTTCTTTAAAAGTCTTGGCACCTATATGTGAATAGGAAAATGTGTTCATTTTATGGGCTGAGTAAATGAAATTTCACTCTGATGTGACCTTTGCTTGCATTTTTTTTTCTTGAAGGGGAGCAGAGTGGTCATTTTCCATCTCCAGAATCCTGCATCTACATTCACAGCACACATGCTGGGATGGCTGGCTCAGCTGATCTGTTCACCAGCTCCTCACGAGGTGTCTGACAGTGATCATCTGCTTTATCCTCTTCACAGTATAGCTGCGAGATGAAATTCTAGCAGAAACTGAGTTTTACAGCACCATAAGCTGGCCTGTAACTGAGCACCAACTTTTATAGGTCATTCACACAGGGATCAAACCTGCAAATTGAGCATCTTTGTTGTCCAAAAACCACAGTCACAGTTACCAGAATTTTAAAATAATTGAAAATTTGATATTAAAAGACATTTTTTCCCCAAGGAGTATACATCTTACAGTTTTTGCATAGGTCTTACCAAAGTACAGGCATGCCTAAAATGTTATTAATTTTTCAGTGAAACAGAGCTGACTTCTACTACAAGTACTATCCTTGGCCCAGAAAAAAAAAAACCCTCAGAAAGATGAACTACTTTCTATTTCACTGTCAGACATATAATGGGAAAAAAAATATCCAAGTGCCAACACAATGCAGACAATGCAGTGAGACTTGCTATGTAGCCTGAGGTGAAAGAAAGGAGCTTTGGAGTCCTTTTTCCTGTAAGCTGCTGTATCCCACTTAGCGAGTAAATGGATTTCTGGCCAAAGCCATTGTCATCACTGAGCCCATTCCCACAGAAAAGCATTCCCTGAGAGGTCCTGGGAGCAACCATGAACCACCCCACTGATATTGTCCATAAATAGAAAAACTCATTCTGCAAACAGAAATGAACATTTTTCAGAAGAACTAAAAATCATTTTAACCCCCAACAACAAAGAAAAACATATTAAAAAGATACAATGACAGGCTTCCTGGAATAACTGTCTCAAACAACAGCTGGCCAAGTATGACAGATTCACATAGAAGAAAGAGCTGGCTGTGCTTTGTAACAGACATCATTTCAAACCCAGATCTCAGAACTCCCTTGATCCAAAGAAAAGTTCTTTTAGTTGGCTTAGGGGCAGAAAAGCTATTGGTAGAATGAGCAACTAATTATGGTTAAATTCACCTCTGGAAGGAACTGGGGGGGCAAAACCAGCCCTGTAAGCAGAACAGACATCCTTTTAAAAGGATGCAGTTTTCTCATCACATCCAGATAGACAATATCCTCATGCACAAATTACAAGATTCTCTCCTTGAAGAGCACAGGCAGATGAATCAGAATCTCTCAGCAGATTGGCAAATACAAAATTTGTTTGGTGTTACTCTGCATGCAGTGATATACCTAAGGTCAGACTGCAACCCTCCATATGGAGGAGTTAGACAACAGGAATAAACCTCTGTAGGATCATTATGGAATTTATCAAATTATGTTTTGTCTATCAAAACTTCAACTTCTACATTTATTTTTCACACTGTCTAATCTTTTTGAGATTCTAAACCTATTTCAAAAACGCAGATGATTGAGTTTGTATAATGAGAAATTTAATGACCTGTAAAGTGAGTGCATCTGCCAGCCCTAAAAAAGTCATCTTTTCACCACGTGCACATCCCAATATGGGTCTGATGGTTCCACTGTTACTTTTCCAGGCATCCACTCCTCTAGCCTCCTTATAACAAATGTACATTTTGGGAGGTAAGTTGCAGACTAAGAATATTAAAATGCTTAAATATTTCTTACAATATTTTTCCAATAACACTTTGTAGAGAAATATTTACATTCTCTAAGTAAAGTGAAAATAGAGAGTTTGCAAACCAAAAGATAAGCAAATTCTGAGCCACTGTTTAGTTTCACTCAAGCGTATTTTTGTCAAAGGGTCAAGTTCTGTGCTGGAATAAAAATCCTGATTGAATATGTATTTTGACAGGGATGAATATGATCCATATTGCAACAGCAGAATGAGTGTGTATCCAAAGACTGGCTGGCACCAGCTCCATCCACAGTAAACACGAGACAGATGAACATGTCAAGAAAAAGATCTTAGTGGCTACATTTTATGCAAGATTACAGAGCATCCTTTAATCCTGATACAAACTCGAAATCACCCTTTACAGCTATGCATACAGAATGTGCTTTAAATGCAACACAGAGAACACAATTTAAATGTAACATACAGAACTGAAAATGACCTCTCTTTATTATGTGTTTGTAATTTACATTAAAACTAGCATTCAGGCACACACATCCAGGCTGGACACAGGTTTGTATTTGTTAACATTCTGGTCTAGATTTGTTTGGTTTACTGCAAACAAAGCCCTACCTGTGACTTTAAAAAATATTAGTGTTTAGGTTCTACCCTACACCACTCACAAGTGACACTCATTCCAAACTGCTAAAGGTCTGACACATAAATAAGGGAATAAGCCCCAGTCAAGCTTGCCTTTCTGAAGGACAGCTATTTTGAGCAGCAGTTTGTGATGGCCCTGCCAGCTGCACACACAGCCTGCCTTGCATCTGTGGCCCATTCTCTGTGAGCATTGCCTTTGTTTTGATTTCCTAGTTTGTGTCCCATTCGTTTTAAGGCTGGATGTCACAGTGCCGTTAAATCGCTGGTTTCGAGCAGCGGTGTCTCCCAGCTGACCTCAGAGCAAAGGCACAAAGATTTGATTTCTCTCACTTTCTCTGACAAGCCAGGGGTGCTGAGAGCCTCCAGCTCACACAGCAAACACGCTCTGACTCACCACACACCAACCCAGATCTCACACAGATAATCAAAATGAACATTAATTTACGAGAACAGCTCAAAGTGGAAATACCTGAAGGGAAAAAATTACAAACACAGTATTTCACTGAGAGCAGCTTCTCAAAAGGGAAGGATTCGAACATTACTGGTGAGCTAATGGAAACAAAGTGACTGTTTGGAAAAGGTTTTTAGGGGGTTGGTTTGGAGGGGGTTTAAAAAATGTTTTTATCTGCTTTCCCTAAGAGATGAAGCAAGCTCACTATCAGCAAGAGTGATTTCTGACTGGCAGACAAAGCTAAATGAATTTTGTGCTTCTGAGCTTTTAGAAAAAGCCAGAAAAAAAAAAAAATAAAACTAGAGCTTTCATCTGATGAACCTGGACAGGGATCACTAGAATCTTGCCAAGGTTTAATTTCTCATTTTTCATGGATTAACATCATTGTTTATGTAGTTCAGGCTGTTGCATAGTGACACAGGCTCTAAACAGGGTGACAAGAAACAAACCCAACCAAACAAATAACAATTCCAAGATGCAGCTATGCCTCTGATGAGTGTTTAGAATGAGCTTATTTTACAGAAATCCACCTATGATCTTCCCCAGCACTGGCAGCAGTTGTGGAGCAGAGCTTGGGGGGATGAGGAGCCTCCAGTGATGTACAGCTGCCTGCACAGAGGAGTCAGCTCCCTGAACTGTGATGAGCAATTTGTCTCACAGCTTTGATCCACTGTCATTTTAGCTGACACTGACTCCAGGAATTAATTTCTAACATTTCAGGGTAACCTAGTAAAAAAAAAATGGAAGCAGTGCATGGTAGATATCTGTAGATAACCTATCACCTACTGCAGGTGTTGACAGCAAAGTTAAATATCTCCTGTTACAGCACAAAAGCTCTCAATTTCTTGAGCACATAAATACATTACCCTACCCAAGGCAAAGTATCAACAAAGTAAAGCAGCATAAAGGACAAAATTTTTTAGCCATATGCTCTAAGCTAATACTGTGTTGGTCCTACGTGTGTGAGAGGCTTCCTGAGTGGAAGAAGAGATTCTTTATTTCAAGTCTCTGCTCATTGGAAAAGGACATCAGTTCCATCACAATGGAATCGGACTAGAATATGTTTGGGGTTTAATTACAAGACAGTTGCTATAGAGCTTTAATTATCTTGCTAATGTGATAAGTGCACTGCATGAAAGCCATAAATATTTCTCACTCTGGCTGAACTGATCAACACCAAATAGAGCAGCAAAGAGTGGCTTTGGAAGTCATTTAGGAAGAGAATATAAACCCTCGTTAAATTTAGGCTTACTCTCATGCTGCCATTGTGCTGCAGATGGATCACAAACCCTCGATTTCAGCATCTTTTGGGCAAAAATCTTTGTCATTAGCAAACTGGCACTGAGCTGTGGCTTCAGGTTGTCATGCTTGGCCATCATGAACCAAAGGCAGTCACACCATTCTCCACCAGCCCATGAACCTGCTGAGGTCACGACACCTGCAGAAGGTGCTGATCCTAAAAGCTCTCAGTGAGCAACCTCTGGTCCTTTCCTGGTTTCTGTTCCCCTGTATCCAGGCAGAAGGTGACAGGGGAGGAAGACTGCTGGCCCACAAATACAGAAGTTGAATTTGTCCCCAATTCAACCAACAATAACAGGTAAAAGTCGTAGTCTGACAGTGTCAGACAGGACCGGTTTGACTTCCTGCCATTAACTCCCCCAGCATAAAGTAAAAGTTTGTTTTTTAGTTTTAGGCCCTAATTGTAAGATAACTTCATTTTTTTCTTTAATGAAATAGCTCCCCAAGAAGCAGGTAAACAATGAGCAATGAGGATCAATTGTTACCTAATAAAGCTGTAAGTCTTCCTCTATCTGAACTGGAAACTATCAGGTTCAAGGGGTACAAGCACTATCAACTGAGAGCAGAAGTCAAAACCAGTGGGTTCCTGAAGCACTGGGATGGAAATGCTGACAAACACTGGGACTAAATGATGCCACCTGGACAGATGAGGATCCTCAGCATGGCAGACAAATGAGGCTCTCTGATCACTGTTGTACCTGCAGAGGAGAAATGAACCACCAAGGCCAAAACTATTGAAGTAAATACACTTCAGACTGAAGGACTGCAGTCCAAGGGCTGCTCTAACAGATGAAGAATGATATGATTTCACCCTCCCAGCAGTACCACAGGCCTTAGCTCAGGGCCAAAGACACAGCAGAGAGCACACAGTGACCAGCATTGGCTTCAGTGGGTTCTGGAACCTACTGCAACCTGACCTGAATTGCAGAAGAGAAAATATTACAAATAACCCTAACACCCTTGCAATCTCCTTATTTCAAACACATGGGTTGTTATCTGCAGCCTGATGTAACACAGCTAAAATGTGCCTTTTATGAGTAAGGAAACTTAGGGGAAAATCAGAGTCATTCTTCAAAAGGGAATATTTGTAATGGATGCAGCGTATGAATGAGCCATTATGAATTTACATATGTCATATCAGCTTTATGAAGCATCTTTTAACCCTTAAATGAAATTGAGTATGTGTGAATGAAATGAAATGCTCACAGACCAAAATCCAGCAGTGTTTCTCTTGGAAAACTGTGCCCTACTGCACTATTACTGCTCTGAGGTTGATAGACAGGCACATAAAATATCTCGTCCTCCACGCCAAGAAGGATTGTGGAATCTGTCCTTTCTGCCCATTAGATTAGCAGAGAGGATGGCTAAACCTTTTAGCAGCAAGTCATTGAGGAATTAAAGTTAAAACCTTCCTCTTAATACACCGGAAAAAACAGGTCCAGGCTACAGTACTTGGAACAACGTCACAGCCCAGATTTCACAGTCAACACAAAGCAACTCCTTCAAAATGGATGGAATGCAAAGCAACACTAAACCCCCACTCCCCATACCCTGCTTTTGAGCTCCTAATGTAGAGAGTAAGTTACAGTTGCCTAATTAACTTGACTATTGCCCCCTAAAAATACTTTCTATCTTAGCTCTCCTTCTGTGCAAACTGCAAAATGTTAATTTAATGGAAAGGTCACATTATCCTACAAGGAAGGGAGTGACATTCCATTGTGTCCTTCTCTCCCTGCTCACAGTCCTCCCCCTGCTGCTGCTGTGCATGCAAGGCATTTCCCATAAACATTTCATGAATAATGAGAAACCATCTATCCAGGGAAGGTGCTGCCTTCCACCACTTGCTGCTGAGCATCACTCTGCAGTCCCAAGGAAACCAAAGCACCACCCACTTGATTGTACACAAATGGTGTTTCCTCTGCAAGTCAAACTCAAGATTCAATTATTATGCTTTCCCTGTCACTCTTGAATGCCTTCATTCACTTTGCCCACACAAGGCAATATTCCAATCCAGGAACATGTTTCAAAGTTCTTGCATGTGGAGCAAGTCACCCTGAAACTCATTTTCTTTAAGAGGGGAATGATTCCTCATCTGCCATGCAGTGTTTGGGGAGAATTAGCAAGGTGTCCTGGCTGAACTTCAACTGGCTTCAGCTGCTGTCTGCCCACTGAATCTCACCTCTCCTTTTCAGCTGGATCCATCATTCTTCATCATTTTCTACCCTGCTCTCTCAGGTAGCTTTGCTCTGCTCTGTTGGCCACAGTTAACCAGGGATGCTGATGTGACCTCTACCTCAGCCTGCAAGGTCCTTTTGGCATCATTTGGGGCAAAACTGATCTATGAATATATGATTCTTCCTAGGAACTATCACAATCCAGCCACTATCTACAAATCTAGTCCTGCATTTCTCTATCAGTTCTGATTATTTTTCTTGGAATATAAAAGTCTCCACATTGATCATGTTCCTCTGCCCCTAATTAAACAATTAGCATTTCCTGCTAGTGATCACAGAGCAGTTCCTAAGTTCTGTGTATGCAAAAGAGCTCAGCTTTCCCTCCTGAAACATTTTCTTAACATTTCAGCTATGCACACATTCATTCCAGACATAATTCCACTGAACATGACACTAGAGAAATCCACCAGTGTCTAGTAAGATCAGCATTAACATTCCTTTGTGCTGAGTGACACAAAGGAACCAGAAGCTCATCCATAAATTACCAAGTGTTAACCTTATTGTCCAGTACAAGCTCTAAACTGAGCCTACCCAGAAACAGGAACTACCATTTATTTCTTAAATTGAACTTCTGGTCAAATATGAAAGGGTTTTTTTTTTCCCATTCTCACCCAAAAATAGCCATTCCATGCAGTGTTTACAGTAACCAAAAGTAATTTTTAGCTGCCACACTGCAGCTGGGGGAGCAGCAGATTCTCCAAATACAGGAAATAGTTTATTGCCTTCATTATCTGCACTACAGAGCTTTTGTATGCTCCATTTCAGAGAAAGAGGCACTAAACCTGTTAGAAATCCACTATTTTGAATATTCACTGCTCAGTGTAACCTTTGTGGTGCACTTCCCTGCTGCCCCAGGCAGGATATTGCAGCTCAATTCCCAAAGCCAGGTGAGCTCTGAGGACAGCTCAGCTTTAATCACAGCAGTTAATGCACCATGACTGGACCAGCAGCCTGACATTTGGCAAGTTTACTGAAACCTTCATAACAATGCATTATTACATTTGATATGCCTCCCTTAATTCATTATGGAAGCAGCCTTTAGGAACAGAAATTGAACTTTTGGAATTGATTAGACGGTTTTGAGCTTTAATAGCACAGATACTGTGTGGTCCTTCCTGGGTAGCTGCTGTTTCACAGATATGTCAAACTAATTTGGTGATCATAAACCCTTTATTTTTATAGAACATAACATTTTCACCTCGTTAGGCTCAGGTCAGGAGTACCACCTTGCATTTTATATTCATTTTAGACAGTAAAACTAACACTTAACCAAATAAAAAAGGTCCATTCTTAAAATCATAGCTCCATAAGCATGAGCCCCATCTCCAGTCTGATTTTTATCTCCATTTTTGTTTCACACTCTAAAAGACAAAGCAAAACACTTGCAGGAAAAGCCAGGAGCTCAGGATCACAAAGCTTTTTGCTATAATACCAGTTTTGCCCTTTCCATAGGCAATTACCAAAAGATAATTCACTTTTCTAAGTCATTTTGTGTGCAAGTACAAGAAAGTCAATGACTGTCAGTCTCACAAGGCCATGAAGAAAAACATTTCAACAAAACCCTCAGTACATAAGAGCTTAAATGTTATTGTTAACAGTAATAGAACCAACTACTTCAGCACTGAAGGAGTGCTGCTCTTCTAAGACAGTCAAGAATTTCTAATCCAGGCTGACTACAGTGGCAGAGTAGATCACAGTCCAGAATAAAAGGTAAAATTCAGGAATTCTGCACCACCAGCTTCACTATGCCTGCTAAGTAATCTCAGATACTTGGCTGTCGGTGTTGTTATTCTCTTGTTAGAATTACTGCAGTGTGATGTCATATTTCCCCATTTTGTCCATGCACATGTGCAAATAAGAATTTTAGTTACTCAGATATGGTGTCACTGCCACTTTCCAACTTTTTATTAACGCTTTTTGAAAATTAAGCCCAAGTTAGAAGAAATATGTGAATGGTTCAGGTTATCAAATGAGCTTAATTACTAAAACCAACATTAGCCAGTGTACAGTGTAACAGCCTAATGTATTATTTGCTGAAAGAGACAAATCTCTCTGCCATTGAATCTTAAACATGTATCCAAGTTTGATGACATATTTCTAAAATTGAACTTTTCTTCTTGCATCATTTGATCTCTTCCAGTTCTATGACCACCTCACTTCACAGTTTCTGTTTCTCTTTCATTCCACTCCTCCTTTCACCAACTCTCACAAACCAAACTGCTGCAGACCACCAGTTCTCTCAGCTACACACACACAACCATTTCTTTCATTGCACAGCCCCATTATCCACATCTGCTTGGTCACCAATTCCTCACACACCCTCACACCTCATGCAGTCAGGTTTACTAACATTCAATAACAGAAATACAACAGCACTTCATGGTTACATTGCAAATGTCTGGTGGGTCAATGCCTCCTTGGATGGGGGGGAAGGAAGTCATGTAGGAGAGGGAGCCCAGGCCATTAGGCTGTTTGTTTAAAAAAAAAAAAAAAACAAAAAAAAACCCTCCTAGTTCATCTTCTGCAACAAGGAAGACATCTTCTGCAATTTCAAAAAAGGAAAAGTACTGTAGTGTTACCCTTGCTAATACAGTTAGCAAGGCGACAGGAGACAGTTAAAAATAACACTTGAGCAACTCATTCTGTTTGCTGGAAACCACATTCCCATCAGACATGTCCAGCCAGGGCTGCACTGGCTTGCTGAGAGCTGGAAGTGCACATCAGTTCTCATTGTGAGAAGTGGAGCAGAGACATCACCTCAAAAGGAGATGGGGCATGAATCCTGTCCTGCCTGTGGTTACCAGCTGGCACACAAGTCATGGATGGAGCTTGTAGGAAAAGCCACTGGTGCAGCACCTACAGCTCATTCTGCCCACAAACACTGAGCAGAACAGCTGCTTCCCTCTCCCTTTACTCCAGAAAGGAAAAAAAACCAAACAGCTCACAACTTGTTAACACCAAAAGGAAAAAAAAAACCAAACCAAAACCAAACCCCAAAAAATAAGAAAAACCACGACATCCTTTTGCCCCCTCCCTAAACAAAATCAAACAAAACAGAAAAGGAAACTAGAGAAGGTTAGGCAAAGAAAAACTATCTGCAAAATCCACCTATGGTAATGAGGGACAAGAAATCTCCATGGAAACCTAAGTCAGGCATACCTGTGGTCCCCTCTGCAGGCAGAGCTTTCAGAGGGAGGCATCACACACCGTGACAAAGTCTTCCTGACATTCCAGGCCCCTCAGAGGCACCAACACATGCACCCTTTCACTGCTGTGCAAGCAGTGAGAGTCTCTCCTTTACTGTGACACCCCCAACTCTGAATTTATAACCACACACAGTGCCAGTGTGCTCACAGCTGCTTTTTTTTGTTTTTACATACTCCAAATTCACCATCACTAACAGGTTTAGGCAACAGCAAGGTGAGAAACTGCAGACAATTGACAAAGGGCAGTTTTCCAAATACTGACTTTTCTTGCACTCAGGAAATTTATTTTGTTCATGCTCTGCAAGATTGTGCAAGCCATGACACAATTGTGGGCTAAAAACAAACCTGTTTTGCAGATGCTTTTAGCTTTCACACTGGTCCATGTGGAGGGCACATGCAGCAGTTAGAGCTTCAAAGAAAAAACAAAAAACAAAACAACCCACACAATTATGCTCAAGTTTTCTTTCTTCATTCCCAATTCTCCATCAGAAATGCACAAGGACAAATAGGATAAACTTGGATGGCTGGGGAAGCAGAAAGTGTGAGTCTCACAGCTACGATCTCTTCTGTACACTCCCTGTTTTGTCTTGTTCCCTTCATTGTGTCCAAAAGACCAGCCCATTCTAACACTGGAATTCTTGAGCTGACAGATTGTCACATGAGGAGCCTGGCAAAATAGTACAATAGGAAAAAAAACCCCTCAAACCAAACAGCTTTCAATCAAATATAAATTAACCCCTGCAAACAAAGCACATCTCAAAATTGTCACTTCTGTGCTGCCAATATGCATTTTTTTAATTGTTGAAAAGATACTCAAGTGTCACCAATGAAGACTTTGAGATTGGTTCTAGCAAGCAGTGGAAAGATGTGGAATCTGTGCTCAGTTTTACCTGTCAGGAAGCTACCAAAATACCCCAAAGAGCTACTTGAAACTGAATATCTCACCATAATTGTATGTACTTCATATAGTTAACACAGAAAAATACTCTAGAAAGTATTTTGTGCCTTTTCTCTTCCAAGGATAGTTGAGTAGTTTATGGAGAGAAATACTGGCTTATCCTTTCTCAGAAGCATTTTGTTGAAATTTCATGTTCTCTAAATTGAAAGTTTCAGGGTTTGTCTGAAGCTGGGGTGGTTTTTATTTGTTTTTTTTTTGTTTTTTGTTTGTTTGTTTGTTTGTTTGTTTGTTTTGAATGACTTAGGCACTTACCAGATACAGGCAGGACACCTGTGCTGATCAGTGACCACGTACTGGTTCTCAATTCAGAAAGGATTAGGAATGTCACCACACCAGTGTAGTCTGGCCAGACCAGTTTCTCCATTTTGGAGAACATAGGAAGCCCATCCACCACCAGTGTTTTCCTGCTACTCCCAGAGCAATAAGAAATTATGACTAACCTGCGCATAAGAGAGATGGCAGGGGAAAAAAAAGGTCTTTGCATTAAAAGTTCTGCCTTGAAATACATGTTTTTAGTCTTCTAGAAAGCGAGGTTTTAAATTGGAAACACTGACAGATCTCTAACTGCAGCAATAACAAATAACATCAGTGTAATTTCTCTTGAAAGAAATTGCTCTGCTTTCTCATCCAGTTTCCAGCTTAAAACCTTTCATTGCTGAGGCTGTTGTCAATCTTATCTAGTGACCCATTTACCCAAAGCACAGAATTACAGAACACAATATTATGACAAGTACACAGCTGGCTTTGACATTAATAACACTCAAGATTTTGTGGACTCGGATTGCTTTTAGTGCTTGGTCAGAAAGGCCACCTTCCTTCCAATGCAAAAAGTCAACAATCCACCTCAGAGGTTTTGCAAATGAATTTGTCATGGCAATTAAGGGGAAGAATTTATCTAGCCAGGATAAAAGGTGACTGACAACACCATGCACCGCTACATTACAGAATAAGAGAGAGACCTTTAACACATTGTTCTGAACACTTAGGAAATCAAAAATACAGTCTGGAGAGCTACATTCTGTGACTTTCAATGAATCAGTGGTGTCTGCAATGCACACCCAACCTCTGAGGTAGAGGGGAGCAAACCTCAGCCTGAGCCAAGTCATTTCCAGTGATCTGTAGCAGGGGTTGAAGGGCTCTGTCTCACGTGGACCGACATCAGCTGATTTTAACCCAACACAGAACCAGACAGCCCTGAAGAAATCCCCTCCCCAACAAGTTTTGGAGAATACAAGAATCCAAAATGCCTGGGGTATTCTGGTTAAAAACCATGGTCTGTCCAACTCCCCAGGATTCTCCTGGAGAACAGAGTGGCAGGGAGCAGATGGAGAAGAGCCACCACATGGCCAATGTAAAGCCACAAGGGTCACAGAATCAACATCACTGTGAAAAACGGCCACTCCATTCTGCCTGGATACTGCTGCACAGAGTGGCCAAAAGAGGTCTCCTTGCTGTGGGGTTGGAGGATTTTTATTTTTCGTGGGTTTTGGGGAAGGTTTTGTTGTTTGGTTGGTTTTACAAACACAACTGCTACACACCCTGAGTTTCCCCTGCCCTTCACTGGAGCTGCCAGTGGGTTGGACAGGGTTTGTTTTGTTCCAGTGTGCTGCAGTGGAATGCAATTCTTCCACTCTGCTGGCCCAGCTTGGTGTTTTCCCTGCAAGAGCCACCACATTCCCAAAAGGCTACAAACCAACAGCTTCCAGTGAGAATATTCAAATATCAGCTCTATGTTTCCTGACATCATATTTACTAAACAAAGATACAAAAAGCATCCATGAACATACAGCTTGTCTGAACATATTTGTTGCCATCAAGTGTATTAAAAAATGTCCTAAACATGCAATTATTCCATATAATGCCCTATGGCCATACTATTTTGTGAAACCATCCACAGTCCCTCAAGTGGTTTTAGCTCTTAAAATCTATTTTTTAAATAATACCAGTTTAGAAAGCGGCATTTGCCAGCAGATATTAACATACTCAAGCCCTGTTGAATTCACATTTTATCATCATCTTGTTGTTTACAAATTTTCCTGTCATTCATCATTGCAAATCATCAGCTGCACTTGTGGCTGAAGAAAACACTAACTCAGAAGGCAGATATGAGTGCAAATGCATTAATCAGAGATCATGATTTTTCTACCAGGAATGTTATGCTCTCAGACACCTATAATTAGACATATCCAGTACCTATAATCTTCTCAGATATTCAAAATATAATGGGGACTGCTCAGTGTGGGTAGGAATGGAGTGAATTAACAACATGAAGCAAAAATACAGGTGAAGCAAAGTATTTTTAGACTTGGGCTATAAAACCACATTTCTGTTCTAGAATTTAAAAAGAAAAAATCATACAAACAAATGTTTCTGCAGAGAACACTGAAATCCCTGGGCCTTCCCTGGATTGGGAAGATGGAAGGACGCAGAGGACAGGTCAGATTCCTTTTTTTTCCCCTTTTCTTTTTTTCCCCCAACTCAATAACCTTTTATTAAAAGGGAAAAGCTTCATCAGTCTGAGATTGCCAGCACTCTGTAGTGCTTTCAGCCATGCTCTGCACAAAAAGGAACAGCAGGCAAGACCATTCATCTCTGATTGCTTCACGAAGCTCAAACATAAGCCACAACTACACATTTAGTAATCTACATAGTTTATTTTCTGTTTTAATTGTGTACTTTTAATTTGGTCAAGTTAAACAGCCAAGTTCCAACTGGGTTTCAGAGCAGGAAAGGCTCAAACCTTAAGGATCAATCCCTGACATCATTTTTCAATACCAAAACATCAATCATTACCTTGAATTAACCAGTCTTTTCAGGATTGCCAGAATTTAAAAGGGCATATTTGCAGTTAAAAATTCTTGATAGCAACTTCTAATATTCAACAGAAAAGATGTTTTAGAATTTAAGGGGCAAGAACACTGGCAACACTTGCTGGATGAGTACGGGCAGGCAGATGCTGCTTCAGGTGGAATATAAAAATGAAGTGAATGCAGACATTGTCTGGAGCTGGGCCTGATGGCACAGGGGGGTTGCAGAGACTCCATTCTGCTTTTCCATGGAAAATTTCTCAGTACAAACCAGCCCAGACCCCTCAGGATGATGCCTCAGGTTTTAGCTTTTATATTTTTCAGATGATCCAAATCTCAGGCTCAAGAGTATAAACAATGACAGAATGAAAAGAGAAAAACAAGAAGGATGGGACTTCATAACCTAAAGCTGTAATTGGACAATTAACTCCAAAATGCAAATGGACCAGCACTTATAAAAGTGAGCGACCCCGTGACTGGTTGTGCATTTTGTGACCATTTTGGATTCACCTTGGGTTCACCTGGCTGGGCTCTTGTTCTGCCCAAGGTGGATCCACTGAGGCCTTTAATAAATCTCTACTTTATTCTTTAACTCTGTCCAGCCTCTGTTCTAGCTCAGCCTTCCCAAGGCATCAGGAGAGCCTCAGCTCTCCCTACATGAGCCAACAGCATTGAGGAAAAGAGAACAAGCAGCAGAACACTGCAAGGGAGTGACAGGGATCAGTGACACTGCTCTTGTCCCTGTGGTTTGGGAGTCAAGCTTGACTTGGAAGTGACTTGAGACAGTGCAAGACTCACAAAGTCAGTGACTATAGCAGGGCTGAGGAGACCAGGAGAGAATCAGTTTGTTATTTGTGTGGGTTTTATCAGAGAGAGTCCTGGCTTGCCCCCAACACCCAAACACAGAAGTGAAATGTAAAACAGTTAATGCACCATCTCTGCAGCCATCCCTACTTATCTAAGCTGTATTGCAAAACCTTCACTTTTTATACCATTCTTCTGCTCACTCTTTGAGCTGTTTACCCATCCCTCACCTACCAGCATTTATCATTCCTGCTTCTCAATCCATTTTTACCCTCAAACTCTCGCTACAATTCTTTTCCTTCCATTTTCAAGACTTGCTACCCTTCCTGAATATTTTCCCTTAAGTGCATCCTCATCTCACATTTTCCTTTTCACTCAGCCTGCTACTGTCCCTGCTCCATTTTAAGTGCTCTCATTAAGAACTTCAAAGATCAGTTTCAAAAAGCCCCAATGTACCCATCAAAACAGTCCTGCTTTACTTACACACACTCTGTACCACCATCAAATATTGTAGCCTGTGATACATTTCCTGTGATTATCCACAGGAAGGCATGGAAGAATGTTCCAAGCATTTATTTAAACAGAAATAATGATTTCTTTTCCCTGGAAACAAGAGGTTACTTCAAAGAAAAGTCTCACCTGCTTTAAAAGGGAACCAGGAAAACTTGGATCTTAGTGGAGAATCTCTCCCAGCTCCTGGTAAGGCTTCTCAAGTGGCTGAAGCACCTCATGAAAATGAATTATTTTTCCCTCCTAATGATCATTTTCCCAGAACTTGCTGCCTTGGAAGTTTGCTGCTTCAGGCCAAGACCTTTCCTTCCTCCTGAGCAGAGCCAAGCAAACCCTAAATAGGCACAAACTCCCAAGGATTCAGCACTTCAGTGGCTGCTGGCACCATTATTCTGCTGTTCCCAGGTGGATCTGGGACCACAGGTACCTCGAGTTTGCTGTTCCCACCTGCATTTGCTATCTCAGGTCCCTTGAGTCTACAGTTTTTAAATGCATCTGGTACTGGCATTGTTCCAGAACAGGAGCCTTGGTGTTTTTAATTCCCTGAGTTATTAAAGCCAGTTGTTCCTCAGTTATGAAAACACACACAGCTGCCCAAACTCTGAAACAAGAGTTTTTAATTTTCTAAAGGGTAGAGCAGCAGAAGGATCTGCAGCTAATTAACACTACACGAGGTCTCATTCCCCTCAGCAGCCCCTCAAAAATAGAAACAAATCCTGAGGGGCCAGGACACCTTATACCTAACCAGCCTCCTGGGGACCACCCAGACCTCCTCCTTTGTATTTATATATAAAATAAAACATATTTATATCTATTTCTAGCTGCAGCACCACCTCCCCTGCCTGCAGCCCTCATGCCAAGGGCCTCCCATCACCCAAATTCCAGGGACTGGGATGAAGTTTCCTCATGGCCAAGGGGGCCATGCACGAGCACAAGTGGTCACAGACTTGCCAAGGGTCTTTTGATGTTTGATAATTATATATTTCAAGCCTAATCAACAAATAGGAGCTAATAACCAAGCTCATGGATTAGGAAAAAAAAAAAAAACAACCCAAAACAAATTAGCAGTTGGTGGAATTGCCTTGTTAAATTTAGGGCTTGAGACGTTTCAGTGATCTCAGGTTTAGGGGGAGGTCAACAAAGCCTGAGGAAAATGGATGCCCACTGATAGTGAACACAAGGAATGCAGAATTTATGGGTCATCTGGCAGAACTCCCAAGATAAGGAATAAACCAATAAACCCAACCCAGCAGCTGTGCTGGAATCAGCTCTGATGTCTCCCTGTGCCCCACAGGGCAGAGCTGCAAGGGGGTTCCTCCTGCCAAGCCCACACAGGGGGACACCTGCTGGTTTCTCCAAGCATCAAGGTCACCTCTGGAGAGGGATTTTCTCACCTTCCCAAGCTGGGGTGTCCCCCTGCCTCAAGCTGAGGCACACCAGAGCTGTGGCCAAGGGACATGGCCATAAATGTGCTTTGCCTTTAGATCAAGAGAACTTCATCACTCCACAACACTGATGGAGAGCCCAGTAGTTAAAGCATTGGGAAGGAGAAGACCTGAATGTCATTATAACAGTAAGGGCAATATTAATCAGTATTTCAATAATTAAATATAATCCTTGGCTACTCTCCCATGTGGCACTTGGGGTACAGGACAGAGCAACCTCAGCCTCCCCAACCCCCTGGTGCTGCTCAGCCCTCGAGAAAACCCATCAAACCTCACTCCTCCCACGACTGTTTTCTGTAAAAGCCTTTTAAATCCCACTCAAACCTTGTCAAACAGGCTGTAACTGGTGCAAATGAAAACTCAAGATGAATTTAATACTGTACCTATTCAGCCCTAAAATACAGGGCCGATCAGCAGCAATAGCACATTATTTGAGGTATATGATTTCCAGCAGATTGGGTTTTTAGCCTGTCAAGATCACTCCAACCTTCTGAATCCTGTGAGTTCTCTAAAGGGACAAGGTATCTGAAAACATTTCCTCCCTCCCCCTTCCCTGGCTTTCCTCTCAGCTCTGAAAAAAACACCCTTGCTATCGTTTCCCTGCATTTTAATCTGTTCAATGCTTCTTTGCTATTATAACTTTTGATTTAGAGGGATGTGGCCAGATAGGAGAAGCAGGGAGCCACAGTGGGGCTGTGGGGCTCCAGAGGCTGCAGGAGAAAGTGGGGGGCATTTGCAGCTGGGCAGGTTCCCCTCACCTCATTTTCTTCCCTGGCTTTATATTTTCTACAGGCTGATTTTTATCCTCAAACCTCCTGCATTGATCTGCTTTTCTTTTCAGGAAAAAATCCTCAGGCATGTGGTAGTCAAGGCCAGAGGTGCTCACCCATTGACCTGCTAAACTGAGGAGCTGGAAATGCAATTTCTGCTACTTTTCTCATTGGAAGCAGTTTAATCATAGATGCTTCCAGCTGAAAGGGAATAATCTGACACCCAGTGTTTGAGACAGCCACAACTTGGTAACAATGAGCCTCTGAGCACCTGCTGGTGTTGGACATGGGCACACAGGAATGATTTCAACTGAAACACTGGAGAAAGAACCAGTTTCAACGAATTCCCTGATACAAATGATGACATCTCATCTGGAACTGGGATTTCAGCTCGGGCAACCTTTGTCCTGCAGCAGGGTGGAACCTGCTGGGGCTCTGGCTCCCGGAGAGGGGGAAGCCAGCTGAGAGAATCTCCCCTGCAGCCCCTGGAGCTGCGTGCATGCAGGAGCTGCAGAGGAGCAGGTGGGCACAGAGGAGCCAGCCCACAGCCCTGCCCTGCAGGCACCAACACTGTCACCCTCTGGAACGGTGCCCAAGCCTCACTCTGCTTCCCTGGCAGGTCTCTTTCAATAGCTTTGAGACAACCAAAGTGCCATTTGGCTTAGGATGTTCAGGAGCCTGAGAGGTCCCAGAGGGGATGGAGGGATGTGTCCTCCTGGGGCTGGACACTCCCTGTCCCTCCTGCTCTCCTTCCTGCAGTTTGTCCCCCATCCCAGTGGCACCTGCACCCCAAGGGCAGCCCCTGCAAGCCTTGGGGCAAGGCTCTGCACAGATCACTCTGTCTGTCTCCAGGCTCATTGCAATTCATTTCTCCCAAAATTTTTCCATGGGGAGCCCACCTTGCAAACTCCTTCCTGGCAGGGAGTTCCCTCTGGAGCTCAGAGAGGAGCACATGCCTGTGCCTGGCTCCTTAGTGCCACATCCACAGAAATGATGAGCTCCCTCCAAGACACTGGGGGATGCATTATTCAGAAACAAACAAACAAATACCCCCAAAGATGGATTGACAGGTTTATGGTTTTGGAGACTCTTCCCCTATTTTCCTCCTGCAGCCCACAGAAGCTCACAGAGCTGGGTGGGATCTCCCAGCTCTTCCCTTCCTCAGCTCCATTTCTCCTCCACCCTGTTCATCTGTAGTCCCATTTTCAAGCAATAGTCCAATAACAACAGGTCTGCATTTGTTTCTTTTTTCCTTCTGTGTCATTTCTCCATCCAGCTTACAATTTTGGCGGCAATTTAACAGCCTTTACAAATTACATTCCTATCTTTTTCACTCTTATTGTTAGAGGAGAAAGTCCCATTTTTCACTGTGATCTTTCAGGTTTCTGCTGTCACTGTATTTAAGAACTTTTTTTTTTTTTTTGTCCTTAGCTTTTATTTTCTTATCCCTGAAGGGCAGCCTTGGAAATTCAAAGCTGTTCCCTGCCTATCAGTGGATCTGGTATTCTCTTTTGGCAGTTCCACAGTGACTGTCTCTCTTCCTTCCAACCTTCCACCTCAATGACACCTTTTCTCAATAAATTACCCTTTGTCTCTCGGAGCGATGGTTCCATTTGTGACAGCTTGGATGTGTAATAGTTGCATCCCAGTGGATACCTCCAGGACTGTCAACTAACAGGCCAATACAAACCCACTGGTGCAGAAAATAAAGAGATTTATGTATTTTGGGCTTTATTTCCTCCCTGGTAGTCGAGCTCTACTCTGCATTTTCAAAGTTTCAGTTTAAAGGTGTGGTTGCTCCTTGCCAAAAAAAAAACCCTCTCCTGGATTGGAGGGGTGGCTGAATTCATGGCAAAATTCCCTTTTTTGCCACATGACATCCCTTGGGATCCCTGGAAAATGCCCCGGAGCAGCCAAACCCACCCAGCCATGCCTCCCCACACTGGTGCAGGGCTTCATGGATTGTTTATGCTACAGAGGAAACATTGATTTTTGCAAACATTTCCTAACAATAACAACAGGGATCGATTTGTGCTGCTGTTGCTCATGGTTTTGCTAACGGGGGAGAAATGTGTGGAGCAGCAGCTTTGAGGTGCCCCTGGGCTCCTGGGGGAAAGGAGGGCTCCTGGGGGGACACACTCACACCCAGCAGTGCTGGAAGGGGGATACAGCAGATAAATGTTGAGAAATTTGGATGCTCACACCCTGCTCCCATCAGATAACAATAGAGATATTCAAGCTCACAGCTGGCAGCAACACCATCCTCCCTGGCTCCTGCAAGCTGCCTGAAAGCAACAGATTGAACATTTTTATAGAAGTTGTCAAGATCCAGCCCTTGGCTTTAGCAGCCTGGGACTTTCTTCTCGCAGCCTTGCACCTTCTGTCTCCTTTCCAAACACCAGACAAGCCAAACATTATTTTCCAATCCCAGCATCTGGCACAGAGCTCTGGGCAAGGCTCTCAGCCTGTCGCTGGTGAGATAAATGAGCCTGTTTCAGCGGCCGACTTCATAAAAGTATATGAAAAGTAGTTAACAAAAGGGTACTTCACAAAGAGGGGAATGCAAATGCAACCTCCTAGATAACTAATTAACTGAAGGAGGCAGACAAAGGGGAAGCAGCTTCCCATCTGTGGAGAGAGATGTTATTTTGTGGAGGCTTTAATTAGTTCTGCCCCGTCCCGCAGCCATTCAGTTGCGGCGCTCACAGGCTGCTCCTGCTCCCTGGGCTCTCAGGTACACAGGGGAGAGCAAAGCTGGGGGAAAAGCTGCTTCACCTTGCTCAAGTCCCCACGAGGGTTGTGTTTTCAGCAGGGAGCCAATCAGCAAACAAAGCTGGGGTTGTTTTTTGGAGGTGGTCTGTGCAGCCACCCAGAGCCACCCAGGGCTGGCCACAAGGAGATCACGGAATCACAGAACAACTTAGGCTGGAAAAGACCTCGAAGATCACTGAGTCCAACAATTAATCCAGCACTGCCAGATCCACCACTAAACCCAGCTCTTCCATGGAGAGGGGTTTCTTTCAGGTTGCTATGGATGCTCCATCCCTGGAAGTGTCCCAAGGTTGGTTTGGACCGAGCTTGAAGCAACCTGGCCTAGTCCTGCCCAAGGTGTCCCTGCCCACAGAACTCAATAATCTTTATATTCCCTTCCAACCCAAACCATTGTCTGATTTCCCCCCTCCTTTCCAGCCAGTTTTGGGCACTAGCATTAGGTTTTGCTACCCCCTAAGCTCTGGGCCGTGGGCTAAGGCACAGCTCACACAGATGTGCTCTCCAGGGAATGTAGCGCCTGGAGGGAGCACTCTGGGGTCCATGCCCACTGTGCCGCTGCCCCTTTCAAGTTGTTCTCTTGCTTTTCTTTTGCTCCTCTTCCTGGGAGGGTCCCTTTGCAGCCCCAGGCTGCAGGAGCTCAGCAGGGTTAAGGCTGAGCAGGGCGTAGCATGGGAATTAGTCACCACCGGGACCTCAGTCAAGTGTTTTATTTAATGCCCTTCTCCAAAGACATTTGTGCTTGAAAAATCCTGAAGAATTATGAGCTCCCTGCTAACAGACGTGACTCATAGGAGTGGTGGGCACACGCCACTTAAGTGAGAAGTGTCTTCTGCAGTGTGGGTGAGGAGGAGAGAGGGGCTGCTGACAAAGTGGGTTTTGCAGGGAAAAACACCCAAATGGCTTCAGTTTGTGCTGCCAACAGCTTTGCTACAGCAGCAGTGGCTCAGATTCCTGACTGGGAGAGCCCACCAGTGAAACTGCTCCCAGGGGCTTGGCCAAGGTCTGATGTGCCCTGGTCCCAACCACCAGAACAGCTCTGGCATTCAGTGCATGGAGCAAATCCATGCCCAAAACACAGAGAAGGACAATGCTCTGCTACCAAAGGCCACCCTGTCCCTCATGGCGCTGTCCTGCCCCTGTGAATGCCAGGAACTCGCTCAGCAAGAAGTTCATGGGACACTGCCAATCCCCTGGAGCTGGCTTTGGACACCACGTGCCTTTGCCAGGCATTACCTGTGACCTGACTGGTTTGTGCAAGGAGCACCAGGAGCACAGATATGTGGGGGATGCCCAAGTCCCTGTGCCAGCCTTGGCAGGTCACTGTGGGGAAGTTTACAGGAAAAAAATGATAATTGAGTCATCCCTTCTCAATACACCATTTCCCACCTGCATCCAGCACTGGCATCGCTGGAAATTACCAGACTGGGCATTGTCAGCAGCCAGGAGATGCTGTGCAGAGTGAGGGGGACAAGAAATGAAGTTTATAGGGATACAGCCTTGAACTTTCTCCAGCCTGACTTCCAGTGCATTACCGGAATGGCGGGGATTGGCTGCCAAGCGGAGGCATTTGGAAATCCTCCCAGATCTTTCCCAGAGTGGATGAGGAGGAGTTGCCTGAGCTGAGCTGGGTTCCTCCAACCCCTGTGAGGCCCCCGAGGGACCGGCTGGGAGAGGGGACCTGTGGGACCCGGATGGCTGGGACAGGAACAGTGACTTTGCACAACGCTGTGCCTCGGTGACTCGTGACACTGCAGCAGCTGGCAGAGGCTCTCTGGAGCTCTGCACCCGGGTATTATTAGACCTGATGGTTTTATTTCTGCTCCAGCCAAAGTTCAGCTGGTGCAGTTTGAGCTCTGATGCTGTGATGGGCACTGGATGCATCCTGTCCCTCCAGAAACACTTGGTGCTGACAGTCACCACGTCTCCCATGTGCCACCACCCAGGCATGCAGCTTCCTACAGTGGGGGATTTCCTAATCCTCCTTTTGTTATCACTAAAAAATAAGAAAAGCAATGACCATAAATGATACTAAGCCAGGGCACACATGATATAACCCTCCTTACTTACATTCCCTAGGGAAATTTCCTTCCCACTTTGCAGAGCTTGAGCTCTCAGAAATCCCTTTGCTACGCTCCTGTCAGGGAGGTTGGGGGGAATGAAATAAGAGCCTAGAGATCATCTGTACGAGCTGCAGCACATCCCTGTACTCCTCTGGGGTCAAGCACCACCTCCCCCTGAGACTCAATAATCTTAATATTCCCTTCCAACCCAACCAGGCCCAGCCTGGGCTTGCAGATGAGGGAAGCAGGGAAGAAGCAGGGCCAGGAGCTGGCAAGGGAAAGCAGCTGGGCAAAGTGGGCACTGCTGGGAGTCCAGAGAGACAGGGATCCCTCTGTGCCATCCCAGAATCTGCTGGGATGGGGGGACTTTATCTGAGCCACTGAGCAGCAGCTCCTGGCAGGCACAGATCCTGCTCCTCGGAGCTGCTCAAAACTTCCCCCAGAGCAGCGCTGAGCCGGGCTCGGCTTGTGAGGAGACACGGAAACAGAGAGGGACAGTCATGAGGAGCTCTTCCATTAACACCATTCCTGCCAGGCCCAGGGAGGCTGGGCTTTTGTCAGATCCTGTTGTCACCATGACTTTGCTGTTTCCGAACCTTGAAGGGATTCTTCCCAAAAGAGCAACCGCCCCCTCACCCGCTTCCCTTTCAATCCCCAGCTATTTTTATTTCCCTCCTTGAGATAAAGCTACATGTGTGGGGGAGGTATTTACACACACATGAGAAAGTATTGATGCACATAAAAATAACCTGATGATTTGAGAAAGACATTTCACTTCCACAGACTCTCTATTCCCCGTTCCATTATAAACAGAAAACGCCGGAGTTATTGAGGCTTGTGGGAGGTTCAGCATGGCTCTCAGTGTGTTTGCAGAGAACATTCTCTCTGCTCATGCACATGGTCTGCAGCTGGGGGAAACAGGCACTGGGTATATGCTCAAGAGGAAAAAAGTGAGATTTTTATGTTCTTAGGAAGTTTATGGCTTGCTGTGAAGCAGATACAGCAGAGATGAATTCCTACAGAAACCCTCCCATATCCTTATTTCATTCATGACACATTTCCAGATGTGTAAGTGCCTGTCTTCACAATGCTTTCATGTTTGAAATACCTTTTTTAAGTGAACAAGAGAGGAGAAAGGTAAGCACCCAGTGCCTCCAGCTACAAGCTGATGCTGCCTGCTCTGGTAGCTCAGCTGTGCCCAGGTGTGGGGGTGATGCAGCACCTGCCCATCCCATGGGGTGTGCAGGGGGAGCAGCAGGGTGTGAGCCCCTGGGCTGCTCATCCCATGGGATGCATCCAGCATCCACTGATCCCAGATTTGGGATCCACTGGGCAAGGCCACCCTCTGAGCAGCACATGGATTGAGGAGGGAGTGAGCTCACACAGCGAGGCAGGCCCAGCCTGGCTCAGGGAAGCATCTCTGCCAAAAGAAGTCACTCCTGAGCCCCGGGGCCATGCTCTTGGTGTCCCTACAAGCCACAGCATGCCAGAACATCACTGCATTGGGGCTGCAGCAGCCAGGGAGCAGAGCTGAGCAGTACAGAACATCCCTGAGCTGCTGCCAGCCTTGTTGTGGCTCTTTTGAGCAGGCTGCCACACGCAGCATTCCTGGGGACAAGAAACAGCCTCATTACATTAACAGCTCTCCACCACACGGTATCACTATTATTACCTGGGTTTGTGGGTATAATAGATAACACAACAGCCTCCCCTGTCCAAAATAACCTGGTGTTGGGAGCAATTTGGAGTGAAGAGTGGGAAATTTGCAGAGCATCCCATGCTGTGATAAAGGAGGCAGTGCTGTGGCTGCACACCCTCGGCTGTGGGAGCTGAGCCACAGGACGGCTCCCTCCAATCACTCCGGAGTTGCAGGGAAACATAACAGCAAAAGGCAGAGCCTGCCTGGCCAAGGTTGTTTAAAAATACCCAGTCCCAGCCCCCGTGGGTTCTGCAGCCCTGCTGGGAGTCGGGAAGCCCATGCTGGTGATGAGCAGGTGCTCCTTGCAGGCTCAGCCCTTTAAAAAAGCTGCTGGGATCTTGCCCAGGGTCTCTTCTCCCAAAATCTAAGCCAGATCCCAGGTGGGAAGTGCTCTAAAAAACCACAACCACATGCCCTGGCAGTGACCTCTCTTTGGTGTTAAGCACAAAGCCACCTCACCACCTATGGGGAGCACCACCCTGCCTGCTGATGGACCCATCTGCTGGGATGAACCCCACAACTGCTGGAAAGAATTTTAAAAGGAGCCTGTAAAAATAGCTTGTCCAGAGATGGGCTGGAGGCAAAGCTGCTCCAGGGGGACCAGCCTGGATGGGGATGGAAGCAGCAGCTCCTGAGCCAGCTGGGGGTGCAGGTGCTCCCCATCACCGAGGCTTCGCTCCAGCACAAGCAGGGACGGACAGGGAAGAGGCTTCCCGTGAATGCCAGCACTGCTCCCCTGCCATCCCCAGCACCCTCCCCTGCAGGAGCACAACCAAGGCTGAAATTTTTGCTGCTGTTGCTCACGGTGTCCCCTGAGCCCATCCCCGGGAAGTGGGACCCGTCCGAGGGGACAAACCTGCCCGCACACGTTTCCAGGGCTGTGACTCACCCAGCCTAAGTAAACAGCCAGGTAAACAGGCTCGTTTTCCTTTCAAAACAAACCCAAGGAGCCGCAAAGGCCAGTTCCTCCTCCTCGAGTGAGGACGGTGTGTAATCCTTGGCATTTGTCCTCCGGGTGCTTCCGCGAGGTGCCAGCGCTTTAAAGCCTGGCAGCCGCTGGAGACAAAGTGACAGATTTAACTCGGGAGTGAAAATGCTGCTTGCCTGTGAATGCCAAGGAGCAGGAAAACAAAAAGCACCTGCGAGGGAAATGCCTGCTGCTGGGGAAGCTCGGAAATCTCACCTCCAAGAGGCACGGAGAGCCTGTCCCTAAGGCAGAGCAGCTCTGGGCACGGCTGGAATTAGGGGGATTTACAGCCAGACGCTCCATTCGTGCATGTGAGGGTCTTTGCATCCTGCAGGAGGTGGCTTTCCAAGGAGAAATACAGCTCCAGACACGGCATTGCAGTCCCACTGCAACCCCCGAGGCTGAGCTCTGACAGCTGAGGTTTGCTTATGGCTCCTTTGTTGGAAATGGCTTTGGGCAGCCCCTCCAGAAATTCCTGTCCCAAAAGGCTCCTTCCTCCCAGGGAGCCCTGACCTGACCCTGCTGGGTTTGGGATCTCTGGGTGCTAAATGCCCTCAGATGAAGCCATTTCCCAAGCCGTGTGCTGTAAGGATCTCACTGTTTGATGGCTCCTCTTATGTCATTTCAGTAGCAGGTGGTGGAAGTGGGGGGAGGAAAAACCTATAAAATGTTTAACATCCCTTTAGCTTCGATTTATCTGAAGAGAATTCAAACAGCACAATTTCCTCCCGCCATCTGGGTTCCACTTTAAAAGATGTTTTCTCATATCATTGCAATTTCAGAAAATCTTGTTGTACATCTATGGAAATGCAAGATGCTTCCCCTAAATTGTGCATCAGCGTGAAGCTTTTTAAACCTCAACAGCAGCTATGATATGTTTTGACAGCTCCCAGACAGCTCCTGAGAGAATTTCCCTGTTCCAACACTACCCGTGCAGGGGGGCCCAGCTTTGGGAGCTGCAGTCCTACAAGGCAAAGCTCTCTGCTTGGTTTTGTACCAATTTCTGCTTGGTTTTGTCTCGTTTTGCTTCAGCACTGGGAAGAAGTTTCCCTTGCAGATCTGGCCCGAACACTTGGAGCTGCAGGCGGTTGCACACGTGTTCATCATGTGTATTTCCCACTCATGCACCCCAAAATAGCTTAGAAACACACTGAACTGCTCCAAAACCTTAGAGACATCTCAAAGGTCCTGATAAACATCCTGCAAATGGGGAGTCTGGAGGAGGAGAAAGGCTCCAGTGATGTCCCTGCTGCTCTCAGCCTTTCCTAGAGACCCCAAACAGCTGCAGGGAGAGCTGCTCTGAGCAGACAGCCCCAAAAATCCAGCTCCACAGGAGAGGGAAGGCATTTTCTTCAGCATCCCACTCCCAGGGGAGACTCCCAACCCTCAGCCAGGTGAGAAAGACACCCCAGGCCCCAGCTCTGAGCCTTGGCTTTGCTGAGCTCCCTGAGCCTCAGCCCTACCAGCCACCTGTGAAAGCATTCACATTCAAACACTGATTACCAGCCTGAGGAAGTGCCCCAAGAATGGGTTAACACAGCTTAGCACAGGCCAGAGGTGTTTGGTGTCAGTCACCTTAGAGCTTAATAATCCCATAAACACAGCAGAGAACCTGTGGAGCAGCCAGCTGATGCAGGGGATGAGCTGTGCCTGGCAGAGCTGGGACAGGGGGTGGCTGCATGGGGACAACCACGGGGCTCAGAGCTGGGGTGAAACCAGAACAGGGGGTCCAAGGAGCCCCCACCATGGAACTGCCACTGCACTGCTCACCCCAACACATCCCCGTGCTGGCCTGTGTCCCACAGCCCCAGCTCAGCAACAGGACAGCCCCAGGACGGATGGAGGAGCCACTCCCTCCCACTGGGACACACTGGGAAGGGACAGACAGGCATTTGAACAGCAGAGATTTTGGTCTATAGCCAAGAGGTTTGCTTATTTTTGAAGATATGAGTGATTTTTCCCACATGGCTCCTGCATGGCAAAGGAGGGTCCCATAGGAAAAGCTGGAGCTGACACTGAGCCAAACCCCTGCCACAGACAAGCAAAGTTTTTGTCATCAAAAACCCTCAAAATTTGGAGGGGTCTGGTAGCTCACCTAGGGCATGGACTAAACTTGGGTTTGGTAAACCCAGGACCAGGTCTAAACCTGCCAAATCAAACCTGGATGGATCTAAACCATGATCCTGTCTCATCTTAGAGCAAGAAGCCCTGTCATGAGCAATTTCTACCACACACAGTCCAGGGAAATCAGGGACATTTCCAATGGAGAAAGGGTTTGTCCCTGTGGGACCCACATCACATCACAAGAGCCTCAGTTTCCCCAACACCACCTTGAAACCAGGATGCATCTTTCAGGTTTGCCCCAGTGACATCAGAAACCAGCTCTGGGGACTCAGGTGGATGCTGGTTCTGTGGTGCTCTTCCCAAATCTGCCTCCAGCAGGATGGAGCCCCTTGCAGTGTGCTGGGAGGAGTTGGAATGCTGAGCACGCCTTCCCAACGCTCACCCTGATTTTCAGAAATTGCATTAAATCAGTATTGCTGCAAATTGCCCTCTTTTTTTGGCTCCAGCTTGATGTAAAAAGGAAAACAAATGGAGTTTTAAAATGCAGCTAATCAAGGAGTTAAAGAGAGGTTAATCCTAATGGATTAATCAACCCGCAGGAGGATGGGAAGGAGGCTCGGGTGAGAAGAAGCAGAGAAGCAGCCAAGCCTGGTTCCTCCTCCCAGAGGTGATGGAAAGGTTCAGGGGGAGTGTGGAGACAGTGGTGATATTCCTTCTTCCACCTGGCTGCATCCAGCATGGGGACACGGAGGAATAATGTGTCCTGGACTTAGGGATAACTTCCCTGAGAAAACAGAGCCCTCGAGGCATCTGTCATCATCCCCTGAGGAAAAGGGTGAGGGGTGTTTGCCATCACTGCCCTCAGCTACAGAAACCAAGAGGTGACAAAACCCAGGACATGGGGAGGCCTGACTGGTATTAACCCCTGTGCAGAACTCTGGGTTGGATTGGGAAAGGGGTTCTGAGCAGAGCAAAGCCACCCCAAGGCCTTCAACCACTGCCTGCACCCACCAGGGCTGCCCTGACCCCCCTGCAGGGTCCAGCCCGTGGCTCCTGCCAGCAAATCCAAACATCCTCCTGCCCAAACCATCAGCATCTGCCTCCCAGCACAGCCAGGCATCCTCCAGGGGACAAAGCCTCTTTCTTGGCAGCTAATTGGGCTTAGGCACAAGAAGGGCTTGAACATCATTAGTGGCAGTGCAAGCGAGGAGGTTTAAAGAAGGTTATTAATGATATACACACTGTATACAGCAGCATAATCGCCCCCAAAAATATTAGATCCATTAAGTATCATTATCAAGGCCTGGAGCTAATTATTTAAGCTTAATGAAACCAATACATTTCTGCAGCACTGGCAGCAGTGCTGATCCCTCAGAGGGAGGTGGCAGCCAGGGAAGGCTCGAGGAGCAGTGCTGTCCCTGCAGCTCCACTGCCCTGCTGGCTCTGGGCTCTGTGCTGCCCAGAGCTGAGCCCCCTTCCAGGTGCTCTCAGCAGTGATTCACTCTCTCCAGCATCAACCTTCTGCTTTGGAGCTCAAAGATCTGCTCAATGGCCACAGAATGGTTTGGATGGGAAAGGACCTTGAAGACCTTCTGATTCCATGGGCAGGAACACCTTCCACCAGGCTGCTGAGAGCCCCATCCAGCCTGACCCTGGCAGGGCACTCAGCCCACACCTCCCTCCTCTCCTTGTTTTGAGCAGTTTTCTCTTTGGAGACCGGAGCAGAAATGATTTGGAGCCAAGGCGGCTGTGATGATCTCACTGCTAATTATGCAGAGAAGTCATTTTGCTGTGGCTGTGGTGATGAAGTGATATGAGAGGAGCAGAACCCCACAGGCACTCTGTGCATTGCAAATTGGACAGAAATAAACCCCAAAGTGAGCAAACCCAACACCCTGACCTCTGTGAGCCACTGTGGGTGCTGTGCTAGCCCCAAACCCACTGCAATTAGGGACAGGCAGCTCAGGCTGGGACACAATTCAAAATGCCATGAGCTCCACTTTCCTCTTTGTCCATGTGTGTTTTCCAGCTCCCCTTTCCTCTTTGTCCATGTGTGTTTTCCAGCCTGGTCCCAGCAGCAGGATCACTGCTGCAGCAGGACTCACCATCATTTTAAAGGGGGGCTGGGGATTAGCACCGTCCTTATTAAAACCACTCACTCACACCTCATTTTACCTTCCCACTGGAGATGATTTAGCTTGATTTATTCTAATTAGTTGTAATTTATTGTTTTAATGAGCTCTTCTGCAGGCTTTTTGTGCTTCATAACTACCCTCCTTGGCTGCTACAATGCATTTCAAGGAGGTCTTTTAATAAGGAAAGGTTTCCAAGGCTGCCTCGGATAGGGAGGTTTTTGTTGGAGTATGAAAGAATCAAAATTAAGGCAGAATTTTCCTCTCCTCCAGGATGGGTTTGCTGGGGAGCATCTGGTTGGGAGCAGGAAGCTGCCCTTCAGCACTTCACCCAAATGGCAAGAGTCTCCTTAATTATCAGCAGCATTTGCAACTGGGTTTAAAGATTGACAAAAGAAAACAAATAGGAGAAAACTCTCCTTCATGTGGCTGCATGCAGCTCTGGAGCTGTGAATTTGGGCCTGGAAGGTGCTGCTGCCCAAAGGCAGCTGCAATTCCACGGACAGGTCAGGGATGCTCAACACCAGGGTAACCCACACTGCCCACCTAGGAGGGTCTGTGCTGCTGGGGGGGTCCAGGACACGATGCCATAATCAGAATTACTTTACCCACAGAGATCTCTCCTCCCCTTCCCTCTGCTGGGATGGGTGAAGCTGCAGGAACTCCTTGAGCTGCTCCCAGGGGTGGCTGGGCTATTTCATGGCTTTCCAGATTTTAATTTGGAAGGAAGGGAAAGGCCATCTGGTCAGGTGGGTTATTTCTGTGACACTGGGTTCTTCCATTAGGAAAAAAAAAAAGAAAGTTTTTGCTTCTCTGTCCCCATGGGCATCACGTGGCCAAGTTCCCTTTGGAGACATCCAAAATAAAGCAGATGAGATTTGCAAGTATAGGCAAAAACTTCATGAAGGCAAAACCTCCAAAGGAGGAGAAACTCCCAAAGAGAACCATGAAAACCCCCAAATGGCTTCAGCTACAGCAGAGAAACACCTGGGTGGTTACAGGATATTTTCTCAGGGAAGAGGAACTGGCTTGAACTGAAGCAGCTGAGATTTGTGTGAGAAATAGTGAGAAACCCTTGGGAAGCCAGGGATGCTCCAGAGGGCCCTGGGAAGGAAAAACTCCTGGAAGTGTTACAGCAAATCCCCTGTGCAAACCCAGATGGAGCCACTGCAGGAGCAGGAACAGCTGCCAAGAGAGAGCCTGGAGAGCTGCACGTGGCCTGGGGGGCTCTGCAGCCCCAGGGACTGAGGAGGAAGATGCTGGAGGAAGCCAGGCTGAGCTCCTGCATGTGCAGAGGCTCCCAGAGGGGCTGGAAAGCACAAACAGCCCCATGAAACAGCAAAGGGATCTCTGTGGGCACCCCAAGGCCCCACAGCACGATCCACCAGGGAGCAATGAGAGACATCAAGGGCATCCCAGCAAGGGTGTCCCAGTCCCTGGGCACCATGAGTTAGTGATGGTGATGCTCCCCAGAGCTGTGCTGGCCACAGCTCTGCCCAGCCACCTCCTGCTCCTGCCACAGGGGCTGGGCAGCTGGAAAATCAGATCAACCCTGCTCTAGGAGAAGGGATCTGGAGGTGCCTGGTGGATCTGGACAGCTCTGGAGCTCCTTGTGGATTATTTACCCAGCTCCACATGCTGCCAACCAAAATAAATCAATTCAGCTTTTGCTTCCATTTTAGGAAAATAAATCCTCTGGGACAGGCTGGGAGCTGGTGCCCTGCTGGGAGCCACGTGCTCCCCATCCCAGCCCTGGTGGGATGCAAGCAGGACTCGGAACCCCTTGGGCCCAGTGCCCCATGTCCCTGCCTTGCAGGGGGCAGGTGGTGCTCCACAGCTCCCTCGGCAGCTTGGGACAGACAGCAGGACACAGGCAGGAGCTTTACTGAGCCTCCTGCCACCCAGCTGCCTGCAGAGCTCTCCCACGGCTTGGGTGACCTTTTCCTTATCTCCTCACGTCCTTCAGCCCCTCACAGTTGGAGCAGCAGGGCCTGCAAGGGCAGTTTCCCATGATGCAGCCCCTTATCTCATGGTGCTGAGCCCTCCCCACCAGCCCATTCCAGCCCCGTGTTGGCAGCACTGGGAATCACCTGCTTGTGCTGCAGGAGGGATCACCAAAAATTAACCCAAACCAAAAAAAGCTGCATGGACCCACATTTCCCTCCAGCTGCCCAGGAGAGCTTTGCTGGCACTCCTCAAAAGGAACCTTGCAAGCTCATGGTCCTGAGATGCACCAGGAACTGCTGGATTTCCTCCTCAGCCCCAAGCCCAGAATTGCTCTCCTGGAACAGGCATTCTCCTTTCTCCTGCCCCACCAGTTACAAAGTGCCCAGCATTCAACTACTTAATCCCACCAGCTCTTTCAGATGTGGCTGTGTATTTGATCAGAAGCGGCTTCTTAGAAAGAAAAGAAAATAAAATCTTCCAAGCACCTGCTCCTGTCTCCTCCCCATCCAGGATGCTGTGTTGGCAGCATTAGTGCTGCTCCAAGAGCAGCATGAGAAAGGCCAGATTAGGATGGTTCCTCTGTCTCCTTCAGCAGTGAAAATCATTTGGATGATGTGGATTTTGGTGAGTCTAATGCTGCTCCAGGAGAAAAAAGGGAGCACCGTCCTCCTGGAATGAGTGGGATAGTGCTGCTGGGCTGCCCTGTGCAGTGTGAATTGCTGATAATCACAGCCCTGCCCTTTCTGCCTTGAGTGACAGAGGTCCCAAAATGCAGAGCCAGGATCTCAGCCCCTCCTGGGCTCCCTCGGGCAGCCCCAGGGTCAGAGCCACCCACAGGATGCCCACTCCTCCCTGCTGGAGGAGCCTGCACCAGGCCTGTCCCTTAGAGCTGCTTCTAAGCCATGAGCCACGATGTGATCTGACACACCTGATGGGCTAGAACTGCTCCAATCCCACAGATGTGATGTCACTGCAGAGTGGCCTCCACTGCTCTGTGCTGTGGGGCTGGAGACTCCAAACCCACACCTCACACAGGAGGGAGGGTGAGCAAACTGCTCCCAGTGCCCAGCAGCCCCAGCTCTGCTCCCCCTGGAACCCCAGAAAGGCACAGATCCCACTCCCTCCCCTCAGACACAGGGGAGAGGCTGGTGCAGAAGTGCCCCAGTGTTTCCAAACCAATTTTTGCATTTTGCCTCAGTGTTTCCAAATCAATTTTTGCATTTGCAGAAACACCACCAGGGATTATTTGTTTTAAACCTCCTTTGCAGGGATAATCAGATCATACTTGAAAAGAGCCTCAGGATCTCCAGTGACAATTATTTCATTAGGATGTGATACTCCAGACCATCCAAGAGCTTAGGAAGCTGCTGTCTGCACAGGCCCAAGCACGCTGCCCATGGAAGAGGTCCTTAGTGCTAATTGCCAATGCCAACCCCAGCCATTAGGAAATTATTGCTAATGCAGCTGACAACAGCTTTTTTAAGACTCTATTAAGGAATTCATCAGAAAGCAGAATCAAATAAAGCAAAAAGCTATTAAAGAAAAACAAAACTCACCCCCAAACTGCAGGATCAGCAGGAACAAGAAGCAGGAGCTGTTGTGTGAGTGCAGCAGCCCCAAAGCTGAGCCTGGAGCTCCCTTTGTCCCAGCACTGGTGTTGCATCAGCCTGGGGCCCTCCCCAAACACCCTGGGATGGGAGAGTGGCTCAGCTGTGGCTCATTCCCCCCTGGCAGCTCCCTATGGAGTCACAGCTGATCCCCTGCACCTGCAGCCCTGCTCAGGGAACCATCCTGAGTAGGATGGTGCCAGGATATGGGTGCAGGGACCTCCAGCCAGGGTGCTGGGCCTGAGCGTGTCCCCAGGAACCCCTGGGCTCCTTCTGGGAAAGGGGGAAAAAACTGAGGCTGGGTCTGGGGATATTTTTTCAAAAGTCTGATAAAAATAACTCTGAAGGGGTGAGGAAGAGGAAGGACAATTTGTGCTGGAGAGGAGGTGTCACCCACAGGGCCTGACAGCTCCAAGTGGCACAAGGACAAAGGGCTGGAGCAGTGACTCATGACTTTTTGGTGTTCCATGCCGGTGTGGGTATCACATTTCAGGGATTATATTTTATTCATAAAAATTGCTGTGCTCACAGCCCTGCCTGGCAGAGCCAGAGAGGCTGAGCTTGGGGCTGGCTGTGCTCTGCACCATTTTGAGGGAGGGGGGGGTCCCAGCTCTGGAAGAGCTGCTGGATGTTAAATATAATCTGCACAGCTGGGTGAGAGTGCCCAGGCTCCCCTGCACGACCTGGCCTGTGGGTGCCTTGGTGGCACGAGGTGCTGGGCCAGGGTTTGCAGCACGTGGTGGGTGTTGTTGGTAACCACCTCCCAGAGGAGCCAGAGCAAACATGTGAGGCTGTATTTTTAACTCTGAGCTCCTGGTGACATGGAAAACTGGGTGCCTGGCCCAGGTGCTGCACAGATTGATGGAAAATTTCCTGCCTCCCATCGGCAGCTGGGCTTTGCTAAGCCCAGGCACTGCAGTGGGTTAGCAAATGGGGCTTTGCCCCCAGGAATAGTTTTAAGGCTGTGCCCAGAACCCAGCAGACACCATTTGCCATTCCACTGGGAAGTGCTTCCCTGTGGAGCTACAGGTGGGGAGCTGGCATGGAGGGATGGAAGTGGGGATGAGGCAAACCCAACTTTCCCAACTCACAGCCTGGTTTAGCATCCCCAAGCAGGAAGAACATTTTCAACCCCCTGAGGGGCTGAGGCCGGGATGAGCCCATGGTCCTTGCCAGGCCCCATTGTTAGCTGGGACTTGGAATTCCCCCATTGCTGCAGGCATCCCACACATCTCTCTTGTCCTTGCCTTCATGGGGATGACCTGTGCCAAGCTGGGAGGTGGCACATGGTGACATTCCCCTCGTCCCCAGCACCCTCCCGCAGCCCTGCATCCGCCCCAACGGCTCAGCCGAGACAAGCAGAGGCTAAGAACATCAACTGGGTTTTATTCCTCAGGTCTGACAAGTAAAAGCACAAATTCTCTTTGGAAATAAGGAAAAAAAAACCAACACCAAAACCCCAAACCAACGTTCAAAGCACGCAGACCGTTTCTCAGGATGGAGGCCACGCCGCCAGACGCGTGTCCTTCGCAGAGATGTAGTTTAAAAAAAAACAAAACACCAACTCATGGAGGAGGAAAGACACAGAGCTACAGGTTTCCATGTCAATTATAAAGAAAAAAACAGGCCCTTTTTTTTTGCTATTGTTATAAATATCCCATCCGAGCGACTCGGAACAAATAATGACCATAAGGAGGAGCATCCTTTCTGCTTGGCCCCGTGAGGACAACATCTCTAGCGGCACCTCAGAGTGCCAGAAGCCCTCGGGGGCGGTGGCCTGGCACCCGGTGCGTGCCCCGGCTCTCGGCGGGGGTGGCGGGTGCTGCCATCCCTGCGAGCGAGCGGCACCCGTCATCCTTGCCCGAGGCTGTCAGGACGCCGCGCCGCAGGGACCGGGGAGCGGGGGAAGGGGACAAAGGGACGGGGGTGCCGGGGGTGCCGGCTCAGGTGCAGGTGGCCTCCTGGCTCTCGACGGGGATCTCGCTGCCGCTGCTGCCCTCGCCGTACTGCTGGTAAGGGGGGATCTGGGGCGCCTCGATGATCAGCAGCCCCTCCGGGGACAAGGAGGCGAACACCGTGATGGGATCCACCTCGTAGGGCAGCCTGCAGGGGGGCAGGAAGGACAGGATGGGTTAGGATGCTGCATCCCCGGTGGATCCCGACCCTTGGAGCCCCAGCGGTGCCGAGGCAGCAGCCCCGGCAAAGCCTCTGTTATTACTGGAGCGCCTGGGAATGTGCGGGGGATATTTCGAGCGGGCTCCTGGCCGGCCTGGCCCCCGTGGGAGCTCTGTTTAATCTCCCCGGCAGATGTGTTTGACGGGATGTCAGCGCCGCGCGGGGCAGGAGTAAATCCCGGCCAGCCTTGCCCGTAAAAGGAGCCCGAGCGCCCGGCAGGAGCGAGCGGGGCTCGGCCCAGCCTTCCCGTGGGAGTTCGGGACGCACAGCGCTCCCCCAGGGTGGAAAAGCAAAGCGGAGCCGCTGCCAGCCGAGGAAACCCTTCCCATGCCCTGGGCTTTGATGCTTTTCGCTGTTAACCCCGTGCGAGCCCCGCGGCTGGGACCTGCCCCCCACATCGGTCGGGGCTCGCCTTTGCGGTTGTTGTTGCCAAAGCGAGCCGCGGCTGAGTCACCGCGATAGCGATCGCACTGACATCATGGAGATGCGGGGATGTGCCGCGATGGAGCCCGCCCGCCGTGCCCCGCTGCTCCCCGGGCTCGCCTCCTCCCCGCTCCCCTCCTGTCCGCAGCCCCGGGCGGGCAGAGACTGACAGAGCGCCTCAAAAAAGGCCTCGTCCTCCTTCCCTTCCCTTGGGAAATCACTCTGTGGCCCGGCCCGGCCAGGCAGGTGCTGCAGAAGGGCAGATTTTGGGGTGGAAACAGTCCCTGCATGTGTGGGACTGGCAGAGCTCGGCTGGACCAGCCGGTACCTACTGGATTTTCTTGGTGAAGTTCTTGGAGACGATCCCTCCTTCCACCTGCTGCTCCTCGTGTTTGCCTGCAGGGAAGGCCAACACCCCACATCAGCACCTCAGCAGGAGATTATTTTTTCCCCAACAAACAACAACAACAACTGAACCCAACAGGAGAGTTTTCCGAGCAGCTGTTTCCCTGCCCCAGTGCAAACTCTTTCTCTGCGGAGGGCTCAGGAAGCCTCTCCATGTGGGGAAGGAGATGCTAGACACAGCACAGCCACATTTCCAGTGGAAAATAGGGGTCTCAGAGGCTGCCAAGAGCTGGGACTTAAGAAAATAAACAAATAATAAAACCATTGTAGGTGGCAGCATCCCCCTTGGCCTCACTCCCCAGAACGGGCTGCTTTGCACCCCTCTGTCAGGCTGGGGGTCCCTGTACCTGGAGCATCAGCCTGAGGTGCCTGGACCCCCCTGACCTGTGTCTTTCCCCCTGTGCTGCAGTGAGTTCCAAACAAACACTCAGAGCTGTGCAGGTGGCAGCCCCCAGCCCTCCCTGGTGATCCCAGCCCAGCAGACCCAGGGACAATGGGGAACGTCAGTGCCAGGCTGATGGGACACTGAGGGCAGTCGTGGGCACCCCAAAAGTGCTGGACCCCACACCCACTGTTCCCGACATTAATTGACATTTCAGGGATGTGTTTCTGGCTAACTCAGAGCCAGGCTGGGCTGGGGACTGTGAGCAGCTGCTCCTTTCCTCCCAGCCTCTCCCTCGGCCCCTTTAAAGGGAATCTCCCTCCGTGCCGACCTCACCCTGGCTATAATTAACCGAGCAGAGCTGGGGCCCCTCTTGGCTGCTGGCTCAGGGTGCTGCCAGCCAGGGCAGAAAGCAGGGAGATCTACCCCAAAGGACACGTGTCCTTTCTCATTTTGGCAGCAAACCACCACGGCTTGTGAGCCAGATCCTCCCTGTGACACCCAAACTGCCTCTGGAGATGCCCCAAAGCCCTGCTGCAGTCCTCTCAAGCTCCCAAGCACGGGGCTGCTGCCGCCGCCTTAAAACAAAGGCGATTTTGGCATTTTGCAGCAATTCCTTGAGCTGGCAGTGCCACCTCCCCGGTGCCCTGGCTCTCACCTGACACCTCGACGTAGCCATCCTTGGTTTTGACGGTCAGCTCCTCGGGTTTGAAGCTGTGCACGTTGACACACACCTTCCAGGGCTCGCGGGGGAAGGGCGCGGGGCTGCGGCTCTCGGGGTACCCCCCGAAGTGGGCGCCGTAGGCGGGGGCCATGGGGGGCGTGCGGCCCAGGCCGGCGCGCAGGGGGCCCGGCCAGGTGGTGGTGAGCCGGGGCCGAGCCCAGTCGGGCCAGTCCGCCGTCAGGTCCCCGGGGAAGGGCGACAAGCCGAAGTCATCGTCCAGCAGGCGAGAGGTCAGGCCGGGCTCCCGGAAAGGGTCGCGGAGGCTGCGCCTGCCGGGATAATGGCAGGAGAAGGGCATCTGGCTATCGGCCATGGCTTCCTTCGGAGGGGTCTGAGCGTGTCCCCGGGGCTCTCACACGGAGCCTCAGCCTCTGTGCGGCTGCTCCTGGCTGCAAACTTCCCCCGGGAGCCTGTCCCGGAGGAGACGCATCCACCCCGGGTGGGACGCGGGTGCGCGGGGACGGTCCCTCCTTCCCGGCACCAGGTGAAGGACGAGGAGAAAATCAATTCGGGCTGAATCACCGGGAGCTGGAGGAGCGCAGGAAGGACGGAGGGAGCTCTCTGGCCGCGAGAAAACGCTTCCTGTCTGGCTGCGATCCCAGGACTGGGGAGAGGAAAATAAAACTTCTTGTCAGGAGAGAAAAAAAAATAATAAAGCCAAATATCCTGAGATTTAAAAGCTTCTCTCTCACTTCTCACTCTCCAGCACTTTATGTGCAACTTTCCCTGCTGCTCCTGGGTGAGAGCTGCAATAAATGCCTGAGCCTGGAGCCCAGAAACTTCTCTAACCTTCCAGCCGTTGGGCGAGTACTATTTATATGGATTTCGGAGGAGGGGGGTGTGTGTTTTGCAAGTCCTGCCCTGTCAGCCGAGTATTTTGGAGAGGATGAAACAGCCGAGGAGAATTTGGGCAGTGGCAGCTGACCTCTGCTGAGGATCCCGGCTGCCACGGGGCCACGGCGCTTCGGCAGCTGCCCCAGCCCCTGCCGCCCCCTCCTGCTGCTCCGCCCGCCCAAAATAGCCCCCAAGCTCACTCAGGGCTGGCTGCTTTCACCCCGCTGTCACCTGTTAAAAATACCGCGGTGGGGCTGAGCAGGCTGCTCCCCTCACTGTACAGCCGCGTGTCCCCAGGGCACCGCCGTGCCGGGAAATGGGTCACTGCTGGCACCCCCGGCACTGGGACCCCACGGCTGGGTGTGTGGGGAGTGTTTGGGACAGGGGCACAGGATGAGCCTCTCCAGGATGCTTCTCTGGCCATCTTCACCAGCTGGGTCCGGAGAAGCATCCCCAAACTGCAGGAAGGAGATGGACCCCGGGCAGCAGCAGCGCTGCTCAGCACCTGCCTCCTTCTCCTCCTCCTCCTCTTCCTCCTCCTGGCCCCGCCGCATGCCCCGGCCCTGCCGCAATCGCGGTGCGGGCAGGGCGAGGCGTTAATCACAGCCGCGGCCGGGCCCGTAATTACAGGGCAGCGGCGGGAGCGGGCTGCGAGCTGTGGGAAGGGGCGCGGCAGCAGCACTGGAGGGGCAGCTCCCAGCCAGCATCCACCGGGAGACACGGCCGGAGCCCGGCCACAGGCGGGGGAACGACTGGCACGGACGGGGTCCCCGTGGAGGCGGTCCGGGCACGGCTCCGGTGGGCAGCGGGCTGTGCTGGAGGATGCGATGTGATCGATGAGGGTGACGTTGGCGACGGAGCCACTTCCTCATGCCGCATCCTGGCTCTGCATCATGCTCCTTCTCTCCAGCATCTGCAATTTTTCTAATGGACTCTGTGGAAGTAATTGCAGCAGGAAGCTTTAATGCAGCACAGGCCGTGCAGGGATGGAGCCGCTGGTGGCTCCATGGCATTAATCACGCTGGGGACGGGGAGCTGCCTCTCCTTGGCCAGGGCAGGGCTGCCCCCCGAGCATGGGGACACCTGGGCATCACAGGGATCTCCCTGGGGTCCAAAGGGATGCCTGGAGGTGCCCGAGGAGGTCCCAGGTGCCAGCTGAGTACTCCTGGGGTGGGGAGGCAGCTGCAGGTGGAGGAACTGAGCATCCCCCTCCATTCCCTTGTCCTGCCCGGCTGCCTCTGCCTGGCTGGGGACTCCTGGTGCCCATGGGTGACAGTACTGGGACAGTCCTGGGGGTCACTGCCACACACAGCCTGAGCTCAGCTGGGCACATCTCAGCTTGGCTGGGGAGCAGGATCGCCCCAGCCCCCAGCCCTGCCACCCCCTTGGGCAAACAGCAGCGCACGTGTGAGAGGGACAAGCCCTGAGGAGGTTTCAGGCAGTTCCACGATCCTGCCGTGTTTCCAGGAGCCTCATAACATCCCCCATCCCACATTTCCCACATAGCTCCAGGCCATCCTCCCTCCCCGGCCAGGAATTCTTTCTGTCGCCTTGTTCATCCCCATTAGTCACACGTCCCCTCCTCCCCTCCTCCCGCCTGCTGTCACCCTCTCTGGGCCATCCCAATTTAGCTCCTGTTGTCATTCCAATCCTCCCGACTGCCTCCCACCCCGAGCCACCCTGCCACATCAGCTCTGGGAAGCTTGAAGTGCCCCTGCAGCCCCCCTTCTCCTCTGAGTGACCTGGGGATGCTGCCCCGTGTCCCCATGACCCACCTGTGCCACGCCCAGACCTTTCCTGGGTGCCCATCTGAGCCCTGTTGAGGAGCACAGGGACATGGCCCAGTGCTGCTGCTCCCCTGGGGGACTTCCAGGGTGCTGGAGAGTCCCCATTGCTCCTGGCTCCTGCCCAGAAGGTGACAATGGCAGGACCCTGTGGCACGGGAACTCTGTGCAGGGCTTGGAGCAAGGGCTGTGCAGGAAGGGAAGGGCACAGCTCTGAGGAGAGCACTGGTGAGCCCAGTGTCACCTCCAGGGACAGATGGACGCATTTCTGGCTTGGGCTCCCAGTGCCTGAACAGGGTGGGGGGATCCAAAGGGCCTGGCAAAGGGCAGCAGGAGCCTGGCCCAGGAGGAAAGCAGAGCTGCCAGAAATACTAGCCCACATCTTTTTTTTGCTTCAGCCAGTGCCCTGAGGAGCCAGTCCTCAGCAGCTGGGAGGGGAGGCACATGCCCTTCCCTGCAGAGCAGCTGAAACAACCCGAAATATCCCACCACACGCACTTGTATGCAAAAGGAACATGATGCAAAGGAAATACTGTCCAATCCTTTATTGGAACCTTTTTCTAACCAGGCTAACAACTCAAACACCCAGGAAGACTAAAGGATACAGAACACATGTGGATGGAGAGCAAGGGGAGCTTTACAGTGAACTCAAACAGATGTGCCGGTGTCGGTGGGGGTGGAATCAACCAACAGGCAGAGAACAGAGGCACCATTTCCCTTGTGGCTTTTCTCACATCTGGGCTTTTGTTCTACATCTTCTGCTCATCCCTGGGTTTCAAAGGTGGAGAGCTGCCCTGGGCTGGTGAGCTGTTGTTCTCTAGGCAATAACCCAAAAGCTGGGGTGCTTGACCATGACACTGTTGCTTTGGAGACCCTCCCAGTCATGTGCAAACTGCCAGGTAGCAGCAAAGTCATGAGAATTATTTATTCTCTGATGAAGAGGTAATAAAACCCCACTGGACACTAAAGGGCAAAGTCTTCCCTTAGGCACCTGAACCTGCCCCTTTCTCAAATACCCCAAGAGCCCGAGGCTGAGCACCCAGCAGCTCTGGGCCAGCTCTGTGGGGTCAGCCCAGCACTGGCACTCACTGGCTGGCACTGGAGCTATGTCCACACTGCAGCAGCACAGGCAGCTCTGCCCCAGGAGCACAAACACCTCCCCTGGGTGAGCACAGCAGTGGCTGCAGCCTTGGTGGAGCAATGCTAGGGCAGGGTGGGATTTTTAGCACATCTCATTTTAGCTCTTCTCAAAGCTGGGGGAGGATGCCTGCAGCAAGCTCTGCTCATGTTGGACACACAGGGGAGGCCTCCCAGCCCTGCTAGCTACTGAGCTCACATCAGGGAAAAGCTACTGGCACAAAGCCTGGGGAAAGGGGCAAAGCAGGACACAGCACGAGGGTCTCAGGATGGGGCAGGGTGGGCATCCTTCCTTCCTGGTGGATGGCCAGTCACTTCCATCCTATTCCCTTCCTGATCACTGATCCATGGGTGTCAAGTGTCCCCAACCTCCAGAGGGAAGAGGGGATGAGCAGTGGGAGATCAGAGAACTCCAGGGATTTTGGGTGATGGCAGCCCTATGCCATGTGGCAGAGGAAGAGCAGGGTTATTCCTCCACCAGAGCTGGCCTGTCACCTCTGAATTCCCCACTCCTTTCCAGGGGGATGCCATTTGTCAACAGAAGCTGCTTCAAGGAGATGGAGAGTTTTCCCCTGCCTTGCCCATCTCCATCACAATGAGGCTCCTCTCTAAATACTGGTGGTGAGGTCCAAATGAGCCAAATTTACCTTCCTCTCTCCAACATATCTGGCACCACTTCAAGGGCTCCTGCCTTCATGGACCCAACAGCATCACCCAAATAGCTTTTTTTTAAAGTAATGCTCAATAAATAGAAGAAATAAATATTAAATAGAGGCCAAGTCCTCTCAGCCTGTTCAATATATGTACAATGCATAGCAAAATAACAGTGATTGGCTGTTGCTGACAAGTTTGGTATAAATTCAGTCCCCAAAACAACAAAAACATTGAGAAAATTGCATTTAACATAAAGCAAAGCTCAGCCAGGTGCTGCAACCAATGAAGAAAGAACAGAAGAACAGTGATTTGAAACATCCCTTATCCTTTGCTTCCCAGCAAACCTGCAAAAATGGTGTTGGATTTTCTGGAGCATGGAGTTGGGACAGGGGGGACAAACCCAGAGCCAAGGCAGGTCCAGTGAATGGGGAGAGTTGATGGCTCCAGGGTCAAAGGGACATTTGGGAGTGGGTGCTGTGACATGGGCTCTGCCAGGGAAAGGCAGCAGGGGTGCTTGTGGGATGATTCAAAATCATTCAAAAGGGAAAGAGCCTTTGAGTGTGGGACAGGGCTCCCAAAAACCAGCCCAGATATTATCCTGGTGTTGTGGCCAGCCCTGAACACCCCTTGTGTGCCTGACCACAGCAGCAGTTCACCAACACCAAAATGACCAAGCTGCCTTTCCTCCAGGTGAACCTGCTCTTTGCAGACAGCACCTGCAGCAATCTGAGATGCTGGATGCAGAGCAAAAATCCATAAAAGCAGTGAATGAGAGAAACAACTTAAAAAAATTTTAAAAAGCACTGGCAAAAGGCACAGAGACAGAAAAACTCACAGCTTCACACAAACCCACAGAAACCCCATCTGTCCACTAACAGGAAGGGTGTACTAAAGCTTGTACTAAAAATATTAAATAAGTTAAAAAATAAATAACACCGAGGGAAACTCACGTGTATATGCACATGTGCACATACACACATACACACAGAGCCTTGATCAGATCCGTCACCAGAGGCTGGATTTTGCAAGGACCTTCCGCGGGGATCGCTTTCTCACAGTCTCATCTCTTTTGTTTTCCCATGGGTGGGTCAGCGCGCAGGGATAAACACGGCAGGGGAGTCCTGGCGACGGCGTCCTCCCCGGGAAGGCGGCGGTGGCTGCGCGGAGCAGGCGGGTTTCGGGCTGAGCCAAGGCAAACAGCGCGGGGCCAGCTGGCTCCCGGCCGGGCCCGCGCAGGCGACACTTCGCTGGTGGCACTGCCAACGCCCCGGCTCGGCCGGCCGGCAGACCCTCGCTGTCACCTCCGACACGTCCTAGACCCGTTTCTGTAGTCACACCCATCGCATTCCTGCTCAAATCTAATGAGAAACCCGAGATTCCAAGGGGAAAACGCGCAGCTCTGCCCTGCGTCCCTTCGTCCGTCCCGTGAGAGCGCACAGGGACACGGTGGCAACAGGAGGGACTGTCACTCCTCCGGCCACCTCACTGAGAGGGGCCACAGCTGTAAACCTTTACACGAGACCGGCGGCGTGGATACATTTGAACAAACAAACAGATCCAAAAATAACTTAAACGTTAGGAAAAAAAAATTTAGAATAAATAAATACTGGTCCATTCTGACATACAATTAAAAATAGAATAATAATATTAAATAAATAAATAAATAAATAAATAATTTAGAGAGGTTTACTCCAATGCAAGTCTGCTTGGGAAAACCCCAGGAGCATTTAGCTGCCACGGACTGTACAGGCAGAGGCAGTCCTTGATGGAGGGATCAGCTGGACGAGGGCAGGAGCTGCCCCACACAACCCTTGGGGTCATCTCCTGACCCACACGGGGTGGATGCTGCCAACCCTGGTGTGGTGCTTCCATCCTCTGTCCCCAGCCACGAGGACTCCAGTCAGTGTGAGTTTGGTATTTACACCAGTTGCACACAGCCCCTCTTTCCTTTCCGGTTTTGGATCTTCGGGCTCGCTGCTTCCTTGCTGCAGCTCCTCGTGTGCGTTACGGGGTGCCAGGGGGCAGGAGGTGCTCCTGAAACACTGGGAGAGCTGGGGAGGTCTGGGATCCCATCACTGCCTTTGGATCTTCCTAGGGAGCGGAAGGATGGGGCATTTCAGCATCTAACTGGGAGAGACTCTTTGGGGAAGAAGCATGAGGTTTTCAGCCCTTTTGAGAGGGAGCTCGCTGCAGAAGGTGGCCAAGGGGCCACTGCTGGGGCCAGCACAGGAGGGAAGGCAGTGGCATCCTGTCTTTGATCCCTGGAGCATTTGCTCAGCCCTGCCAGGAGCACTTCTCTCTGTATCCTAGAAAGGGTCATTCCAGAGGATGGACCCATCCTCGCTAAGCCACCAACCGTACCAGTGCCCAGCTCTCTGCCTCAGCCCCCTCATCCTCACATTGCCTGCAGCAAGCAAGGTGAGGGATGAGGGTCTGGGAAAAGGGGGAGCTTTAGCCATTGAAGGCACAGGACAAGGGGAACCAGCACCAGGAAAGATCCTGGGAAAGAGTCCCTGACATAAAACTTCTTCCTGTACCACCCAGATGGAATCCTTGCCTGTGCTGCTGTACTTTCCAACAGATAACAGATTTATAGGCTTGCTGAGGCAATCATCCAGTTCCACCACAGCAGCTCGTGGCACTCAGCCTTCCTCCCCTTGCTGCTTTGTCCCTCTTCCAGCTGCCAGGGGCCTATAGGTAATTCTGTAGATGGGGGGTGGGTTGCATTCCTTTCTAGCCCCTCTCCTCCTGCAGATGGTGGCTGCACTCAGGCCTTTTCTGTAACACTTAAACAACACACACCTCCTTGACTCATTAAGCCCAAACTCGTTAATAATCATGCAGGATGGAAGGGGAGGGGATGGAAAAAGGGAGGGAGGGAAGTCTTAAGCCCAAATTAGCGTCTCTAAGCACCCAGGTGTTGTAAGAGAAATAAACTCCTCAGCACCAGCTCAGCCTGTGCTGGGAGAAGCCTTTGTTACCCGGCAAAACACAGTAATTGCACAGGCAGCTGGGCTGGCAGGGAGACAAAACCCCAGGGCCCAGAGCAGCCTGTGGCTCCCTGGCAAAACAGGCAATTAGTGGGGGGCCTTCCTGTCCCCCTGCACTGCTCCAGCCTCCCAGTAACAAACTGGGGCACCAGTGCATCCTGCTGCAGCCTGGCACTGGCCCTGCAGCTGTGCTGCTGATCCTGCCCCGGGGCAGCCAGAGGGGCTCAAGGAGGAATGATTGCCTGGAATCCTGCCTCAAATTCCTGCGTGTTTTGAGGAAGGGGAATGGGGTCCCCTGGCTCTTGCAATGCCCTTTTAATCCTGTGTGTTCTGACTGCACCCCACAACTGCTATCTCTGCTCCTCACTCTGGTCCCACCAGCAATGCACTCCAAGGGCAATGCTCCCTGAAGAAGAACCTAAACCCAGCCTGAGGCTTCCTCCAAGAGGGGAAGCCCACAGCCCCTGTCTTCCCTGCATGGCCTGGCCCTTGGAGCACAGCATGGCACCACCTCCCCTCTGCATTGTACCCCACCAGCCCCAGGTCTGCTTCAGACCTCAGCAGGTGGTTTGCAAGCAATTCAGTGCTGGGGGGATAAAACAACCCTGCAAAAGGTGCTGCTACCTGGTAGGAAAGGGCAGGAGAAAGAGCAAAAAGTCTTTTTTTTTCCCCAGGAAGTACATCAGGAGGGATTTCTAGCCTTCTATTTATAGCAGGGACTGGCTGACTGGCAAAAAATAAATATTTTCTCTGCAGAGTGGGCAGCAGCTCTAGAGGAGAGCCCAAAGGACCTGGTATTTGCCTTGGTGGAGACAGCCATCCCCCCAGCCGTCACCCAAGTTTTCCAGCAAACTCCTCCCCAGCTGGGTCTGTCTCTCCAGCAGAAGTTAATTTGTTGGTTCCTGGTTTGTCAGAAGAGCAAGGAGCAGAGTTCTTTCCTTTGGACCCGCTGGTAGTGCTTTGGAGAGCAGTAGCAATGGGGAGATGGAGCATCGGGGAGGATGGAGCAGGTCTGTGCTGACAGACCCTCTCTAAAGCACCGACCCTTCTTCCAGCCTGGCCTGGGGAGCTGGGACTGACCCACCCGCTCCGCGCTGGGGAGGAGGGGCTGCACCAGGCGCTCCTGGGCTCTTACTCCCAACCGGGGAAGGGGGACCCGGCAATGCCACCGCGTCAGTATCGGGGATGATTGCTATCGATGGCCAGGTAGGTGGGAAGGAAGCGGAGAATGCCAGGAATGTGGCGGTGACGCCGGCACCCGGTGTCAGCCAGCAGTGGCACTCCCTAACGACGCAGGCTGTCGGAGCTGGCTCCTGAGTCATAGCTCCTGCTCCTGCTGCGGCTGCTCCTGGGGCCCGAGCTCCGGCTGCTGCTCCAGCTTCGGCTCCGGCTCGTCCGGTAGCTGGAGTAGCTGCGGCTGCGGCTCGGGGAGCGGCTGAAGCTGCTGTACCAGGAGGAATAGCTGCCGGCGCTGCTGGACGAGGAGGGGCTGGGACGGTAGTAGGGGATGGGGCGTTTGCGGGCACTGTGGGGACAGAGAGATGCGGGTTACCAAGGACACACTTACTGCCAAGATCTCCAAAAAGCACTGTTCACTCTGGGCAATGTGATTGTGTTTGTTTAAAAGGAAAAAGAGATCAGCTAGCTCACGGGCCTTGGGATTCAAACCACCCACCCCCACAGCCCTGGGGAAATCTCAGGCACTAAGTCTGCTGGGCTCTACTTGATGATGTCCCAAAGAGCCCTCTGCATGAAGGGAAGAGTCAATAGTTGACTCTTTCCATTGTGGGACATCTGCCACCGGGCAGGGTGAAATAAAAACCTGTGAGGGAATGCTCTTGGCACCTGAGTCCCTGCTCTTAATCTTACTTAATCTTCTTTTTTCCTTCAGCTACTGTAAATTGAGACCCTCTCCATCCTCCCTCTGCCTCCAGCTGGAAATGCCCAAGCTCTAGAGGAGAGGTGGAAGGGCCTGCTGATCAGGCTCAGGGAACCCGGTCTCCTGGAGAAACCTCCTCTGGCAAGGGCTGGGACCCAGGGACAGCCCTCATCCCCCCGGGGGGTGCCAGCTGAGCCTGCCTCCACAGGACGGGACAGCATCCCCTTGCCTTGTGATGCGCCGAGCTTCGAGGTGGCTGGGAGAGTCTCTCCGGCGTTTCCTCAGGGGGGAGTAGGAGCGGCGCCGCCGCTGCCGCTGCCGCTCCCGGTGCGACTCCTTCTCGCTGGAGCTGTACTTGTGCTCCCGCTCGCGGTCCCTGCGGAGGCACGGCAGGGGGATTGTCACTGCAGGGGCTTGGGGGGGGGGTCAGGGATGGACAGACAACGACCTACGGAGGCACAGATGGGCAGAGGATGCTCAGCTCCAAAAGGGACAACTCTAAGCGCTCTGGTGGTGTCACCTCTGAGAGCTCACACAGCTGGACAGAGACTGGCTCCACTAATTGCATCCAGCAGTGTCTTCCAGTGGCTTTGCACTGCCAAGCTAAGATGGCTTCCAGGGACCTGTGTCAGTGGGTGCAGTGTGTATTTAGCTCTTGCTGGAGCTGGCAGGAGCAGCCCTGCCAGCAGGCCCCACATGAGCTGAGGGCCTGGTAGCCCTGCAGGGCTCCGCAAGCCTTGCCAGAAGGAGTGCCGGTGTTGCTATGGTTTTCTCTTTTGTTAAATTCCCATACACGTCAGCACAGGCCCTTCTGTGCAGCATGGCTGGTTTCATACACCCTGCTCAGTGCCATCTGCAAAGCAACACGCTACAGGTCAAGGGCCTGCCTGATCCCTGCATGCAGGAAGTGTTCTCCTCACCAGCACGGGGATTGTCAAAGCCTGCAAGAATCGACCCTGGCAATGTACGATTTTGAGGCTGCAAAATGTTCACAGCAGCACAGGTGCTACCAGGAAAACCTGCCAAAGGCATCTCTAGGGTTGAACTGTGAGACTGTTTCCTATGGTCTGTGGAGGGAGTAGAGGTGCCTGGACTGTGTTTCTCTCTGCAAGGCTGTGAGTATCAGCCTCAGGGTACCTGGCATCTGCCCTCAGAGCAGGGGCACTTCCACGAGCCTGACAACTCTTTGTAAGAGCTGTGACTCTAAAAAGTAGAGTGTCTTTCCCTGCTGCAATCAGATCCCTGTCTGACAGGCCTGCTGGCTGTGTGGGCAGACCCAGCTGGAGCCTCGGGCTCTGCCCACCTCTCACAGCAGCATGACAGTGATCGAGGCAGGGAAAGTGCGAGGCAGCAGGGACCATATGAGTGGACAGCAGATGCCACAAGTGGACGGCTGTACCTGCTACGGCTGTAGCGGGAGTAACTGGGGCTCCGGCGAGGCCTTGAGCTTCTACTCCCAGGACTTTTTTTGCAGGATTTGGAGGAATAGCTGGGGGAACGTGAGGAAGACCTGGAGACAGGAAGGAAACACAAAAGAGTTAAAGATGCTGGAGGGTGAGGCTACACCAGACCACTCCAAATGATGAGGGGGAAGAGATGTCCCATTCCCCAGGGTCTCAGCCCAGCTCTGCGTGGCCAGTTGTGGATCCCAAACTCTTACACCTCCCCCTGCAAGGAGCCTGCTGTCTGGCAAGAGCTGGCCACTGCCCCGGGTCACAGAGACACCGTTCCAGCTGGCCTTACCTCCTTCCCGAGGAGCAGGACCTGCTTCGGGAGGAGCTGGGCGAGGCCCTGCGGTGCGAGGAGCGGCTGGAGGCGGGGGAGGAGCGGCCCGTGCTGCTGCAGGAGGCGCTGCGGGAGCCGGGCCTGTGCGGGGAGCTGCGCGCCGCCGAGGGGAGCCGGATTCGCTTCTTCTCCTCTGAGGAGCCCAGACATGAGGGGAGGCACGCTCTGTGAACAGACATTTGGACACTTTTTAAAGCTGTGGCTGAACCCCCTGGCTGAGGGGAGCAGCATGCTCCAGCAAATAAATATTCCCATCCTTCCATTCCCTATCTGGAGGTAAAAAGGACCTCTCAGCTCCCCAGGCTGCTGTTGCAGAAGACCCCCATGTGTGTGTGTCAGAATACGAGAGCTCACCCTCCGGGCTCTGCCAGGGACAAGAGGTGTGGAAGAGCACTGTGGCACAAGCAGCAGCTCATCTGCCCCATGCCCAGCACAGCAGAGGTGTCAGGCTGGCAGAGCCTGGTGGGGCCAGCGAGCAGTGCTGGTGCTGGGCAGGGAGCGAAGTAAAAAGTGCTGGAGCAGGGGAAAGGCAGAGCATGGCAGGGCAAGGGCTGTGCTCCAGCCTGGCTGTGGAGCAGCGTGAGTGGGCACTGAGCAGGCATGTCCTGTTGCCTTTGGACAGCTGCATCAATTCCTCCTCTTCCAGAAGTGCTCTGGAATGAACTGGGGCCAGCTGCAATCCCAGCTCCACCCATGTGAAGGCAGAGTTACCCCACTGGAGTCACCATGTGGAAAGTACAGACAGACCTAAAATTTTACCCTCTGACTGAAAAATGAGGCTTGTTCTTACTAAAACCCATTACCCTGGCTCCCTCCTGTCACATTCAGTGCTCCAAAGCATGTCCTGGCTCTTTCAGCCTTTAAGACCCAAGGGCCTGAGCTGGAAGAGCTCCCTACAACCACAGCCTGAGCACAGCCCTGGGTACCAGCCACCACGATTCAGTGCCCTCATTCCCAACATCCCCTGGCAAAAACCTAGGAATGGGAGGCGGTGATGGAGGCTGGCAGCTACTCCCCTCTCCTGAAGATGACCTGTGGCACTGGGTGGTGGTTGGATGCCCTGTGGCCCCAGTGCAGAGCTGCTGCTGTGTTATCCTGCAGCCAGCCAAGTCCTTGCCCCTCCCTGTGCTCCCCACTGGCAGGAGATGCTAGCTTGTCACCCTGGAGCTGTGCTGGATGAGCTGGGAAGAGGAAGGGGCATGCTGGATCTGGCTCATTGGACAGGTGAAAGAACAGCCCATAGTGATCTTAGTGGAAACAAGCCCCGCTTCCCTTCCCCACAGTAGGCAGAGAGGGAGAATTAGCATGGCAACCCCCAGATGCTCCTTTCAGATTGTGCCCAGAAAGGACAGAGACTTTTTTTTGACATGGCCATGCCCAGGTGAGCAGGGATGTGCTGTGACCACGGCCTGACGCAGGCCCAAACCCTGAAGGAGCCACAGCAATGCCAAAGCACTGCCACAAGCAGTGTCCAGGGATGTGATGGCTGGGTTTATCTTCCTTCTCAGGCTACAGTACTGGCCCTTGCTGAGTTCTGGGACTCCAGGCTGGCAAGACCGTGGGTCTGGTTGGTACCTGCCTGCCTCCAGAGCACAGAAAGCTCCCTGCCAGCTCTCCACGGCAACTGGAGCAGGCAGGAGACACAGAGCAACAACGTACCAGCAGCTACTGGCAATCACTGACCTTCGGTCTTGTCCCTGGGCATCTGGAGACAGATTTTCCAAAGCTGTTCCCTTGGTCTGGGAAAAGCAACTGGTGAAGGAATTTCCTGAATCAGAGCTGTTATCGCTGTTGGCCAGTTTGGGCTTCCCGGACGAGAAGGCATGGCCAAAGCCATCATGGACTAGACTTCTTTTCTCCTGGCTGTCCTTTGACCTGGATGAGCTCGTTTGAGTGGAGGGAGGGGAGGAAGTATCGTTTCCTGAGTCATATTCATGATACTCTCCATTCTGGCTGGCTAGGTTGCCAGGCGGGCTGTCTGTTTTGGTAAAGAGGTCAGCAGAAGACCCTGACTGAGAGATCTGAAAGCAAAAAAGCCATTTGGCATTGTTTGAATGGTTTTTTGGGGGGTTGTTTTTGGTTTTACTTTGCTTTTTTTTTTTTTTTAAATAAACCCAGAAATTTTACCATCATGATGCACTGAAACAAAAGGAAAGGAAAGAAAAGAAAGAAAGTAAGAAAGAAAGAAAAAAAGAAGAAAGGAGAAGAAAACAAAAGCACATATCCCTAAAAGAAATCCACAGTAAGAAGAAACTTATTTTCCCCCTGCTATAATAACGGGAAGATTTAGAGATCATGCAAAGAGTATCAGCATGCGGTTCATGTTAAACAAAAGAGTTCAACAAAGTAAGTGGGCAACCAAAGAATTAAAATAACTAACTAAATAAAAAATGTAACAGAGGACAAAGCCCTTATTTAACCTTAAAAAGGGGAGGAAAATAAAGGGGGTATATACTTATAAAAAACCTACATAATCCTTGCAAAGAAAACAAAAATGGAACAAAAACTTAGGTGAGTGAATTTTTTTAAGCTTCCTTAATAAAGTGGCTGAACCAATGTCACTAAAATAAGCAACAAAAAAAATCAAATCAAATTAAGGGCTTCAGTACAAAGCAAAAACTGGCAAATAAACAAGCTTATCACTTTGAAATTTAAAAAAAAAAAGAAAAAAATAAAAGAAAAAAGAGGGTGAGGGGAAAAAAGAAAAATCCCTTTGGAAATAAAAGGTATACAGATACTTCTTTGTGTGCTTTTTACCCCCTGAAGAAGATATAGCTAATGCGCTCAAGTGACCTCTAATAAATTCCCTGGTGTCTTGCGGATAGCATCCACTTACCCATCAAGAACTCCTCCTTTAGTAGGTAAGGTGTAAGAAAAAAGGAAGAGCGGGCAACATAAGTCCATCATTAGAGTCTCAAATTACATGAAAAAAACATAAACCCTCTCTTCAATCCACACTGCCAACTGTTTGCTGCCTCCTCTATGCAAATGTCATGACTGCTTTTTGTCTGCTCGACTGTCTCCCTTATTATTCATTTTTGTTTCCTTCTGCTTTAAATTAGCCTGTCCAGCCGGTTCCTGGAGGCTGATGGCTTGTGCTGAGAGCTGCAGCTTGCACTGAATCCCCCTGAGCTGTATGGAAATGACAAAGGGAACTCAGTGAGGGAAGAAGCAAAAGAACGGAGGAGGAGAAGTATCCCCACTGTGTGTCAGAAACTGTGGGGAAGGGGACAGCAGCCCTGCTCCTGCCAGCCTCTGCAAGGGGGTCCAGCCACACCCTGGCTGGGCTGCTGAGCACAACAAGGCAAGCAAGGACCCCAAACTCACACAGACTGACCTGGGCAGGGCTATTCTCTGGGACCCTGAGCACCACCAAGGGGATTTACATCATTTCAGTATTTTATAGTTCAGTTCTAACTGCACTGGCATGTACCTGAGCCAGCTCAGGCATGTGGCAGCACTGGGAGTGAGGCTGTGCTAGTGCTAACATCTGCCCTTGCGATGGGGTGAGAATTAGGGCCCAGTGCACACATCTACACCCTCATGTGGCCTCCTCCTCTTTCACTCAGAGCTTCCACTCTCCTCAGGTTTGGTGCAGGGTTCTTAGAGTGTGGACACAGAGGTTTGGCTCCCCCCACTCAGGACAGTCCTCCAAACATGTTCCCAGCAAGCTGTGCTCCCTCAAACATGTGCACATGCCCTCATGCCACGCTCTGGGGCACACAATGCCCTCATCTATGCCATGCTCTCCACACCAGGGACCTGGGCCATGCCCTCACCAATCTGGGGCCTTCTGAGCCAAAAAACCACATTGCAATGTTGGTGCTATCTCAGGCAGCAGAGGAGACCTGGATCAGCTGTCACACAGCAGGCACAGGGCCAGTCCCTTTGGAAAGTTTAGCTCTGGATTGGATGACTTTTTCATCCTCAGAGGGGCTGCAGACTCAGCCTGTGTCATGTTTCACATGGATCTCCTTCATCCTATCAGATGGTGCCTCCATATCCACGCTGCTGCCTGTGGCATTCAATCTGTGTCCCCAGGGAGGGCTGCTCCCGACCCAGTTCAAGGTGCTAACTGGGACAGGGACAGCTGACTCGGACACAGGTGCTGAACCAGCAGTGACTGAAACCAGAGCAGAGCTACCAACACCCACAGCAGCTCTCAGCACAGTCTGCACAAGGATGGCTGCCCACAGCACTCTGCTGCTCTGAAAACACCTGGAGCTGGAGGATCTCCAAGTACTTTCTGTGTTGCCAGGGAGAGAAGCTTTACTGCTTCTGGGATAAGGGATTGGTTCATCCCAGCAAATCCATAATGGAGTTCCCCATCTCCACCTCACACTAACTTCTAACTGATGCTCAGTCCCAGCTCAGAGAAATCAGAAGCCCCAGCAGCAAACATGGGAAATTAAGTGATCCTTCTTCATTAGCCAACTTGCATGTTCAATGCAGAAGCCCTGGACAGAGCAGAAACACCTCCCAAATGCTCCCAGCTAGGAATGAGTGGAGACACACATTGCAAATCCTCATTTCAGCATCTGGAATTGCTCCTTGCTTCTTCTCAGCTCCAGCAATTCTCTACTGGTCCTTGCTTACTCCAGCAGAAACTGGAATGTCACAGGAGCCCAAGGGAGCCAAATAGCCAGTTCTGCTTTTCACCAGCTCTTGCTGAAACCCTGGTGCCACATCCAGAGCCCCAAGAGATCTGACCTCTGTGCTATGGACCACTGCACTCTCGCCAGCCACATTCCAGAAGATACAGGATTGCACTTTCAAATACATTACCAGATATTTTTTTTTAAAGATGGGTTTTGGTTCACATTTAAGCTGAATCCTAACCCAGAGACAACCAGCTTTTTATCACCTTTCACTTGCAGGCATAAAATCAGCATGTGAGGTACTTCCTGGCTGTAGGGGTAGGATGTGCATGGAGTGGGCACAGGGCTGCTCCAAGGGACACTGACCCCAGCATCACACACAGAAATACATTCCTTCTGTTCCTTCCCAGTTTAAACTGAAAGACTATTACTACTGCCAAGAAATGCAGCAGTTTCTTGGCATTTCTAAACCAGCTTTTCAGATTGACTCCAGGACCTGGCATCCTTGCTTCTGCTCTGCCTTGGCTGACATCTACCTTCAAAGCAGCAACTGTTGTCAGCATATCACAAAATCTGTCAAATGACCGGGAGGATCAACAAGCTCCTCTGTAGTTGAACATCTGTGGCAGGAACTCTCTGGGAAGAGGCAGTGTAGATATCAGTGAAATATGGAGCTGACTGGGTGAGGGCTGGAGGGTCTGCATGGGGCAAGGGAGGTGCCAGGGGGGACATGGGGGACACAGCAGCTTCTCAGCCCCACCACCCTGGGGCACCAGGCTGTAACCAGTGGCTTCCTGCAGGCTCTGGGGGAGGTTCTGCCCTGCAGCAAGAGCCAGGACAAGTCTCAGGGTGCTCAGCTTGCCTGCCTGCTCAGACCAATTCCCCATATTCCCCACTGGATGATCTTGGCTTTGCTCGTGGTCCCATTTTACTGGAAGTCTTGCCAGTCACCCAGGATGGAAACAGAGTACCACATCTAAAAACACTGCACAGAGCTCAACTGAATCACACCATTCTGTGTGATTCTGAATTCTAATGGCTTTTTACTTTTCTAGGGTGGCTTCAAAGAGCCTGCTCTGTTACAAATCTAATTCTCTCTATGTGAACATTTGGATTTCCCCCCACACACAACCCCTAATAAGTAATCGAATAATCTCAGTGAACTTTGTTTCATCCAGCTTTCAGCAGGGATCATACTGCTGCCCTCAAGGGAACCCAAGATATGTATTTATTGGATTTTTTTTTGTTTCAAATCATTATTTAATCAAGATGAGGGGGGAGTAGAAATGAGGCACTCACTCATATTCCAGACTGTAATTCCAAGTGCAATCCCAGACCAAGAGGCAGCGCAGCCTAATAGGTTACCAAAATACAATCACTGCTCTTCTTCCAATTAAACTGAACAGCTCCATTTACTGTGCCACAAACAGCCCCGGGGCGAGAGATGACAATGCTCCAAGTTGTCTCAGGCATGTGGGGACAGCAGCGTGGCACAGCCTCACTCAGAGCTGCAGGATTTCATCTGTGGGCCTTTTTTCTCTTGTTTTGCAACTCACTTCAAAGCAGAGTTAATTTCTCTTTCAGAGGGCCATAACGTCTGCTTTTCTCTCTTTTTCTAGGCACTGTGCTAATGAAAGGAGTAAAACACTTGTGTCAGTGACCCCGGCCGACATCTGCCAGAGCCGCCGGCACGGGGCCAGCACCTGCTGGGGCTCTGCGCCTGCCCTGGGGCTCCTCCACCTGCCAGAGCCCGGGGCACACGGCCTCACCTCTGCTGAGAGCCTACCTCAGCTGAAACGCCAATTTCTGACTGAGTACAAAAACCAGAAGTTCTGTAGGAATTCAGTATTTTTGCACAGTTATGAGTCCCTGACTCAAGGAACACTGAGTGGGAAGATCCCCCTTTTTTTGGCTGCATGGGGGAGTTCAGGGTGAGGCTTTCTGTACCACAAGGGCTGAGTCCCAGAGCAGGGAGGCAATGACACAGCTGTCCCTGCAAGCCCTGAGCTTGGGTTATTTGGGGCTGGGTGGTGACACTGCTGAGCAGCCTGGCTCACCAATACATTGCTGGGGTAAACTCCAGAGAATGCCAAACAAAGGTTTGTTTCTTTTCAAGGATCTTTTTAGCCTGCTGGGGTGCTGGCATTGCATCCTCACCTCAGCTTGAGGCAGGCTGGCACTGCTTTGGAGCAAGGGTTTGTCTTCCACCACCTCTTTTTGGTACCTGGTGCACAGCCCAGCCCTTCAATGGATACAGGCAATGATCCTTTCCCTCCAGCTGCTGCTCCCAGCACTGAGCTGTGGATTTATCACACAATAACCAGGGGTAACCTCAGTGCCCCAGCTGGGAGAGGAAAACAGGAAAAGAAAAAAGAGTACAACTTCCATATTTATAGGTTTTGCCTTTCTGCTCTTGAAGGGCCCTGTCTGCTGTCAAAAACTTGCTGCCTAGCACTCAAAAGAATAGTTTTTCCTATGTAAGCCAAAGCCCAGGCTAGAAAACAGCAGCAGCAAGCTGCCATAAGGTTTCCTCAGCCTTCCAGCACACTCTATCCCAGTCCCTGCACAGCATTTCCCCATTCTACTTTCCTGCAGACACGAGCACAAAGACAAACAGCATCACTTGGACCAGCTGTACCCCACTGAGCTTCACTGGAAATCTGGCTCAAGCCTGTGATAATTTGTGGCATCACAAATGAGTTACAGTGAAAGCAAAGGAGCTGGCAAGGAAAGTGTATGCACGGTGCAGTTATCTTCATCAGCAACAACAAAGGCAATTAGATCCGTGCCCTGCAGGTATTTATATTGCACTGCTAAAGGAAAGCACAGTGGCACAGTCATCCATCTGTGTCGGTGTGGAATAAAGTGCCTGCAGCTGGGCAGGGGCATTCTGTACGGAAATAAATGCTGCACATTACCCACAGCTTCTCTGTGCCTGCTGAGGCACAGGCTCACAGTCCTGCTCTCCACAGGTGCCTCTTGCTGCTGCACGGGGTTAAAGGAGAAGGAGAGGGAGAAGCTTGGAAATTCACTGCCATAAAGAAAAGTAGCAGGGAACTTTGAGGTGTTTCTGCATGTGTACATGCATGTGTGGGTGCATCAGCTTTTGCACAAAGAGGGAAAGAAGCAGCAAGGTAGGTGCACAGGCCGGGCATTGTTTTGTGTGCTTTATCCCCCAGCAGTTCCAGGCAGACCTAGTTAGAAATTGTGGCCGTTTCATTACAAAGGAATGAAGACAAATAGGGTGGGGAGCATAGCAGAATTTACCACAAAGCACTTCAAATTTTCAGAAGCAAAATAATGTAGAATAAAAAACATCGTGAAAAGCAAAACCTTTGCTTTGGAAGTGCTATAGCATTATCTCATATTTCCCTGTATCTCTGGGTATTTTTCACTGATCCTCGTGGACAGCCCCTTTTCTATGGAGATGAGACAGCACATCTCCCCAGGTAAGGATGGTTTGGTTTGGAAGCCCATGCCAGATGGAAGGATAGGGAGTGTAACATACCAACTCTCACAGAGGACTGAAACATGGCATTTTTGAATCCTAATTCTGATTTTTTTTCACAAAATCTTTTATTCTCCAGCTTTTTCTTTTTTTTTTAATGTATGATCAACATATTCTGCAAGAGCACATTTTCATTTCAGGCTGCTCTCAAAGTCTGACAGAACGAAGCTTATTCATAGAACAACCATTTAACTCATGAAAAGGAAAGGCTTCAAAGGGTTGTGTATAGTCATTAATAAATGAGACTAAAGGTTCCCATTCCATTTTTCTCTTGCCAGTTTTGAGTACATGATATTTAATGACCTTATTCAGCAAAATTTCAGGGGCAGCTCTTAACCAGGGGCTTCAATTTGAACAAGTCTTAAATGTGCTCTTGAATGGTGTCCCAAGAGAATGTACTTCTTTTGGGGACAGGAGGACAGTAGTGGCTTTCATGAGTCATTATGCCTCTTAGTCATTAAAATATTTGCCTAAGTTATTAACCCTTACTAGAAAGAACACAGGAGTACCCTGATGACTTTTACTTTGCATCCACTCCCTGCATCTGGAACTATCAAGCTCTTGTCTTTCCTTCCCTGCAGCTTTTCCATTTGCTTCACTCATTTACCTCAAGTGAAGCAAATGGAAAAACAAGTGCAGGATGCTTGAGTTTAGCTCATTTTAAAGCTTTTAAAATTTTAAATTAGAGTTTACTCTTTCTCAGGAAACAGAACAGCTGGCAGTTGGCCTCACAGGACTTAGGAAGCCTGGCTTCCGAGAGAGGAAACCTAGCACTAATTAAAAACTAGGCTTAGGCTCAAAAGCATTTATGAAAAATACACTGCTTGAACTCAACAACACCCTGGTGACATGATGCAGTCTTTGGCTGGTTTTTTTTTTGGGGGGGGAGGAGCTCTGGACTCAGCAACACCCCCAGTTCATGACAACGAGCCTCATACCTTGTTTTTCTTCCTCTGCGTGTGCGTGCACACACCAGCGTGTGGTGTGAGGTTCTGCTCTCCAGACTGCCTTATAAGGCTTTACAAGCAGTGACTCACATGGCCCCACACGCTCTATAACGAGAGCAAATATGCATATCTATAATGTTGAGAGACAGCTTGTGCCTGTCTGTACCCACGTACAATCCCTGGGTATTTTGATCGGCACGCTGTCTGTGTGGGTGAGTGGGTAGAGTCTCTCCTCTTGCTGGCACCATCTCTCTCCTATCTGATGTAGCTCCTGCGTGTGGCTGAGCTATTTCCAACTGATGACTGGGCCTAAAGGAGAAAACAACTTTGGGGCTTGGAGGACTCTGTAGTCAAAACACCTCTAGCATTAGCCATCCACACGTGTGACTATCAGATCCTGCACTACCTCCAGTCCTATGTAGCAATTTCTCTCTCCAGAGTGCCTATCTGATACCAACACCACAGTCAGGGCATCACACCTCTGCTTTACTGCTGCCAGGAACAAAGGGGAAGCATGCCACAGAAAAGGAAGACTGATATCAATCTCTATCTAATATTTCTCTCCATCTCTTGCTCCCTCAATTCATGTATTATATCATCTCTTTCTGTATATATGGAAAAACATCCCAAGGCACTGAGCCTGATTTTACCCTCAGATGCACATGCAGTTCCCATTAGCATCAATGAGGGCTGCTCATAACTTCCAAATTTGGCCCCTGGGCTTGTCAGTCCAGAGAAATAGTGATCTTAGAAGGATCCTGATAGTCAGAAAACATCCCATGCCAATAATCACCAGCTCATTAAATGTAAATGTTCCTTCTGTATATGTTTGATACCCTTTTCAAGCCTGAAGGACTAAACTTTTGGATGTAAAGACCAGTGAAGTAAGTTCACATCCAGCTGAGCAAAGACTGCATAACAAACTCTTCCCTTTAAAATATCGTTTCTGGAGGCCACTTTTTTTTTTTTTTTTTTGGTTAAATGTCCTCAATTCATTATTCATAGTCTAAAGACTTTTCAAGTTTTCCCCCTCTCCAGCCCCGCCCTTGGTGTGAAAGTGCTGAAGGAAGGAATGACTTTACATACATTGGAAAACAGCACCATGAATTAATAATACAGTTTAACCAAGTTCGTCTAACATCACTATAATTGAGTTATAAAAATTTCATATCAGAGTTCTTGCCCAGATTCCTCTGGCTAGTTCAAGCAAAGAGGGACAGTGTGTAATACTTACTACTTCCTTAGAAGACAGGAAGCTGTAGAGTGGGAGGGTTTGGCTGGCTTTTTGACTGGCCTGAACCTCTGCAGAGGAGCTTCTCTTTGCTGTGATCTTTGAGTGGTGCCAGGAGCGTCTTCGCCGTGTTTTACGCCCTTCCTCCCGAGACCTGGCTCTGTGCCTCCAGGAGACAGGAACAGCCAAAATGTTATTCCTTAGGATTGCAGTAGTGCCCTTTCCCAGCTCCACACCAACCCCTGGCAGGTCTGTGCTAGGACTCTGGGTATGGGAGAATGTCCTTCCACATGACTGCTCTGTGGAGTCATGAGGGAGAGAAAAGTGATGTTTTGCTTTTCTACTTTAAAAGAAAAATAATAATTTTGCATTCAGGTTTTGGACCTTAACCTCAAATTTCAGCTCCAATGCATGATTTTATGGTGGCTCGAGGCAAGCCATGACCTTCCTGCACCATAGAATGTTCCTATGGTGACACACCTCCAAGAGAAAACACACTCTGCTCTTGCATGAGCACCCCTCCAATTACTGATTGCATTCCTCCCCCCACTGATCCTCAGCTTTTCATAAGAAAATTCCCAGTACTTAGGAGGAGTGAAGTAGGAGAGTGGGGGTGGGCTGTTCAAGTGCTTTCAGAGAACATGAAAAATGAAATTATTATGTGTATAAATGACTTGCTATTGCAGCAATGCTGGGTCTAGCGCCAGCATCCACTTTAGCCGGCCCCAGGACGCATCTGTCATCCAGAGGAGAGATTTTAATCAGGTCAAAGACAATGACTACAGATTGCCATGGGCAAATATATTTCCATTGCTAAGACCATGTTTAAGGGTTTCCTGGGACATCAGCAGTACAAAACCCTTGGGCTGGGGAAGGGACACTAGACTGGAATCAGCTGTCATGGGCTGAGCATCAGCCATGGGGATTAGAAGTGACTGTCAGATCAAAAAGCTGCAGCCACTGCTTCTTGAGGCAAAACCCTTCCATGGCCGAGACCAGAAACAGCTCAGCCCCCAGTGTGTGACACTGCTGCTGCCAGAATGGGAAGTGGCTGTGCACAGAGAGCCTGCGGGTCACACAGGCTGTGGCAGCCACATCTTTGAGCCCAGCAGGCAGTGCTGAGGACGCTGAGCTCGGGAGCAGTGTTGTTACCTGCTCCGGCAGCTGGGGGAGTGGGAGTCGGAGCTCTCTGAGCGAGAGTGGCAGCGGCGATGCCGATGGGATTTCCGGGTGCGCCCACGAGAGCTTTAAGAAGCAGAGAAAGAAAAGCAGCATTAGGTTAGCAAGGGAGGGGATGCAAGAGCCAGCAGCTGAAGGCTGAGGTCGATAATGTTCAAATCAGGAGGGAGGTATGCCTTTCAAAGCGAAGAGATGGGTGTGTGAAACATGGCACAGAACATCAAGGCATGAGAAATTCTCCATCCCTTCATCGCTGCAGTGACATCTTCCTGAGATCTCTGCTAGCATTTTACACACAAGCTATTAGGTTGGCTCTGTAGCATGCTGGGGGAAGATTTGTGGACAAGCCTGTGGAAGTACAGTAGCCAGCACCAATCCTTTCAACACTTTAAAGAGCCATGTGCTTGCCTTTCATCCTGCAGCTTACCCTGTAACAGCCAGGCAGCTGCCCAAGACCTTCCTGTGGCTGAGCCTTGGGGGAAGCACCATCTTTGTGTGCAAGCCATCACAAAGCTCCAGCCCTCGCCCTAGTGTTGGCTCCTTGTTAAAGAGCAGGTACAGAAGGACAAGCTCCAAGTGATAGAGTTCACTCAGCCTTCCCTACCCTCTCCAGGTGGGAGCATTTAGCCAGTGCTGTGGGCAGCTCTCCAAGCACAGCCTGCCTCGTGCACAGTTCCTGCTTGAGAGACAGGACCATTTCCCTGGCTTCTGACAGGTGCCCAGTCACGGATGCTGCCTTTTCTGACAGGGCCTGAGGACAGTCCTCAACAAACTGTGTGTAGGGCACAGAGGGCCAGTGCCCTGCTGCAGTTCCTTTGCACCACCAGGCTGTTTCTCATGGATTACCTGGCCCTGTTACCTAAGGGCTGTAGTTGTCCATGCCAACAGCTGAAGTCCTGGGTGCAGAGAGCAGGGTGACAGGCTAGCTGCCACTGTCTGTGCCCCGTCCCTCCCATCTTTGTTCACCACAGCAGTTAATTTAGGTCTGGAAGTGTTTCCATCTGCTCAGGCTGGCATGGCTGTGCCAGCAGGCAAAGCTAACTGTGGGGTGAGCTGGTGGGAACAGCCTGACTTCATGGCCACACTACACAAGCACTGACAGCACAAACACAACCTGCTTGGACAGCATTTAGCAACTTGCTGGTATAAAAACTCAGCAAATAATTGCTTGAGAACAGCATCTCCTTTAAGACAAAAGGGCAACCTCCAGGGCAATTCCTTCAACTCTGCTTGGCTGTTTTCTTTGATGCTTTTCACACCCAATGATTCTGTTTTACTTAAACTTCACATTTCAGGATCCTCCTTTCTTATTTCCATACAGCTGAAATCAGCAACACTGAACATCTTTCACTCATATGGTGGATTTGTGTGAAAATCCCTGTGTTTGCCCTTCACCCCCTGCACCAGACCTTCCAATTTGTCTTCCCTTCCTGCAGAAGGGAAAGCTGGTCCTGTGTGTTTTAGATAACCAGTTGCTCGATGCAAAGATAAGTCAAAGCAGTGTGATTATACAAAAATCCTCATGGGATCCATCTGATCCACGCCTGGGAGCAAAAGATTTGCAGAAACTGGGAGTGGCTGAGCTCTGATTTGCCAGCAGAAAAATGAAGCTAAAATGCCTTGGCTGGTTTATCCCTAAAGAGCAATTCCAGCACCTCTGGCTCCCTGAGGTCAGGGCACACCAGCAGGACATGGATCCTGGCTTTAACTGCACTTTTAGGGCACTGCTGTGTGAGGCTGGGGAGATGCCCCCTTTTACAGATTACCTAGGAAGCCTCTCCTTTTACCACCAAGGTTTCTAGGTGCAGGGCAGCCCAGCTTGAGAGGAAACTGAGCTGAAATTGTGCCATTTAATGTGCAGAAATCTTAGTGAAAAGGAGACTGTCTTTCTGCATACAATGGAGATGGCCTGTGCAGGCAGTATCACAAGGCCCAGAAAAGCTGACCAGGGGCTCAGTGCCCAAGGTTCAGCCCCAGGACTGTTACCTTGCTCTGAAAGCAGGTCAGAAGCCACAAGTTGCAGTTCCCAGAAGACAAAGAAAGGAAAAACAGAGGCAGCTTCCAGTCCTTCCAGTCCTGAGGAACCTCATTTTATACCTTGCCCCTCAGTTATGTGCCCCACAGGACAAAGATTGTGCTCTGCTAGCACTCCAGGGCTGAACCTCAACACCAGATTTTTGCAAACTCCATCCCCTCCAAGCAATCCCTTCTCCTCCCCTTGACCCCATTCAGATCCTTGGCTGCATTGTATCTCATGGGTAGGTCCTAATGCAACCTCCTAGAGCAGCAAACCAGGAGTTGCTGAGGCCCTTCCAAGTAAGGGTGTGCCAGCCTGCCCTTTTGGCAGGTCAGCGTTCAGCCTCTCATGCTGCCCCCACCAGAAAAGCTGGAGCCTTCTCTCTGGACTGGGTGGACAAGACTCTGCACATCCATGCACAATGCACAAAGTACAGAAAGAGGTGTCACAAAAGAAAGGCAGAGGAAAGATCTCCAGCCTCTACAAGCCCTTTTCCATTCCAGCAAAACCAGAATTGCTGGTTTTAGCTTCAAAATTATCCTGAGAAATGCTCAGAGCTGTGCCGCAGGTGTTAGCGCCAGGGGCCCCACCACATCAAGCACTTCCTAGCCCCACACTGTGCAGGCAGGGCAGAGAACTCCATGAACCACTACTTACTGTTTTTTGTGTTTTCTTTCTTCCTTTCTCTTACTTTTGGGGCTTGAAGAACTAAATAAGAAATGGCTAATTAATTCGGAGATTTCTGTTCCGATAAAAAGCTGCACAATCACACATCAATGTTACAGCTCAGTTGCCCAAGAGCATGCAGTAAAAATGAAAGGGATTCATGGTTGTCACAGCACAGGGGGTCTGAGTGCCTGCTGACAAATCTGCTTCATGGGCTGGGCCAAAACCCTCAAAGGGATCAGCCAACTTGGTGACTTTGCCTTTTTCCATAGAGAAAATGAGTACTTCTTGATAATGTATACACACACACTGGAACCAGAAGAGCTCTTCCAGTCCACAGCTGGGGAGCCACTGAACCCAAAACCACATGGAATGAGGGGGGACCCAAGGGGATTCCACAAGGAAACACAGAAGAAATGTCTTCTGCCCCCAATCAGTGAACATCAACCTTGAAGAGACCATTAAACTCTTATTTCTAAGGGACCACCCACACTTGCTCAACTCTTACCTGTGCCTTCTCTTCTTTGACGACAACCTGCAAGACACAAATACGTACATTGAATGCAGGGTCTCACAAAATTGGAAATTTGAGTCCAAGACAATGTATTTAGGCTCAGACTGAGCACTGAGAAAAGACCTCATGCAGCACCTGGGCAGAATGGTCCTGCCTCTCCTTTAGGCAGCTGGTGAGGGAGCAGCTGAGAAATGCTGCTGTGGCAGAAGGAACCAGCACACCCTACAAGGAATTGAGAACATGGTCCTCAGGATAACAAGTCTTTAGAGAGATCAGATACATCCCCTATCTCTGGTGGGTCCTTTTTCTCTGCTACTGCCTCCAGTTTTGCACTGCATGTAGAGGTGGGTCCATTGCCTGGTTTTCTGTATGAAAGACCAAATAGCAGTCAAGGGAAAAATCCTCTCTGTGTAACTCCAGAGCAGTCTCACAGCCAAACCAGCACCGTGGCCCTGTCTTGCCTTCTGGAGCACCATTGGGATGACATAGGAGACACCTAAATGATTACCAAAGGTTCAAAGCCCGAATCTCTGACCCTGGACTTCCATCAGAAGATGGCATCCACAAAAGAGCATAAGAATTCCTCCTTGGGAAGAAAGTCTTTTAGAGAAGTTTCTATATCTTTGTCTCTCCTTCTCTCTTGCTCTTTGGAGATTCAAGCTCAACTTTTCACCCTGTTATTCACTTATGGTAGCTTCTCTCTTTGGTTCAATATATTATAAATACATGAACCTTCTTAGGGAGATGGAATCCACTGTTCTCGTCAAATATTGGTTTAACAGCTGAGAGAAAACAGTGAAATATTTGCAATTTTAAAATTTAATCATGCTCTTTGAATTAAAAATGGACTTCAGAAGGGGAAGGTGGAAATAGTCACTGGGGCTGGGAGAGGAGACTGGGATGTGGGTGTGGGGAGTTGATCTGAACCTTTTTCTGGTCCTGACACTCTCTGCAGCCTGGGGAGGGCTGGGGAGGAAGGGATGGGGACCAGCACAAACCCTGAGCACTGATCCCACTGGCATTCCAGAGGATGGACACACGTGAATAGGACAGCAAGGACAGCAGGCTGAGGCTCCACAGACCTCTCAGTGATGTGGCTTGTCCACCTCTGTGTCCCCTGGTTCACATTTCCCTGTTTGCATTGGGTGGACACCCCATTCCACACCCTCCTAGTCCAGTGGGACTCGGGCTATGCCTCCCCTTGGCTGCCCAGAGCATCATAGCTCTCTGCCCACTGGGACCAACAGCTGCCCAGGCAGCAGCGCCTTCCACCCCTTCTCCAAACACCCAACAGCCAGTGCCAGACGGGAATTACATTTTCAAGGAAAAAAATACCTGTTTCTTTTTCGCTTCTTGGAACTTTTCTTCTTCTTCTTCTTCACAGGTGACGGGCTGTAGGAGGGAGACCTGAGGGAAGGCAAAGGGGCATTAGGGACCACAGGGCTGCTCACAGCTGTGCCAGCCACCCCAACACTCACCCCACCACCAGTGGCATCTCCAGGGCAGAGAGTGGCTGGGGAATCCTGGTAGGAGCAGGATGAGCCCAGAGATGGACCCAGGGATGAGCCTCAACCCAGCGCTGCTGCCCTGAGGGGAGGGCGAGAAGATGGCGGCACCTTCCTAGGCTGTGGAACCCCCAGGCCCTCACTCCTCCATCTTACACTGACCCTTTTCCCTCATACTCAGCCAAGGGCTGCCCTGCCTGTCCCCTCACACTGCCATGGCTCCCTCATGAACCTCTCCCTTCACACCCAGCCAACGGTTGCCCTTCCTGTCCCTCACACCACCATGGCTCCCTCATACCCAGCCAAGAGCTGCCTTGCCTGGCCCCTCACGCCACCATGGCTCCCTCATGATGTTCCTCCCTCACACTCAGCCAAGGACTGTCCTGTCTGTCCCCCCATGCTACCATGGCTCCCTCATGACCCTCCTTCCCTCACACCCAGCCAAGGGCTGTCCCTGCCTGTCCCCTCACACCGCCATGGCGCCCTCATGACCCTCTCCCCTCACACCCAGCCAAGGGCTGTCCCTGCCTGTCCCCTCACACCGCCATGGCGCCCTCATGACCCTCTCCCCTCACACCCAGCCAAGGGCTGTCCCTGCCTGTCCCCTCACACCGCCATGGCGCCCTCATGACCCTCTCCCCTCACACCCAGCCAAGGGCTGTCCCTGCCTGTCCCCTCACACCGCCATGGCGCCCTCATGACCCTCTCCCCTCACACCCAGCCAAGGGCTGTCCCTGCCTGTCCCCTCACACCGCCATGGCGCCCTCATGACCCTCTCCCCTCACACCCAGCCAAGGGTTGCCCTGCCTGTCCCCTCATGCCACCATGGCTCCCTCATGACCCTCCTCCCTCACACCCAGCCAAGGGTTGCCCTGCCTGTCCTCTCACGCTGCCATGGCTTCCTCACCTCCTTCTCTTCTTGCGGCCAGATTTCTTTTTCTTCTTCTTCCCCCGAGCTGGCAGCGGCCGCTCCCCATCGCACGAAGGGCTGAGGATGAGGGACAAGACCCAATAAGCATTAAAAATAAACCCTGAATGGGCTCACATGGGACTCTCTGGCATCACCACCTCAGGGACAGAGGGCAGCAAGGTCAGCGTTCATGGTGGGCCAAGGGTGTGGGTGCTGCCTCATTACCCTCTAACAAATTATTTAGTCACAGTTTAAACAAACTGTCTAATAGAGATATAACAAGACAGCTCCACCACAGCAATGCTGATTATTTAAAACATGTTTGCTGAGGTTAACGACTCCAAAACAGATTTATAGGTTTTGTTGCTCTTTGTAAATATGCTTTAAATAATTAATTGGCATTTAATTTGCATACAGTAATTATTGCAACCAGATGCATCTAACTATAATAAAGACTTGACATGTGTTAAGTAGCAATTGATTAGAAATATATATATATTTATTGAGACACTATGGTAATTGAAGGAGATATGCATCTCTTATACAGTTGTTAAACCTTGAAAATAAACCCTCCTGCAAATTAATTTCTTCTTTAAACATATGATGCTGAATCGTGTTATGTTTCAATGAAAAGCAAATACCGTGGTTAATTAATTCAGAGCATTGGGCTGAAAAAAATGACAGATACTCTGTGGCTACTCATTAACTAAAGCAAATGCTAGTAAAGACAAAGGCAGCTGGTGGCATCCCTAAATCAGCCCAAATCAGCCATGTGCATCTCCAAACAGATCCACCGGTCCCTCTGAACCCCCAAATGGATCCAGGACCAAGGTTTGTGGGGGCACAGCAAGCTCCCCAGGGCCTCTGAAAAATCACTGAGGGTGCTGGGTTTGCACCTCAGTTTCCCCACTTCTCATCCTGCCCCTGGGAACAGCCAGGAGCAAGGGATGGGTGGAAGTAGCCCCACGGCTGGAGAATGCTGTGAGATCTTCACTACAAAACAGGCTAGAAATTGAGCAGTTTTCTGCAGCAAGAACAAACATTATTGCTAATGAAAGTACTAATGCAGAGCAAACGACACTTTGGGGGGGGGGGGGGGGACACTCAGACTCCACCACCCCTCAACACTTGATCATCCAGGGCTTGAATTACCACTGAAATTACACTATCATAAAAACTCAATTGCTTAGTGCTTTTAATACACTTTGGGAAAAAAAATAAAAGCTCTGCAAAATGAAACTGCAGGCTAATGCTTCAGTTGTGAGCTGTGAATACTGAGTGCTTCTGGTGCAGTAAATCCAGTGTGCAAGCACGGCACGGCCCCATGGAGCACCCACATCCTCCTCCCAAGGATTTCACGGATCAGCAGCAGCACCATGAGAGGATGTGGCACACCTTGGTGGCCCTTCCACCTCAATGCAGACAGAAATCATGCATTTTCCAGGATGTCTCGTTGTCACTGAGCTCGGACACCTGCCCAAAGACACCCAGGGACACGGCTGGGCACTGCCACAGCCACAGGAGAGCAACATCTGGCCATGCAGCCCCAGGCGCTTTCTGCAGAGCCCTTCTCCCTCTCCCCAGATAAAGTCTTTTGTCTTTGATGTGGCAGCTTTCTCCCATGCACTGATCTGACTTCAATTGTTCCTCCGTGATAATAATCAAAGTCTAATTAAAAGTGTGCTTTAGATTATTGTTCTGGTTGGCCTGAAATCTGAAGATATGAAATGTGCTTTCTTGCTCTTTCTTTCCAGCATCTTTAACTGAGCAGAGAGGCTTTAATCCCAGAGACGGTTGAGCAGGCAGGGCTCAGAGACCCCAGCTGCTTCATTTACAACGTTTCATTCATTTTTCTCCTCTCAAGTGGTCGGGGACTAACGACAAGCTGATAACAAGGCTGTGTCCTAATGAAGGCAGTGCTGCTGAGCTGATCTAGCATGGGGAGAGGGGAATTGCTGAGGGCGATTCCCAGCAGACCTGGTAGGCAGAGGAGTGCTGGCAGGTCTTGGAAGACTCTGACGGAGGCTGTAGGAGCAAGCCCTGGAGTAGAAACGAACTGCAGCTTTGTCCCTGCAAACTCAAACAGGCATTTCGTGCCATTGCACACATTTTCTGTGCACACACACTGAGCCATTGGAGCCACCCCCAGCTCTCACAGACCCCAGAGGGGCTGAGTAAACACCCACAGACACCTCCCCTGTCACCCCCGTGTCCCAGGGTGGCCTTGCTGACAGCCCTGGCTCACATCTGCGTGACCTGCGGTGGCCATGGTCCCATCTGTCCCCCCCCGCCACCTCCCCTGTCCCAGGGTGGCCCTGCTGACAGCCCTGGCTCGTACCTTCGTGACCTGCGGTGGCCATGGTCCCGTCTGTCCCTTGCCTTGGCACAGCCATTGGTGCTGGCAGGCTCCCTGACCACGCAGCTGCTCAGCTTCTCGGGCCGTCTGTCCTCCGCAGGGTACGGCAGGCAGCTGAGCGTCCCACTGCCAGGGAAAGAGGTGACAAAGAGCCATCAGGAGCTGTGCCTTCAGCTGGGGTCATTCCCACGTCCTGGGGAATCTCCTTTCCTTTTTGCAGGTGGGAGCTGTGCAGCTGTGAAGGAGAGCTGCGGGTTGCTCTCAGTGCTCCCAGAGGGCTCTGGAATGCCCCGTTCCCGAGCCAAGCTGCACCCCAGCCCAGGCATGCTCTGCTCCTTGTTCAGGCAGAGATGCCACGAGCATCATGCAGCTGGACAGCATAGGGCCAGATCCAATCCAATGGGAACAAAAACCAGGAGCCAGTCAGGACATCTTTGCCTGAACTGTGGGGTTTAGATCACCAGCTCTGCAGAGAAAGCACAGATTTTGCACTCTGACAGGAAAAAAAACACAAAACCCTTTCCCATTTCAAATGTAGTTTTCCCAACCTGCTAATGCCTCAAAAGCACCTTGCCTCTCATACTTAACTGGCAGCAAAATAAAGTGCTGGGCTTATGAACACACCTGGTCCTGCTGACAGCTCAACCTTGAGAACCTGGGCCAGCCCAGCAGAGTTAAGGGGAACCACCTGGGCCAGCTGAGTGCCTGCAAGAGCCCTTGGAGCTGGCAAGGAGCAGAGCAAAGGCAGGCAAAGCCTGGAGAGAGTGGTTTCTAAGAAACACTGGGGCTTGTGCAAGCTGAAATGGAGAAAAGAAGCTACTGAATGGAGAAAACAAACCCAAACAAGTCTGCGTGCAGACACTCAGGAGGAAAGTAAATAGGTTTCTAGGCCCCGCAGATATTTATTTCAAAGAATGAAAAGATTAATGAAAAGCCATAAACCATACCCAGCAGGGGTGCTGAAAACGCTGGGGTTTAGTGTCATCCAGAGCATTATGGAATAGATAAAGCAAATGTGGGCATGTCCAGGCCCAGCCAGCCTGTGGGGTGGTACCCAGGGTAGGCTGGGCTCAGCTGGCACTAAAAGTGTCCCCATTTCTTCCCATTACCATTTTAAAGCTGATCCCAGGACTGGGCTGTGGGTGCCACTTTAGGGTCAGCTCTGCTGTCCCATGGCTGTGTCTGTCACCAGGCCTAGCTCCTCTCCTTGGAAAGCAACACTCTGGAGCCCTTAGGCCATGTGGATCCCACCAGAGCAGGGGGAGGCTGGGATGTCCCCCTGCCAGCCCTGCAGCCACAGTGAAAGATGCTTTGGCTGCAGAGACCACCACAGCCATCCCACATGGGCTGTGGAGACAGGAACAAGGGCCAGGGCCAGGTGTGTGCTGCACATCTGGGTGTTAAGTGGGGACAAGAGGGTGGTTAAAGGGCAATGGTACATTAAAAAAGCCCCAGTTAGGCATGGCCAGAGCCTTGCATGCCCCAGGGAACATCCTGCTGCCTGCCTCAGCCATGAATAACACTCCTTGGGGTTGGAGTTGGCACAGGAGCACCTGCAGAAGGGTCAGCCCTCTCTTCCCACCTGTTTTTTCTCTCTCTACAAGCATCCACTTTCTCTAATAGCCAGCTCCTCCTTGAAGCCCATTTTGTAATGCCTTAACATTTAAGGGTGCTCACAGCCAAATAAAAGGGTCAGGGATCAGCGGGGGGAAGCTGGGTGAAATGTTTCTGGCCCAGACCATGCAGGAGGGTGAATAATCCCTCTGGCTTTAAAAAGTCTGTAATAAATCCCCCAGTCGCTTCCCAACATCTCCATTATTTTTTACCATCCAGGAAGCTACATGGTTAATCATTTTCTGTGTGCCAGCTAATTGGCTTGTGGCCTTTTCCAAACCCCTTTTAAGAACAGCCTTCTGAGGCTCAATCATTAGGATCCATTAAAAACGTCCCCAAATTAATGACCTGTGCAAAGTCTGAGCTGGATGCACTCCAGCAGCAGAGGCAGGGGGGATCCTCCCCAGGCTGGCAGCAAGCTGGAACACCACTGCCAGGACCCGGGCACAGCAGGTGACATCCTTGTCACCCAGCCTCTAATGGGATTTCCAGGTCCTGGGGTCAAAACATATTGGCCTCGAGGCAATCAAGGACTCCTGTCCTGCAACATGCCAGGAGCCATTTCTTCTGGGCTTGGAAGTAATTATTGATGGAAATAATTATTCTCCAATTCCATCAAAGGTTGGCTTCCATTCAACCAAATGCTCTCCTCTGATGGATGCTGAGAGTCACTAATGCTTTAAACTGGCTGGTAATCCCCTGGCGTGGAGCTCCATAGACATTGATTGAATATATATATATAAAACATTTTCTTTTCTTATTGTCTTTCGTGTCTTTCATGACTGATATAAAAGTGATGCAGTTTGGTGTGAATGATCTCTGTGGCCTCAAAGGAGGGATTATCACACCTTCCCTGCTGTTTGTGCCTGCAGCAGAAAAGAAGAAGCCTCTGTGGGTGTTTTTGCTGGAGCTGGCCCAGGGAGAGCAGCGGGGATGCTCAGCAGATGCTGCTGGGCGCACGGGGCTCACTCAGCCCGGGGCTGTGCCAGAGGAGGCAGGAGGGTGCCCTGCTGGGGGGCAGCACTGCTCCAGCACTCCTCGTGAGGCACAAGCCTCTCTCCCCACTGTTTGGTTGCATGTTTGTCCCTAAGGATGCACTCACTCCTGGCCATGGGCAGGCAGACCAGGACAAGGCAGCTGCCCACCCATCCCACCTGCCTTCCAAACTTCTCCATTTCCACTTGGCAATTTGATCTCTTGCACTCATTTTTCTCTTCCCTTTCTTTCTCCTGTGCAGGAACCCAGCCTGTCCATCAGACCTGTCCAGAAGCAGCACAGCTGCTCCTGATGGGAGACCCCCCACAGCAGGGCACCTGTGGGCTGCCTGCCACCCACTCAGTGCAGAACATGTCCTGTGCAACCACCCACCACAGCTGGCTCATCCTGTCCCTTCCCATCCCAGCAGGCTCTGGTCCAGGAGGGGTTTTTGGGCTCATGGCAAATTTTGCCAACGTTGCAGTGGCTGGAAGAGAAGCAGCAGGCACACAGTGCCCTCAACTCTGCACCAGCACAAGCCTCTCACAGCCCAGGTTGCCCACCTTCACACTGTGGTGTCAGATTTGGGCTCTCACATGTATTCCCTCTCTAACAGAATGTGCTGGCAGCAGAGGGTCACGATCTATTGCCTCCCCCAATACCAATGATGCAGGAAAGGTCACTGGTGGGAAGGAACTCAACATCCCTTATTTGAAGGTGGATGAAACCACCATAAACCACCATGGCCACATGGAGGAGAAGGGATGGGTGGCTCTTTGCTGCTGGCAGTGCCCTGAGGCCAACCCACTCTGCCTCCCTTGCCTGGGGAAGGGATGTCACCCCCAGTGTGTGGGGATACCGTGGAGACCAGTTAATGACTGCCCTTGCCCATGGACAGATCCTGGCACTGCCCACAGAGGACAGGACAAAGGCACAAAGCATTTGCTGCCTCAGGGAGCAAACTCCCAGACCATGTCCATCCCTCCATCCTGGGCTGCCATGCTGCCTGCCACGGCCAAATGCCATCTCATCAGGCCATGACATGTGGCACTTGGTGACACAGGCTGCTCGGGGAGCTGAGCCCAGCGACACCCGTGCCCCCCGGCCCTCAGTGACAGCACTCAGGGGGGTTTGCTGTGCACTTGACATTCCCTGGGTGCTGCCATCCCCTGCCCACAGGCTCCCGTGTCCCAGCCCAGCTCCCCTGGCCCTGCAGCTGCCTCCTGCCACAAACCTTCCATCAGTCAGCCTTTCCCTGCAGTAACTCGTCTCAAGAGGAGACAAAAGCAGGAAAATTTTCTCCCTAGTGACCTTTCAGCTGCCAGACTGTGGCACCAGACCATCTCCCCACTCAATTGTGTTGTCCCTCACCTCCACGGGATGGACCCCAGCAGTTCCAGCCATCGGTGGCCTTGTGCAGCCCCTGTGTCCTTCCCAGCTGCCCTGCAAGCAGCAGTGTAAGCAAACTGGGGCTGGACCATGCTAACCAAGCAGTTTTTAGGGATTTTTTTATCCTTTATTTTCCTTTGCACATGCAGCTGGGTTGGGTGCTGGATGCAAAGCACTTCAGAGGCCCTGGGCACTGAGTGCACTTGGCAGACCTGCACTGGCAGCACTTCCAAGGTCAGAGGATTTGGGACAGCCAATACAGAAACTTTACTACATTCCCTGCTTCAGCCCTAGCTGGCTTCATGTTCCCATCATCTTTACACCCCTCAGTGAAAAGGCAGGAGCAGCTTCAGCCAACCAAACTCCACAAAGAAAATAGGCTAAAGCATCTCTGATGAGCCTAAAAGCTGTGAATGTTTCACTGGCATTAAATGATGAAGGATGGACGCCTTGCCTGGAACTGGGAATATCAGGATATGGCATCCTGAGGGGAGGCTGGAGAAACTCCTATGCCTGCAGCTGCTTGCACCAGGGATGTTCTTGCCACTTCTCTTGAGTAACATGCAGAAAGTGCATGGACAGGTGACAGAATATCCCATCTTTCCTCTCCTTTCCTCACCTGGAGGTTTTGACCGTGCAAGAGAGGGCAGTGGTGGGTCAGGATCCCTGCTCTCCCACATCCCTGCACTCTCTGCCACAGCCACATCATGTGTGCTTCTGCCCTGGGCTCTAGTGAGGGTGATCTGAGCTGCTCAAAGTGTTTCTAAAATCCACCCTTTGGGCTGAGAAGCTTTTTGGCACCGGCAAAATGAGCCTGTGATTTTCTCTCTTGCTCTCTGGCTTTGCTTATCTGATTGAAAAAGAAAATGGTCAGACCATTCCCTTGTCCCCCAAGAGGGAGGGGACAGAAAAGACTGTTGTAAAGACATTTCCCAGCAAAAACTCCAGCAGATGTGTTTATGTAAAGCTCTTTGAAATACGCACTAAAAATACCTCTTCAAAATTAGGAGATGGGGAATATTGTGAGTGCTTCCCACAAGCACTCACACACACACACAAACAGCCAAGGCAGGTTCTTTGCCCACCTCATTCAACCCGCTATTATTAGTGCAGCAGGAGCCCTGCAGTTTGTTATTGAAAATTATAATAGCAAATCACCGAGATATTTTCCTTGATTACACAGACTCCAAGCCAGTTCAATTTTAATCTTCTCCCTGCTATTTTTTTCTGTGTATCAGCAGAGGCACCAGCTGCAGAAAGACACGTGGGTTTCTTGAGGCAGTTCAAACGCACAAGAGAAACACAATTCTGTACTATACATTTTTCATAAGATTTTTGCCACTTGTGACTCGCCTCCCCCTCCTGCTCCTGGGAACCCTGTGTCCTGGCACAAGCCTGGATGCGGTTCCTTTTCCTTCTTGCACTCCAGAAAGGTTTAACGACCGCTCTCAGCACATCCCGGGCCAAAAAAGCAGCTTGGCTCTTTCTTTTGCAGCAGTTGATTTACTATGCATGGTTGGATCAGAACAGAGGAGCTTCCCTGCTGGAAGAGGCCCCGCTGGCGGCGCAGGATCGGTGCCAGATGCTCCGGGGGATGCTGAGAGGTGGCAGCCCACGGGGAGGGCTCCGTCCCGGGCACCAGCTGGCAGCGGCTCCTGCTGTGCAGCAGGGGATGGACAATCCCTGCAGAGGGGAAGCTCCACGGGGAAAGCCATGCCTCCGTGAATCGCCTTCTTAGGCATTCTCGGGCAGGAGGGTGAGCACAGCCTCTCCCTGCTCCCCACGGCTCGGTCCCCTCCTCCCTAGGGGCACCAGGAGCCCCATCCCTGTCCCCCTTCCTTGCAGGGCTCGCTGTCCCTTTCCCTCGCTGTCAGCGACCAGGATGGCTCTGCTGACTGCCTGCCAGCGGTAACAGCGAGAAACCTGAGGAATATGGCACATGGTCACATTGTTTCTAAAGAAAACCTGGCCTGCTGCCCCATCTCGAACGGTTCCTGCGGCATCTTGTGCCTCCCACGCTGCCGGCTCGGCTCGGGGTCCCTGCGGAGCTTCCTGCCCGTCAGCACCTGCACACTGCCGGGCCAGCCTGGCTCTCAGGGGGACAATCCTGTGCCTTTCCTGTCCTCAAATCCTCCTCCTTAGACAAACATCCTGCGCGTTCCCATGCCTGTACAGCAGCCAGTTTTCTCCTCCATCAGGAAACACGACGAGAGGAGTTTTGGTTGTTTTGGGCGCCCGCAAATGCAGATGGAAGTGCTGACGTGCTGCCCCATGGCACAGCGATCTGGCATGTCCCTGATCCATGTTTTGGGGGTCACCTGGCTCCTGGGTGACCCAGAGGCCTGAGGCTGAGAGCTTATGCTAAACCACACCATAACCCCACAGCCACTCTCCTCGCAGCTGGCCCCAAACAGCACTCCCGGCTCCTCTCCTTGCCATCACCCCCAGGCAGCCTGCAGCAGGGGTGAGCTGACAGCCAGGCATGGGGGCAGCCTGGAACAGCCCTTGCAGAGCTTGGGATTAGGAAAAGTCTGGATCTGAGCTCACGTTTCCCATTAAACGCCCACAAGCAGCACATGGCAAAACCAAGCTGGGCAAAGGTCAGGACCAAGGGGCTTGGAGGGAGCCCAGCAGCTGTGGTTGGGCATTTCTCAACACAGCACGGGGAGTCAGAAGCTGAGGATGATGCTTAATGCTTTAGGAAGGGTTTCACAAAAAAAAAAAAAAAAAAAACACTCATGGATGTCCTAGAAAAGAAGTGCTTTGGCATTACCTGCAATATAGTCAGGCTGGAGAGCACCTTCACACCCAAGGGGCTGCACAGTGCCAGCCTCTGCTCCTGGGACCATCAGATGTGCCTGCTCTCCCCATTGTCCAAACCCTGTGCTATTTGGCATGGCAAACAGCAGTGAAATAGTGAGTTTGCCAATAACAACTCGTTAAATTTTAATCAAATAGGGAATGGTAAGCACACAGTTACCCAAAGCTCCTGGGAGCACTGAGAGATCACTTTAAAAATAAATTAGTAATTAGGCACTTAGAAAGCAGCAAGGAGGTGGCTGGAGAAGATCCACTTGGAGCAGCAATGCTTTCTTTGCCACTCACATATAGTTTTTCCTCTTCTCCCTTAATTTTCTTCCGTTGAATTGTCACTGGAAAAGGGGAGAACACACTGGAGGTCCCAACACTCAGGTAACTCCAAGAACAAAATCTGTTCATGCAGCTGCCACCTGCCTGCAGAGCTGCCCTGGAAATGCCTGGCTGAGTCTCTCTGCTGCCCCATCCATCCACCCAGGCTGGGGACAGGGACACCCAGGTCACCAGATGCTGTTCATAAAGCCTGAGCCACCCCATGTGCCAGAACACAGGCATGGTGCTCCCTAGGGAACAGAGATTCCCAAGGGCTCAGCTTGAAATGACTCCAACATTAAAAATTGCTCAAATCTCCCAGGACAGACTCAGGAGTGCAGCCAAATGGATGTCCCCAACTTGGGTGCCAAATGGGTGTCCCCAGCCATGGCATCACCTGGGCAGGGTCTGGTGAGGAGGGGTTCCCTGGCCACCCTTCTCCTTGGGACTTGTCTCCTGAACACCCAGGCCCCTGTGATGTACAGGGCTGCACTGCCAGGGCCACTGTGGGGCCAGGAGGGCTCCATGACACCGTGAGGAGCAGATGTCCCCACACAGAGAAGCGTGGGCAGGAATTAGCTCCCGTGGAAAGGAATTAACCAACAGATTTCTGCTGCTGAGCAAAGAGCCTGCAACAATCCCAGCCCAGCAGGGGATGTGGAAAGTGGACTCTAAACTCCCACCCTCACTTACTGACAGGGGTTTTTTATGGCCAAAAAGGGCCTTTCCCTCCCTGTGTGTGCAGTGACAGCTGAGCTGGGAAGCTCCTGAACTGCAGCATCATGGGTGGGAGTGTTTGCTTGACTCCAATCCTCTTTCCCTGTAACACCCCTTGGTCCTGTGGGAAACACCTCAGTGTTACAGATATGCTATACTCACCTGCCTGCCCAGGAAGGACTGGTGAGAGGTTTTGAGTAAAGGAGAGTTTCTGGAAGGGAAGACAGGGCCTTTTCTCCTCCCACTGTGCTCCAAGGTGGAAAAGGTTGGTATAGCTGTGCCATCCCTGCCACACACAGGGCAGTGGGGTGCTCAGTGCCATGTGGGAGTCAGAGCCAGAAAGAAACTTCCTGTCTGCTCTCAGGTCCCCAACCATCCACACCACCCTGCAACTCTGGCCACTGTTTTAAATCATCCCAAAAAAGAAAAGGGGAGATATTTGTCCACTTGCTGCTTCCTAGGGGGAAGATTTGGAAGAGGCAGGTGAGTCCCTGTGGCAGACCCTGCCAGGACGGGCTGCAGAGAATCATTTCAGTTTCCATCCCATCCATCTTTAATTGGGTGTAATAATAATTTTATTGCTTGCTGGGATTTGTGAGGCTGAACTAATATTTGTAAAATGCTTTGCTATCCTCAGCTGAAAGGCAATCTAGAGTGGCAAAGCCCTGGTGTTATTCACATTTGGATAATCCAGAATTATTCATAAACAAAATCAAGATTATGCAAATATATTCATTAGTTCTCAGAATACCTCCAGGAAAATAAGGGAATTAGTTTTGTTAACAATTATGTATTATGTAAGTGTGTGTCTAAGCACGCACAGCCCCGGTGCTGGGGCACATTCACTTGGGACTCATCCCGGGATCCCAGAGGGCTGGAGAACAAAGGTCTGGCCTGTACAAAGCCACCACCTCAATTTTGGGATATCCCAATGCCCCACAGAAAATGAGAGCACACAGCACAGAGCTCTGTGTCCTGCCAGGGTCCCCCACTGGCACCCCCAGTGTCCCCTCTGTACCCCACGTGTGAGCACCATCACCTTACCCCTCAAACCAGCCTTCCCTACCCAAACGAGGCCTTTCACAGTACATGCAGGGCCAAGAGGCTGTGGATTTGGGATCTGGGGCAGCCCCCTCACCCAGGGCCTGCCCTCTGTGCCCAGCACAAGCCCTCACACGATGCCAGCTTGTGCCCAGCCTGGCGTCTGTTTGGGATGTGCTGGGAAATGGGAGATAAAGGTGCAGTGAAAATACTGCATGGTTTAATTAATGCCACATGCCTTTCACTCTATAGGTTGTGTGGATGGTTAATTATTTTTATAAAGAAAATAATTAGTCCCAATCAAGGCAGAAGCTCTCCAGAATTACAGCTCATTAACCGCTCTCACATTTTTCTGTTCTATAAAAAGTCATGTGGTGCTGATGAAGATTATAGACCCTTGGAATCAGCATTAAATACAAATTCAGACAGTGTTACCATCCTATTACCATCAACTGCATCGACTTGGCTTTGGTAATTGCAGCTGGAGATGAAGGGCAGGGATTTCTGCTCCACACAATCTCTGGAAACAAGCACCCTGCCCATCAGTTTGCGGCAAACAATGTGACCCAAGCCCTGCCTTGGCTGAGTGCAGCCCTGAGGAGATGAGAGCCACCAAGGAGAATGGGAAAAGCTTTGCTGGGCAGGTGAAAATGAGTGCTCAGGGTTGGTTCAGCTCCTGTTTGCAGTGGGGCTGCTCCTGCACACAGCAGGAATCACCCTGAATCTGCCCTTTGGCAAAGCCACCAGTCCAGTGGATGCAAAGGGCCAGGAAATGCAGAGGGGACAGGGGACAAGGAGCAACCTTGAACAGTGGGATTATCCTCATGGGACATGGGGAAAATAGGGCATGGGGGGATGCTCTTGCTGGGGATGGGGGAGCATCTGCAAGCATCTCCCTCCGGGCAGTGCTAGTCCAGGCACTGGTCCAGTTCTATTGAACGTGGCGCAGACCTCGCTCAAAGCCTAATTGAAAGAAATCACAGCACATTAAAGGGAGTTCAGGTCAAATCAATACCAAAGTGCTGGGGAGGGTGAGCACGGGGAGCAGGGCACTGGCTGAGCCCCAGTGCCAGCTCTGCAGGCAGGGCGCAGGCTGTGTCCAGGGGCTCCACTGCCTGCTTTTCCACCATGGGCAGGCACGGTGAGACCCCTGTTCTCTGCTCTATGCAGGACAAGCCTGGAGCAATGCAGGCTTAGGGAGCCAATGAGGCTGTGGCAGCCAGCAGTGGGGAGGGAGCCACAGGTCCCTAGGATCCTGCTTTTTAGATCCCATTAATCAGGGATGGATGTGCCCTGGGTGGCATTCACAGCCCAGAGAGCAGCCAGCCAGCACTTTGGACCACAAGCCTCCACTGCAAAATTAACCCACCCATCCCCATGGCACAGCTCCTGTGCCCAGGGCCTTTGGGCATCTGAGCCCTCTTGGGGGGACAGGGAAATTGGGGCTCTGGGTGGAAAAAAGCACTTGTGGTGAACTCCTGAGGCAATAGGGGAGTAAATACTGCCACAAGGCAGCACATAGCAGGAGCTAAACCTTCCACTGGCACGTGCTGCCAGCGTTGTGCCTTTGGCTCTGGTCCTGCAGGTACAGAGATGCTCCACACTCACAGTGAGGGCAGGGATAGAGACAGGGACCCTGGCAGCCTGGAATCACCAAAACATCCAAAACCCCTCCAAAAGATACCCCTTCACCTTCCCTGGCTGCTGACCCACACGTGGGAAGTGTTTGGGAGAGCACAAGGGCTGGTCTAAAGCCACACCAACAACTTCTCCAGCCACCAGACAGAACTGAATGCCTTCATTTGGGGATGTCCAGGGATCCCAGGTGAGATGCAGCCCACACACCCTGTGGCTTGCAGAGCTCAGCCCCACACAGGGACTCCCAGGGGCCAGAGGAGGTCACCAGGAGACCAAGCTGAGGAGACACAGGGCACAGCCAGGCCCACAGCCCGTGGGTCCCACTGCTCCCCAGCAGGTCAGGCTGCAAAGCTCCCACTTCAGGGGTTACACCAAGGCTCCCTTTGTTCCTCCTCCACGGGTGGTGCCCACCCAGACCCCCTGCACCTCCCTCTCCATGGCATTATCCTCCTGCCCCTCTGCTCTGCTGGCCCTGCACCATCACCCTCTAACCCTGCCCAGGTGTGGCTGATGGGCAGACAAAGGCAGGGATGGGGTGGAGGTGAGGGATAACCATGGAGGCTGTCCCACACAGGGAAGGGCAGGTGACACATGACAAGTTTTGTTGCTTTGGGGTTTTATTTTCTGTAAGTTGCCAGTCTTGGAATTTTCTGGAGAATAAAAAGCCCATCCCTTCAAAGAAGTGCTGAAGCCAGTTGTCTTGCTTGTCCTCATCATAACAATCCTGACCAGGCTCTGATCAGAGCAGGGGGGTTTGAAGAGGGCAAATGCTTTATGGGAAATAAGTTCTCTGAGTCAAAGCACCAGCCTCAGGAGCAGATCTGCCCAAATCCCAAACTGCCTCCTGCACCCTCTGGGCCACAGCCATGTCCATGCCCTGGAAGAGCAGGGTTGCTCTGCTGGCTGCAGCTGATGGAGCTGTGGAGAATGACTTCTGTTATATTTACATGCTCTTACAGAGTGGTGTTACACTTGCACAGCTTTGGTGGGCAGGGGATTGTAGGGCAGCTCCAGCTGACCCACAGATTAATACAGCAGGAGCTCTTTAACTGTGAAATCTCTCTTAATGCAAAAATATTTCTCTTGCTGGGCAGAAGCTAATTCTTCATCCTGACGGTAATGTAGCTCAAATCCCAGCCTCCTGCCCCACTCTGTGCCAGTCACCCTCCAACACACGTGGGCACAGAGATAAATCCAATACAACCAGCCCATTGCCAAAGTGCCATCAAGTTCCTGCTGGAATTTGATGTTAGTGGCAGTGCAAACCCATTTTCTCATTGTTTCCTGTGGGTCTCAGAGCATTTCAGCCACCCTGTGGGCTGTGAGACGGGCACCTGACCCCAGCCCTGGAACCCAGCAGCAGAAAGCCCCCACAGCCCATGCCAGCAAGTGACAGCCTCCCCTGGCCCATGGAGGAGAGAGCAGAGCAGCCCCACAGGCAGCAGGACCCTGCCCACAGTGTCTCCTCTGCCCACCCAGGGGTGAACACGGAGATGCCCCAGCTGGGGCTGGGCATCAGCTGCTTCTTCTTCCATTAATGACAATTCATAAATTAAACATGCAGAGTTAAATGGGTCATCAGTGGAGCCCCAGCCTCGCTGCCTCCAGACCAGAGACTCATTTCAGCCCGCCTCAAACACCAGCACAGTTTTTAATAGAGTTTATTTTGCCACTTGCATTATTTTTTGTAAGCCCTTCCTGCAGTCCCTGCTGCGTTGGCAGGGAAAGCGTTCCCGCCGCGTGCGAAAGAAACGGCTATTTTTAAACTGCCCGTGTTTGTCAGCGCTTTCAGCTCCAGTGCCTGCTGGAGAAGCCAGTTCTGCAGCACCCGGTGTTCCGCTGAGGGGCGTGTGGCCTTTGCCAGGAGATGGTGGCACAGCCGTGGGCACTGTGCCTGGCCACGCTGCCAGGGCTGCTGGTCCAGCCCGCGCATCCCTGGCACACACCAAAGCCTGTTTGGGATGCTGTGCTGCTGGGACCCACCACTGCCACCGGATTTCAGGCATCACAACCTCTGTGCCTCTGTGCAGACACCTATGAAATCAGCAAGCAAGGCTGCAAACACAAGCTGGCTCCCTTTCTCCCTGCCCTTTGCTGGGAATGCCAATCCAGGCATCAAACCCAGGCCTGTTTTCCAGCTGATGGCACCACCAGGGATTTGGGGCCAGAGGAGGACCCAAGGGGGTGGGAGCTGTGTGTGGGTCACAGGGAAGAACTGTGGGTCACAGCAGACCCAGTCTCAGAACAACAAAGAGCCTCTGGGGGCTCATGCTAGAGCAGGGGCTGTGGCAAAATCCCTGGCACCCTCTGCACTGAAACACTGGTGGGATTTTCTGACCTGGGTCAGTGATGAAGAGGTTTCAGTGCCCACAGGTAGAAAAAGAAAAGAAAAAAAAAAAAAGGAAAAGAAAGGGTGGTCATGCATGAAATTATTTCATTTCATTGGCATGGGGGTTGTCTTTGATAAGTCCAACTTATAGAGAAATGGGGGTACGGAAAGGTACAGTCACCAGCCATGAAGATGTGGGAAGGGGTAGGAATGGGGCTGAGCAGAGAAGGCCAGGGAAATCTCCCAGGGAAATCTCCCAAGCCCAGGGAGCCTGGTGAGAGAAGGGACCCCTGACACAGCACAGAGGCTCTTTCTGGGGTCAAGCTGCAGCAGGACAGGCGGTCCCAGGTGATGGGGGCAGGATGGTGACAGCAAGGAGACACGAGCAGCCACAGGACCTGGCGCTGGGCAGAAGCTCCTTAGCAATCCCTGTCATCAAGGTCATCACTGCTATTTATTATTTAAGGCCTCACAGCTCTAAATATTCATTAGCAGGACTTTGTGGGAGGGGTGTGAACACGTGCATGGGGCTCAAATGTCCTGCTCTCCTGCCTGTCTTGCCTCTCCAGGGATGGAATAAAAGCAGGGATGGGGACTGGCTGGAGCTGGTGCTGCTACCTGAGCCAGGTGAGGATGAACTCCAGCCCTGCAAGACCCTAAACTGTTATCCTGCACCCTGGCCTGGTTTTTCACACTCCATGAAACAGCCTCACATGAGTGCTGGGATGCTGCTGAGGCAGGGAGGGGACCCCATGGTCAGCACAGACCCCACCAGTGCTCCCCTCACAAACCCAGCACCCCCAACATCTGCAGGCAGGGAACTGCCTGGCAGCCAGGCCAATGTCTCCAGTGGGTTTGATCAAGGGTGAAATCAAATATTTCTACAAACCCATCCTCCAGCCAGCCAGTGGAATTGTCCTCCCTTTTGCTTCCTTCCACCTGATTTCATCCCTCATCTAAAGAGATCGGATACGGTGCTTCTCTGGCACAGTGTGGACACCACAGGCTCCCCCTTGGCCAGAGGTGGAGCAGCAGCAAATCCTGGATTTAGGGAGACCCTCATCCTGTGTTTCCTCAGCAGCTGCTGTGGCCCTTCACTCTCAGCAGCAGGGCCAAGTAATGCCCGTGTTCTTGCTGGTGAGTGTGGGAGCAGGAGCCATGGCTTGGCCCCCAAGCAGAGCTCAGCAAAGCTCTCAAGGGGACTTTTACAGGTCAGAAATTACCTGTCCCCAAAATCACAGCGCTTCCCAGCAGAGAGGCCAGCAGGGTCACAGTGCCCAGCACCAGTCCAGAGCAGAGGCAGATGGAAAGGAGGAGGATGAGGATGATGAAGGCTCTGCGAGCAGCAGGGAGAGGGTCCTGCGGGCATTCCCAGCTCTTCCCCTCACTCAGCCGCCCCCAGCCCCCCGGCAGTTCCGAGCTGCCTAATTAGCTCTCCCTGCTCCCAGCGCCGTCCAGCTGGAGCCGGAGGGCAGGGGCAGACAAAAGCCTCGCTATTGACAGCCCCTCCGAGGAAGGGGCTTTTCTTCTCCTCCTCGCTTTTCTTTTCAAGCCCCTCTCCCCCCTCCTTGGGCCGGGGCCACGGGCTCATTAGCACTGGGGCTCGCTGGATGGAGCAGCAGATGGCAGCCAGGCGGCCCCGCGGAACAGATGCCCGGCCAGCCAGGGGGAGATTAACGGGACTGGGGGGCAGCGGCACGGCAGGGCTGCCAGCGGGGCTCCCTCCCCGGCAGCACACCCCACAGCCCTGCCGAGGGGCTGCCGGCCCGCTGGGGAACCGCGGCCGCCAAAGGGAGCCAGAGGTTGGGATGGCCAAAAGTCGCTGCAGAGGCCACAGGAGATCCGCAGCTGCTTTGTGCATCCTCGGAGGATACCGAGACCTCCGACACTGCGGTGCCGTGGCTGCTCCTGCCGTGTCCCAGTGCAGCGGGCAGGACACGGCACCTTTGTCCCCGGCACCCAGGACACGGCGCCCTTGTCCCAGACTCCTTTCCAAGATCACCCGCGATGGCAAACTACGGCTTAATCCCACCTCAGCAGCACATCCCTCCCCCTCCGTGCACGGCGCATCCCGGGGGATTAAGGGTTAAAGCACAAATCCCCAGCGCTGCCCTGATGTGACCCACTTAGACCATCTGGCAGGGAGGGATGCAGGAGCCTCCTCTCCCTCCCCAGCGCTCACTCGGCATCACCAGCTGCCCCAGGAGCTGACACCAGCGCCTGCAGGCCCGGCCCCAGAGTGCCCAAAAGTGGATTTTGGCTGAGTTTCTGGGGACAGGGCAGAGACAGGGCAGCTCATGACAACAGTGCCGTGGCTGGCAGTGTGGCAGCAGAGAACTAAACCACCCACAGAATCGTCCCACAAGCCCCCACACTCCCACCAGCTCCAGTTCCTGGGACAGCCTGGAGCATCTCCTGCCTGGATGCCCCCAGGTCCCGGCACTGGTGCTGATGGAATTCTCAGCAGTGCTGGAGAAGTCAGGCTTCCAAGTGGGACAGGGCTCCCAGCCCTGCACTGTGCCCCGGGTCACGGCCAGGAAGAGATGCAGACAAAAGCCCAGCCCAGAAGGAGGGAAGCAGCTCCTGCTCTGGGGCTGGGGCCACAGCATGGTGTTCATACTCATCCCCACACTGGTGGCACCTTAACACAGCAGATTTTAAAAGCATTTTCAGTTCACCAGAGCCAAAGCCCCATCCTCAGGGCCCAGTGGGAGAGACTGAGAGCACCCTGGTTTGGCAGAGGGGCTCAGGGCAGGGTAGGTCATCCCTGTCCTTGACCCCATCCCTCTCCACACTGGGCACAAAACCCCCTCAAATGCCACACTGGGATTTTGCACATGCTGGAGCAATTCCCCTGCAAAGGCAAGCTCTGGGTCAGCCCCAGCCTCCCCTCATCACGCAGTCCCTCACCCTCAGCTGCACAGCAAAGCCCCACCAGGCCCTGTGTGGGCAAAGGTTAATTGGAAAAGCCCCTTTCCCCATCACCTCAGTTTTTCCTTTCACTCTGCAAACTGGTCAATAATCCATTTACTGTGGCAGAGCTCTGCTCTGGGCACAAAGCTGTCTGGGGGGCTGGATTTCATGCCCCCCCAGCCCCAGCAGAGGGAAGGTATTAATGTACTCTTTTGTTCCAGGATGAACCGTGGGTTTAGCAAAGCTTTAACCCTCCCAACCTCCAAGACAGCTTGATGGGAATTTAGATGGAAGAGGCTTTACCTGCAGAAGCAGCAGGAAGGGAGTGGTGAGGGATGGGGCAAGGGGAAAAAGCATCACTTTCTGTGCAGGTAACCCCATTGCTGCCCCACAAGAGTGCAGGATTGGGCTCTTAGCCATTCCCAGGGCACCCTGCAGGATGCTTTGGGCTATGGACACTGTGGAGGGCCCCTGGCAGGACCCCCATGGTGCAGCCCCCTGACACTCCACAAAGGGCACAAGCCCAGCCAGGAAAACTGATGGGAGGTGGGCAGTGCTGGCCTAGAAACCATGGCAGCATCTCCACTGCTGTGGGAAGCACGGGGCCGGATCCAGGGCAGGGTGTTTGCAGGGGACCAGCTGTCAAGTGTGGGAGAAAACAGGAATCCAGATGGTCATCTTAATATTTCATTTGGCTAACTGGTTTCCCCATCTCCTCTCTGGCACCACAGTCATTTGCTCTTAAATTAGTCGGGAGTATCGTCAGGGAAGAGAGGCTGGTCCAAGCAGTGGCGCAGCGAAACCTTCCCGAAAAACAAACCCAGAGTGGAGCCAGGCACAGAGACCACTACAACAGGAGCTGCTGCAAGCCCTGGGTCTGTTCTCTCCATGGAGAGAGAGCAGGAGCCTGGCTCTGGCTATTGCTGGACCACGAGCCTAGGGCCAGCTTGGGGACATCACTGTGCAGCCAAAGGACCCGCTGCAAAGCCCCTGGGGGTGTGAGATCTGGCACTCAGAGGTGTGATCCTGCCCAGACAGCAGCTCGGGCTCCTGGCAGAGCCCCGTGGGATGCAAGCCGAGCCGGCAGCACCGATGAGAAGAGCTGGGAACTGCAGCATCTCTGTCCCTGCAGCTTTGGTGGCAGCCCCTGGAGCGGCAGAGCCCCTCCGTGCCCGGGCAGGGCGAGCACAGTGAGTGCCCCGCGGAGCCCGGGCAAGCCCCGCCGGGCTGGCCCCGCTCCGTGCAGCTGCCACACCCCTAGAACAGCCCCGGGCCCGGCAGGACATGCCACCAGGAGACAAAAGGAGCCGGGCTGCACTGACCCGGCAGCAGAGCACAGCCCGGCGTGGGCACCTGGATCTGCCGTGCCCACCACAAACCACAGCAAAGCCGAGCTGGTGCCCAGCACAAACCACAGCAAAGCGGGGCTGCTTTGCTCTGTGCCAAGAGCTCCTGCACTGTTTCACTGCCACCGGAGCTGTCACTACCAACAGCACAGAGCAGTGCTCACATTTGGGAACTTTTTAATGGATCTGCAAATACCCCGAGCAGCGGTGCTCAGTCCCACCACGATGTCTGTGCCATCCAAACTGCTGGTTAGATAGAGCCAGGCATTATTCCTGGCACCCAGGCTGGCTGTATTTCCCCAAAACCTGAATTTGTTGCCTTATTACACCTCCAACTGCAAGATATTTAAGCTCACTCAGGAACCTCCAGGCAGGAGTGTGTGTATGAGCCAGCCCTCAGCCCTTCAGGTGCCGACCATACCCGATGCAGGGATGGAGAAAAACACAGAGGCTCCTCTCTGCCACAAAGGCTGAAGCCCTGCAAACACTGCCTGTGGAAACAGGAGTTGCTCTTCTCAATTGGAAGCTGAACCCATGCTTTTCCCATTTTCCTACCAAGATTAATGGAAATCAGAGAGATTGGAAAAATTCACACTCAGCAGCTGGGCTGCAGGAGCAGAAGGGACCCCCATCCCCACTGCTGCTGTGGCTCACAGCCTCCACTGGCACGGGAAGCATCCGAAATGGCTCGTTCCAAAGGATCTCTCTCCTCCCTAGTACAGGCTGAGCCCCCAGCACCCAGCCTCTGCAGACCGAGCCCCTCTCCCCTACAGACACAGCACCTCCACGAACTTTGGCTGGTTCCCCACACCAGCTGGGCAGAAACCAGCAGAGGAAAAACAGAGCAAAGAGAGAGGAGAGCCAGCAAAAAAGTCCTTTGTTTATAAAAGCAGCACAAATTTTAGGATATATTAACAAATACTGAGACAATCAACAAAATAAAGCTGGTCTAAATTAGAGTGTGCATGGCTGTGAGGAAGCCACACGGACCTTTGCCTGTGTGACAGCCTGGCAGAGAGGCTCAGGGGTACCTGCAGCCCCCTCGCCTCTTTTCACAGGTTTCTCTGCCTCTTTGCTCAGCCTCTGGCAAACATGGGGGCATCGACTTTCCTGGGGCAGGAGGACAGAACAGGTACTGGGTGAGCAAAGTCAAGGCTGCTTGGCTGTGGGACGTGGGGGACACCATCCCCAGAGCTGTCCCTGTCCATAGCAGTGACCAGGCTGCTTGCACTGTGTGTCCCTGGGGGTCACCAGCCTCCCCACAGTGACAAGGCAGGGTCCAGCCCCAGGGGGCTGTTTCCCTCCCCAGGCTTCACCTTCCCAAGGGTTGAAGGTGAAGGGCTGACACAGAGACAAGGCCACCAGCAGGACACACAGCCCAGGGCTCTGCACAGCGGGGATGGAGCTGGTCACACTTTCCAGCTGATGCCTCCCAGCACTGCCCCCTTTTTGTAGCCCAGCTAGAGCTTTGCAGACCCTCGCCCTGCTCCCAGGCTCCAAAGTTTCCCAAACCTGCTCAGCTCTGGAGCACAGCACCTGCCCAAGGAGGGGGCTCAGCCAGCCAGCACCCCCAGCCTCAGGCATGGGGAGCGTACCCCGGCTCCTCCAGCCACGAACTGCTGCCGGTGGCAGGGAGACACACTCAGGACTCCCCTTATGGTGGGAAGAGGACTAGAGGTGGAGAGGGATGTGGAACCTCCCAGACCCCCTCCCTTGCCCCGGTAGCCTTACCTGGGCAGCGGCTTGCGGGCGGTGATACTGGCCACGATGATGCTCTCGGGTCGCGGCGTGGCCACGGCTTTGAAGGTGCCTCTCCAGAACTTCTCGAAGAGCTGCTTCTCGCCCTGCTGCACGCCGGCCATGGCCCCGAGACTCAGGGCCAGCCCCGCCGCTGTCCGCGGTGCTGAGCGCTACATCCCCCGCCCCGCCCCGCTCCGCTCCGCTCCGCCCGGCCCGGCCCGCAGCCCGGCCCGCTGCGGGGAGTGCGGCCCCGGCCGCCCCCGCCTCTCGTTTTGTGCCGGCGGGGCGGGCACAGGGGCCGGGCCCGCCGCCGTCTCCTCCCCGGTACCGCCCTCGCCGCAGCTGCGCCCGGAGCGGCGGAGCCCAGCCCGGGGAGGGGGCGGCGCCGGGGCACCCGCGACCCGCTGGGGTCGTGTCCGCTCCCCCGCACAGCGCTCACCCCGCCTGGGTGAAGCTGAAGGGGCTTCCGCCCCCTCGGAGCCCCCAGGACCGTGCGTGCGCCGTCCCCATCATTTCCTTCCCCAGCCGAGAGGCCGCTTCCAGCTCGCTGCGGGATCACCGCTGCACTTTGCCCTCTGTGGGGCACAGAGCCTCCAGGGCACAGCGAGTCCCCGGCCCCCGCAGAGGCTGCCAGCAGCCTCCGTGTTTGCCCAGTCCCGACCAGACACAAGTAAAGAAAGGGAGAGCCTGGAGCTGAGGGAGAAAGCAGCAGGAGGCCGTAGAGACCGCTCTGTAACTCGTCCATACCGAGACCCATATGAGACAGAGAATTCGAAATACAACCGCTTTTCCACCCCTCTCCACCTCCCTTCCCATTTAACTGGGAAGGGGCAGGGATGGAGCATGCAGTTCCTCGGCCCCAGTGCAGTGGCAGGCTGGGAATCCCACAGTGGGGTCCCAAGCAGCACAGAAAACAATTCCTCTCCTTCCAGGCAGGATTTGACCCGCCAGGACCGGACGCGTGGGGAGGGAAGAGCTGGGGCGGTGCAAGTGCAGCGCTGCGATTTCCCTCAGCCTCTGCGCTGAGTACAATAAAAACGTCTTTAGGAGAAAACGCTTCTTCTACCACATGCTTTGAAGCGCAAGTAAAAGCTGGTGACCTTGGATGAATGAGACTGTCTCTATTGTGCCTCAGAAACCCGCACGATGCGCTTATGTAAGCGGCGGGGGGATAATGGAGTCGGGAACAATAGGCGGTGGGAGCCGGAGAAGAAGGAAAATCATGGGGAAACTTAATCGCTTCTTTGCAACAAACACAACACCAGCAGAAGGCTCGTTCTGGCGGCGTTGTTTGCCAACTCCTCGTTCCCTGCCCCGTGTGCGCCGCCGGGAGCCGGGGTCAGCAGCGGTGTCCCCGCAGCGGCACCGGCGGCACACGCGGGCCGGGCTTTGTGCCGCGGGCACGGGCGGCTGGACGGGGATGCTGGGGAAGGGCAGCAGCGAGAGCGGGCACGCATCCAGCAGGGCTTATAGAAACACTGTCAGCTCTGCCAAACAATGCCTAAAAGCCCCACAGGGAAGGACAGCGCTCAGGCACGGCGCAGAGATGCTGGCTGGGAGGCTGCTCCCCCCGGGAAAGCGCCCAAGGGAAAGGCCGGCTCGGAGCTGCTGCTCCAGCCCAGGGCACGCTGCACATGCCGTGGGCAGATGTCAGAGCAGGGATCCTCCAGGGACAGCCGCAGGCAGGAAAGGGCAGAAGGAGCAGGAGAAAGGGTTTGAGAGGCTAGAGCTGCCAGGCTGTGAAAGCACGGCTGGGGAGGGCACACACAGCAGCCCCAGGGCCCAGCGCTCCTCTCTGCAGCTGGGCACAGACAGGGACTCCCCACCCGAGCAAATCCAAGCCTGGCTTTCCTCTGGCCCTTCCAGTCATTCCCACAGAACACAGGCTGTTCATTAGGAACCGGTTTCCCCTTCAGAGCACATTAAAGTCAATAAATAGAGATCAGGTGTTAAGTACACACACTCCCCAGTCTTGCTCTGATTTGTTGGTGAGTGACCCAAACGTGGGGTGAGGGTCAGGCAGGAGCCCCACTGGCACTGTCAGCCCCAACCCTCCTCTGGTGCCTCATTATCCACACACCCTGCAAGGCATCACCATCCCCTGGGCTTTGCAGGATGAGCCCAACCAACCCCCAGCTGCACTCCGGGGCATTTCACCCCTTCCACCAGCGCTCCATCGAATCACCCTAACATTAAGTCCCAAATAAAAGGAATAATAAATGTTTGCACTATTAAATTAGCAGCACGGGTGGTGTGTGGGCAGGAGGAAGGCTGCCATCATTACAAGAGCCTCTCTCCTGGCACACCTTGTGGAGACATCAGCGAGCCAATTAAGCAATTGGCTTGGTTAACGGAGGCTCCCAGGAATAGACTCCCCTGCTATAGAATAACTGCGCAGTAATAAATTGTCTCATAAATAAACAGCCTGAGAAAGCATTACAAGATACCCAGGAAAAGCACTATATCACAGGCAGAAAGGATGCTGTGTGCATCTGGTGTGTCTGTTAACCCATGGAACTGGGGCTGGTGTCCCTCTGGGGGCTGTGGGACTGGTCCCATGGGGGTGGGCATGGCCACAGCATCCCTGGAGTCCCCGCAGGTGCTGCCTGCCCTGTGGGAGCTCTGCGTGCCAGCAGCACAGAGCCCTCAGTTAGTCACCCATGGGAGTGCCATAAATGCCAGCCTGGATTATTTACAGCTGCAGCAGTAACGTGGGGCTCTGCCAGGTTCAAATGTTTGCTATAAACTGTAGCAGAGCGAGTGAGTCCTGGGATGGGAACAGGGAAACTGGGGCCTAAAAGGATAATTGCACTTTTTCCTCTTAATCAGGACCTATTAATAAAATATAATATAAAAACTGTCTTCTTTAAAGAGCTCTTCTCTCATTATTTGGGGTTTCTTTGAGTGACACAAAGGGCTTCCCCCCTGTGCACAGGGTGCTGCAGACCAGGCTCTCCCCAAGGCTGCTGGCCCCCAGCCCTGCTTGCCACACCTGGCTCTGCAGCTCTACAATCCACTGTACCTCACAGTTAAACACCCAGAACCCTCCTGACCTCCCAAACCTCCCCTCAGCATCCAAACCCCTGGGAAAAGTGAGAGGGACCCACCTGGCTCAGGGACAGAGGAACTCCAGCCATGTCTTCTCCTGCTTTTCCCTCTTCCACATTTAAAGGGCCCTGTGCCCTCACCCCCTCCCACACACAGGCTTTGATTTTGAGGGTATGGAGAGAAGAGAGGGGTCCCTGCTCTGGTGAACGCCCACTGGGCTGCTGCTGAGGAGGACAAGCCCAAGGGAAGCAGGGATCAGCAGGAAGAAGCTGTGTCTGTGCAGGAGGTACCCCAAGGGAGGGAAAGGAGAAAATGTGTTTAGCTAGGATTAAGTTTTAATCTGTTCCCCCTAGTAGGGAGAAGAAAGCTGGGCTTGTCCTGGAGCTACATAAATATTTTTCTATAAATGTCGAGCGTTGTTTTGGTTTGGTTTTTCTTCTTATTTGGCTTGTACCCAGTGGGAAGAGCCAGAGCCTGGTTTTGCTCAGTCTACCCCATTCCCACCTCCCCGTGCCATTGGCATGGTACCACTCCACCCATTCCCCAAACAGATTTACTGGGAGGGCAGAAAGTCAGTAATTATCTCTGGAAGTATTCATTACATCAAGAGTCAATAAACAAAGGCTGTGAGTGCCCTCTGCTCGTGGCACTCCAGAAGCACCTACCAATTATTGCCTTGGCTCTGCCCTGCCTGGCAGGAGGGGGATCCTGCAAGACAGGGAGCCTGCTTTGGACAGGGAGGAGGAGGAGAAGAAGAAGGAGGAGAAGAAGAAGGGGTGATGCTCTGCTTTGGAAGCTGTGGGAGATGTGGATGGACACTGAACTGGTTTGGCCATGGACCCCAGTAGGGCTGGATCCAAGCTGGTTTTCCCAAGAAAGGAGTGAGTAGGGAGTCGCCTGCAGGGTGAAGAAGCAGCAACAGCCACAGGACAATGTGCACTGTGTGCCAAGCTGGGAACAACCCTCAGATGGGGGCAGGATGCTGCTGCTGGAGCACCTTTAGCCTGGTAAACGCATTTAGGAGAATCAAACTGTTGCAAGAGGGAATTCACCACCTTTCTAGGGGTAAATACCTATTTTATGGCCTTTTTCCTTGCAAGGCTCCTGGCTGACCCCTCAGGGCAGAGCCCAGCACCCAAGTGTCCCACTCTGCCCATCCCCACATCCAGGTGCACCCAAGGTCAAGGTGCTCGCTAGAGGTGTCTTTTGGTTTGTTTTTTATTTTTTTTTTTTGTCCTTCCACCCACTGAAAACCCAGGGGAGCCCATGGCCCTGGAGCAGCTGCAAGGCTGTTCTGGCCTCTTGGGCACAGGATGGTGGCAGCGAGCACCCTGTCCCCTCCCTCCATCACCCTGCCCAAGTTTCTCCAGGCAGTGGGAAGTGGAGCTGCAGCTTTTCCTGCAGAGTGCCAAGGCTGTGGGTGCATCCACTGCCCACAAGGGCCATCCATCAGTGCCCAGCTCGGGAGCTTCAGGATGCTGCATCTGGTGTGACAGGGCTCCTGGGGCTGATACTGGGGTGAGGACCTGTGCTCCCCTTGTTTGGGTTGGTGAAGGATGGGGATGCCCACATCCCCTCCGTCAGCACTGGCTCCACTGTGCCTGGCAGGGAAGGGGGAAACCTGTGGGGTTTCAGTGTGAAAAGCCACGATGGGAGAAGGACCAGCACAGGGTGGGACACCCCCAGCCAGCCCCTGGATCTCAGGATACCTCTCCATCATCTCCAGATGGACACTGGATGCCTCTCCATCACCTCCAGGTGGACATCAGGGACCTGCCAAGCCTGTGTCCCCCTCCCCAGGCCCAGGTGTGTCCCACCCTGGCTTTCTGTGCTGGCCTCCGTGGAAGCAGCCGGCTTCTCTGTGGGCAGGAGGGGGCTCTGCAGCTCACCTGCCCACACATATGCTCTAACAAAAGCCTTTTTCCCTCCCTGCTTACCCATGAAGCCGCCGGGCCCGGATATTTAGGCAGAAGGAGAAAAAAGGGCGCAGGGACAGGCGCTGTGAGCGCTCCCAGGCAAAGCCATTGGCAGCCGCCGGGAAGAACGGAATGAAAGAGCAGGAGCAGAGGGAGGCGGGGAAGCCAGGCCGTGTCCTTTTCTTCCCCGTGGCTCTAAAAAAGCTCCAGACTGGAAAAAGGGGATGGAGGCTTGGAGCTGAAAATATGATTTCTCCCCTCTGAGTGGCAGTGGCCCCGGGGAGCCTGCGGCAAAGCTGCGCAGCGCCGCTGCTCCCCGAGCGCCACCGCCCAGGGCCAGACAGGGCTGGCACGGGGGGACCGAGGGGACAGAGCCCGCAGCCACACGTGTCCGAGCAGAAGGGACGGGGCTCGGCCTTGCAGGGCTCCTCGCTGGGCTGCAGGGGGCACAGGCAGCTCCCGAGCACGGGCAGAGGGTGCCGGGGCCCCGAGGATGATCCCCCTGGAGCTGGGGAGGCTGCTCGGCTCTCTGTGCCCTCCCCACTGGCAATTGGCAGCCTCCAGTCACACGGACAGCACCGCTGGATGTTGCAGGAATCACTGGCAGCTCGGCCGGGTCCCAGGCTCAGCAGCTCGGGTCTGGCTGGAGGGGGCAGGTTGGGGATGCTCAGCACAAGTTCGGGATGCAGAGCGGGGAGGCAGTGGGCTTTGGCCTCTGGCTTGGGGACGGTGGAAGGGGTCAGACTCAGGATGTGCACCCTCCTCCAAGCCAGCACTGAGATGTTTCCATTCCTGGCTCAGCCCAGCTCCTGCTTCCCTTCTCCAGCACCTCCCTGCACTGAACCAAGTCAGGGGCAGGAGAATATATGAATTTCCCAGACTGCTCGAGCTCACCCTTCCTTGACCACCCCTTGCACAAAAGCCCATCTCCCTGGGGAAGCTGAGATCTGGGTAAGGTGGGAGAGAGACAAGGGGCAAAATCCCCACCATTTCACTTGGGATTCAGATCTTAAAACTCATTTCATGAGCCCCCAGGAAGACCAAAGGTATTTAACCAAATCTGCCTGGGGAACACTCATGGGACAAGTGGTTTGACCCCATGCAATCACCTCTGACTGAGTGTTTTCCCTGGATTTTTCCCTCTCTGGATGATTGTGCTGGGTCAGTGGGAGCAGTGGACAGAGGAGCCTCCTCAGCCCCTGCCACGCAGGGCTGCCCACACCACAGGGGGATGGAGCAAGAGGGAGCAAAGTGCTGCATTTTGGCTTTTATAGACTATTACTGATAATGGAGAAGAACAAAAAGGCTTTAAAATAAAGCACTCGAGGGCGTCAGCCTAAGCGTTAAATAGGCTTCTGCTAAAATGCTGCTTCCACTGAAAAAGCTCCCTATTTTGGATTGGAGGCATTACCCTGCTTGGGAGAAAGCTGGAGCTCTGATAAAGCCAGGGGGACAGGCAGCCCCATTCTGGGAAAGGGGCTCTGGTGCTTCTCCTGTGGGTGGGATTGCTCCCAGCTGGCATTCAGGGTGCTCCTTGCTCAGCTCCCTCCCACCCATGCAGAGGTGCCTCAGGAGAACCCTAAATTTTAGGCTTCCCACCGGTGTGGGGAGCAGCACTGCCCCTGTAAAACACACAGAGCATTTTGCAGTGTTAATGGGCAGCACAACTGCTAATGTGTAAACTTTTACTGCTCTGGAGGGTAAACAGAGAGTTTGGGGAGCAGACACTTCCCATTAAGATGCACTAATGAAACGTGAAAATGTTTTAGTGTGCTGTAATTTTATATATTTTTTGAGAGCAGCTGCAGTGCTGTTCCATTTGTGGCTAATTTAAGCACAATTAAACCAGGCTAAATTACAGCCAAGTAACTGCAGGAACTGATGTGACAAGGGACGTGTCCAGGGGCCCCAAATCTTGCTGACCTTGCTGTCACCATTCAGGCTGCTTTGCAGGCTGGGTCAAGATCTGACAGCTCCTGGAGCTCACCCAAAGGTCACAGCAGATCCCTGAGGACAGTGGGATCTTCCAGCCAGGGTGGGGCAAGTGTTCCAGAGCTTTTGGGGGTATCTGGATGTGCCTGGATCTTGGAAAGGTCCTCTTCCCTGTTGTTGGGAGCTTGGATGAGCCCAGGGCTGTAGCAAACCCTTCCTGCTTGGCCAGAGAGCCCCACTCCCCCTTGCAGTAGCCCTGGTGTCCTTCCTGGGACATCTCCTTAGCCCCCAATTACCTGGTGAATGCTCAGGCTGCATCCCACACCTCACCCCAGCTGCCTCCTGGGGAGGCTGATTCACCTCAGGAAAAAAAAAAAAAACCCAAACCAAAATAAAACAAAAAAAAAACCACAACAAAAATCTGATTTTTCTGGAGAATGAAAAGAGCATTTCATTTTGGGTAAAGGAAGGAATAGAATACCTAGAGGCTGTGTCGTGCCTGCTGATATCACCTCGGTAGTATCCTGAGCTGGTGGCTGCACTGCTGGGTCCTGGCTCCCCTCAGCAGGGATGGAGCCCCACATCCTGCATGGTTTAGGGTGCAGAGCCTGTTCTCAGCAGTTTGGGGGTGCTTTTTACTGCCCTGAGTAGCTGAGGGTGGCCCTGCCCAGTGAGGATTGCTCCGAGGGTTTCAAAAGCACCAGCAGCCAGCTCAGGGCTCCTGCAGCCCCCGGCACAGGAACTGCTGCTTTCCCAAGGGCTTTTCCAGTTGATTTAGGCAATTGCTGTAAATCCCCTGTGGCCACCGGTTTCCAGCTGAGCCAGGTTAGACCCAATTCAGCTCAGGGAGAGCGGGGCTGCATCCTCCCACAGCCTTTAGGGATGCTCCTGGTGCCTAGGGGCACCGTGTCCCTGCAGATCTGTGCCCCACCTCTCCCCCAGGCAGATGGGCAGGCTTGGCACAGGAGCAGCACGGCAGGGCCCAGCATCGCCAGGGCTGTCCTGCTAAGCCTTGCTGCAGGACTCACGCTGCCCTTTCATCTCCTCGGTGCCTCTCCCCAACCCCTGGGGCAGAGGGAGCAGCACCCACTGCCCCTCAGACAGCCAGGGCTGGCGGGGAAGGCGAATCTGTGCCCCCGTGCCTTAACACCCACGCGGGGTGGGTGACAGCAGAGCCACCCACAACCCCTCTGCTCCTGCTGCCTCTGACAAGCCCCATTAACCAGGCCACGCCTCATCAGCTCCAATTAGCGGGCAGGTCGTTCCTGAGCCTCAGGCAGCTCCATCACTCGCGGCCAGTGATGCTCGGCATCCCCCGTGCTGCCGGTCCAGCGCCCAGCAGGCTCGGATCCCATGGATCGATCCCACAGATCCCAGCTCTGGAAGCTGCAGCCAGGCCAAACCTCCCCAGTGCGGCCGCCAGCTCCGCTCTAATTAATCCAATTACAACACTGCGTTGGCGGCGCAACCGGTGGATTGATTGCGGTTCGTTCCAGGTAGATGGGGGTGGAAACGCTCAAACTGGCTTCTGTTTGCTGTTAACTGTGCCCAGCCCGGCCTCGAAGAGCTGGGGAGGAAGGAGTCCTGCCACCAGCATCATCCTCGGTGGGACAGCGAGGAGCTGGGTGCCTGCAGAGCCCCTGCACTGCTCCCAGAAATAAATCCTTACCTGACACTAAAAAAACAAAAATAAAAAACAAAGATTAGGGGGACAAAGGTGAGAGCAAGAGTATGAAGTAAAAGGCTGCCTGCTCTCAGACGTGTATATATATATATAGCTCTCAGACGTATATATATATATATATATATATATATATATTTAATAGAATAAAAAGGAGATTATTGGAAACAACTGATTGTTCAGACTGTCAAAGAGATGAAAGTGTCAGGAGTAAACAGATGCCGGTCACGATTCAGCGCTCATTAAGGCAGGAGAAGGATTCATTTCATATGCATGATTAACTCCTGGCCACTGATGATTTACACAGCAGATGATCAAAGGAGAATTAATTATTGCACAAATCGGGCTGCTGCCAGCCCGGCCCCTGTCCCTGCCGGCGCTGCCGGTGGCACAGCCCGTGGTCCCCAAAACCAGGACAGCCCTGGCCACCGCTGCCCCGAGCCGTGCCTGGCCGGGAGCTGTTCGCCCCCACAGTTCTCAGCTCTCCCCCCCATTTCACTGCCCAGCACCCCGAGGATCCTGGGCTGCACCCCCAGGCACCGTGGGCATCACTGGGGAGGTCCAGCTCACCAGCACGCAGCCCAACCATCCCCGCCCCGTTAGCAGTAATTAACCCAGGGAAGGTGCCTCTCCACTTGACACCTTTTCTTTCCTTTGTGATTGAGTCTCTCTCCGTTACAAATCCACGCTCTAATTAAAGGAAGGAACTCCACTCCCTTCACCTGATTTATTTTTTTAACACCGTCCCCTTTTGATCTCGTTTCTCTCTTAATTAAATTACGAGCCGTGAATCAACACCACTACCAAAGCTGCTCTGCCTCACTCACTTTCCTTCTCTGAGAAGAACCGCCAAGAGTGACAGGCAAACAGCAGCTCTGCTCATGCTGGCATTCCATGAGAACACAAGGGCTGCATCCTGCAGGGCTCATGAAGAGGAAACATGAACCCCAGGCTCAGGTGTGCAGCAGGGAGCGATGCTGTGGGATGATTTCACAGCCAGTTTGGGCCCTGGCAGCTGATGGAGGACACGGGGCAGCTGGAGAGGCATCACCCTTCTGCCTGTGCCCGCTCTCAGGGAAGGGAAACCCTGCTGGAAATGGTCCATCTTTGGGAACGGTGGGCTGTGGGTCCACAAAGGCCCCGCAGCCCCCACCGGCTCCGGGATCTCAGCCCACCCTCGAGCATCCTCGGCACGAATGGTGCTAAGGATCCCTCGCTGCCCGCATCCCTCCTGCCCCACGGCACCCCGTGCCCTCCAGGCCTGCTCCCCCGCACCTGCGCTCCCAGCTCTGCAGCCAGCACGAAGGGACAATCGGATGTCACCTCCTGACCTGGAGAGGCCTCCCCGGGCACATCCCTGAGGGGCGGGAGGGCCGGGAATGCCGCGTGTCCCCGGACCGGGGTGGCACCGTGACCCCCTCCGTGCAGGCTGGGGGGTGACAGAGCTTTTAATGGGGGATCATGGTGGTCTGCACCTAAATGCACCGATCTCCTGACTCATGACTGCAGCAACACCGGGACAGCAGGAATAAATCAGAGAGGGCTCCCAGGAGCCTTGTCCCGGCGGACAGCCCAGAGGGAGGGCAGGGGAGGCGGCAGAGCCACCTCTGCCTCATCCCCTCATTGAGTGCAAATGAGCCTGATGCCAATTTAATGAACTGCTGATGACTATCGCCTTTATTTTTAAATCTGAATTCCCGCAGGAGTCACCTTCAGCAGGGAAGCAGCCCCTCCCCAGCGGCGGCAGCGGGGATTGATTGCCTGTAGCTGATTAGCAATTACACTTCAGGGGTAAATACCATCACCCGGGGCTGGGCACGGGTGGTGGCACATTCTGGGGTCCCCGGGAGCCTGCAGGGATGGGACCCTCGGGGGATACAGGCACCTCCCGGCTGGAGGGGACAGTCCCTCACATAATTTTCTTCTCAAAGACTGTGGAGGCTCTGGGTGGTGGGCTGAGCTCACCGCCTTTCCCTCCCCCAGGATAAGTCTCTCCTGCTGCCTCCGAGCTGGTACTTAGAGGCATTTATGAATTGTGTCTTTAATACGGCGCTGGAATATTTGCCCCATAAATTCTTAAGATCAGATTTATGGATGAGCTATAACTGACATCACAGACTATTAATAAATCGGTTAAACCTACAGAGAAGATTGTATTCCCCCCCATGGCACAATAAGCACATGAAAAGGGCCGTAAGGCAGCGCAGCAGCCGCGGGTGGTGGTGCCTGGCCAGGGGCACAGAGGCCATGTGCTGTGTCCCCAGGGCCACCTGCCCTGCCCTGGAGGCCACCAGCCATCCGTCCCTGGGTGCTGTGGGATGCCCGAGGCTCAGCGAGCAGCCTGCCCGCTCCTCAAAGGCAGGGTCCAGCACATCCCCGTTTCCCCGGAGGCAGAGGGGCCGCAGGGGAATTGCAGTCAGAGTCAGGCACGCCGGAGGGTGGAAGGGACACAGAGGACGCTGCTCCGAGCGCGCTGCCTCCCCTGCCCAGGAGAGGAGCTATTTGCAGAGCGAGTGCGCAGCTATTTCTGGGAGAGGCTTCATTAAGAAAAGCCATCTGGAGAGAGGCGGCAGCGGAGCCGCGGCGCCGGGAGCAGCTGGCTCCGCAGCTCCGGGATCCGCTGCGTTCCCAGGGCTGTGATGCACAGGGAAAATGCGGAGTCTTTCCTCATCCCCAGCCGCGTCAACTGGCTGCATATTGGGATGTTTTGTACCCAATTCAGAGCCAGAGAAACCTGGTGGTTTTATCCTCACTCCCACCCTGGGCAGGGCTGTTCCCACCCAGGGGAGATGCTCAACCTTCCCATGTGATGCCCAAGATTTAGGCAGACAAGACGGGGAGATACCCTAAGACCGGATCCTGGTGCCATCAGGGGTGATAGGAAACGTGGGATGGAGGGCTTGAGCCCCACACCAGCTCCTGGAATGGGGGTACCCTGTGAGACCCTGTTCTGAAGAGAAAGGGGCTGTGGAGGGCAGTGGCAGGAGGAAGATCCCACTGCTGGGAGCTGGTGGGCTGGGAGCCAGTGGCTGGCAGTGACCCCACTGCAGTGGCCCCACATCCAGGCTGTGCCCCCCGGTGCCACCAAGCACGGGGAGCTCTCCACCAGACTCAGGACATGGCCCCAGGAGCACAGGGGGAGATAAACAAACACAAATGCAATATTTTCTTCCGCCACCAAGTTTCCATCAGTGCTGGCTGGCTGGATTTGATTAAACGTCTGATTTATTACATTTTGCAACATAGTTTCACTACCAGATTAAACGTACATCAAACCCACGGGAAGGGTCCCAGCACACCAGTCCCCAGAGCAGCACAAGCCATGGCAGGGTGGGCTGACAGGGGGGACAGGGGGACACAGGCTGCTGGTCCTCCAGCAGCTTTTCTGCAGCTGGGAGTGCAGCCCTGTGTGGGTGGATTCCCTGGGGATGGCAGGCAGGGGATCCGTGCAGCTGGGAAAGGGCCAGAGCAGCCCTGCAGCCACTTCTCCAGCACTGGGCTCACTGAGACACGTCACCTGCTGAAGGGACACCCACGGGCCACGGCCACCCAGCCCTGATGTGCCCCTGCCACTGAGCTGGACTGTCCCTGGGGCAGCAGATCTCCATGGGTGCCAGGGTGATGCAATCCCATCCTGGTCCAGCCCCGCAGCTGCTGAGGAAGAATTGCTGCAGTCCAGAGCCATCTCCACGGGGCAGTTTCACCATGCAGGCAGGAGGGCTGCCCCAGCAGGCTCTCAGCTCTCTGCCTGCTGCCCTTGGAGGAGCTGGCTGTTCAAACCACTCCAGCACTGCAGCTGCCAGGCTGTGCAGCCTCTCCTGACACCAGCCCCGCTGCCGGGCACTTGAAAAGCCTCTGTGTAAAAGAAATTAATAACAAAGTGAATTGCACTCGAATGCAGCTTCTGCAGAGATAAAGCAGTGGCAGGGGAGCAGTGGAGTGTGAGGGAGGAGTTTAACCTCCCCTCCCCACAAGCCCGGGCAGTGATGGATGATGACATTATCACAAAACCAGGTCAGATTAAGACCAAAACAAGCTGAGATCCACCAGGCTTCCTGCTGGGGTCCTCACCGGCGGGGCTGGGTGTCAGAAGGCTGACAGCAGATGTCAAACGATTGATTCCTGAGCAGGCTGGCTTTCCTTCCCAGCCCTGTGATTGGAAGCTGGGAGGGCTGGAGCTGCCTCCTGACACCGGTGGGGTTCTGGTGGGTCTCACCCAGCAGCCAGCGATCGATGCTCACCCGAGCCAGCTGCCTCCAGGTTGGGGGTGTTTGTTTGCTTTGTGATGGACAGATTCAGGAAAACTGCATCCTAAAAGCTCTATGGCCTCGTCTGGAGGCTGTGGGGTTTTCACCCCCAGCCTTTGCCAGATCAATGCAGCAGCAGATCAGCCCACCATGGAGCTGCCCTTGATCCTGACAAGCACAGAGAAAAGAAAAATGTAAAAAGATGCAGGTTTGCAAGGGCACAACTCACCGTGTGCACCATGGGCAGGAATGAGAGGCTAGAACAGAGTAGGAGCATCTTCCACAGGCTACAACTCCGAGGGGGACACAATTTTTACCTGTTTTCAGCTGGAGTTTTCAGGGAGCAGCATTGGCAACACATCCCTGGCTGGGAAAGCAGCAGCCAGCCGGACCTGAGTGCCACAGCTCCGTCATCAGCAGTGATTAAGGAGACGTCTGAGCTGTCCTTCAGCACCAAGAGATAGCAGGGAAAATGCCTGTGGGAGAAGAAATGGGCTGGGCTGGTAACTCCAGACCTCTCCCGGAGGCTCCTGTTGGTGACTGACTCTTGGACAGGGAGTGTCCCATCCCCAGGCAGTGTCACCCTGGCTGCCATCCCTCCTCAAGCACCTTTGTGCTCCTGATTCCCAAGGGGATTTGTCTTGCAGGGCCCCTACAGGTGCTGGCAGGAGGGAGTCAGGAGCTGTTCCCACCTGTCAGGGCAGAGCAACTTAATGTCATTCAGAGCTGGGATCTCACCTCCAAATCCCTCCTTCCTTGACAAGAGCAAAAACCATCCACTCAAATCTTCAAACAGCAGTTCAAAGCCTTTACATCGCTCTCCAGATTAATTAGCAGCTAAATAATAATCCAGGATAAGTCTTACCAAGGCATGAGAACTACGAAATGGTCAGCAGTGATGTGCAGGATCCAAGGCAGGAGAAAGTTTCATGTTCCTGGTTAAGTCCAACATCTCCCAGGAAAATGCAGCCTCTTCCCATAACAAACAGCTTTGTCAAGAGTCAATCCTCACCAGAGGAGCATTTCAAAGCAAACTCACCTGGGGCAGAGGGGCTGTTTGCTTCACCTGTGTTAACCCTGGGCAGGGCAGCAGCAGAGTTCTGGTCACTGAGGGCCACCCCAAATTCCCACCAGTGGGTTGGAGAAAGCTTCTGGTGGGTCAGAGCTGCTGCAGGGGCAGGAGGCTCAGCAGAGGCATGGCCATGGCCTGAGGATGGACATGAAATACAGGAACACTGTGTCAGAGCTGGGAAATGCTCACATGCAAGCAGTGGCAGGAGGAGAAAGGATTGCCATTGCCTCATCCTGATGTGGGCACTGTGCCCAGGCAGCTCTGCACGGCTCAGAACCATGCTTTTCCTGCTCTGGACTCCCACCTGAGGCTCACATCCCACTCCCAGAGGCCACCACTGCAGGCCACAGCCCAAACCACAACTGGAAATCCAATCCCCACCAGCCTGGGAGTGCCATTCCTTTCCTACCAAACCCCCTTTTCCCAGGCACCTCTGACCTCTAGGAAGAATAACTAACTAACTAACTAACTAACTAACTAACTAACTAACTAACTAACTAACTAACTAACTAACTAACTAACCAACTAAATAAATAAATAAATAAATAAATAAATAAATAAATAAATAACTACCCCGTCTGCAGCAAGCTGGCTGCACCAGAACATTTCTTTCATAGAATGCATCATTTATTTTCAATTATCGTGGTGCTTTCCCCCCTCCTTGCGCCTCTCGCTGGTGGAAAGTTTGCAGAGTTACAAAAGAGCCTTGGCAGGAGCGGCGGCTCCAGAGAAGGGACAGATGGGGACAGCAGTGGCACCTGTCCCACGGAGGAGGCTGGCAGCCCGGCCGGGGCAGGGAGGAGGGAGGGACAGCCCGGGACTGGGGTCAGGCGAGGAGAGGTGTCCCGGCTGCCAGCTCACCTCCGGATTAACGCAGGAGGTGACAGCAGCGAGCGGAGCAGAGGCGGTGACAGGGACACGGCAGGGAGGGCACAAAGAGCGATGAGAGCAGTGCTAGGGGCGTCTCCTCCCTCCAGTGCCACCCTCCCAGCCCTTCCTCTCCTTTCCTCTCTCCTCCAGGGACCTGCTCTCGGTGCCTGGGTGAGCCAGAGCTGGGGGTTGCAGCCAAGTCAAGCTTTGGGTGACAGGTGACACCCAGCCCTGGCCTCTGGGGACACAGCTGGACACGGAGCTGGTAGCTGGAAACCCCCAGACCTCCAGGGGCTGCCCCTGAGGTGTTTGTGTGACAGCCTGTGCCACATCCCCAGCCCACAGGAGATGCTGAGCTGTGACCCAAGCACAGGATTCAGTGTCTTCACCTCACACTTGCACACCAAGCAGCTTTTTTTATTCCCAGGTGTGCCTCAGCCAAAGCCATTTCAAGATCTCCCACACGTCATGAAGGATTTTCTAATGGGGCACAGCAGACTCTAAGATTTATATCAAAAAAGGCCCAATTTATTGAATTAATGCTGCAGAGCAAAGCCATGGCTGCTTAACAACTGGAGTATCAGTATTTTACAGCAACATAACTAATAAGGCCATTAATACAAAGTGGGCTCACTCCTGACATTTATATCACTGTAAATCTCGCTCTCAGCACCAGAATTATTTATGCCATCCCAGGCACTCAAGAAGCGCTGTCATCCTTTATCAGGCTGAAAGATTTGAGCCAAGAAACAACGAATATAAACACAATAATAAAAAAAAAAAAAAAGCTGGAGCAGAGCTGGGACAGGTCCCTGATGCAGAGGTGGGGCTGTCCCTTGCTCCCCTGCAGGGATGGGACCCGGGGGCAGCTGTGAGCCCTCCGGGTCTCTGGGGGCTGAGCCCTTCCAGAATCCCTGGCTGCAGCTCCCCACATGCACCAGGTGTGCCCTGAGCAAGGAAAACTCAGATGGTTTCCACAGAATCATGGGATGGGCTGGAAAGGACTTTAAGGATCAAGCCGCCACGGGGCTGCTTTTGCTTCAGGGTGCACTGGGCGGAGAGCACAGACACCAATCCCACTGTCACAGATTTTAAATGGGGATTGTGGATGCAGCCAAGAAGACTGAAAACTGCACAGAGTGAGGAAGATCTAAACCCCTCCTTCCCCCACCAAAAAAAAAAACCAACAAAAAACCCAAACCAAAACATCCCCATCACTAACCAAGCACCTGGGAAACTGCAAATAGGAAGGAGGTGAGGGCAGGGGGTGGCAGAGCCGAGGAGCCCGACAGAGCTCACTGAGTACTAATTATTCCCGGCATTATCTGCGCAGACAGATAAGGTTTTCATTAATAAACTTGCGGGAGGTGGGGGAGGCAGAGAGAGCAGGAGCTGCCGCTGAGAGCCAGGCAAGAGCTGTGCCTGAGCCAGCAGCGGAATGCGGCCAGGACAGGCAGCAGTCGGGGGCAGCAGCGGTGGCACTGCGGGGACACGGGGACAGTAATTAGCTGACGAGCCTGTTCCTGCTCCGCATTGTTGTGCAGGCTGTCTCCTAATTCACAGCTCGCTGGAAATGAAATTGTTAGAGATCCTCCCTAGGCAGGGCCTTGTTAAACCCGCGGTCTGGAGAGATAAACCCCGGCCGGTGTGGGAGAAGCATCCCCACCCCACAGCCTCGCTGCACCAGCACCTCTCTGCCCTTCCCACACCCAAAGCCCTCTCCCTGTGGCTCGCTTCCCGGGAAATGCCTGGGAAATAGATCACTCTGACTCTGGAAAGGTGAGATAAATCTCCCAGGGACTGGGTGTCCCAGAGGATCAGAGCTGTGACAGCAAGAGGCCAGCAGGGGAGGTCAGCCCAGCACCAGCCCAGCAATTCATGTTTTAAATTCAGGTTACATCATGCAACACTGAAAAAGAGAGAAAAAATATCCCATCGCTAACTTTCTAGGATCTACTTTCTCATACCTTATCTCCCAACTTTTCTGTAAGCCAAATCCAACCTTTCCCCAGCTCTTCCAGGCAGCAGCAGCAATTTGCTCTGCTTGGCTGTAATTAGCTGCAAAACCACCTCAAAATTTGCCTGGTTGAAGAACATTTAAGGACTAAAAAAACCAAAAAAACAAAGGGAATGGAGCTGCAAGAAAGCAGCAAAATCCATCATAGCTAATTATTTACTCTTAATTGTCAAAAAAAAAAGAGAGGGATTGATGAAAGGAGTTGGTAAGCAGGACGATGGTGGGAGTGTTGTTGAAGGCAAGCAGTGCAGTGGGATCCAAAAGCAGGAATTTTCATAATCTATGGGCTCTTAATTATCTAAACTGAGGTCTCTTGGAGCTGCCTGAGTGAAAATTAATTAGTTTTCGAAATAATAGCTAAATTGATACTGGGAAGGAGTTTGGGTTCCAAAATAATGGCTGAAAATTAGCCAGCCTGTTTCTCCATTTCTCTCTGCCATGTTCAGGAGGACATTTGTCTCCGTTGCTTTTTCAGAAGAGGGCCATTAATCAAATCAGCAGATGGTTCTTCCCAAGCCTGGGGTGTTGCAGAAACACAAAAGGGAGGAGGAGGAAGCAATCACCAACAAGTGTTAGGGGAAAAAATCCCCCAGCCCAGTGATTAGCAACTCCAGAGTCCATTGCCCTTGAAAGAGCAGAAGCTGTTCAGCTGGAGTAACTCCTCTGGAGACAAGGAACGTCTCCCGTGACAGGCAGGCACCTCCAGGAAAGGGATTTGTCTGTCTTTAAAACAAATTACCTGCACTAATCCCAAATACCAGGATTTATGTCTCCTGGCTGACCCAGGTTTGATGTCCAGCTTGTCAGTGCCTGCTCAGCCTCTCACCCACGAGTGGGCCACACACATCAGACTCATCCCTGCACATCCTGGGGGTTTGTGTGCTGGCCTGTCCCCCTGCAGAGGTGCCACCCCAGCCTCCCCCAGCTGGCTGCACGTCCTACAGGAACAGCTCCATGCAGGAACCTCTCCTGTCAGCACTGGTGACAGCTCTGCTGTCACACATGGCCAGGACCATCCGAGGGGCTCAGGGGCTGTCAGATGAGCACACACACAAAATCAACAGCAGCTCCTCAAGAAAACCCCTCAGTGGTCCCTGCCTCTCTGGGATGGCATCAGCCACAAAGCACCCTCACAGAAGGTGCCCTCACAGGTGGGACACTGCTCCTGGAGGGTCCCTGCTGTCCCGGCTCATGTGGAAGCAGGTCCATGTTGCTGCACAGGCAGCTGAATGCTGCCCCATCCATCAGCAGCCGCTGCTCACAGAGCCCCTGGGCTCAGAGGAGCATCTGCTCCATTACACAAACACATGTGACATGTGTGAAACCCTTCACAGCGCTCACTGCTGCTCCTTGCCTCGGATTTATGGCACAATAAATAACGGGGCAGAGGCAGGCACCCATCCACTCTGCACTGTTTGTGCTGCTCCAACCCAGCCCTGCAGATCTCCTGCCAGGATGGCATCACCCCACACGTGGCTGAGGGACAGGAGGTCCTGCTCCCAAGGCTCCTTCCCTTTCCTGTTCAGCAGCACCAACAAAATCCATCCTTCCCTGCTGCTCATTCTCTTCTCACAGCCAAGGGAGGGGTATGTGTCTCCCTAAGGGATGGTGCTGCTCCTGCAGCATCTCCCAGAGCCCAAGCTCAAAGCTCAGAGCCTCTCCGTGAAGCTGACAGCCACACCAGGGTCACTGTTTAGTAAGAAATGACAAAAAGACAATCAGAAGGCTGAGTAGCATAAGCACAAGTCTTTACTTTGAACCACTTCTTTTATTACACTGGTCCAATACAGGTGGACTTGATTGGTCATTTAATCAATGCATTTCACACCTGATGGGCTAATTAACAAGATGCTCATTTATAAACAATAACAAGAAAACAGACATTAGAAAAACAACAACTGCAGGTTGTTTTTAATAATTGGACATCATTGTTTATCTCCAACTCCCTAAATTCTTCCAGGCCGATTCTGGGAAAACTTAGCTCATTTTCCCACTCTGACCAGGCTGTCATGTCCACAGCACAGGGGTGGCGAGAAGGCTCCTGGAGCCTATGGCCATGCTCAGGACCACCCACACTCTGTCATCCCCACCTTACACTGCCGAGCAGCAAGACCAGCCCTCAGCAGGACCAGGGCCCTCAGCAGGACCAGGGCCCTCAGCAGGACCGGCCCTTGGCAGGATCAGCCCTCAGCAGGATCAGCCCTCAGCAGGACCAGGGCCCTCAACAGGACTGGCCCGTGGCAGGATCAGCCCTCAGCAGGACCAGAGCCCTCAGCAGGACCAGAGCCCTCAGCAGGACCAGAGCCCTCAGCAGGACCAGGGCCCTCAGCAGGACCAGGGCCCTCAGCAGGACCAGGGCCCTCAGCAGGACCGGCCCTTGGCAGGATCAGCCCTCAGCAGGACTGGCCCTCAGCCTCCTGCAATTAAGACTGGGAGGGCATAGGAGAGGCCTATGATAAGGTTGATTAAGGTTGATTAAGAGAGGGTAGTTAGTCATGGGAGATGATTTAAGCTAGGGAGAGGATCCGAACCTCTGAGTTAAAGGACTTAAGCCTTTTGCATTTTCCAAGCTCTGCCACGCTAGCTGGAAAATGGATGTGGTGTGATAGCCTTTTGTAATTTAGTTGTTTTCATGACTTAAGGCGAAGGCTTGCTTGTGGTATTGGCCAGCAGGACCAGCCCTCAGCAGCACCGGGGCCCTCAGCAGGACCGGGGCCCTCAGCAGGACCAGCCCTCAGCAGGACCAGCCCTCAGCAGGACCGGGGCCCTCAGCCAGCTGTTTGGCCATGGAAGAGGAGGAGCAGCGCTCGCAGCAGAGCTCCTTTGGATAGGAGGGCACGGGGGCCATGCCCGCAGCAGGAGTGGGCACTCGGTTTATCAGCACGGCTCTCAGAGCCCCACCGGGCCCGGGCAGCAGCACAAACAGCTCATTAGTCACGGGCAGGCTCCTGCTGCTCTGCCAGCCCGGCTGAGGCGATCGCCACCAGCAGCGCATCAAAGGCAGGTGGGGACAGGAGGAGAGCGCACCTTGAGGCTGCTGGGCAGCATCAGCCTCGGCTCTGGGCTGGGTAACCTTGTGCTCGCCCGCTGCAATGCCTTAACTGGATTTATTGCTCTGCCATGGGCAAGAGAAGGCAAGTGGATACTGGATTCTTGGCCATTATTTTGATTTTTCATCCTTCACCTGCTGTGAATAAAAAAAAATGACAGTAAGAGCATCAGGCCCTCAGGCCAACACCCACTGCCATCCCCAGAGCAGAGCAGGAGCACCCATTGCTCACTGTGCCCTACATGGTCCACCAAGCCAGTGATTTATCCTGATTTATCCCCAGGGCCAAAAAGAAGGACGCTGGCCAGCAATCCTTAACCAAAATAGAGGTACCTCTGCCTCGAAGAAGGTCCAGGTTCTGTGCAGGAACCAGAAGTAGTTTCCTGGCTCAGGTGTTGTCAGCCTTGCTTGGATTGCCCTTGTTGCCAGAAACGCACACACTCAGCTGGGAAGATACTTGAGTTGCCAACTTTTGGGGTGTCTCTACCCAGAACAGAGGTGGAGGAGTGCCAAGGCCCCTGGGAAGAGCTGTGTGTCAGGAGCTGCAATGGGGCTGGCTTGCAGAGGCTTGGGGTGCACAGCACCCACATCTCCTCCTCCTCCAGTCAGGGCAGGCACGGCAGGCTGGGGAGCAGATCCAGCCCCTGGGCAGGATGCTGGGGCTTGGCTCCTTGCAGGTATCTCCATGTCTGGTGTTTCCAGCTCTCCTGTCCAGCCCCAGGCTCTCTGCCAGCACACACCCGCTCCTCTGGGCTCTGCAGCCCAGCTCACACGCTGGGGTGAGCTCATGGTCCCTCCTCCAGATTCCTCTCCAGCCACTTCCCAGCCCCAGGCACCGGGATGGTTTTTCGTCCCCTTTTTGCAAGGTGATTAAACGCTGCACTTGTAAAACACTTCATTCTGGGAAACAAATTATGCAAAACACACTCAGTGGGATCTCACACAAATTAATACAGCCGACAGTGGGGACTCTGCTCCCAGGATTTACTTCTGGGGACTGTGAGAAGCTGCCTGGCCAGGCTGCTCCAGCCTGGGAAAGGGTGTTCAGCACAGAGCTCTGCTCCATCTCAGCCCCCAGGCAGCTCCTCTGGGAAGGGCTGGCTGGTGGCACACGTGGCACAGGGACAGACTGGTTGGAAAGGATGAAAGTTTGACAGGAAAGTCTCACAGATATGTATGCTTGGCAGAAAGATCTCTGAATGTAGAACCTGAGAACAAAACAGAGATGGAAGCAAGTTTTGATATATATTTGATATGTGTAAATTGAGGATTGCTCAGCCAGCCTTACTGGACAGCTAAGAAAGCCAGGCTTATGTCGAGTTGGAAAGAGATTTTATGACTTAAAGCAAAGGATAAGCTGACCACAAACAAAAAGATGTTTTTACCAAGCAGAAAGCTACCCCAGGCAAACAAGATGTGTCGATGTGGCAAGTAGAAAAAAGGTCTAAGAATATTGCACTGCAAGAAAACTGAAAAACAACTTTAAGTTTAAACTGTACCATACTAACTCATGTGATTAGTAATGACCATAATGTGGTAATGATAGTAGTTATGATAGGCTGTAGGTAATAGTAAAGGTACTGATTGGTTGTTATGCATTAAGATGCACAGTGAAGAAAAGTATATAATGCATTGTAACCAAAATTAAAATGTCTTCAGGCTTGCCTGTAGCTGTGGCTGACAGCTGTAGCTCTGTCACCCATGACCCTGGACTGCTGTAACATCTTGGATACGATAAACTGCATTTTGAAGAGCCCCCTGTAGTCCTGCATCTCTTGTCTCAGGCTCTGACTCAGACTGGTCTGGAGGCTCAGCACATCTGCATCTCCTGGTGTTCCTTGTTTTAACCCTCACGTGGTTTTCTCAGAGCATTCTGCTGCTGCTGGCAGTGCTGCAGTACTGGTGCACCATGCTGGGATAAGAGCATCTGGGTGGATCTTCCCTCACTGTGTTTCCAAGCAGCTCCAGGGATGCTCTGCTTGCCCACAGCCTGGGACAGAGCTTTGCCAGCATGAGCCCTCGCTGGCCAGGCAGAGCTTTCCACATCTTGGGCCACTAATGATGGGCAGGGAGGCTGCTGAGCTGCAGACAGGCCCTGGCCATGGCAGGCATCACAGGATGGAGCTCACTCTCCTGGGGTGGCTCAGGGACGCTCCAGGGGAGAGGACTGCAGGCAGGCAACGTGCTGGGTTAGGAACAAATTCCATCCAATCTGGAGCCTACCTTGGGTAGGCATCATTGTTAAAAAGGGGAAAGAAAAAAGGGGAAGAAAAGAGAAATTAAGATTCCCTGCCCCCGAATTGCTGACTCACGAGTGACTCAGGGCTGAGTTTAGCTGAGGAGCTCTCACAGTGGGGTGAGCCCTGCTGGCCTCTCCTGAACCTTCTGATCAGACCTTCCAAGTAAACCCTTCCCCAGCTCAGGAGAGATCCCAGTCATGCTCCAAGGGGATTATGGAGCACCTCTGCAGGCTGGGACAAGCATGTGGACACCCTGAGGTGCACACACAGCTCTGCTGGGCATGCAGGACCTGGCAGGGAGACAGCACCCAGAGCATCACACCTGAGGAGTCACCATGGCAACAGGGAATTCCAACAGCAGGGAGGGGTAGGTCTGCACCGAGGGACCTGGGCACAAGGGGCTCCTCTGGTGGCACTGCCTGACACCAGTGGACAGACCCCAAATGGCCCTGCAAGTTGTTCCAACAGCTCAGCCTGGCCTGGGGAGTGGGGATGGGCCTGGGGAAGCACAGAGCTTCTCCCAGACCAATTTCCACAGCAAGGTGCCACGTTAAAGACTTTCTGATCAAAGAAAACTCCATTTCTAAGCCCTGATGGTATCAGCACCACAGCCTGACCCAGCTGGGAGCTGAGCTGGCTCAGTCACACCCGCTCCTGTCAGGTCAATCATTGCATAACCTCACACTAAACCTCCATCGAGCTCTTCCCAGGAGCCCAGCCCCAGAGCAGGGCTCAGGGCTCATCCAGAGAGCTGCTCCTCACTCCTTGCTCCTCTCCAGCCCCGGGCAGGAGCTGGGGGCCCTGCCTGCCCTGAGCCCCCCACACTCCCAAACTCTGCTGCCCTGGGCCATGGCAGGAATGGGGACAGATTCCCACAGGGTCACTGTCAAATGAGCTGAAGGCATCATCCCTTCTCCACAGAGAACACCACACACTCAGCTTTTCCAAGTTCAACAGCATTGCTGAGAGCTTTTTTCTTTCCCCCTTTCATTTTTCATATGCTAAAAATCAATTCCTCCTCCTCACTGCGAGTGATTCCACTGAAGTTTCCCATCCCATTGTTCCCTTCCCTTCCCAACTTCTGCATTTTCCAGGCTCTGTAATAGATGAAGTGATGCCCATTCCCTTTTTCTACCTATTTTTTCCACATTTTTGGCTCACGGTGGCCACTCTGGCCAGGAGACATGCTCTGGCTCTCACTTCCCTGGTTAGGGACATTCCCTTTCCAGCAGGCAGCTTCCAGGAAGCCCTGGGAGCCACAGAAAACTGGGGCAGTGCTGTGTTCATGCCTTCCTTTGCCATCCATCCAACCTCCCCTTTTATTTAGGGGTAGAGAAGGGACTGTGGCAGTGATTCAGCTGCTTCCTCCCAGTCTGGAGGGAGAGGGGGGCCCTGTACATCTGCAGAGGGGAGATAAGGGAATGGGGCACCTCCAGTGCCCGGGATCTTATTAAAGGAGAGCTGGCCGGAGATCCTATCTCTGCCCAGAAATATCTGTGACTTCACCCTCCACAAGCACACCAAGTGAGCAGGGTGAGCAGGCTGGGCACTGCTGTGGGGCAGGGAGCAAGGACAGGCTGCCCCCTCCCCAAGGGACCACGAGCCACCCTGTCCCCAGGGCTGGCCACAGTCACTGGTGACAGATCAGCCCCTGGCAGCTCGGAGCTGGCAGCTGCTCAAGCACTCAGCAGTGCCAGAGCTGGGGTTTGAACCTGCCAGCCCCTCGCTCACCCAAGGACATGGGGGACAGGGACAGCTCCAGGACAGCCATGGCACCTCCCAGCCCTGCAGCCCGGCTCAGCCAGCCCCAGCTCCCACTGCCAGCCCCGTGGGTGCAGCTGGTGAGCCATGCCCAGCGTTTTCCCAGCCTGTGCTGCTTCCCCAGAAGAGCAGAGCTGATTTGCCAAGGTTTGTTCCCACCTCTCTGTTCCATGGCAAAGGGAATTGGGCACCACAGCTCGCTCCAGCAAAGCCCAGAATGAGTTGCAGGCAGGTGAAGCTCAGATTTCCAGATCCTTCACCTCTGCCCTGACACCTGGGAGCCCGATTTGTCTCCAAACCATCACGTGCTGCTGGTTCCTCTCAGGGACAAGCACGAGGCAGGCAGCAGTGCAGGGAGGGAGCCCGGCCAACAAACACCACTTGTGCTGGGCACAGCCAAGAGGAACTGAGGGAAAGGACCCAGTGCCAGGGGCTCCTTTCTGCCAGGGCAAAGCTCACTCTGTCCCTGCAGCAGTTTGGCAAAGGGGTTGTGGAGGGCAGCAAGAGCCTCAGTGATGCTTGTGGAGCACAAACAGGAGCAAACAACAGCCAAACAGCCAAGCAGTCTTCTTGTCAGACTAAACACTACAAAAGCCACGTGAATAACCTCAGTAAATTCTCCCCACCCTTCAGAGGGGAGGGAAGGTGTGCAGCAGCCTGCTCTGAGCCCTCCTGGGAAGGCAGAGAGGATGCAGCTCCTCCCCAGGACCACTGGAAAAGCCTGTGCACAGCTCATGGCAATCCCTGAGTCACAGGGACCCTGGTGCCACCTCCCAGCTCCTCCTTCCCTGCACAGCATGCGCCCTTCCCACTGCTCTGGGGAAGGGGGACAAACACAGAGCCCCCACAGCCACAGGGCACGTGGGCAGAGTGTGACAGGGGAGGTTCTGCTCCAGGGGAAGCTTCCCAGCTTGGGAACCAGCTGTGCTGGCCAGCAGAGCTGTGGGAGAGGATGGCTGAGCTGGGGACACCTGAGGGAGCAGAACAGGCCAAGCACAGCAGCAGGGAAGGGGCACAAGCATGAGTGGAAGGAGTTCAGAGGAAGGAGCATTTCAGGGAGACACAAACAGCTGCCAGGAGCTCACAGAAACACAGGATGGATTGGCTGGGAACGGACCTTAAGGATCATCTGCTTCCAACCCTCCTGTCATGAGCAGGAACACCACAAGGAAACCAAGAGCAGCAAGATTTGGGGAAGTGAGCAGGCCCAGGTATGCCAAAGCAGCAAACTCCTGCTGTGTGTGAGCATCTCCAGCCCGGCCGTGCTGCACAAGGAGCAAAGTCCTGCTGTGTCCCAGGCGATGAAGGAGAGATGTAGGCGCACACCCTGCAGTGCTGTGCCCAAAGAGGGCACTGCTGGGCCACGTTCCTCCCCAGCATCCTCCCTTCCCACCCAGTGCCTTCCCAGCCCCAGGGGCTCACTGGGAGCAGGGCTCTCCTCTGCAGAGTTCAATGCTAACACCCCACCTCGAGGATTTCTTGAGGGAAAAATCATCTTAGCTCATGAGAAGGCTTTTTGTTTTTCTTTTTCTTCTGAGGTGTAGCAATTATATTAAATAAGAAGCTGTCACTGCAATGCCTGTCCTGCCTTCTGACAGCCTGCTCTTCTTCATGAGCTTAAGTGAAAAAACCACATACATCAGATGTGCTTTTCCTCCTATTCACATTTCTTTTTTGCCTTGACTCACCTGTAGGGAAGGCTCCAGGTTCATCCCACTGCTGAGGGTCCCCTGAGCTCCCCTGGAGCTGTCAGTCCCCAGGTGTGTCCCCAGCAGCTCCCTCTTTGCTCACACACCCTCGGGTGGCTTCTGCAGGGAAACATTTCTGATGAAATCTTGCTTGTCCAGGGAGAAAACCAGGGAGAAATAGGTTGGGAAGCCTGTTCTGCCAGAGAGCTGTCAGGGAAGGGAATGGCATTCCAGGCTGAGCTCTGCTCCGTGGGAGGAAAGGCTTCAAACAGCAATTAGCCTGCACTGCCATTTCCAGGGAAACAGCTCTTGGTGCTCCGGACAATGGGCTGCAGGAGGCAGGCAGGCTAAAAGCTCTAATTCTGGGAGGATATATTTAGGTGGGCTTTTTTCCTTTCAAAGGAAGGTAGGTTAGAAAGGCTCTGACTCCTTGAAATAGACGTTCCTTCCACAAGCAGCTCAGAGCCGTGTCAGGGCACTGGCTGTTCCCTTCCACCCCGCTGCTGGTGACAAACACCCAGCTGGGCTGGCTGGGAACTGCCCTGGGTCACAGCACAGGGCTGGAGGAAAAGGGTCTGGCTTCCCTTGGAGCTGTCACACCAAGAGGTTCTCTGCTGCTGCTCACCAGCTGTGTTATTTATTCTGTTAGCTGGGAAAGAGCGGTGTAAATGATCATTCAGTCTGGCTGAGTGCTGCACAATTCCACAGTGCCACAGCTCCAGGACGCTTGGGGTGCTCCTTCCTCTTCTCTGCCTTAACAGAAACACGTAAAATCTCAGCAGGAGCTGAGGAAATTGCCTTCCTTTATCCTGCCAGGGCCTCGCCCAGGCCAGCCGGGGAAGGGGAACACAAGGAACACTTCTGCAGGAGCAGAGCCCAGCAGTGAAGGAGTCAGCAGCCCCTTTGCCCTTCAAATTTCCATTTAATTTGCATTTTAAGTTTGGGGACTGCTGAACTCAAGCCCTACAAAGGGCAGGGGATGCTCCAGGGCCAGATTCCTGCTCTGCAGGTCAGCCATGGAAAGAGAAGAGAGGCTCCCTGCAGCCCCTCCTCACACATCATGGGGCATCACCAAGTGCTTGAGGAAGAGGTGAGGATCAAGAAACAAACCCAGGAACCCTCTGGCAGCATCCTGGTATGCTCAGCCTAGGAAGAAGGAGGTCACATTTCTCCATGGATACTTGGACAGGGATATTAAAGAGGATCATCCCAGCAGCAGGCAGTGGTCCAAACTCACTGTTTTCAGGCATTTCAGAAGCCAGTACTTGCCTGCACAAGCTCCCAGAAATTATCCCAACAGCACAGAGCTCACTGCAGCACCAGAGGCTCTTCCTCCAAGATCCTCCGTACCAAATGGCCCAGCAGCATTCCAGATGGCCAATCCATCCAGGCTCCCATCCCTACCTCCTCCTGGGAGCCTGGAACACTTCCTGTGCCCACAAACAGGAACTATGGATCAACTGGAGATGGTGGCTCAGTACAACTGCTTCCTTGGCAAGCTCAGCAGGGCTGAGGAGGAGCCTCTCAGGAGGCTGCTACAAGATAAAACCAGAATATTTTGCAGTCATTTGTCAAAGGCTGCAGGAAACACTGGAGTTTTGGCAGTGCCTCTGGTGCCAAACCAAAACCAGGACCTCACAGTCCTACACAAACACACTCAGCCCCAGCAGATCCCATCCCTTGGGAGGGGAAGGGGAGCAGCTCTGTTCCCCCACTTTCCAGGGGTCCTTGGGAAGCACAACAAGGTGAAGGCAGTGGTTTGGCACTTTGATGAACCTCCAGCTTATTTCCCTAAAGAGCCATCAGGGAGACTCCTGAAGGTGTTGCTGGTGTAGATGGCAAGACAACCCAGTGGCTGGAGCAGGGAGAGCTTCTCCACCCCCAAACCACAGGGGGCTGCTCCCCTCTCTCAACCCAGCCGCAGCGGAGACAAAATGGAGACAAAATTGGATGAAAAATCCTCCAGCTCATCCTGGAGGAGCCAGTGCCCCAGGAAAACAGCTCAGCCAGCCCTAGAGGAATTGGTCACACGTCAGCAGAGCTCGGATTCAGCACCTCTGCAGCTCTGAGCAGCAGGCTGTGCCAGGGAGAGAAGGGGAGGGCACAGCCTGGAGCCATCACGCTGCACAGATCCATCCCTGCTGCTGGTGGCCTCAAGCACAAGCGTGTGGGGTCTCACTGCTTTGGCCTCACTGATTTCCCTCAGCTCTGCCCTCACACCCACAGTCAGGTGCTTGGTCCAGCCTTGCAGGAGCTCTGGAGCAGGATGAGGACACCCATATCCTTCCAGGACAAATGAAAGGGAACCACTGAGACAGCAAAGGCATTGCCAAGAGGAGAGGATGGCACTGCTGCCCCTGGCCTGTCCCCATGCCCCAGGACAGGACCGCCTTCAGCAAAAGCTGGGCTGTCTGGGTGAGAATCAGCTCCTTCCTCAGCTCCTTGTATCCCATCAAAAAAGTTTTTTCCATTCAAGAGAGAGGGAGAAATGTGGGAAATGAATTTGTAGAGAATTCGCAAAGCCTGACAGAAGGCTCATGCAGTGTGCATCTGTATGCAAACTTTGAGATAAGAAATGCTGACTTAGAAATGCCATGGAATAGGACAGACATTGCTGAGAGAGAAATGGAACTAGAAACAAGTTTCAAAGGATGGCCCAGCTAATAAGACTGGATACTTTAGAGAAATAGAACTGTGAAAATTGTATTGTAGTGGGACCCACAAGGGGTAATTTTAGATGATTAGCTTTAAGGCATCTACAGCATGGCGTGGCTAAAGCTGATAGGCCAAGAAACACCTATAATGTTTTGTAATTAGGAGATAGTTGGCTTCTGATTGTGATGGTGTGAATTCTAACATCTGTATTGTCCCACCCTTCTCATGAGACTGAAAATGGAATAAAAGTTTTTAAAACACCTCTAAGTTGCCCCATCTCTGGGTCAGAAAAGGCCAAAATCCAACATCTCTGGGAGGCAGGGTGCACCCAGAGCCAGCCCTGGCTGCCACACTGAGGCTTCTCAAGGCTCTCAGCTCCCAGCCTGGAAAGCAAACTGCAGCAATTACCGGCGCTCGCTGCTGCAAACGGCAGCACTCTGTAAATAAATTACAGCTCGGAAATTAATAAGTGCTGCCTAATTGGGGTTTAGCATCTTAAATTCCTGAAAATCCTTGTAAGATGACAGAAAAGGAAGAAGGGAAGATATTTACTTGGCTGGAGAGCCCTAATCCAGCCCCAGCAGTAGGCAGGACACCCAAGGAGCTTCAGCCCTGCCTGTCAGGGGGTTTTTGTGCTCCAGCACCAGGATGTGTCTGTACATCCCAGGTCAGACCAATTTTACTCCTGGCAGCAGAGCAGCAGTGCTGCAAATGGCTTTAAAATACCAAGCTAGAGCTTCCAAAGCAGAGCACCAGGGATGAAGAGAGACCAAACCAGAGAGCAGCTGCCAAGCTGGGCCTTTGTACATGAGGCAGAGAACCCTCTGGCACTCAGCACTTGAGGAAGCTCAGTGTTCCTCTCCTCCTCCTGACAGCTCTTTGGTGCATCCCACCATCACCATGGTGAGAGCTGGATGAGCTTTGGTTACCTGGGAGCACTCAGAGCCTCTGGTGCTGTGTGGGGAAATAATTTTGCAGCCAAAATCCTGCACGGATTCCCAGCAGACGATTCCCCTGGCACCAGGCTGGCAGCTTCCTCTGGGCTGCCACCTCTGCCATGCCCAGTCTGCTCCACCCAGCCTCTGAGCAGTCTGTCCCTGTGCAGGGAGCAATGTGCTGCCCAGATCTGCCCCTTGCCTGCAGCACATGTGCACCTGTGCCTGATGAGAGGCAAGGCAGGGCCACGCTTCTGTGTGGTGCTGATGGTTTTGCTTTTCTTCAGATTTCTCCCAGCTGCCTCCCAGACACCCCAGGGTTCCCAAGGGGCTCTATGTCCCAGCCTATTGCTGGGAGATCAGGAGAAGAGAACTGGGATAAGAACTGGGATAAGTGTTTTCCAGAGCTCCAGCTCCCTGGGGCTGAGCCCTGAGGATCCCCCAGTGCCTGCTGGGCACACAGAACAGGCACTGCTGTGCAGCCACTGTCCCCCTCCCCACACACACACACAGCTGTCCTGAAGGTTAAAGCACTGATCCCCTTTCCTGCTGCCCACATCATTAACACATCCAGGTGAGCAGCAAACACAGCCCCTGCACTGGTTTTCCTCTCCACCAACCTCTGGGGCCCTGGCACAGGAAAACCTTAATGGATCCGACACAACTCCCAGCACAGAGCAGCTCCTCTGTTTGATGCAAAGTTTAATTTGATTTCTCACTTGAATAGCTGAGACATCCTTGATGCACATCCTTCAGCTCCTTCCAGATAAATCTGCTGCATACAATTAGCACCAGGAATCACCTGCATTTCACCAGCCTTCCCCTTCCCTCCTGCCTCCACCAGCACCTCCCAGGCTGCAGAGCAATCCCACTCCCACCTTTGGAAAAGATTTTCCATGGCATTTTCCCTCCTGTAGCAAGGGGGAAGATGGGGTTAAACACCTTTACTACATTACTGTAATCCAGGAGAGCTGCTGGAGGGGCAGAGGCCAAGGCAGGAGCTGCTGCAGCTGTCCCAGCTCAGTCTCCAGCTGCAATTCCTGCAGCAGCACAGCCCAGGCCAGCAGCATTCCCTGCTGCCCCAAGCCACTCTGCTCCTCCCCAAAAGCAGCTGCATTTCAGCAGGGCTTGGGGCAGCTGTGCAGCCCCTGGAGAGCTGTGGGAACAGTTCTGGGAACAGTGAGCAAATGCTGTGACTGCCAAGAAAATATGGGAAGCACAGGTGGGAACATGCTGTTCCTTTTTAGTATCATATAAAAGTCTGGAGGTTTTTCTGGCATCTGTTTTCAGGACAACCTGAAACTTCAGCCTACAATCCCCAGAGCCTGGGGAGCACAGAGCTGCTGAGCCAGGGTCACTGTTGGGGCAGGAGGGAGACCCACAGCTTTCCAAAGAGAGAAAGCTGAACAAGGAGAACAATGTTGGCCTGTACCAACCACAGTGATGCACAGGGAAAGGTCTCACCTGAGACTGGAGAGCCCCGACAGCCTCTGGCTGTTTTCTGTCTGGTTCAAAACTCACTGGTGAGCCAACTCGACTGAATCCATTCTCTTCCCAGAGCTCTGAAGCACAACAGTTGATTTAAAAACCTTACAGCAAACTGTTGGGGAGTGAAAAATGGATTTTCAGGCATTAAAGGACAGACCGAGGAGCAAACAGACACCTTTGATTGAGAAATCAATGCTGGGGTTTTACAGCACTTCACACTAAGCAGCAGCAGAGCCCAGCGTGTGCCTCATCCCTGCAGGGCAGGGGGGGAGAAACCAGCAGAAAGCAGAGAAATTAAACACTCTGAGGCTTCCCATAGCCTTACCAAAGCCAAATGTACCATGCTTTCAAAAGAGACCCTTCAGATCATAAACTGACAGTGAAAGGGTCCATGCCAGGCCTTTCAGGGGGTTTCACCTGGCTGCTCCCAAGGCTGAGGGCTGCTCTCTCCTCACCCCCTGCTAACCAAGACCGTGGTCCAGTGGCTGACATTCCTGCCTATAGCAGGGGGTTGGAGCTAAATGGCCTTTAAGGATCCTTCCAACCCCAACCATTCTGTGATTCTCTGATCTCTTCCAGCCCGGGGATCACCCAGGGCAGCACACAGGAGCTCCTGCTGCTCTGTCAACCAGCCATGGGTGCAAAAAAGGAAAAAAAAAAAAAAGAAAAAAAAGAAAAATATTAAAACAGAGCCTGGGATTGATGAAGATGCCAGAGGGAAGGAGCAAGTCACAAAGGGAAGAGGAGGAACAATCCCTGCCCCCAACAGGGATGTTACAAGCGAGAGAGACAAGCTGACAAATTAAAACAGACCACGAGAACCCCTGATATGTTTTAAAGTCTTCTCTCAGCTTTCTTCTTCTCTTTTGTATGTTGAAAATTCATCTTCAATTGCAATCTCAATGCCCCCAGAGGGAAAAGCAGCCTGGCATAAGGCAGACTTCCCTCTAGGCAATGTGAGTCTGTATTACCAGAGCAAAAAGCCTTTCATCTCAAAATCGTTCCCTTCCAGAGCACTTGACCCAAAAGGAAGTCTCCTTTATTTCTCTAAAAGTCACTTTCTCTCCCACATCCCATGGCCTCAGAAGGGAGCTGGGAGGAGCTCTCTGCCTTCCCCAGTGCCTGCTCAGAGCCTGGCAGTGCCTGCCCTGTGCCCCTCCAGCACCCACTGCTGCCAGAGCCCTGCTGGGCAGGGACAGCCCCTCCCTGCAGCACCAGGATGGCAACAGATCCCAGGGCCAGGAGCTTGGGGACACCACCAGAGAGCCCTGCCAGGCTCCCCAAGCCCCTTCTGCCCAGAGAGAGGGACAAAGGGGGACCTCCTCCAAGTGTTTCCACCCCTCAGCAAGAGCCAACACAGCAGGTGAAGCCATGACTGACTTGTTGTGAACACCGGAACTGTTTCTCCTCAGATGCTCGGAGCCAGGAGCCCTCCCTTTCCCAGCCAAGGCTGCATCCACAGCACCTGGGTGGTTCTGGACAGCTCAGGAGTGCCACCAGACACAGCAGATAGAAACCTGGGAGCTGCTGGTGCCCTGGGAGCTGTTGGGACTCCACGAGGAGCCAGCTGTGATCCCCCCTCCAGCAGTTCCCAGAGCTGGGAGAAAGTCCCAGTCCCTGAGCAAGCTGAAATGGAGAGGACAAGTGGCACCAGCAGCTCAGCAGGAGGGAGGGGAATGGCTGTTTGCCATGCCAGCAGGCAGCCAGAAGCTGGCATGGGTGAGACAAAGGCTCCTGGCTCCCACAGCCATCTGAGATGCAGGGACATTGCCACCATGGACAAGGATCTGTGCACCAAGGCTGCCAGCCCAGCTTCACCCTGTGCAGCTCTGCCCTGCCCTGCAGGACACCAAACCCCAGACACCTCCCACGTGGGACACAGCTCAGAAAGCAACCCTGGGTCAGAAAGCCCAAGCCCAGCACAAGTCACTGACTCCATGCTGAGTTTTGCCACGAATTTGCAGTGTAATGTCAGAAAGGACAGCAGGACCCACAAAATTACAGCACATTTCTGCCCCTCCAAGCTGAGAACCACCTGAATCCCAATGTGCTGGAAAAACCCAGGGACTGCTTGTGCAGAGCTCTGCAAATTCCATGTTTTTAAAGCAGCCCTTGGGGTTGTTTGAAGCTCCTGCTGTTGGGATCTCAGCAAGCAGCTCCTGAGCACGAGCTTTGCTTTCTCCTGAACACACAGACACGGGTCTGGGCTACTCACTGGGCTCAGCCATCCTGGAGGGAGCAGACTTATCAGGCAGGACTGGCAATAAAGATAACAGTGGTGGCGGTGATGGTTCCTCGAGCTGAATTGCTCTCAGTGCACCGAGGGAGTGACATGCAGTGCAAGATACCCACAGAGTTCTATAGAATAAACACAGCCTGCTTCAGTTCACACAAACCAGCCCCACAGAAACATTAAAATTCAACAGCAGGGCCATCAGCTGGTTCAGCTTGGGCTGATTTCTGCATGCCTTTGGTAGCATTTTTAGGGAGGCTCTTTCTGAGGCTCTTTTCTCCAGCTGACAACTCCCTCAGCCCCTCTTTTTCTGAGCACTCCAAGGAGAGTGAAATCCTTGAAGGAAAATAATTTCCAAACCTCTCAGAGATAAAAAACGTCCTATTAGTCTAATTTTTAGGATGCAGGGAGGAGAAAGCTTAAGCTAAACAAACTAGTGGAAAAAATGATTTATTAAAGTAGTTGGATGCTATCAGAGAAGCAAGCAATTTCCTGCAAGCACCATTCTACTGGAACAGATCTGTCTCACCTTCCTGGCAGTGTTCTCTCTGCCTGCCCTGCTCCCAGAGCAGCTCCAATGGTCTGATCCCCTTCAGTGACCCATTAGCAGCCACGGCACATTTGCCATTGTGTAAGTGGCAGCAGCAGCAAACACAACACTCTAAATAAATTTTCGGCAGCTACAGAGTGGTGTAATTAATCACAGGGTGTTTTACAGGCAGCAGGAGGCAGGGGAACGCTCGAGGCTGTGGGAGAAAAGGGACATCAGGGCCCCCTTCTGCTGCCTGTCCCCACCCTGCCCTGCCAGAGGCACACAGGAGCCAAGGGCTGAGGCCAGGCAGCAGCTGGAGCTGGAGTGGAGGTCAGGCTGTGTTTCACAGCTCCTCCCAGTTTGTGGGCTCCAGCAAGTGACTGTGTCCCCAGCCTGCTTCCTTTGGGCACATCCTTGATCAGCAGTTAAACAGCCCTGGCTGGCAGTGCCTGCAGAGGTGGAAAGTTAACCCTGCTCCAAGCCCACTCCCTGCATCTTCCCTTTCCCACATCCCTGAGCATCAAGACCTGCGGACACAGAGCAGGAGAAACAAGGAAGGAACAGCTTTAAACACCCTGAGCTGGATCCCTCCAGCTCCTCCCTCAGCACACAACAGCCCTCAGCCCTCACAGAATTCACAGAATGACCAGGTTGGAAGAGACCTTCAAGATCATGGAGTCCAACCCTGCCCCAACACCTCAACAAAACCCTGGCACCCAGTGCCACATCCAACCTTGTTTTAAACACCACCACCTCCCTGGGCAGACCATTCCAGAACTTTATCACCCTTTCTTTAAAAACTTTTTCCTAATATCCTATATTTAGGATATACAGGACCTATATTTCCCTTGGTGCAGCTGTGCCCTCTAGTTCTGTCAGTGCTGCCTGGAGAAAGAGCCCAACCCCACCTGGACTGAATACACAGAATGACTGGGTTGGAAGAGCATCAAGTCCAACCCAACCCTTTCCCTCCCTGCAGCCTCCTCCTGCAGTCCCAGACTGTGGGATGCTGCTGGCTCCTGCTGCCCACCCAGCAGCTGGGATTGCTGGAAAGCCTCCCAATCTCCTGAGAGCAGGACACAGCACGTGCTGCCAGGGTGCCTGGCTGCCTGGATCCCAAGGGCACCAGCAGAAGCAAATGGAATAGCCTGGCCCTGGAGAAACCTCACATAAACCTCACACCACGTCAGACACCTGTCAGGGACCCTTGAACTCACCAGGATGGCACAAATGGCAAGCTGGGAGCCTGCAGGACTTCTCCAGGAATGCCTTGGCCCTCTTCTCCTCCCATCCTCCCTCATCCAAGGACAGTGGCCCACATGGAGGTGTCCTCCTGCTTCAGAGGGCACTGCCCTCACTTGTAGAGACAGACAAAAAAGCAGGTTTTGTTTCCTGATGCTGAACAGGAAACTGAAGTCCTGAAGGCTGTGGTGGAGTTGGAGTGGTCAGCATTCACCCTGAGCTCTGAAATCAACCCACCTGAGACAATCCTCCTCTTTCTCCCTTGCTTCGGCCCCACTCCCTGCTCTCTTCTGAAGTCTGGCATCCCTCCTGCTCTGACTGGCTGCTGTCTCTGAGCAGCACCAAAGCACTGCTGAGCAGAAAGGAAAAAAATATTTTTATATATATATATATATATATATATGTATATACAGCAGCCTTTAAGCCATGCTTTTAATATTTCATCTTTATTTTTCTGCCAGAAGAAAGGAAATTCCTTATTCTGGCTGGGCTGCAGCCTCACCACCACAGCCCTGAGCCTCAGACAGCCCTGGCTGCCAGCTCCTCCAGGCAGACAGAGAGTGCCAGGCTCATCTCCCACCCACCCAGACCTTTCTGCTCCATCATTCCCTGGTGCCACTCAGGAGGTGGCACTGAGGGGGCAGGGGGGGCTGGGCAGCCTCAGAGCTACAGAATTCAAGACGTGGCAGAGAATCCCTGCACTGAGCTCCAAAGGCCACTCAGAGGCCTCCATGGACTAATTCTGGTGGAAATGATCCAGAAAAGGTGGCAGGTCAAGAGGCACTGGGTCACCCTGAGGGACACCTGCCAATCCCTGCCACCACACTCTGTGTCAGAGCCAACTGCCATCCCACCCTCACACCAGCTATCCATCAAGCATCGTGTGTGTCAAGCCAGCTTTTATTTTTAAATTTAATGTCTGTAAAGAATTTTGGCTTTAAATTATTCCGCAGCCTCCCTCGGTTTGGCGGCGCTTCCCCGTCTAGACAGAACAATCTTGTTGTCAGTGAAACAGATTCGCCCTGACATCCCTGCCGAGATGTTGCTGCTGTTTTGTGGAAAGGAAAGAGGCTAAAAAGCTCATTCTTTACAGTTTGGAGATGTGATTCCTGTCCATTCAACTTCAAACAAACACCTCAATAAATAATCCCGCTGTCTTGGGTTTGATCTCTCTGTGTTAGGCAGTGCAGGATGGCTCAGCAGCAGTGGGATCCTCCCTCTCCCACTGCTGCTCCTTCCTGGGAGCCAGGGATTCCCACCTCTCCCGTCCTTCCAAACCCACCTGCTTTGGCTGCAGAGCAAGGACTGCAGTGTGGAGATCCCTGTGGCAACACAGTCCCTGCTCCCCAGCACTGACCTGGATCCTCTGTGGCTGCAGGACAAGTCCTGGATGGCTGCATGGGAGATGCAGGAGAGACATTAAACCAAGTCAAAATATACCTTGCACACCAGATTCATTGCCAAGGCTCTGCCAGCATGAAAGGCTACAAATACTTTCTTTAAAATTAAAAAAAGTGCTTTTCCCCCTTGTTCACCGTGGCAAAGATAAACCAGACTGAGTGTTCAGCAGCACCTCGTGTCAGCCTGTGGAACTTGGAGAGAGAACACAGCCTGATCCAGCCAAAAATAACATTGTTCTCCTTTTGCTCTGCCGGTGACACATCCGTGCTGCCTGCAGTCAGAAGTGACAAGTATCAGCTGGGCACCTTTCCATCTCCTCTCCTGGTAAGACAGCCTCCCACATGGCAGCAGGGAGGTGATCTCCACCTTGTGTGGGGCTTTCCCTGCCCAGGCATCACCCAGGGGAGAGGCACAGCCCCAGAGCTCAGCCCCTGAGGAGCTGCACACACACAGAGTCACACAGGAACTGAGGGGCAAGAGCTCAGCCCCAGGGATGCTTCTCAAGGGTGCCTGTGGCCAGGGGGCTGGAGAGGAGCTGAACTGGGGTATTTCCTGAGACCCCTGTCGTTGGAAGGAAGGAATGATGAATTTGACTCCATGTTTTTAGAAGGCTAATTTATTATTTCATGATATGATATGATATATGATATTACATTATGCTATACTAAAACTATATAAAGAATAGAGAAAGGATACTTACAGAAGGCTAAAAGATGCTAAAGGAAAACTCGTGACTCCTTCCAGAGTCCTGACCCAGCCTGACTGTGATTGGTCATGAAGTCAAACAATTCACATGTTGGATAAACAATCTCCAACTACATTCCAAAGCAGCAAAACACAGGAGAAGCAAATGAGATAATATTGTTTTCCTTTTTCTGTGAGGCTGCTCAGCTTCCTAGGAGAAAATCCTGGGCAAAGAGATTTTTCAGAAAATGTGACAGTGACACTGAACACAACATCACACACACCTATAGGGTGAGAAAAGGTTCCATTAGCTGATTTCATTCCTGAAATGCCTCTGGAGCTCCAGGAGGTGTCCTGCTCAAAGCAGACTGGATCAGCCCCCCGGTTAACATTTAATTCCACACAGTAAATCAGGTGCAAAAGCACCATGCACAGGAGGAGACACTCACCTCTAAATAGCCAAGCAGAAAAAATGCCTCTCGATATTCAAATGGAAGAAATGCAGTCGTGAAGCAAAAAGGGCTCTCTGTGCTCTTTGCTCAGGCACCCACATCCAGCAGTGCAATTGGAAGAGCTACAGCAGGAAAAGCTTCTGGGCAGCTCCACACCTGCTTCCCCCTCTTCACGTGAAGTACAACCTCGTGAATTCATCCCTGTCCGACCTCCGTGGAGACACAGAAGTTTCCTTCCCCCAGCTCTGCCTCTGTCCCACAGGGAACAGCAATCCTGGCAGCCCCCAGCACACCCACCCCAGGCAGAGCAGATGGCCCCAGGATGCAGAGAGGCAGAGCGGGGGAAGATCCCACCAACCATCCCAGAGATGCCGTGCAGAGCCAGCCCCAAGGACTGACTGTACCAGGGAAACAGCACCAGGAAGGCACAGCAAAGGCACAGCAGATGGATGTGGCCTTTCCTGGGAGCATGGAGACCATCCCACACAGCACAGAGCCCAGGTGTCACTGTCATGTTTTCTGCAAAATCTTCTTTGCCCAGGATTCTTCCCCTGAGAAGCTGAGAAGCCTCAGAGAGAAATGAAAACAATCATTATCTGATTGCTTCTCCTGGTTTCATGTGAATTGTTTTAACTTAATGACCAAACACATCCAGCTGTGTTGGGACTCTGGAAGAGGGAGTCATGAGTTTGTGTTATCATTCTTGTTAAGCCTTCTGTCTCTATCCTTTCAATGATATGATATGATATGATATGATATGATAATATGTCTTCTGAGAACATGAAGTCAGGTTAATCTCTTCCCTCATCCTGGGGACCCCAACAAAGACCACACCCAGGGATGGCTGAGACACCTGTGGTGTTTGTGAGGTCCCCAGGGTGAGGTGAGAGATGAGAATCTGACTCCATATTCTCAGAAGGCAGATTTATTATGATATGATATTAATACTATACTAAAACTATACTAAAGAAAGAGAAGGATCCATCAGAAGGCTTAACAAGAATGATAATGAAAAACTCGTGACTGACCGACCCCTCAGAGTCCAACACAGCTGATGGTAATTGGTCATTAATTAAAAACAATTCACATGTTTGGATAAACAATCTCCAGAGCAGCAAAACATGGAGAAGCTGAGACTTCTCATCTTCCCAGGAGAAGAAATCCTGGTGAAGGGATTTTTCAGGAAATATGACAGTGACAAGCACCCTGCAGCAGAGAGCCCAGGGATGGCTGCGAGCATCCTGCAGCAGCCCTCTCTGCCTCTCCCTTCACCCACAGCAGCATTGCACCAGCTCATTAATTCTGTCAGGTTTTGCCCAGATCTGGGGAAACAGCAATTGCTCCTTTGAGGTGCCTTGAGCGCCTGCTCTCTGTGTTGATGGAGGGCTGAGAAAAGTGCTCTCCTCGGCCCCTGCAGCTGCAGCAGCCCTGCTGATGCCCAGATCAATGATAAATGGAGTTACAGCTCCAGCGGAGTGTTTGCTGTCCTCCCGGGATGGAGGTGTTAATGCATGGGCAGAGCTGGCAGAGTGGAGTGCTGGAAACGATGCAGGAAGCTCATTAGCACATCCTTAATAGCCCTGAAATTGCTGTGAGGGCCTCTGGCAGCTCTCCTCCCCCTGGGTCTGGGGGAGCCAGTGTCGGGGCACCTCCACCCCGGCCACTCCCAAGGGGAACAGACTGGCTCAGCTCAGCACATCTGCTCCAAATCCAATGGCTCTGGCATCAGGCACCCAGATTTCACCGCTGCACGCTGCTGCTGCCCTCTGTGAGGAGAGGCACACTGTGCCTCAGTTTCCCTGCCTGTGTGGAAGAGCTGTGACACCTTCCAGCCACCTCGGTGAGTATCTCCTGCTCTTAATTCTTGCTCTGCCCTCATGGAGCTTCAGAGATACATTTGGGGGGAATTTTCAGGCAGTTCAGAGGTGCTGCCTGAATTCCCAAGGTCACCCAAAGGACACCAACACAGAATCCCAGAACGGTTTGGGTAGGGAGGGACCATAAAGCTCCTCTCCCTGCAGGGACACCTTCCAGCAGAGCAGCTTGCTCCAAGCCCACCCAGCCTGGTGGATGGGTGACACCCCCTGGGCGTCCCGGTGCTCCCTCAAGGGAGAGATGGATGTGGACACTGCTCCAGGCAGGTCTGGTCCAGCACACACTGAACCAGCTCAAGGCACAGGCTGCCTCAAAGGAGCAACTCTGGTTTCCGGAGCTGGGGAAAGCCTTCTCTCTGAATGAACCAGCTGGTCAAACGCCACTCCTGGGCAAGAAGGGGGCATGGGGCAGGAGCAGGTCCCGTATCCCACCTTTAGGTGCTGCACCACAGTTCCACTTTTCATGGCACCTGCACTGAAGGGATTCCATGACTCCTGAGAAATGCCGAGCCAAGAAGCTTTTAAGAACTCCTAAACTGCCTTTTTAAGAGGCAGGGCACATGTGCAACTAATCCAGTCTAAAAACTAATGATTTAATTTACCTTTTGAGAAGCAAACCAGCATAAATTAATATCTCCCAGTAGTATAACATAAGCATGTTTTATCTAGAGATTATGTTGATTAAATCATCAAGTGCCATAATCTTCCCTTCATACCTCAATAAGTTGGAGGGGAAAAAAATCCCTAAAAACGTAGATACAGCTTTCTAAACCACAGGAGGGAAGAAGTGCATGTTCAACTCCAAGCAGTTTCTGGCTCAGCAGAGCGTGCACAGGAGACTCCCCACCCTGGAAGGAGCTGCTCCAGCTGGTGTGGTACCAAGAGGTAAAATTTTAAAATAAAAATAATAATAAGAAGAATAAAAAAATAAAAGCTCCGTGTTCCTCATGGAAGAGGTGCCAGGAGATGGAGGAGCTCCGAGGCAGCACACGAGTTGCACTTCTGGGGTTTCACTCTGCAAATGGACCCGAGCAGGTCAGGTCTGGCTCCTCCAGGCCGTGTATCTGCTTTCAGGATACAAGACACCAGGGCCATTTAGTCATGCGAGCTGGAAATTCCAGTGCCTCAGCAGAGGGGGAAAGCACAGAATCCTCTTTAAACCATCTCCCTGCCGCCTGCCTGATCTCATTTGTGCTTGTTCCCACTCACCTTGGCTGAAGGACTAAACCACCCACCCTGATGAATCAACAAGACCTACCTGGACTTTTCCCACCTGCCGCGGGTGGTTTTTCAGACAAAGCCGGTTCCTGCGGGCCTCAGCTGCAAACTGTCTCCAGGTAATCATGGCCAGGCACTTGAGCTTGAATGGCTTTGTGTGCTGGCTGTTTGGATTGCTGGAGAGCCCTTGGGCCGGGCACTTCAGACGCACAACACCTTTTATTCAGAGCCAATGCAGAACCTCAGGCGGGTTTCAAAGCTTTTCTGGAGAAGGAGCTTGTTAAGAGGAGGTGTCCAAGGCCAAAACAACATCTCCCACAACAGAAAGTCCCTCCCATGAAACAGCAAACTCTAAACGCTGCTGGTTGCCGACACCAGCAGCAGGTCTCCAGCAAGAAACCTGGATTTACAAGGTCAAACCTCAATGTGAGCAATGCAGACCCACCCTCCTAGTCCCCCCCCTCAGTGCTTATGAAATAAGTGGATTTTGTAAAGACAGGCAATTAACAGGTGTTGTTTTATTTGGTTTATTTGCAAGTTGGGACAAACAGCAAAAAGCAGTTTGCAGCACAGCTCTGTGCCTGTTTCCTCACAAACAGGGTAATTTCTCCACTTTTGTAAGAGCTGGAGAGCCTTCAGAAGAGAAAGGGCATTATTTCAAAAAGCATTTTAAAGCCAACATGAAGTTGTCAAGAGGAACACTCTGCTCAGTGTCTGAGGCAGAAAACACAGCTCCATCCAAACACTCTGTCCCTGGTAGGAAAAATACACATTGTAAAGGATCCATTTTCAGGCCCTGAAAGGAGGCACTTTCTAAACACAGGATTTTCCTCAGAGAGGAGACACTGTGTGCTGACTTGCAGCACTACAGATGTGGAAGCTTCAAGAAGTTTCCTGACTTTTTTTTTCTTTTTTTTTTTTTTATAATTTCTAATTACTAATTGTGGTCCTGCAAACCTTCCTGATGGTTCAGAGACTAGAGGGGGGTTGTGTTTCCTTCCATGAGCACCATTAAACTAAAACTCACCCCAAGCCCTTTTCCCCCTTAGGAGCAAGCCTCCAAGTCTTACTGACTTCCCTAAAATGATCCAGGCAGAGGAGTATAATTTAGGAACAATTCTTCACCTCCTTCTGCTGCTGTTTTACAGTAGAAATAACCTATCTGACCCTCTCCCTCTGAGAGTGTCTCTGCCTGTCCAGCATTTCCCTTCTAGGCTTTATAACCTCTTCAGTTCAATTATAGGGGCCCCCAAAAGCCTGGGGACTCCATTACTCCTAAATGAAACATCTTCAAAGACATTAATGCCACTTGTCTTCTACAGGACCCTCATTCCAGACAAGCCTGACATTTTGACAGATCCTCACGCTCTTTTTCACCGAGGATATGCACCGTTACACAAGGTTAATTTTTTCAGGATTGATAGAAAATCTCTTCCTCTAGGTAAACATAAGACAAACATCTACACACTGTGTGGAATTACATGTCAAGCCACTCGGTAAAACCAGCTTATCTGCCAGGAACAAGCCTGACAAATCCTCGGTACAGATGTCTTTCTTTCCCCACTTTAAATTGCACACAGAGGCCTCAGAGTTCAGAGGGAGGGAGAAGGTTCCCCTCATTGATCATCCCCATCCTGCCTGTGCTCCCACCTCCCTGCTGAGCCAGCTGCCTTTGGACAGGAGGATTTGGAGAAGCTATCCAGAGGAAAGCCTTACAAAAAACAAAACAAAGCAAAACAAACACGACAGGGAGGTTGCCTGACCTCTCCCCTCCTTCCTGTCTGCTGGGAGTGATGCTGTCTGCAAATGGCACCTGTGCCACGTGTCTCCCTGGCAGAGCCCATGGCAGAGGATGCTCAGCTGCCCAGTGACAGTGGCCAGCAGAGCTTTGTCACTCTGCTGCTGCTCATTCCCCAGGAGGAAATTCAACTGAGGGTGTTGCTCCTTACAGACCTGACCTACAAGCATTTGCTTTTTGGTTTTTGAATATAGTCCTCTCTCCCCCCGAGCTGAGGGGAGAAATCTTCCACAACAGATCAAAGCCACAGATGTCATGCAGTTTCTCTTCCTCTCCTTTTGCAATGCTTTAGCTGCTCGATGCCCTGAGGGAGCCAAAGGTGGCAGGGAGAAAGCCCTTGATCCCTTCAGGGTGGATTTATTGCCTTTAGCTAATGAGTTCCACCTTGGAGAGGGAGATCCTCCTTTCCAAGGGCCACGGGTCCTCTCTGAGCTTCACCTAGAATCTGTATGGACATTGCCATTCCACACTCCACATCCTGGACAAACAAATGATTAATTATCCCCAGGGAGCTGCCATCTGCCAGCACTTGCTCTGGGGTGGATGTGATTAACAGAACATCCCCTGATCTGCACCAACTGCCAAGGAAAACGTGCTCTCGTCCACTGGTTTGTGCGACCAGCTTCTCACACTCAACTACCAAATGTAGCTGGTGATCCAGAAATCAGCCAGTGACCTGCTCCAGAGGGAGCCTTGGCCTGCCCAGCTGCAGGGAGAAGGGCCAAGAGTGTGACACCCAAGAGATGACGCGCTCAGAGGTGTGGGTGAAGCTCTGACATAGCCAAAACCCTACTCAAAGCCTTAAGGAAGGTTAAGTTGCCCTCAAGCCCAGAGCAAAAGCTAAGTTGAGGAAGGAGAATGTAATTTCCAGCTGAGATCCAGAGCCAGCTCTCAGCCTTTGGCTGATCACTGCTCTCCAGTGCCTCAGCCTCCCCAAATGAGTCATCGTGTTTGTTCTCATTTACTTCTCTCTGTAGAAACCTTTGAGATTCGTATTTCAAAACCACTACGGGGGTAAAATCAGCGGCGAAACAGGCAGCAGAGCCCCAGCAGGAAAGGAGGATGGATGCTCGGCTGGCTCCTCCCGCCCGCCCTGCTCAGCAGCAGCGGCGATTGCCACAGCAACAGGAAAGAGGAGAAAAGTGCTCCTATAGAAGGGATTCAGTTGCTTTTAAGTGGATGAACATGGGAGAGTTTGTTTATAAACGTCAAGAGCGGGTCGGTGTGAAGCTGGAAACGCGGGAGGAGTTTGGCTCGGGGGTGGAGGATGGGAACACCTGAGGGGATGGAGGGGATGGGACACCCGAGCCAGGTGTGGATCGGAGCCCTGCAGAGTCTCAGCGCTCAGGGAACCTTGTCACTAATGCACACAGAGCTGTGGCTGCTCACCCCCTCTGTCCCCAAACGCCACCACAGGGCTGAGCTATGGTGATCTGCTGTCCCAAAATGAGATCCCGGTGCTGGAGTCCCACCCCACCGTCAGCCGAGCCGTGTGAGCAGACGGGAACAGGGGCAGGAAGGCCGAGCAGGAGCCTGTGCTCCGCCCCAAAGCCATTTGCGAGGCTCATTAAGCCAGTTAATGGCTGCCGAATTTCATCTGTAACAGCGACCCGGGGGACCCGAGCTCTGGCTGGGGCACTGAGGGACACGTCAGCCAGGCCATGCCAGGGGGGAGATCCCAAAACCACAGATGGTAAAAATCCCAATTTTCGATGGGCAGCGAGGCTCTCCATGTGCTCTGATGATGGTGATGATGGCTGGGTTAAACTCCCAGGCAGCAAAGCTCGCCCTCACGGCCTGCCTTCCAGCAGGACCTCGGGACATGTCTGCTCCCAAAGGAGACGGTGGGGGAAGCAGGGTGAAAGCCAAAGCAGCCCCTTGAACAGTCCCATTTTTGAGATTGTCCCTGCAGCCCCTTTGCAGCACACTCAGCTCGCTGAGGGAACAAGTGACAGGCAGGGAGGAAGGCTGGGACACCTCCGGGTCAGTGACATGCCATGTACCCAGAGCCTGCCTGGCCCTGCAGCACATTCCCCTTCATCTGAGACACCACATCCACCGAGGCCAGGTACTTGGCAATAAAAGGCTGCAGAAACAGTGAAAAGGTTGACTATGACACATTAATTAAACGTAGCAATGCCTCAGAATTTACCTGAATCTGCAGCACCACCATGGAGCAGGGTGTGTAACACGGCATGGTTGGGTGCTGAAGGAGAGGCCTGGTGCCTCTGCTCGGCTGGCTGGCTGCAGCCATTAATTACAGCCCCATTAGGGAGGCAGGAAATGCTCCCACCAGCAGCACCTTCCTGCTCTGTCATTCAGGCCAGGAACATGACAGATCGAGCAGAGCTGAGGCATAATCGAGATGGAGCACCTGCCAGGCAGGATGGATGCTCTCTGTGGGGGTTATTGATACCTTTGCTTGGGTGACAAGATAAAGAGGCACTGCAGGCCTCAGGAAGGCCACAGCCAGTGTTTGAGGCTGTTCACATCCATTTCAAGGCACATGGATGAGATTCCCCCAGGGAATCGGCACTGGGGGAGCAGAGGCTGGCAGGAGCCAGCCCAGCACATCCTGCTGCATCCCTCATGGGATTTCAGAGCACACAAAACCTTCAGATTTCTCTGAGAAAGCCAGATCAGCACTGAGAGGTGCTCAGCCCTGCTCACTGCTCCAGAGATTCCTCGCTGCACTGGGCAGGCCCTGGCACAGATTCCCAGGGAAGCCCTGGCAGTGTCCAAAGCCAGGTGGGACATTGGGGCTTGAAGCACCCTGAGACAGTGGAAGGTGTCCCTGCCCATGGCAGGAGTTGGAAGATGATCTTTAAGGTCTCTTCCAACCCAAACCATTCTGTGATTCCATGATTCCCTCCAAGGACAGTCCAGGATCTGCCTTCCACGCCCCACCTGCCTTGCCCAGACACCACCCAGGCAGCCCAGGTATGAGAGCACCAACACTGTAGCTTTGCAGCCCAAAATATCTGCTAAATACCCCCTTCATAGCACCTGGACATGGCAGAGAAGCACCTCTGTCTACTCAGATTAAATCCTCCTGGAGCAAAGCCCTGCTGTGGCAGAGCCTCTCACTGGATTGCCACCAATTGTCCCTTCCTTGGAACAGAGAAAGGTTTATCATCTTCAGGGGAGAGACACTGTATTTCTGTATTTCACCCAGACTTTCAAAGCTCTTCCCAAAACTGTTATTTCACTGAAAGAGGAAACAAATCCATAGTTCTGAATTCTCTCAGGGAAGAAGGAGACCAAGAGGCTGAGGCAGGGCTGGTAACAACCCTGCCATGTTTTATTTCCCTTTCCTGGACTGCAAAACTCCAGGCTTGGTCCAAAATGAGACCTAATCAATATTCTAATGCTGAGATCCCATTACAGACTGAGCACCCCAGCTTCCAGGTCAAACTCTCCTTCGTGTCTCAGTTTTCCACACAGCCTTGAACCAATTGTTTTAGCAATTTCCAATCTCAATGGATGAGATTTTTACGACCCCAGAAATCCTTTCCAACAGAATCTTTGTCTTCTGCTTTTCCACTCATTTTCTGCAACTGCTTTACATGATTTAGCACCATCAGTATTCAGAGCCTTCCCCATTATGTGATGCCTCATGATGTGTGAGGTTTGGAATGTTTCTTCTCTAATCACATCAGAAAAAAAGATATTCCTGTGGCCATTAGGAAGTGTTTGTAAATTTTACATCAGGGGCAAAAGGCTATTTCTTCTCCAGAATGAGTAATTTTTCAGTGTTAACAGGAACTTGACATGATCAGCAGCTGCCTTCAACTGTGTGACAGAAATCAATCATTTATCAAACACTCTGGGAAAAAAAAAGGTAAAAGCCCAAAACAAACAAACAACTTGACTTACCTCCTCATTTAATGATGGAAGCAGACATCCATGTGTCCTGAGCCTGTCCTCCAAACCTATGTGAGCCAGTGGCACCAGACTGTTCACTTAAAAACCCTTCAGTCACCAATTCCAAACAGGATTGAAACCACCAAGCAGAAACCTTGACTGAAGATACCAATTTTCCCCCTGGATTTGCATTTGTAGTTATTTTTTGTTAAAGCTTGTTAGCTGTCATGACCTGGGCTGGCCATTAAACCTGCAGAGATCTGCAGGCAGTGACCACCCTCCAAAGAATCCTAAATTCAATAAAAATAAGGAGCCTTAATAAAGTGAAATGAAAAATGTACATTTCATCATTATTCTGCCTTTTTTTCCTCCCCTCTCAGGATTCAGGGCAGAACATGGGGATGCAAATTAGAACTAAATGAAAAATGACAAAGCTACCTGAGGCATCCAGAGAACTGATAGCTTTCAAATGTGAGATTGATGGAATAAATCAGCAGCTGCTTCCTGTGGGTTACAGCTCTCGGTTCCAAAGCCCTACAAATGCCTGGCTTTGCTCAGAGCATTGCTATTTTAGAACCAAAGGCTTAAATAACTCTTCCTGTGCTGCTGTTCAGCATTTTAATTATGTGAGGGGAGGTGAGACACCCATCCTGTTTAGATATACACCATGGAGAATATTTAGCATTTCTGTTGTCACCTAAATGTTATTTTAATGTTGGTCCCAAGGCTTCTTTGAGGCACTCTCCCCATTCTGCTTATTTATTAGCATCACATTGGAGGAAAAAAAAAACCCTCCCAAATATTTTGGGGAGAGGGTTTTGGTTTTCATAAACCCAAGCTGTTCTTCATGCCTATTTAAAAATTGAAATCAATATTTTACAGAAAGGCAGTCTTGCTTAAAAAGGAGGAATCTAAATAAACAGAATTACTCCACTGTAAAGTGATAGGCACTTAAGTATTACAAGATGTTTTGGCATCCCCTAAGTTTGAGCTGATGTCAAATATTAATGGAGTTTCTCACATTCAGCAAAACATTACAATAGTGGAATTCTTTAACTATTTGAAATTTGAGGTTTCAGTGACAACAGGTTTTCAATAAATCATAGAAAAATAGAAACATGCATTTTTGTGTTTTCTAAATACTTCACTGTGTATTAAATTCTTAGCTTTAGGATTGGACAAACTAAAAATAGTAACAGCAAACCTGAGACACCCATTCAGAATTTCTGAATATTTCAGTGTTTGCTTCTGTGGAACAAGAACACAAATGCTGCTTTTCCTTTTTTCTAAAGGAGGAAGAACCTCAGTTATCCACAAAGCTATTCCTTGCTCTTTTAGCCTTTATTTTCTTTAAGTTCCCCAGAAATTTACAAAAAACAAGGCAAACAATTAGTGCTTCTGTCATTAAATCCCTTTGTCTCTTTACAAAATTCCAGGCAGAGCACATAAACTAAAAAGCCAATTTTGTATATTAGCATTTGTCCTTGGAAAAAGCCTCTTTGGAAACCTTTCTGTTGAGAATGATGTCAAAAAACCCCTGGAAGTTGACTCCCTGATCTGGCCTCCTTCCATTGGAACATCTAATGGCTGGGGGGGAAATGTCTTTTTTATTTTGCACATATCAACATCACAGTCCATTTCTCAAGGCAATAAAAACCAGAAAAGCTTAATATGACTCAGCCAACTGCAATTTAACCCTCAATAAAAGTCTATTTTTGGCAGAAGGTTCACCTTTCTTTAAAATTACTGTAACAATGAGTTAAAGTCATTTCCTGAATTTGCTTTGAATGCTGTTCATAACAAGGATTAAATTGTTTCATACCTGCAGCAAAGCTGTTTCTGTTCAGAGGGTTGGGATCCTTCAAGACTGATGATAAGCAGGCAAAGAGCAGACAGAAAAGCCAATTTTCTCCTAGAATTCAAGCAAGACCTTGTCCATCTCCTTGAGTAACTTGTCTCTATTTTTCCAACCGGTGGCAGGAAATCTTCAGTTCTACAGCTGATGTCTCCACTCTTGATCTCCACATGCCTCATCCTCACCACAGAACTACTTGTGCATCCTTTTAGGATTAAAAAAAAAAAAAAAGCACTTGCTTCCCTGAGTGCACAGCAAGGCAGTGCACTTTATCACTTCCAGCCTCACAAATGGCTCAGGCCATTACAGAACAGCCTGCCAGGATAAAAAATCCAGGATACAATATTCATGTACTCTGCAGACACAGCTACTCTTTATGGTGATCGACAGAGCCAAGGCAGACTTTCATTTCATTAAGAAACTGAGGATGAAGCAGCCTATAAACAAAATTCCTTCCGTGTAGCAGTTAATTTTGAGCCATTTACAGCAGTACAACCCCTACTCAGGGCTGCCAGAAGCAGAAATTACCAGTTCAAAGGCTGAGTCAGAGGCATTGGGGAAACTGGCAAGGAATTCTGACAGAAGGAAGTTGTACAAACCTCTCACATCCCTCCTGGAGGCTGTGCCCTGATTGACCATGGGTTCATGGAGCCCCTCTCCTGTCCCACACACACCAACATCTCACACTTCTGTCAACTCCAAAAATTCCCCCAGAACAGGGAACACCACAGCAGCAGATGGTGCTGCTGGCAAAGCACCTCCCCAACACTGAGCACAAGTTACCAGCAATTCCCACAAATATCTGTATTGATAAAGTGATAGAGACAGGAAATAAATCCTGCTACTTCCTCAGCACTTTTTATTATTAGAATGATGTTCATTTAAAGACTCAGTGACAAATCCTGTCTGGTACATCATCACCTTATCAAAAACCTGTGACACGTGCAGGGAATGTTAAGTTATATTAAGTAAGCTGTTAACTTGACAAAATCCAGCCTGCTGCATTTGGCTGCCTAAGCTGCAGCAGGGATGGCACATTGTCAAGGGTGGGAAACACCCTCTCCTGCCTTGCCAGAGCTCCAGATCCTCAAAACTCAGCAAAAATCAAGTCAGGTGGCTCAGTCACATCAGGAGCCATCACACTCCACTCCAGACCCATGTGCAGGCAGCAGTTTTTGGGATGTGACTGCCACCCAACTGCAGGAAAGGAATGGGCACAGCCCTTGCAACTCCCTTCCCGGGACTCCATTGATCCACACACCAAAGAAAGGCTGGGCTGGATGGGTGTTAACAGGAAGGCAGCTCAAAAGCAAAACCAGAAGATGCCTCAAAGTGAGAGAAATTGAGATAGACAGAATTTACAACTTTTTGACTAGTAATCAAAAGGAGCACTGATTTGTTCTGCACAGAAGGTGGAGGTGTGACAGCACTGCCAGGGCACCATGTGGCTCCTGCCAAGGCAGATACATGGCATTGGTGCTTCCAGCCATCAGCAAAGGACTGGGAACAATAAAGGGATGCCAGAGGCAGATCTTTAAACACCTAGGGAGCACCTTAATGTCATTATTTGGGCATTTTCATTTGTGCTGCAGGAGGCCAAGTGTAGAAACCCAGTGTTACCTCCAGCAATTAAAACAGCCTTCAAAAGGAGCTCCTTGCAGAACATCTCAGGGAATGAAGGTTCCAGCAGCATGACAAGGCCACTAACTACTCTGTACCAGGATCCTTGGGAGGATACTACAGATCTCCTGTCAGCAGGATCCCACCATAGCCTGTGATTCTGAGCATCAGTGGAAAAAGTGAAATTGATCGTTTGCATCTTTACATCTCTGAGTGGTTATAGACACACACAGAGTTCATACAGCCTTGCTATCTGCAAAATCCAGGTAATTAGTCCTTTAATTTAGTCATCCACCTATCCCAGCTAATTATATCAGCAAACAGACATACTCTGCTTGTTCATTGAATGTTTTTTAATGTGAAGAGAAACGGAAGCTTCTGACTAACCACGCGTGACTCTGAGCTACATTAAAATCACTGTATTTCTGCAGTTTCTGAGCTGTTCACACCATCCTAAAAAAGTCTCAAGTCTTTCAACAGTCCATCCAATAAAGCTGATGTTGTGCACCAGGTATTCTGGAGGCATCTCTCAGCTGCAGCTGAAATCTGGCAGGATTCATCTTTTGCCCAAAATCCTGAGCCTTGCAGGAAAACAAGGCCAAAAAGCACAAATAACCTCAGGTCTCGACAAGCAAAGCTTCTTCCACTGGTCTGACTCCCAACAGAAACATGATGATGATGTTTTTGACACATGGGTCCCATCTGTGCACCACAAAACAACAACAAAAAGGAGGATGATGCCAAGTCTTCTCAAACAGTCACCCAAAATACAAAGAGAGCGTACAGAAGCTTGATGCAAAATCCAGAAACAGTCCAGGGCAGTGCTTGGGCATCACTAAAGGTTTAAGGACTACTGGGGATTATGTGGCCAGCCACAAAGTGTTTCATCAGAGGTCAGGACTGTTCCCTGCTGCTGGGAGGAGTGAGCAGCCTGTGAGCCCCTGGCAGAGGTTTGGTGATGTGACAGAAACCAGGCCAGGGCAGAGCAGAGTCAGGTGGCCGAGCGCCGGCGGATCACGAACACGCCCCGCTGCAGCTGCCCCAGGTAGATCCTCATCTTGGTGCTGTCGCTGGTTTTCCTCACCCAGATCTGCAGGAGAGCAAGGGCAAAAAGAATGGGACAAGGAGATGAATTAGGGGAGAAAAAGGGAAAACTCACAGCAAGCAGCAAACAGACAAATTAACTCCGTGTCTTAGTGTCGGAGCTGAGCCCCCCAGGGGGCACAGATCAATGAGGTTAATCCCCTCTCCCTCCCCATGGGAGGCAACCTGAGTAGAAAATGAAATAAGGTGTCGAACTTCACCTCCTTAACTTCCTGCTCAAAACAGTCCTCGAGAAAAATGACTCTTTCAAGCACCATCAGGAAAGCAGGTTCCTCCTGCCACAGCTCACAACAGAGCCGTGGCACTGAGCTTTGCCTAATCAAGACTAAGTCTCTCTAGATCCACAGATGATAAAATTATCTATCCTGGGATTTGCCCAGACAAGTAACGATTAGTCAAATGAAAAGCTTATTCTGATTCTGTTCCATGAAGCATTCCCCACAATGTACCACAGAAATTGTGTCTGGAGATAAAAGGGCCTCTTTTAACACCTGCACGGAAGGATTCACACCACGTGCCACAAGACAAATTGCTGCCACCAAGGCAGCCACTCCAGAGAGTTTTTGAAATCACCTTCAAGGTGTTTCGATCTAAAAACCTGTACTTTAAAAATCAAGTCTGAGCAATTTCCTCTGCATTATATCCTTCTAATGCATTTCAACATACTTAAATAAATACACTGAGTAAGAATTATCCACTCCTTAGTACTGCAGTATTTTAGGAGGGAAGTCCAATATTTCCTAATGCAAAGGATTATAAAGCTCTGTTGGCCTGTGATTTACCCAAAACTTTTTTTTCTTCATATATTAGTTACAGGCCTGACAAGTAAATTGATTTAACTCTATTATTTTAGATATAAATTGACTCTATTAACAGGACCCCTTAATACAAAATGAATTTAGTATTTGCCTGGATTTCTACTTCAATTATTTCTCCAGAGAAATTAAAATCAACGTTCATTGATAATCATCTCCCAACTGCAACATTTCCAAGGATTTGGCATGTTTTGCTTGCCAAAATAATTCAAAAATCCATAAACTTTGAGCAACTGTAGGAAACAAACATGTACAATTTTATATTCTACCACAGTAGGATGGAATGATACATTACTTTTGCTAAATTACAATAATAACTTTTAACAAATTTTAATGCACCCATAAGCACACTACCACTGCTTTTATCTAAGAACTGAGTGCCACAACTGCCACTGCAAGGGAACAGCTGTGGCACAAACAGATCCCACATGCAACTCATTCTGAGGAAAATAAAGTGTTTTCCCTTAGCTGCCACAACAAATTAAAGTTCCTTTATTGGCTGATTAAGGAGAAGTGCACTCAAATCTATTATTTCTTTCCCTGAAGTGTCTGGAATCTGCAAGCAAAAACCAAAGTGCTCCCTTTGCCCAACTGCTGCAGGAGCTTGCAAAACACAGGATTATCCTTCAGAAACAAAGCAAGTCTCTTCCTATCTCAAAAGAGATTTCTCAAATCAGTTTTATCTTGACTTCAGCTTTCTTTACACCCCAGACAGGTATCTTATCTTCAGCCCTTACTAAACCCATGTCTCTCCCCCCTCTGCTAAATAAACAAAAGCAGCCACAACCTCGTTGGCTCCCACAGAACTGATCACACAGCTGATCTTCGTGTTCTCCTTAGATTCCAGGTAAATAGCTTGGCTCTTGTGGTACCTGCAAAATGAAAAAAAAAAAAAGGAAAAATAAAAAAGGAAATGCATGAATCCACTATTGATAAAGCTGGACAGAGTAAATTTGAAGTCTGCCTTTCTTTCCACAGCACTTTCTCCAGCTTTGCAGGACAGTGGTGATCTGATCACACACACACATATCCTGCATTAATGGTATTTTGAAATGCAGGAGAGTCTTAACTCACATTCAACTCTGCACTGAAGGGTACTGAAAACAGATTTCCCAACTGCAAGGGGGAGAGGCAGAGCCCCAGCCCCAGGCCAGGGGAACAGTGACTGACAACACACCCAGCCTTCAAGGGTTAATCCAAGCAGCCTTTCCCATTTCAGACTCAGGATGGATTTCAGAAGGCAACTCCTTATTTTGCCTGACAAAATATAACAGAGCAAATCACAGATACTCACTCAAGTTGTTCCCTAATACAGAATTACCAGAGCACCACCAAAAGTGAATTACCCTCAATCAGTGCAGCCTGTGCATTGTTTAATGAGACTTCAAATTTCTAATGCTGTCCTATTGTGTGAAGATACCCAAAATGGTAACTAATGGGTACCTGACTCTGTAATGAGCTGTAAATATCTGCCATAAGGAGTCCATAACTAAACATATCCATTTCATCCCATTTTAGATCATATTTTTAAGCTCTATATTGTTCTTAATGCGTTGTGTATAAAACAGAGATTTTGAAATTCCTAACTCTGAATTTGATTCTGTGGACTCCCCTCTTTACAGCTCACATTTCTCCAAGTGCTGCAGTGTGCCAGCCTCAAACCCCCACTTTCTGTTCATTCTGCCTCATTCTCCTCCATAGGCAGAACTAATTACACTGGAACAGGTGATTTGCAAGGAAATCATCTTAATCAAGCAAACAGCAAAATACTTTACAGCTATAAAAGCATGACTGTATTTCCACCTTTCTCCTAATCATGATTTTTATCTGGGCAGTCCAAGCTGCAGAATCCCTGCACAGATATTCCCTCAGTAGCCACCCAGTGCAACCCCTTGCAGCCTGACTGCCATTTGCAAAATACATGGATTTATTGAAACTTTACAGTTATTTCTACAATAACCATATTGTACATGTGGAAGTCTTCCAATGGTTTATTCCACAATCTCTTCCTACTGGAAAATTCTGCACTCAGAACTTCCCATTAAATTTAAACCTGGAAGAGCTTCAGTGAGCCCAGAACCTCAGCAAAGCACCAGCTCTCTCTGAAGGGTATCTGGCTGTGGCATAAAGCACTTAACAGATATTTTCACCTTGCTGAATTCACTTGTCATGGGGGTCTTGCTGTCAGGAATTCCAGCTGTTGTTTTTCCTGGCTGCCTTATTTTTATGCTGTTTTAAGATCTTTTAGTGCTTGCCAGTAGCTGGAATGAGTGTCAGCTTTGAGCCTTCCAAACATACTCATTACCCATGGGGGTGATTAGGGAATAAAAAAATCCCCAAATCCTGCAACCTTTAAAACAATGCTTGGACACAGGTGTCTTTCTCCCTCATTTTGACAGAAACAATGTCAGTGGGTTCCAGGGCAATGCAAAGCAACAAAAAAAAAATCTCAGTTTAGGAAGCTCAGATGTCATTAAATGATACAGAGGAACTCAATAAGCTGCTGCAAACCCCAGGCCTCACTAAGATGAGACAAGAATCTCAGTCCAGCAGTGCCCTACCATGCCATGCTGTGAGTACTTAAGTAAGAGTTTTGATCTTGATACAATCAGCAGGAGTGCAGGAGAAGCCAGGGCAAACAACAGCTCTCAAGTGTTAGCTGTGCCCACACAGACAAGGAAATATTTCCCCCACTTTGAATTTCTGATTACCAGTGAATTCCAAAGCTGTTGACACACGTGTCAGAGACTTCATTCAGCCCTTGGATTTCACCCCATGAATGATTCTCCATCAGTAAATTAATGCTAATTGTGCCCAGAAAATGCAAAGAGCCAAGTCAGCGGTGTTTCCCTGAAGAGCTGTCTCACCTGTCTCACACTCACAGAGACAGGGCAGCTGGAGGCACAGCACCCTGGGGCATCAGTTCCCTGGTCATGTCTCACCCTTCTGCCAAATTTATAGATCCACAGAGGGACAGGATTGAGGAAATTACCTCAGATGAAAAATGCAATGGGGTTTAAGTTGGCTTTCAAGAAAGCAGAGCCAAACAACTCTCACTGTTGCAGCAGGTAAAACACACCAAGGAGGCAAGCAGAAATAATTCTATTTCCTGCTATAAAATATTTTACTGAAAGGCCAAGATTTCCAACTGCAACTCCATCAGAAGATTGAAAGAAATCTCTCAGCATTATTGTATGCAGCAAAGCTAAGAGCAAAAAGATGGCTGCTGTACAGTGAACTGTGGTTTAGGATTTGATGGGGAGCACAGAGCTCTGAGCATTAAAAAACTGAGTCTAATTCCACATTCACCTGAAACACTCCACTCTGGAGATGTCTGAAATGTCTCTGCAAGACTTCAGGGGGTTCATTACTGGCATTAAACATTCCCTGTTTTCAGGTCATTGTCATGCAGGGCTGCATCAGGAAACAGGGGAAGTCATTCCTGGGCTGTCAGGTTTAGGATTTCTGTGCATGCCAGCATTCTTTATGCACCTTAGGAAGAATTACCCTCCCACTACCAACTCAGTTACTTCATTCTATTAAAGCACCAGCTACTTTGCACAAGTACTGTTACTTATTATCAATCAAAAAAAAATCTAAGCAGGATTATTACAACAAAAAATATAAGATACTCATCTTAAAACAGCATTAAAAAAAAGGCAGCCAGGAAAGACAACAGCTGGAATCCCTGACAGCAAGACCCCCATGACAAGTGAATTCAGCAAGGTGAAAATATCTGTTAAGTGCTTTATGCCACAGCCAGATACCCTTCAGAGAGAGCTGGTGCTTTGCTGAGGTTCTGGGCTCACTGAAGCTCTTCCAGGTTTAAATTTAATGAGAAGTTTTGAGCTTTACTAACAGATTACTTCAGATGCCTTTTTTTTTCCTTTCTTTTTTTACTCATGAACACTTTTCAAGTACTCCATATGCTTCAACATTCTAAGAAGAGTTTATTCATCCAAATATATCCTGGGGACAGTCACTTTACACACACCAAAAAATTATAAAAGCAAAAAAACCCTCTAAAAACCTTGATGAATCTGTGGAACAAGTAGCCTGTTCAGCTCCTATCTGCTTTACACTTCATGAATGTTTAAACTGAGGGAGCAGCTTTTATGAGAGCTGTGTACACTGAACCCTCAATTAAACTTCAGGCAGAAAGAAAAACTGACCAAATAGCCAAGAGGATTGCTGTGTAAAAAAACCCAGCTTCACACGTACTTCTATGATAAAATTACAGCCTCATCACTTGTTTTGAGCCACCAGAACACTGAAGTAGGCTACAAATGAGCAGATGACTTTTTGAAAGCAAATTGTTTTCTGCCCAAGTTTAATATTGCCCCCTAGATTATCCAGGTTTGCAAGTCTCATGGATTAAGTGTAAGATGTAAGTTTCCTCTGCAGAATTTAATATTTTCCTTGTGTTTTGTGAAGCTTGTACAGCTGCATGGCCATAAAACTCAACAGAGATAAATCCAATCAGCAATTCTGAAGTTGCCTCTCCCAGGTGGGTTTGATCTTTAAAGGTTATTTGGATTTATTAGAAGCATCTTTCATCCTGAGCAGCTGGTGGATGACATTTCTTCTGCCACCTTGTGGAATGCTGGGCAGAAATGTGAAGCTCAGAAATGGGAGTGTTGCTGACAGCAAATCATGGAGTGGCTGTGTCCAAACTGGGCAGCTTCAGTCACATCCCACTGTGGCTGCTGCTGCCTCTCCTATCTCTTATTAGGTTTGACTTCCTAAGTGCCACAGTGGGCCATGGAAAAGATTCAAGTCTCCTTTTATTGGAGGCACCAGTTATCTCTGAAAGCCTGCAGGGTGTGAACATTCCATCATCCATCCCCTCTGCTTTACTGGGCCCATGATGAGCTTGTGGAGGGAACAGCAAACCTCTGCCCTAAAGCATTTTGTCCACCAATTCTTTGCTCAAAGCCATTTCTCTCTGCAGCCTCTGCCACCTCACTACACAACACAGAACAGACTGATGGAAACAAAAACTCCCCAGGTCTCACCATCTCTTGTCATAGTAGAGTTTGCCATCTTCTATCCGAGCTTCAAATCTCTGTGCTGGAGACTCTGCTGGTGTAGCTGGGAGGTGCTCAGGAGAGGAGGGGGAGGCTGGGGACAGCAGAGACATTCTGGTTAAAGATCAGCACGTGCCCATCTCACAGCAGCACATCTGACTGCAAAACTGCAGTTAATAAGGTTGTGTGTGCAGAAATAGCAAGCAGAGAAAACTGCAAACTCAAATATCCATCAGGGAAATATTATATATTGTGATGAGTAACTTGACCTCTGCCTCGAATTAAAATATTCACTGAAATAAAGCATGTGAAAAAACATTCATGGGTAAGGGATGGACAGTATGTCCTTGATTTTGTTTTAGTTAGAATCCACAGTTAATTAGTTAAATATGGTTAAAATTACTGAGGGAAGTTAGTCCCACTCTGTCTTGAAACAAAGTGTTGGGCAATCTAGAGAGCTGGAGACATAAAACCACAAGTGGTCAATCCCTCAGTGGAGCTGACAATCAGACAAGGTGCCCAGATGCACCTGAATATCATGGAAAACCTCTTTTCCCAGTTGGATTGTCCCATGCCCAAATGTTTCAGCCACCAAAGATGCTCATGCCCCCCTCCCATCCCTGACAAACATCAGCACCACACAAAGAACAGCAATTGCACAGCCAAACATCCGCAGTACCATCCTCTGCTCAGAGCAGCCCCCCATGAACCAGTTCCACTGCATCTGTAACTCACCTGGTCTCTTGGGTGATTTAAGCTACATGGGAAGAGAAAAAAGCAGTGTTAGAGATCTGACAGGAGCCACAGAAGCTGCACTGATAACTTCAGGTATCTTACTTTCCACACTCTGAATATTTCTATTTTAAATGCTCTGTTAAGTGGCATAACACATAACCAGTGTGCTCTAAACAGCCAAAGGTGCAGATAATCAGTATAATGATCCTAAAGGCCAAAAAAACAACTTGAGAGCATTCAGCCAACCCACTTCAGTGAGTCAAACCCATCTAACACACTATTTTTGAATGTGATACAACATTTCTCAGGGTACACAAAATACAGGAGCTAAATCATTAGAGAAACCTCAACAGCTGGCACAAAACCAATGTTCCACTAGCATCCTCAAAATGCCTTAATGAGCAGCTTATATTCTAAGAAATTAGATAAGCCTTCAAGTGTTCAGCAAGAAAACAATATGTTAATCAAACCCAGAAAAGCTCTAAACATGCACACTGCCCTCTATCCAGCTTGCTGAAATCCTGTGACAGCAGGGAGAAACAAAATTAATGACAAAATCCTACCCCACACTAAGGCTTAAACCAAAGGCAGCCTGTGATCTCCCAAAAAATGCAGTGACATCTGCTCAGCCATGAGGAAGAAACTCCTTAACATAGCTCATCCCTTGGTTCCCACAAAAGGTAACATTTTTAGGTGACAGTCATTTAAATTAGGTTAATTAAACCTCAATAAAAAAAGAGGAGATACCATCTTGCTAAATCTTTTCTTGTGCTACTTCAGAAAGCCTACAGGGATGAAATAGTGCCACATCTCAAAAATGAACATTAAAGAGAGCTCTGTTCTCTTCAGGAAAAAGCATTTGCCTTCTCTTGAAAATGAAGAAATACAGTCAAGCAACAATCCCTACCTTATTCAGCGTTCTTAGGTCCTCCATTATTTGCTCATCAGTCAACAAATAATTTAGCTGAGGTATCCAGAATTAAGGTTTCCATAAGCTCTTGACAAGCAAGGCTAAAAATTAAAGGTCAATGATATTTCACTCGAGTAAATGTAAGGCAAAAGGTTTCCAGGATTTTAATAAATGTCTTACTTGAGCTGTTTTTTATGTCAGAGGAATTAATACAAGTCCATCCCCACCATCTTAGCAGCAGAGTGCAAAATCATTTTAATTTATTCGGACACAACCATCAATGAAAAGCCTTTAGTGCACTGACATTTACTTCATGGAAGCATCAAGCACCAGCATTTTCAGTGGTTTTCATCTTTTATTTCTGTGGAAAAGAATCTGTGAGCTGAAACAAGACTCACTTCAGGTTTTCTACAGTGAAGCTAAATCCCACCTAAACCTAGTTAAATAAAACTTTGTGTGATTGGGGATAAGTAAGAGCCTACAATGCACCTGAAAACAAACCCAAAACCTCTGAAAATAGAAATTAGTGTATTACAGTCTTATTAAGAGCTCTGCTGTACTTTTGTTTCTTCATAACAAGTGTTTAGCCAAAAGTATTCAAAGTATTACACTAAAGTTAACAATTGCTGGGCTGCATTTCAAGGATTTTGGTTTTGATGGACTTTAATCCTCTCCCAGTGAGCAAAGGCAGAGATTTTTACTGTGTGGTTGCTGTATCATGCTCAATTAGCAGGTCATGTTCACTATGAAACTCATTTATTTTGGATGAGATAGGGGCACTAATAAATGACTTTTTTTTTTCCTGAAAGAGTGAACAGAATCTCCAACCAGAAGGAGGTTAATTGAAACTGGAGATGCTCATGACCATCCTGCATGAACTCCAAAAGTTCAAGGTTTGATATTGCCTTCAGAAAATGAGAGTCACTCAGATAAGTTTTTTTAATCTAAGAAATACAGGTTTAGAATCTAATGAGAAACCCCTGCAAAGCAAATATCCTTGCCTTCCTCTCCAGGTGAATTTAATACACAAATAGAAAAAGTGCCTATCATCACAGAGGAGCTAAAAACATATTTCCAGAAGCCAAGGAACATTTTAATTTTGAGACATGCAGCAAGGCAGATCCTAAGGATTACACAGACATGTTTTTCTGTCTCTTGTGATACATGAAAATAAGATGAATCTTCATATTTTCTTATTCAAAGAACAAATCTAGCATCTTTGCTTTTGCTATGCATCTCTGGATTAGAGATCTGAAGCTTTTATCAGAAATGGAAAAACTATTTGGATATGACAAATATGATCTTTCTGGTAAATGCTTTGTCACGTCTTGAAATGAGAAAAGCTCTGGCTCATGTAAAAAGCCATTTACTATCTATGGAATCAATTATCTCAGCATATATATCTATATCTAACGTTCTCCTAAAGTTTTTCTTTTGTGAAATAAATTGCCTGTAGAATTCAACTTTTTTTTTTTGTCAGTGAGAATAATTTATCTCATGATACTGTAAGGATTAAATTAGGATACCAAAGGATCTCTAACATATATATATATATATATATATATATATATATATATATATATATATGTATTTATACATACATAGAATTGTATAACTGCTGGTATTGCTTTAGCACACATTACACATGACAATTGTATTTCTTTCCCAGGTTAAAATCTGATCCTGGCATTTCATTTCCTTTTCTTTGCTGTACAAAACAACCAAGGTGTGGGTAGCACAGGGGCTGCAAAGCCAGCAGTGACTCCAGGAAAGGATATCAGGGGCAGGTTTCCTCCTCTTGTCTGGGATGGGAACTGGATCATTTGGTCTCCGTCTCAGTTTCCTTGTCATAATGGGCTTCACTTCCATTGAATCTGCAGAGAAATGAAGTTGGAGAGCTGATAAGACCAGAGAGAAAGGAGTAAGAAGCAGCAGCTTTCTACACAAAGCACAGAGAAAATAATCTTCCCTCTTTCATTCAGCAAATTGGATTTTTTTTTTTGGTATGTTTGTGTGCTAGCTCCCAGCATGGAAGTGCTGACAGTGAACCCAAGTTCTCTCCCATCAGGTCACTGTTCAGTGCCAGTGCTGCAATGCCATGGTTACAGCTGCTCCAGGTACTGATAAGCAGCACAATGATGCTACAAGAATTCAAGTTCCTTTCATGCTCAGCCTATCTGCTTGGGAACAGATTTAAAAGGCCAAGCTCATGGAGTTCTTTCCCAGCCCAACTCAGATCATTAATAGCATGTAAAACATCAGCTACAAATCAATTGCTGTCTCATCTTCAAGGCAGAAAAACAGCTTTGTCAAAAGATTAGAAAAAATTTCTGCATTGAAGACTGATACAAGTCTGCTGGAGTGATTTCAAACAAACAGTATTTAAATTCAGATTACCTAAGAATGATTAATGAAATGAGCCTAATTAATAACACACAGAGCAGCAGTTGACAGGAAGTAAATTGCAGCATATGCACTGGGGAAAAAGAAGAAAGTCTGTTAAAAACTTCAACACCAGTCTCATCACTAAGTAATTATCTGAACTTAGGTTTGTCCAAGTGCCTACAGGATAACCTTTACTGAACAACTGCACTAAACTCTCACAACTCATTCCTTAATTCATCAAGATATGTTGAACTGGCAGCCAAGAGACCACACCATAAATGCCAAACACATCATCTCACCTCCCTTTCTCTGTGCTGAGATTTACTGGCTCATCTCTAAGCACCCTTGCATCACCCCCTGGGAAGCACTTCCATCTGGGAAGCTCCTTTGGATTCCACTAGACACAAAAACCTTGAGCAGCTCTGCATGTGCCAAATACACCAAATTCCTTCTCTCCTCATCTCAAGGGTGAACAAGGATGACCATGAGATCAGATTTCATAAATAAATAAAAAGTTACCAGGGAAACAGCACAACTCAAGATGCTTTCCAGTCCACATCAGCCCCAAGAGTTTATATTAAGCCAAGAGCACCATTTAATACACCAAAACAAGGTTTAATTCTCACTTCTGAATATTAACTACATTATTAGTTAATATAAAACCTGTAGATATTATGCAAGAAATATAGGAAGGGTATAACTCATGGACAGGACTCAGCAAACAAACCACATTATCATTCCATGAAGTGAGGGAACTGCTCCCAAAGAACATCAAACCAGATTTTTGGTTCAGTACCACAGCAACAGAATTCTGCAGGAATAATCAACCCCAACTTAGCCCCCCTGTGTTCATTACCACAGAGCACTGCAAGGCACCAGGGGTGTAGGGGGATAGAATATAAGATGACAAAAGAAAGTAATCTTACCCCTGAGGAGCTGCAGCTGGGCCAATTATCAAAGATTAGGAACAAGCTTTACCAGGCCACAGCTGTAAGCAATGAGAAGAAGATGCTATAAAAGAGTGGGGTGGGTGCTTGAGAGGGGAACTGGGGTCAGTGGCTGCTTTGTGAAGAAGAAAGAGTCAGTGCTATGAGGAGCTGCCCATGAGAAACACCAAAAGGTGTGAAACTTTTGTGATAAGGAGACAACAGCATGGAACCCCTGCAACAAGATGACAACAGGGGTACCAACTGTCTCAAAAAAAAAGTCTGTCCATTTAGTATAAATTTTCTAGAGCTTGGACACAAATGTAACCCACAAATCTTTGTTTTCTGGCTTTAAGCAGCAGGTTTCAACTTTATTATTTGGCTTTCTTCAACTGCTTGACCACCCACTCCTGCAGCAAGGAAAGGACACAGCTTTACAAACTGGCATCACTGGTTCAGTCAGTATTGTGACATATCTCGATAGCTTTATTGCTACATCAGGGAACCAAAGCAACCTCTCTCCCTTATCAGCAAGGCCATCATCCCCTCTGCTGCTCCACTGGCACTGCTTGATTCCCCTGTTAACAATTCACTGAATTTTGAGCTGCTTTCTCCATTCAAAGGCCATCAATTCGTGCTCTGCACCCCTTGGCATTTCCCACCAGCTGTGTACACCAGCACTGACATCTTCACAGCTCTTTTCCTAAGCAGGAGCAGAGTGGATAACACAAATGACAGGTGCTTATGTTGTTTACCTCCTGTTAATTCCATGGTTAGCTTTTCATTCTCAATCATCTTCTTCTTCTCTTCCAACTCTGCTATCAGATTTTCCTTAAGCTCAATTTTCTTATCTTCAAACTCCTTTGCTGCTGCTTTTTTTTCCTTCACATAATTTTTCTCCACCTGATCTGTCTAATGCAAAACCCAAGGAGCAAGGAGGTTAATTAAGGACTCAGTTAATGATATCACAACAGCTTTTCAAATACTTTATTGACCAGCTTTTCAGTTCACAACTGGTCCAAGTTCTAAAGATTATCAATATTCAAAATCTACAGAAAAACATCCCAATACCACTTAGTGCTATTATATTGGTAAAAGAATGATTTGTAAAAAGACATTTTGATGTTGCACAACAAATCAAGTCCCTAGCAGAGAGCTCTGCTGATTTATAAACAGCACTCATCACCTTAAACACCCCTTTTTGACCAGCCCAATGCACATCCAGATACAAGAGCCCAACAGCAAATATGTAATTATACTTTAAAAACAAAGTGCAGAAGTTACTTGAGGTAATACCAGCAGTAAGCTCTACTACATCTCAAGTGCAACAAGGCAGCCAGAGGTAGAAAATTTCTTTAAGCCTTCTGGGAAAACAAGCCCAAATACTGGCTGATGAAACAAGGTTTATGCCTCTTCCATCTAATTAATGCATATTTTTGATAAATTAAGAGTACTTACTTCCAGCTGCAGGAACAGTTCTGAAACACAAGAAAGACTTAATTTATTACCTTCAAAGCTGCACAAAATTACTTCCTTAACATTTTAAGCCATTGAATATTGCAGCCAAGACAGGCAGTGAAGCAAATAATTCATGTACCTATCCAATCTCTACTCTGACTTCACAGCTTTATGCTGAAAATAAAGTGACTATGAAAAAGTTTCACAAAAATACACTGTTACTAGAGGTTTTTTACAGACTGTCACCTCAAAAAGCTTCCACTGTTCCACACTATTGAGTTCAGTTCATGCTGTAGTAGCAACACTGTACTACTCTATTATTTAAAAAAAAAAAATTAAAAACCAGTAATAGATATACACCAAATATAAGAATGCTGCAATAAAAATCAAACTTTCTGTAATAAAATCAAACTTTCTATTTGCAAAGCATGAAAGCAGCATTATGTAGATAATCAAATGCAGGTAAATGGAAACTGTTGGTTTAATAAACCACAGCTTGGCAAGGACAAACATAAAAGAGCTTTATTCCTGTAGTACAAGGCAGCTGGATTTTTTACTCATAAAATTCCAAGTGATCACCACCTGCCCTCCTGTGGAAGAACTCTGCCTCTGCAGCACTGCTCATGGCCAGCCAGAAATACCAGTTTGCACTGGGGCTTAATTTTATCAGAACAGCCCAGGCTTGTCAGGATGCAGCTCTAGTGCATATGAAAGGTCTTTTTGGAGATATTTTTCAACCTAAATCATTAGTAAAATTCATCTCAGGAGACAGGTTCCTGTTAACAAGAAGTTGCTCAAACCACTTCAGTTCCTCTAGCAAATCCTTTACCTTTCCCAGGCACTTTCAGAAATACAGAACTGGAGCAGCTGCATTTCCTATATCCACACAATGCCTTTTTTAAAGGCCCTGATTCAATATCCAAGGTAAGAACTACTGAAAAGGGAAGATGAAAGAGAGAGGGCAAGCAGCTGGATCTGATTCCCAAGCCATTCCTCTGCAGCAACATAACAAAACACCCAGAAGGACAAGCACTGGGCACTTTAAAAATTAACTTTGCTCCTTCAAACAGAGCAGTACCCAAAGTCCAGGCAGCCCATTCCATGCCACAGCCATGCAGAACAACAGTTCCAGCAGCAAATCCCCTGGGCTCATTGTTCAGAGACAGATCCTGGGGAAAGCCTGTGCTCCTAATTCCCACTCCTGCAAAGTGAAGGAGACAGGGCAGCCAAAGGCTTCAGCTGGGGCCGCCAAACAAACCAAAGTGGGACAGTGTGGGTGAGACAAAAATGGAATCATCTTTCTACTTGTGCTGCTTCACACAAATGAAGGCTAAAACTGTTTATCAGGCAGCAAACAATGGTGATCAGGGAAGAAAATCATCAAGGCAAATCCTGTCATGTTTGGTGGACTTCAGAAAACCCTGCAGTGTACCCAAAGATCCCTCTGCTCCAGCAAGGTCCTTTTCTTTTTAGGAGAGAATTACCTCTTTTTTACTTCAGTGTTACACAAAACACACATTTAAGTTATTTGCAGTGTCTTAGAGAGAAATTCCACTTACCTGCATTTCTTATCCTTTCTTTGTACTGCTGGTCCAACTTCTTCATCCTTTTCTGATATTCCTGAAGAGTACCTAGTGGAAATAAATTGTAGATTCCCATTGTATTTTTTTCACAAGCATTAAATATCCTTAAGGAGTCAGACACCATTCAAAGCACGTTCCCTGCTTTTGTAAAAAGTGGATTACTCCTTTTAAGAAGTGTTTTAGCAGAGAGGCTTAACTCCAAGTGGATGGGAAGCAGCTGACATTTTCAACTCTGCAGCACAGCTGAGAACCAACACGCAGTGAAAGATGCTGCTCCCATCCTTCTATGACATTTGAAAAGTGCTGAAAATAAAACCCAAAGCCACTCTTCTAAGCTTACCTTCCTGCAGCTGCTGTAACTGCCTCTTCAGAGATGCCAGTTTGTCCTGATACATCCTGCAAGCACAGCAGGAAACTTTAAACACCAAGCACACATCGCTTATTCCACATTCTCTTGAGGTTTCATGTTTACACGGAATCAAAAACTTCTCAGAACTTCAGGAAACAAATGAACTGCAAACTTAAAGAATTTTATTCCCATGAAAGGTTCTCATTCTGTCTTAAGAATGGGTTTAAAATTTGGATAAAATAGGGGGTTTTTTGTTGCTGTTGTAACCTAAAATGACATTTAGATCTACAAACATCAGAAGTTTTACAGCAGAATCATTCTTGTACTGTATCAAGTTTTATTAGCTGTGTACTAGCTCCCCACATTATTTTAAAAACCCACTGAAGTCTATTCCTGGTGCTGCTGCAAACTTGCATTTCTTTTACCACACATCTGTGGTTTAACACTGGCCAAATCTTCCTGACCTGTATAAAAACAGGTCTCTGCCAGTAAGCAAGAACTCAAAATACTGCAAATCTCCTACACAGCATGGGCAGACTGTTTCAAGTCTCCCAAAGGTCCATTTCTGGTTCAGGACTAGAATTCTATTGTTTAAGGCATTTGGAAAAGCATTTTACTTTTCCTTAGCTTATCTAAAGCAGAACCTTTATTTTATTTGAAGGATTTATCTGCAGCAGGATCCGTTTGCAGCTGATCTCAGAACTCATGATTATTTCTTTGCCTAAAACAGCAGTAGCCCTTAATTCCTTGAATTTCTACAGAACAGAGAAAGTAACTGGGGAGAGCAGAAATACAAGTGTATGGACTCATGAGCTGTTTCACTGGGGTAAGCACTTAAAACTCCCAGTCTTGGCCCAAAATTTTGCCAAGTTTTAGGCAATAAATACCCCTAAACCCACAAATCAATAGAACATCACCTTATTTGTATTTGGAATGGGTTACTTACTGTTCTTTCATTTCTACAAAGTCCTCCTCCTCATGCTTTGCCAGGTCTGTTTCACTGGCATCCTCAGTGTCTAAACAAGGCAAAAAACAACTTGTTTAAATTGAAAAAGTATTTAAAAAAGAAAAACCAAGCTCAGTAGTAAATTATTTAAAAACAAGGAAACAGGCAAGCAAAAAAGAAATCCCCAAACCTCAGGCAATTCAGCATCAAAGACAACCTGAGAGATGAATTCAGGAGGGAAATGAAACATCTCATGTTCCTACAACTGTGAGTTTTGCATGAACAGCTTCAACCTCAGCCTGGGAATTTCTTCTCATTTAAGATGAGGGGCTCTACATTAATACTCACACACAGGTGAGACACAAACAGCCTAAAGACCTGAAAGACGTTTCACAGACCTGTAACTGGAGTTCCACCCACTCAGTGCTGCTCAGGTTGACCACAAAGCTCTCACCAAAGAGAGCAGTTACTGCCTGGGACCTGAACTTCTCACCTATCCTTCACTTGGTACTGCAATATTCAGATACCAGCACTGCCATAAACATAGCTGCACTTTATAAATAGTATAAACTGTAAATAAAGTAAATCACTGTGGGATTGCCAGCTTGATGCTAAGACTTTTCAGGCTTTTATTTGTAACATGTGGGGAGCCAAGAATCCATTACCTTGCCAAAAAGGGGCAAGTGCCTCCAGACTTTACAGGGTAGAGCTGAGACACCTGAACCACAGCTAATTCCCTACACATGGCAGGGGAGCCCAGCCCCTTAAATCAAACCTTTCTCAGATTTTTCTTAAAATACAAACAGTTTAAACGTAAGATAAAATTTAAAGCACCAAAAATAAACCAAGAAGATTTTAACTACAAGAAATGTACTTCAATGTCTGAGCCACCACAAAGGATTTCCATACTCTGTTGGGAGAGGCCCCACTGACCCTGTCTTCCTCTGCATGTTTAATGTTATCCCATCTTTAACCAGGCCAGAAGGGATAGGGGGCTCTGCTGCCAGTAACAGGCACTGCCCAAGACTCCTCTACACCTCCCTTGTCTGTCGTTTCATGCCCTCTGCACTCCTGGCTACCCTGGCTTTTTAATTTGCTCTTCTCCCTCGCTCTCTGGTTCTTGCGCTGTCACATCCTCCTGCACTGCTACACTTCTGTCCTTCCCCGTTCACACCACGGAGTCAGAACCCATACACCAGATTTCTCCGCTGTTTTCCCTCTGCTGTCGCACTCAGTCCCTGCTCAGCGCTCCCCATGTCCCACTGTCCCCTGCTCCCCTGGGAAGCCACAACTCCGCCTGTCCAGCGGCTTCTCTGGTTTACTGTTCCGCGGGGAGCCGCTGCCCCCTGACAGCTCCGTGTTTCCCTCGGCTGCTCTCGCCGCCCGAACCCCTGAAGCCCGCAGCCCTTCTCCAAACACCGTGCGGAGCGGAGCGCTCCCCTCACACCCCCAGGAGAGCCCCCGCTCCATCCCCCCGGCCCCGGGCACCGACCCGCCCCCTCCCCACACACCCTCGTCGGAGTCGCGGGCCCGGGCGCTCCGCTCGCCGTCCTCCTCCTCGGCGCTCTCCAGCTCCTCCTCCTCGTAGTAGTCGGGCGCGGGGGCCATGGCGGGGGCGGGCGGCCCCGGCGGGGCTGCGGGCGGCGCGGACACGAGCCCGGCCGCGCTCATGGCCGCGGGCGGGACGGGACGGAGCGGCCGCCGCTCGGCAACCGCGGCGGGAACCGCGGCCGCGCTTCCGCTTCCGGGCGGCGCCGGGGCCGCCGCGCCCCCGCCCGGCCAGCGCGGGCCCTGCGGGTCCGAGGGTTACGCGTTCGAGTCCCGGCCCCGCCCGGTGCGTGGCACGGGGTTGGGCTGTGCTGGCGTGGGGGTTAACTCCTCAGCGGTTTCTGGCCACCTGCGTTCGTGTTCGTGGACCGGCCTCCGCTCAGAGGTGACAAGAGATAGAACAAGAGCAACGGGCAGAAACATGCACAGGAAGTTCCACCTAGAGATGAGGAAGAGCTTCTTCACTGTGCACTGATCGAGCAGCAGAACACAGACCAAAGAGGGTGTGGAGTGTCCCTCTCTGGGGATATTCCAGAACCGCCTGGACACAATCCTGTGCCTTGTGCTGGGAGATGACCCTGCTGGAGCAGATGATCCCACTGTGATCCCTTCCAACCCGGCCCATTCTGTGATACAGACACACAGCAGGACCTTGCCTCAGTGGAGACGGACTCATTAGGACACTCGTACTCTTTCGAATTTTATTATATTTTAATAGAGAAATTACTTCCGTGTTCCTCCTGGCAGAGCCCCGCCACAGAGAGCCCTGTGATCTCACGCGGGTGAATCAGGTGCCTCGTGCCAGCGAACAGCAGCTTTTGTAGGACACGTGCCTCACATCTGCCAGGTACTGGTTATTCTCCTGACTGGGCACTGCTACAAAATTAAAGATCAAGACACATGTCCTGTGGTCAGAGTCGTATGCAGGATCCCACTCCCCTCTGAAAATGCCTCACAGTGGTATTTCAAACTAAATATCTCATGTATCTTATTTCTGCAGCTCTAATTTGCCTGGGAACGACTAATTAATCTCATCACCTCCAGCACAGCCACACTAATCGCTCACCTTCAGCTGCGAGGTGCATTCCTCACGTGCACAGCTTATTGACTCACTGAGGCACTACAAACACCTCACCGAGGGGAAGGAAATGGGTTTGATCTGAAGCTCTGAGCTCCAAAACCCGCAGCGCCTCTCCCAACCCGCCGAGCCGAGTGCCCAGAGCAGCAGCAGGTCGGTCACACCGTGTTTTCTGAGGGGCAGCAATAATGCAGCGCAGCCACTCGGCTTCCCTGCCGATCATCCCAAAGGTCTGTTTGCCCAGACTGACAATTTTTAACTCGGAACACCCATGCCAAGTATGCTCCGTGCCGCTTTCCTTAAGTCAATATTGCCTCTAACAGGGGACGGGGCTGAGGCACGGCCAAAAGTCGGCACCGCCCCCCCGAGCAGCTCCCAGAACTTCTGGGAGCGTTTTTGTCTCGGGACAGAGACCCCACCAGAGCTGCTCACCAGCCCTCCTTTCCCAAGGAATGCTGTGGGTTATCAGCACGTTGGAAACCCCTCCTTTCCCTTCTCCCCGCTCAGGCAGCGTGGCTGGCACGGCTGCCCGCGGCCCCGGGGTGAACAGGAAAGGGCGTGGTGGCGGCTGCCACATCGCATGAGCTCCTGGTGCCCACGGCTCTGTGCTCTCCCCACGCTCACACCTGCTTTGAGCTCCTAAAGCACTCCCCAAAGCCATCCAGACACTCTGCTAAAAATAGAAACGGGACTGCAGGACTCTAGAAGAGCTAACCAGAGCCCCCTCGGAGCTTTACAAACACCAGTGTTTCCCCTTTCTCCCCCATTTCCTGTCTGTATCTGTTCCATCTGTCCACACACTCGGCTCACAGGCTCCCCTGCCAGCCGGGTTTGTGCTGCTGGGAACACCAAACCAGTTCAAAGTGTGCCTGAACCACAGCAGCCCTCCCCAGGATCGTCTGCCCTGCCTCACTGCTGCCTCAGCACGTCCTGCTTGGAGCTGAGTGCCCTCCCAGCACAGCCCTTCGCACATCGGGCAGGTGCAGGCACCGACACGAGGGCACAGGAACCCCCTGAACAGGAGCCAGTGGGTAAAAAAAAACCTGCAAACTGCAGAACTTTAGCTCATTCTGCGGTCAAAACCGGGATCTCAAAGCTGCTGCTCCCTCCGTGCTAGTTCCTCCTGTTTAATAGGAGCCTGCTGGAGACACCCTCTGCTGTCATCTCTCAGGCATTCAGTGGGAACCCGAGGGAGGAGGCTCAGCTTTAAGGAATGCCATGTTTCCCTTACAAACGCAGAAACTTAACTGTCTCCGCCCCAAGGAGCTGTCAGGGAAAGTGTAAAGTTCTCTGTCGAGCTGTTGTTCTTGGCTCCTGCTTCCATCAGAGCTGTTCTCCTCACAACTCACTCAGTGCTTTGTACTCGCTCCGTTTGGGGAGAGATCTCTGCCTCCTGCTTGCTCAGCACCAGCTTTGCACAGGGCTGCTGACAGATGAGTCGTGCTCACTCTGCTCTTCTTTCCACTCGTAAGAAAGAGGGGGAAAAAATGGGTTCTGGAGCTCAGCTTATAAACAGGAAACTCATTGTGCGAAATTACTCAACTACATTGAGAAGAGCTGTGTTGTACCTTGGCCTCTGAGCACAGGACACACCAACACCCCTCATATGGGACTCAGGGCTCTCAGGTTTCTGTACCTGTGGTTTCACACAGCTCTCTGAGGATGGTTCTAGAAGCCCAAGAAGGGTAACAGCTGTCAGGAGCAAGTTGGCAGAATGAGGCTGCGTGAGGTACTGGCAGATAAAGCTCTGCTCCTTCAGTTTTATTTAGAAAAATGAAGTCATTAACCTCCCCTGTCAAATAAGTCTCTACAACTAAATAATGTTAAGGTTCAGAGGCCACCAAGTGTGGCACAACCAGCATGAACACACCTTACCCTGCCTCTGCTCTGAGCAATTCCTAACGCACAGCTCTCAACCCCTGCTACAGCTCCTTTTCCTTTGGGGCTTTGCTGGCAAATCCCAGCTGCTCCTTTTGGGTAGAGGGGCCTCTTCCTGCCACAGGACACACAGTCCCTGTCAGGGCTCCCCCAACACCTGCAGCACGGGACTGAGGACTCTGAGCTGCCTTTTTACTGGGCCCAAGCACTGTCCCCTCACACTGGTTGTGGGTCCCAACACCCCCCACACCTGAGAGCACTACAGACCCTGACAGTGCACACAAACAAACACACACACACCTCTGAATTAATTATGGGCCCTGACATCCCTCCACGCACACCCCCGAGTCTGATATGGCCCCAACATCCGTTCCCCATACTTGAGACCACTGCAGACCGCAACATCCCGGCACACACCTGAGGTTTCCATAGTCCCTGAAACCACTATGGGTCCGTAAGCCCCTCAGACACACACCTGAACCTGCTGTGGGCCAACGAGCCCCGCACACACCTGAGACCACTGTGGGCCCTAGCACCCCTCACGCACAGCTGAACCCCGGCACGAACAGCCCCAGCTCCGCCCAGCTCCCGCCGTGCCCCTCACGGCGCTCCTGCCATCGCTCTCCCTCAGAGCCCTCTCCCTCCGCGGCACCGCGCAGGCGCCTCAGTCGAGCGCCGATGGCTCGGTGAGGCGGCGCCGCTCAGCGGCCCGGCCCGAGCTGCCAGGCGGCGCAGCCGAGCGCCGAGCGGGGCCGGGCAGGAAGCGGCGGTGACGGGCACGGCCCGGCGGACACGCTCCGTCCCCCTCTCCTCCTTCTCCTCCTCCTCGTTCTTCCCCGCCCGGGCCCCGCGGACGTGGCCCGCTGCCGCCGGCCGGCACCAGGTGAGGCACCGGCAGAGGGAGCGGCGCCGCTGACAGGCGGGTCGCGGCGGGGCGCAGAGGGCAGGGGGCAGCGCTGGGGCTGGCAGCGCGTTCGGGGCTGATACCGGCACTTATCGGCGCTTGGGGCTGGTAAAAGCACTTTGTGGGGCTCGGCTGCCCGGGTGCCCCACGGCAGGGGCTGCTCGGGGCCGGGGCAGCTCCCGCGGGGCTGTGAGTGCGGGCTGTGGGGTGTGGGGGTCTGAGACAGCCCGGCCGGGCAGGACGGGGCAGCAGCCCCGCACCCCGTGCCGGGGCACCGGGAACAGCCGCTCCTCCCTTCCCTTCTCCCTTCGCTTCCCTTCTCTCTCCGTGCCTTCCCTCGCTCCTGTGTGCCGGGAGCTGTCCCCGGGCGCTCTCTGGAAGTGGGAGCTCCAGCAGAGCAGCCCCGAGCGGACGGGAACGCCCCGGTAGGAGCGTGAGGAGCGGAGGGAGAGCGGGCGGCTGCCTTCACCTGGGGCCGGGCAGGGCTCGGGAGAGCGGCGCTGCTCCGGGATCAGCCCGGGATCCGTGCGTGCCGGTGAATCCCGGGGAAGAGGGAGCTGCGTTCCTGTCAGCTTTGAGCGGAGTTGGAAGCAATGACGTCGGTGTGGTGCGAGCAGATGTCTCTGTCCTTTTAATGACACACAGAAATGGTTTGCTGTAGGTGCTGGATGCCATCGAGCAGCACTCGTACTTGCGTGGGAAGGAGAAGGAAGGAGGACACGAGGCAAGTAGTAAGCCTTCAGAATTTTGTTGTATAAATACATCTCCTCGTGTCTCCTCACCCCCCCCCCCTTCCCCGGGAACGTGAGTGGAATGAATTCCCTAATCCTACAACTATGGCAGTTCTAAACTTCATAGCCCTGGTAGATTCCTGGTTTTCCCTGCTCCCTTCCTGAACCTAGGCAGAAGCGAGCAGCAGCTCGGAGCTGGGTTTGCTGTCCCCAGCTGGGGGAGAAGCCCGTGGGACACTGCTCTGGGAGCTCTGTGGAATGCTGGGCTCACACACAGCCCAGCAGCAGCACCGTGTTTGTTTAAAAACAGCGAAGCAGGCAGTGCTGATTCCAGCCCTGCTTGTGCCAGGAGGATTTGGAATCTCCCTGCCTGTCTTTGTGGATAGTGATCCACGTAAGAAGGTGGAAGCAGTCAGGTTCTGCATCCACGTGGATGCAGTTGCACAGCACTCAGGGTGATTTCAAGTTGCTGGGTACAGCAGTGCTGGCTGAAGTTTGTGGTGCTTATGTTGTTTGAGAATAAGTGGGCTCCAGTCTTTTCCCTAAGGTCTGCTGACATATTTTAGCAAATGTTTAGAATGCTGCAGTGCTGGCAGTGATGCAGCTTGTTTCGCTAGTGGTCATTACTCTGACATATCCCATACCAGATCTGTGAGAGGACACGTGTTGGTGTTTCTGTGTTGATGGATTGTTTGTGGAGAGAGATAATACACCATGCTTGTCCTCTCTATGAGCTTAAAATGGGGCTGTTTCTGGTAGGTAGCTATTTTTGTGTTCTCTGGGGCTAATATAACAATATAGGGCATGTTTTACACGTAAATGCCTGTCTGTAATCTCTCTTTTAACACTGAGCTTTGTACAGATATCTGACAATTCTTTCATGCACCCACAGTGAGGCTGCAAACTGTTCCTATCTACAAAAATGTCTCATTTATCAAATCCAGATTTCTTATTTGCTGTCCAACTCATCATATAACTTCCTCTGGCATCTGATTTGAGGAAACCTTGTGCTGGGTTGTTTCCATCCACCTTTCTCTGTACAAGGGCTTTCAGATTGCAAACTAATTCATGTTTGTGTGTGTGTGTTACTTACAGTGATTCTCTCTAAGTACTTCCCTTTTGCATTGTTGCATCATTATGAGTTAAAAAGGATCTTAACAAGTGAAAGCTTTTAAAGGTGAGGTATTTCTACTTGTATGCATTCTAAATGTGGCTCTTGCACCAACAGGGTTTTACTGTTCGATTTGTTTTCCATTATGTGTTGCTGGATGGGGGAAACTTTCAGCAGGAACGAGCTCTGTTCCTTCTGAGTAACCTGCTGTGTTCTTTTAAAGGAAGAACCCTGTTTGAATGGAGCAGGGCTGGAGCTTGCTGGACTGCTGGGGAGCAGAGGAGGAGCAGGGGCAGGGCAGTGGTCGGAGAGTTTGGACCAGGAACACAGACTCGTTGTTTTCTCCTCTTACAAGTTTTTGTTCCAGGTTGTTCTGCAGCCTCGTGGGATGCTGCAACATCCAGGTTATGAGAAATGCCAGGGAAGGAAGTGTTTGTGGAGCATTTTACATTTTATTTATTTGTTGCTTTTGCACAAAAAAAAAAGGTGTCTAAGGTTAATGGTTTTAAATAGGAAATACATCTTTTGTTTTAAGACAGAGCTCAGAGTCTTTTAACAGGACCTCTCTACAGTTCACTCACAGCATTTACACCAAACTGAGTTTGAATAAAAGTGCAGTTTTGGCATCAAAGGTGTTCAAGAAGTAGATTTTTATGAAGTTCTCTTTCAGCATGTGCTCAGTTTTATTAATGGACATGATTTCACACATCAGAGAAAATTCAAAAAGTGAACCCAAAAGAGTATTTTGTTTTATGCTTACTATTTTCAAACTACTTCCTCCTTTGGAGGCCATTGATTAAACCAGAAGGATCTGCTTGCCCTTGGCTGTGTAATAAACATGATGCAATTGCCTGGTGCCTGCTTGGTCATCAGTTCTTCCAGGGGCAGCTCAGTGAGTTTCCCTGACAGTCTTTTTATCACTCCCTGAAATCACTCTGGCAGCTTTGTTCTCGTTTTCTGAGTGAAGTGCATTTTAGAAAGTATTGATCTGGTAAATTTAGGGTTCCCTCTGGGTAAAAAGAAGAAAATCTCCCCTCTGATTTTAATATGGGCAGCACAGGTGGTGACTTTTCATTGTGATTGTGTAGAGGAACTCTCATCTGTGAGAGTCTCAGCTCCTCATTAACGAGGAGGAAAGCTGAAATAGAAATTAAAGTAAATTAATTTGGTGTGGTCGTCCATCTCTTAAGGTACCTAAGGATGTTGGAAATCCAAATTATTAATGGTACTGTGGCAGCTTCTCAATTGTTATAAAGCCCCACTTCCAGCATTAAAGAGCAATGTTCCTAAAATGACATGTTGCCCTTATTCTGTAGAACTAAGCCATGAAATATGAAAAATATATATTTTTAAAGATCAGTAGGTTTTGCTCTAAGATTCAATAAATCTGGAGTACTGCTAGTATTCATTTAAAAATAATTTTAAATTTATTTAAATGAATTAGATACTAAAGTCAGGTTGGCTAATAAGTTTGTTCTTATTCAGGATGGCAACGTACACATTGGATTTGAGCAGGTTGGAAGATTTCTTGTCCATATACTCATGTTTGTGTCACAAATTGTTAGTTTAATTTGTAAGGGCAGGGAAATTTCAAATTTAATATAGGGAGCTTACAAAACAAGTTTGTCTGAGTTGCTAATGAACTAGGCACTTATGCCCTTGGACAGGTAATAGCTTGATGTTGATGTAATTACTTTTTTCCCCCACCCTGAATATTAGGTCAAACTGGACTCTGGTTGATGTAGAATTTAATGACACCAGTCATTCTGTGGGAGCCTGTGGTCACTCATGGTCCCTCCTTGGCTACTAAAGGCTTTCACATAGGGACATTCTCCCAGTTTGGTCTCCATTTGTGCCTCCTCCTGCTGTCACTGTTAATTATGATTCTGGGTTACCTGAGAGCCCAAGAAATTCCTCAAAAGATGGGCAAATTATGACCTTGGTGTTCCATGAGTTTGATTTGGGATGAGCAGGTTCTGTGCTGCAGGTGATGCTGTCTTTTGGGAAGAGAGAGAAAAAGCTGTTTTTAGGAAATAGTCACTGTGAGAGTGGAGAGGTTAACCCAAAATCCTGGATTAAACCTCCAGCTGCATTGCCCTGGAGTTGAAAACACACACATGGGTTTGGTTTGGGTTTGTTACTTTTCTACAGAAAATCCTTCAGGGGAGAACCCCAGGATCCCTGTGGTGCAGAACCTGGCACTGGGAGGAATGGATCTTGTATGCAGTGTGTGTATTTCCACACATATCAAACAGTTTAGGATGAAAGATGTTGGGACTACCAGATACCATCAACATTTTGTGAGCAGGATGTCATTATTAGATTGGAACTGATAAATGTCAAACATTGTGGTAAGTCTGTTTTTAGAGAGATGCAGACTGTGCTCACTTCCTAAATTAAACCTAATTTTCCTCTAATTTTTATGTGTGAGCTGTGATTCTGTTGCACAGAATCTGGCATAATATTGAGCAGATTTATTTAGTGTTGCCCTTGAACGTTTTGAGTGTTTAAGCCAGATTTACAGGAACACAGTCAGTGATGATTCATGTTGAGATGATGTTTTTCTCCCTTGTAATGGAACATATGGGACTGTGTAGCATATGGTACCACTGAAAATTGTTAAATGTGGAGCACTGATTTATTACACAGCAAAAAGGGTTGGGGTTTTCAGTCTAACACTGAGCAGAAAGCTTGTAAACAGCTCTGGCTGTTGGTTTGTGTTTGGGTGCACTACTGTGTTGTGTGGTAATTTCAAAGGATTCCTTTAAATGGCAACAGAATGCTTCCAAAAGTTGTGTGTCTGCCTTTTCACTATGGTACAGCCTTGCTCTGTGGGATGACAGCTTAAAAAACCTGAAAAAAATCCTTTCTCAGATGGGAAGCAGAGGTATTAAAAATACGTAAATATTTTTGTTCCAGTCTTACTATCCAAAACACCTTCCTTCTGTGTTTTGTTTGGGTTTTTTTGTCTTTATGTGACTTCTGGAGTGTTGGTTTGTGTTTTTTTTTACTGATGCAGGGAGAGGAGACAAACACACACCTTGGTCCTTGCAGTGCACAAGGGAAAGTGGACTAAAGTGCAGCTACAGAGAACATAAATTCCAGTCACCTATTTCCTTGTGCTCTGCTGTTTTTCTTAACTCTTCATCTTTGGATGATTGTAATCTCTCCAGAGCAGGCATTGCTTCTGCTCTGGCTCTGTGGGGTCTTGCTCCAGGGTAACTGAAGCTCCCAGGTGCTCTGGTCATACATTGGTAATTAATGGCTGGTCACAAATCTTCATTGATTAAGCTTTTTCAGAAATGATTTAAGCAAGAAACGTCATTTAAACCTTAAAATGGTGCTTGTGTTTGTCTTTTTTGTCTAACAACTCGATTTATTTGTACATCTTAAGGTGCTGATTAAAACAGACTTTATGCTAAATTTAAAATACATAATTAAGAAGAATATATATTGTAAATTTTTGGGATATAAGTCAGATGAGCCTTTTTTCCTCCTTACTTGGTTAGTGACAATCTGCCTCTGAGTTCAGGTTTTCTTGTGTGTCTCTGCTTATTCTGCCTGGTTCAGGTAAAGTTTGAGCATGCTGTGTCCTTTAGAATGGCAACAGATATTTGACATCATTAAAAACTGCTGTTATTTAATAAAAGGAAGTTGTACCTACCCTGGAGGGAATTAACTAATGACCTCTTGTTAACCATCGCCTTCAGGATCTTAGATCCTCCCTTTGCTTGCCTCATCCTTAGTCATACATTGGAAGAGGAAAACAGGCTTTTTTCCCTCCCTCCTTCCCTCCCAACTCTTGAGCAGTTTCTCAACTGGAGGTGAACTGATGGTTGACCTAAACCCTGTGAGGAAACTGAAGTAGGGACCACACTCCCATTCCCCTTGTGGAACATCCTACTGCTGTTAAAACTCACAGCATCTCCATTAACTCCAATTCCCAGCCTTAGCCTGCACATTAAATGTTTTTAAACAAGCATTAGCCCAGATGAATTTTAATTTCTGGCATTTCTAATCTCAACACTGGCAGTGGTGTCAGTTTTAGCTCTTGAAAAGAGGGGAAAAACATTTCTTATCTGGAAAGTATGCGAGTGGCAGAGCAGATAAGATAATTGAGCCCTAAATGTGAGCTGGGATGGAAACAGGCTCTGTTGAGAGTCAGGTCTCATCTGCTGTGCCACAGTCCAGTGGTGCTTTAATGCATAATAAAAATCCAGGGAGTTTGGTCTTCCTGGGCAGGACACAGAGAATTTTCTCTGTGCTGCTTTTTCATTAAGAGACACGAGCCTTTAGTTCTAGTGTGAGACATTCATGTTCTCAGAGTCAGGAGTTTTCTGTCATTTGGGAAGCAGCCAGCCAAAAATAGGATTTTATGCCTCTCCTGCCTGTAACAACAGTTAGCTGCTAAAGTGAGGAATAGAAATTAAAAACCTTCCAACTTGTTGTTCCACTCAGGCAGCCTTTTCTCAAAATTCCTTGTGTGTTTTTAAATGTGCTGTCTTTCCTCTGTGGGGGATCCCCACAGAGGATAACAAGTTTTCCATTTCCAGCTCTTCCCTTGGACTGAGCTCCTGCTGTGGTTTAGAGGTTGTGTGTTCAGCACTTGGGCATGGCCCACATGGGTGGGAGGGAGCAGCACAGGTACCTAAAACCAGAATAAATGAGCAACTACAGGAATTACTACTTTGCTACACAAAGCCTTATTTTTCTTCTGTTTACTCCAACACTGTTTTTGTAGTTTTCCACTTGGTATCGTAGGGTTGCCTTACTAGAAAGTACATTACTCCAAATGAAGTTAGACTCTTACAGAATGAGACATAAGAAGGTTTTTGTTGCAAAAATCAGTATTTGGCTTAATATTTTGCTGCAGGAATGGTAGCCCAGGAGTTAGACCTGCTGCAGGTGTTGAAGCTGTAGTGCAGAAAAAGATCTGCTTCTTTGTAGGGCCATATGGAAATGCCATAAATCAAAATATATCTCACTTAGGCATTTGAGACCTGCAGAAATGTCACGTAAATGTGTGATAATACAGTCTGAGCAGTTTGAATGATTAACTTGTACAAGTGCTCCAGATTTTAGATGTGTTGGGCACCTTTTCTACATTGCAGGTTTCCAGTTCTTGTATTACAGGGAGATTTCTGCCAGTCTGACTTGGTGCCTTAAAGAAGGAGAAAGCTGCTGACTCAGGCTTGTTGTAAATTTGCTTTTTCCTGCCTACCTGAGTATTTTAGAGCAACGCTGTTTATATTTTTAGAGCAGTGTTACATTTTTTGATATGCTGAGCCCAAGCCAGAGGTGGTCAAATGTTGGACAGTCTGTGCTGGATCCAGGCTCTGGAGGTATCCAGGGAGGCAGAGGGATGGGATCCCAGTCCCAGTGCTGTGCAAGCTGCTGCTTGGAGCCCCAGGCTACCAGTGCAGCTCTGCTGGTGTTTAAGGTCAACTCCTTGCAAATATTTTAGCAAGGCTTATATTCAAATGCTATTTATAAGACCAGACTAATTTCTTTCCTCCTAATGATGGCCTTTTGGCTGATGACAGGGCTGGAATCCTGAAGATCTGGATTCTGTATGCCACTAGTCAGCTGTGTATCCACAGGGAAGTTGTTTGCCAGCTTTCTGCCTCACTTTTTTATCTGTACTTAAATGAAAAAAAAAAAAAAGGCTGACTAATACCTGCCTCACAGGCTGTGAGAGCACAGTTAGTAGGCTCATGCTGTAGGATCTTTGGGAAATGCTGTAGGAATGTTCTAGGGGTTTATTATGGTTAAGGTCCTGCAATGAGAGAACTGGTTAAGCCTGGCTTATTGTTAGACCATTCATTAAGGAGCTTTAATAGCTGAAGCTGTGATAGAGGCTGTTCCTGCCTTCACCTGCAATTACCCTGGGCAGATCCAGGCTGCTGCAGCTCCAGAGGCTGGAGCAGAGCTGGAGCATCTGCAGGGTGTTGGAGCCTGCCTGGAGCGCCTCGCTGCCATTTCACGGCTGGCTTTGCATGCAGGTCATGCCGTAGCCTCAGTGGGTTTGGGCACTTCAGCGTGGTGATGATGACTTATTGTGCCACTAGTGAGCCCTCAGCACCTTTTCATGCCAAAAGAAATGCTGTAAAATCAGATGAGTTTTTCCTGTGTGTCCGCCTAGCTCGGAATTTGCCCTGCTTTCGCTTTGTAAATAGAACAAAATTAAAAAAAACCAAACTTTAAAAATGTATTAGCAACAGAAATTTTAGTATTAAAAGGTGTAAACCAACTATTAAAAATCTCTTGGATCTGGTGTGAATGCTGACATTGTGGCTTTTTTTTAAAATTAATTTGATAGTATATTTAGAAAATATCTATCAGAATTTCTTCCCTTCTGGCCACCATTATAATAACATAACTATGCAAGGAAAGGCAAAATCCCCATTTTTGGTAAAGCTAGATACCAGTGTTTATTTCCCAAACCAAGTAGTCATTAGCAATAGAACCTTATTAAACTTTAATGACTTTCTTAAAATTCACACTCACTTGAAAGTCAAGATGCAGCCTTGACAGCTGGAGGTCCTAATCCAGACAGTTTTATTTATCTTTGCAGTTTCATCTCTTCATTATTATATACAAAAGTTGTTTTCTTTGTCTTGGCAGATTGGAAATGTATTGACTGAAAGAAAAATAGAAACTTGGATTGCTGTTGAAACACAGGGCTGGAGGGGGTAGGGAGCAAGGGTTAGGAGCAGGAAATGGATTGGTGGTGAATTTAAGTTTTGAATTTAATATCATGAGTCTGCAAATTAATATTAATTTTGAGCTGATTTTAGAGCTAAATCAAAACCAGCTGTTATTCCACCTCTCTCCCACTGAGCTGGGCTGGCACAAACCTTTGTGCTACCAGGGGTGGTTCAGATCAGCAAACTGGTCCAGCTGTGAAATAACCAGGGCTAGCAAAGCCAGAGATCTGGAGATAGCAACAGACAGAGGATGAGGATGGATGGTACCAACTTCTCCTATTGAATTACACTGTGAGTATTTTTTAAAGAAAAAAAAAATAAACTAAACAAAACCCCTGCCACTGATGGATTTCAGTTAATGAGTAAATTAATGAGTTTCACTTTCTGTTTCTTGGGTGTGGGTTGGCTACAGCAGCTTTTGGGTTATCCTGGGGAAGACTCAAATCATTGTTATCCCTCCTTTCACTGGGTTTTATTTATTTGAAGTGCTTTTTTTAGGAATCCAAATTTTGATGCTTTGTATTACTTGCACTTGCTTTTTTTTAAGGCTTTGTATTCAGCTTTAACTGAGGAAAGGCTTTTCTGAAAGGCTGACACAATTTGCTGTATGTTCATTGCTCAGTGTTTCATAATTTACATGGACAAATATCCCTGCCTTAAAAAGTGGGGGAAAATCCCAAGCAGAATCTTTGTATCAAGGCACTGACAATATTGACTAGATGATGATACAGGTATTCCAAATATGAAGTTGTATTTCATATTTCAGGTATACAGTGGCTTTTTAAAATGTTAGGCCATGGCCCCATATGACAGGAAGGTGAAAAGTGAAGGTGAAAAGTTACTTCATAATATCAAATCAAATTTATTGTTTAGGTGTGAGAATTACTTGCAGTATTTAACCAAGATCCTCAAGGTAGAAAAGGAAGCACCAATTTATAGTAATTGTTTAGAAATAGACTGTTTCATTAATACAAATGAGGAGAGTTTGTTTGTTTTTTCTTCAGGAAAATCATTATTTTGGGTAAACAGTGCAGCACAAGAGAAGACTTTCTGAGCACTGCTAAGCCCACCTGGCTTCCAAAGCCATCCAGGAAATTTGTGATGGGTGTTTGAAGAATAAAACATCTCAGTTTAAAGAGCATTTGGCTGCTGGTGTCAGGGCCTCCCCATCCAGAGAGCGTTTGCAGCTGCCGTCAGTGAGGCTGTGGGTGAGCGCCCCAAGGGTGTGGAGAGAGGAAGTCAGAAAACTTTCATATTTCTGATCTCTGTCTCTGAACAAAGGGGATGTTTCATCAGTGTCATCATTCATAAATTAGGAACTCTTGCACAGCAGAGCTGAAAGGCTGAGGGGCAGGATGAAACCCCCTCTGTGTTCCAGCAGCTTGGAAATTGTGTCAGAGAGGGGATTGTGGGGCTGAGGAGTTCCCACTCACCCTGGCAGGAGGAACTGCTGTCACAGAGCCACGAGGCTTTGCTCTGCTGTTTGTGGCAGGATCTGAGAAGGGAGTGAAGAAACCAGGCAAAGCTCATGTTTTCATGAGTGAAGGGATGGCTGTGCTGGGCTCTGTGCTGCTGGGGCAGGCTGCTTTGTAAAAAGCAGGGGATTTAACAGCAAAGAGCAAAAGCTGGTGGTAGGAGGTGGCCAGGGAGCTGTGTGTGTGTGCAGTGGGGAAGGTTTTGGTTCCTGTTTGGGGATGTCCCCACCCTGCCCAGGCTGCTGTGCCCAGCAGGTATTGTTCCCTCTGGAGCAGGATGAGGTCAGCTCCACCACCTGGAGCCTTCTCCTGGCTCTGTTGGTCTTTTTGGTGTCAAGGCACCAGGAGAACAAAAATTATTATTGTTAAAATTTAGATTCCATAAACTGTCACGTGATGTATTCTGTCTTCTCAGGGGAAAATCTGTATGCAGTGTACAGGGGTTTTCTTGTTCAGGAATTTGTGTGCTGCCTTTTTTTTTTTAGGTCAGGTCAGGGGAGAACACTTTGCCTTTTTATTGGGAGCTTGCAAAGATTTTGGAGGATCTTTGCTGCTTTTGTAGGTTGCTCTGATGTCTTGGACCACCTTTGAGTGGGACATCTGCACAAGTGAGTTTTAGTTTTACATTATCCTCCATCTCCTTTTTTTTCCTCTCCTCCCTCCACTATTGCTTATCATCCTTTGTGTTCTATGTACAAAAAGTAAGCCTCAAACACATTTTAAAATGTCCTCCTTAAGAGGCTGCATGTTCAGGGGTTTGATCCCTGAATTGCCATAGCATTGAGATAAATGAATGTGCTGATGTTCTACAGTGAGATTGGGGGGGGAAAAAAAGAAAAACAGTTAATGAGACATCTGGGTGGAGGGAGCAAGCCTCAAATGAAAGTTGGATTTCTGTTTTACGACAAGTCAAAATATTTTGGAATTAAAAGCAAAACTGAAGCTGAGTAACTTGATTTTTTTTTTTTTGACCACTTATACTTAGAGCTTATTTTTTGTAATTACTGGGGCGTGACTTTAAGTTCTGGGCCGGACTTTGTGGCTTGTTAACATCGGGTTGAGCCTCTGATGTTGCAATGAAGAAGGAAGTGAGCGTGTGTCTGCTTGGGGAGGGGGACTGCAAAGCACTTCTGCCTGCATTAGGTGGGAATTGCAGCTGGCTGGGTATTTTTAGCTTCAGAATACCTCATTTTGAATGTGAATTTTGCTTTTTTTCTTGTTAATCTGTGTTTGGTAAATTAGGCTCTCAGTTACTGTTTTAAAGAGGTTTTTTCATACCAAAATGCACTAAACCAAATTTTTTTCATTAAAGATTTTAAGTTCTTTTTTTTTTAAACCTCAAGAGCTGCAGGACTGGGTGTGATGCATTTCCCAAGTGTTTCTTGTCCTCTGTTGGTTTTTGCAGTTTTACATCCACTGGTGACATAGCAGGGATTGCAGGGAGAGGTGAGGCTTCATAGATCAGCCTCTGTTTCTCCAGCTTAATTAAAGAAAAAAAAAAAGGAAAAATAGTGGATCTGATTTTGTTCCCTCCTTGTAAAAACATGCAGCAATAAAGACTTTTTCCTGGGTTGGAGGGAGAGGCAAGATAGCCTCAGTTTCCATCAGTGTTTTCCAGTCATTTGCTGTAACAGAAGTGATTCACTTCTGTTCAGTTGTTCATCCTGGCCTGAGGTGAGACATATAGAATGTTTCTATTTTAAGCTCTTCAGCATAATGGATGAATAAACTCACCCTTCTCATGGTTTTTGCCACAGTGGGTGAGTTTTCCTTCCTGGCATCTCTGTTTTGCTGCCCTGGCCTCAAATACTCACCCTCTGAAAGCTCTTGGTTTGCTGTCAGCACCGGTGGAAGAAAATGTTCTGACCATTTTGCTTCAGGGCTGCTGATCTTAAGCTGCACTGTTAAAAATAACAAGTTTTCTGAAGGCACACAGTGATGTTTTCCTGGCTCCCTGCCTCTTCTCCCCCATATTGATGTGATTAAATGCCACCAAAACTCAGCAATCCTTAGGTCAAGTGCATAGCCATGTGCGTTTGCTGCAGCATTAATAGTGGCTATTCCAGCTTTCTCAAAGAAAATTAAGGGTGTTTTCATAAATGGAAGTCTTCTGCTTGCCACAGTAAGTACCACACAAGCAGTTTATGTACCAGGGCATAGAGTTTTGAGATTATTTTCATACTGCTTTAAACTGTCTCATGCTGACTCAGTTTGGCTGTAAAAGGCTGAAGTCTTGTGATCTAGAGCAAGTTTGGTTTTTTTTCTGATGGGAGAACAGGTGTCTGGTGGAGTTCAGCTTTGCTCTGTGACCAAAACATTTTTTATGTTGATCTTGAAGGACCTGCTTTCCCCAAATACCATTTCACTCCCTGAGCTTTGGGATCAGTCTGTCTTTACCAGTGCTAGGGTGGCCCTTTCACATTTTCTGTTTGAGAAGCTGCACTGAAGTCTGAGTGTGTTATCTGAAATCAGACAGACCTGATGGTGAATGCTTTCAATTATGGGTTCATAAATCCACGCTGGAAGGAATGACAGGGCAAAAAAGCATTTCCAGGCTGACGATGGCAGGAGTACCTTCAACCATCTGAACTCCTTGTAGCTTTTCCAGGATCTTTCTACAGTGATCTGGGCATGTTCCACTGTTCTCAGAAGCAGCTTTAAAATGTTATCCTCCCTCCTAAATTACATGCCAAATGATGCATTTACTGAATTGAATCAAGAAACCTCTGGTGGTTGAAATGGCAATCTTGAGCCAATGTGTAAGGCTGCCAAATTTATCTGCTGAGGAGCTCAGAGAATTTATCTCTGTGGAACTCAGAGCTGGTAGTTAAAGAGCGCTGCTGCTTGTGTTGGGACTGACTTAAACCCAGATCCCAAACCATAAACATAAATCAGATTTTGCTGTGGAATTTGTTTGAAAAGCTTTTGCGTGCTTGTATTTAATTTTAATGATGATATATTTTAATTGGCTGTCAAAAAATGCTTCAAATGAATACAATGCACTTCTCTTCATGTGCTGGTCATCTTGTTCCTTGTCTTTAAAGTGCTTGGGCTCTGTATGTCCCTGTTTGGGAAGATAGTGCAGCCTTTTGAAGGACACATTTTCTATGCAGCCTTTAAAATCTCTCTGGTTTGTTGAGTGTTTGCCTTGGGTTACCCTTTGAGATTTGCAGGGCGGTTTGTGTTTGTTTTGACTGTTACTTTATCTCACTTTCTCAGAAAGTCCAGTCTCTTCTGGCCATGAGCGATAGGAGGGGAGGATGAGGAAGTTCTGGGAGCCTGTGTTTGGAATGCTGCACTTCAGGTGCCCACTTGGATTCTTTTCCTTAGCTTTGTGTTGATTCTGTGATTGAAAGAGCTGTAAAAGATACTGTGATGATGGAAATGAATTAAATGGTTAAATGTCTCAGTCATTCAGATGTGAAATGTCCTTTCTGCTTGTACTTCCCTTGTTGTTCCTGTGTATTGGCTAATCTTCGGTGACAAAACACTCCTTGTCCTGCCCTTGCACAGCAAAGGGGCTTCCTCAGCTCATTTATTAATCTTTAAGCTTAATATTGACATTTCACTTCCAGGTTTGGAAGCTGTTTTACGCTGCAGACAGAAGTCAGTGTCATATTTACAGTGTAGTGGTTGGTTCATATCCCCATGTTTGCCTGTGTGTTATTGTTCTGCACACACTGTGGGAATTGTTGTGTCTTCCTGAGAAACACTCACACAGCAGTCATGGACATGAAATGGGTTTTAAAACACAATGTAAAAATGGCAGTGCTCTCATTTAGCTCTTCACCAAAGCTATGAATGATGCAGTGCTGGGAGCTGGTGGTCTGCACACTGAAGGATTTGTGCAGATGGATTTCTGGGCGGGTTGATATTTTTTTCAAAAGCATTTGGAAGCTATACATGTTCTGTGTGTGTAGTGGGGTAGCTGAATCATCCTCTGTGGAAAAGAGCATTTTAAATCTACTTATTCATCCAGTGCCAGCAGAGGTGAAATCTTTGGGTCCTCCTTTTATCCAGGTGAGCTGAGTGCTGAGGTGCAATGTAGGGTTGCTGTGAGTTAATTCAGGCTGTGCTGAGAACTGAGCTCCTTCTGCGTCTCATCAGGGCCCCGGCAGCTGAAACTCAAACTGGGGCAGCCAGGTCAGTGCATGGATTCTGCAGATGTTCCTGAGGTGGAGCTTCTGGCCAGGCTGACCCCATGTGCCCGCAGCCCTTATTGCTGGGAGACACTGCTGGATCTTAAACCTTGGTTTGCAAAATCAGTTCTTGGAGCGGCAGTGCTGTGCTTGCCTCCATCAAACAGTTAAGCTACTTAGAAGCCACGGTTTTAATCTTTATGGAGAAGGAAATGGGAGTGTTGCAAGCACACCTTATATAATGCACATAATTACTGACGTTACCCACACTTCTCCTACTGATACCAAGTCCTGGGCAGGCAGCTGGCACTTCCCCAGAGAGGTGACACATGACAAATGTGTTCTGGCCATTTTGCTGAGCAGGTTTCCTGTAACAGCTGCCCATGAGCTGCTCTTCAGACTCCCAGAGACCTCTGACAAATCTGGTTTGGTTTGTGTTTCAGTGCTGCTTCCTGTAGCATAACTTAAAATGCATAAGGGCAAATGGAGGCCATTGTATGCACAGGCCTGTCTGTGCTCTTTCCTGATGCTTCAGGGAATTTGGATTTGTGTTTTTGGGAAAGCAGGAGGGACCTGGGAGTTGGGTAGACTTGTGAACATAGAAGTTTTGGTTATAATACTCAGATTTTGTGTCTTCATCTCCTCTCTGTAGCACTGATTGCAGCTATAAACAAGACACTCTATTAATATGCTTGGATTGACATCTGTGGATTCTGCTTTGGTATTGAATGAGTGCTGCTGGGCAACTGAAGGCCATATGATGTCTGAAAAGGAAGAAATTCTGATAAAATGGATACTCTGCTTCAGAACTAAAACCAGCTATGGATTCCTGCAGCCTGGCCTCTGCCTTACTCTATTGCTGCCAACTGTAGGGATCTGATACTTTGGAACAAACCCTTAATTTAGTGTAAATATTTGCAAAGTATTCAAGCTTTGCTTTACATCTGGTGTTTTCTGAAAAGCCCCTGACCAGGAGTCTTCTAAAGAAAATTCAATATCTTAGGGGGGAAAAAATAATTTTAGTTGACATCTGATGCTGGCAAGGGGTTCTGTGGGTGCTGGGGAAAACTCTGTGTATTAATAGTTCTTTGTTCTTGTTGACATACTGCTGCTAATTTATTATAGTAACATGGCAGACTATTCAAATGGGGTGCCACATTTAGCTAAACTTGGTGGAAATATATATATATATATATATATATAAGTTCATGCTTGGAGAACTTCATTGTCAGTATAAATATTGCAGTTTAGTGGGTGGTGTCACAATTCACCAAAAGGTTTGCCTTAAGAGAGCTGAAGACTGGTTTGGGGTTGCAGAGGGAGCCTGCATGAGTTTGGGGACTCATTCTCAGTAAAACCAAACTCTCACTTCTGGATTTATCTCTTTATTGGGATAGCAAATAGTTTTTTATCCTCAAACCAAGGGCTTGTGACCCTCTTTGGAGTCCCTTGGTGAAAATGAGCGAATCTTGTTCTGTGTCCATGGTCTTGTGTGAGCAGATATCCTTCCAGTTGCTGCTTTGTGGTGGGTTTGTTTTAGCTTCTCTCCATTGATGAATGAGGTTGTGACTTTCAGGTATTCAAAAGTGAGGTGGAATTTCTCTTTTGTCCTACTGGATTTTTATCAAGAGTCCTGGTAATTCAAGAAGGCCATGGTGTACTCTGAAGGTGAGCCTGGTGCTGTTTGGTAATTCTAGGAGCCCCAAGCCTTATCTGGAAGGGTTATTAGTTGCCTGCTTGCACACAAATGTCTGAGCTCTTGTCAGATTAGAAGTCAAACCCAAAAATGTGGCTTTAACCTGAAATACACAAGCAGTGCTCCAAAACTGCGTGAATCTTCATTGCAGCTCTCCATCCATGTGCTTTCTTTGCAGCTGTTTTGGTCATGGACTAAAACCATTGAACTTGATCAACACGGGATAAAATAACTTCCTAAGTTTGGTTTGCACCTTGAATTTTTTTTTTGCCTTGCAAAAGATTCCATATGTGCTAAACAAGAACTAGCTCTGTGCTGTCAGTGAGGCTGCCTTCCTTCCTTAGAGGCCATCTGGCTCTTCAAATCCCAGTTATTCTGGCCTACCTCAAACCTCAGGTAAATTTAAATTTTGCACATCACAGTGCCTGTGGTAACTTGTTTGGAAGTGAGAAGTGGACATGCCCAGGATGCTTTTAAGTTCAGGGTTTACTCCTGAGGCCTGTCTAGAGGCAGCAGCTGCTGTGGATGTGTCCTCAGAGAGGCTTTTGTGGGGCTGTCACAGGTCTGAGTGAGGGGACAGTGACAGATCCAGCTGTTGGCAGAGTGAGCACAAAGTGTCTCTGTGGTTTGGAACATCTGGGGATCCAGGGGGCAGCGTGGCTGTGGAAAATGAAGCATTTCTAGGTTGGTGTTTTGGAGTGAAGTAAGAAGGTGAGAAAGAGTTTGGTCCTCTGTAGTTTTGTCTAAAACAGAAGGTGTAGGGGGAGAGTTGAAAAAAAAATCAGTTTTTTATATTAATGATTATACTGTACTTTTATATTAGTATAGAAAAAAACCCCTGAAAACCAATGATTTGAAATTTAGGGAGGGACAGATGTGGTAAGAGATTATCAAGTCAGTGATGCAGCACTTGAAAATGGAGGCAAATGCTGTGGGGTGTTGCATATTTACTTCCCTTCTTCAAAATGTCCTCAAATTCCTGCAATTTATTTAAATTAGTTTCTCTTCTTCCACTCTCTTCTGACCTTTAACGTTTCTTGGCAAAATTTACATTGCATTCAAATTAAACTGGGGAATGTTTTCCCAAAACAATCTTTCTAACTGTAACCTCTTACTTGAAATCCGCAGCGAGTACATTAAATATAATGTACATTTATTGATAGAAGTTATTTCTTCTCATTTGTGTGGGTGTTATATACAGTCACATCACTGTTTCAATCACTGGCTGTCTGACTGGTTCCTAGAAAATACAGGGGAATTTCCTACCATGACTCATCTTGGAAGTAGCAGATGCTACACGCTCTCAAGCTGTGTATGGTAGCTCTGGAGTCTCAATAAAATTAATTGAGTGTTGGGGACACAAAAATGTATTGGATTACTCTAATGATTACACACTGCTACTATTTATCCCTTTTTAATGAGGATGCTTAAGCAGAATCTTTATAAAGGTGATGGTGCTTTATTTTCTTTCTGTGCTGTGGCACTCCTGTGAAAATATGTTTCTGTTTTGAAATTTCAGTTTTACCTTGCTGTCACTGGGGGGTGACTCTATTTTTAGTACTTTATAATTCTCAGAAACTGTCCCTATGCTTTTTCCTTTCCCCTTTTTTTTGGTTTTTATGCTCTTGAAAGTGACCCTGAGCCACATGTCACTGAGCAGCAGCAGATTGTCACTGGCAGTGGGTCTGTGCTCCTGGGGAGTTCCTGGGTACCTGCTGATCCCAGATACAGAAATGGGTTTGGGAGTGTGTCTTGGTTTGAACAGACAGGTGTCTGCTTAAGGAAGGCAGGAGCCTCCCCTGAAATGGAAAATGTAAACCCCCTCCCTCCAAATTATTATAATTCTGAAATTAAGGGGCTCTCAGGCAAAGACGTGGGAATAGGAATAACAGTTCTTTACTACGAAAACTAAAAATACAAATGCAACAGTACAAACAAACAAAAGAAAACCACTGGCAGAGTGAGAGCAGTCCCTGTCCCCTGTGTGTCAGGGGGTGGCACAGCCCCATCCCATGGGGGCTCAGCCCTCCTGCAGTGCCAGCTGTGGCTCTGCTGGAGCAGGGATCCTGCACAAGGGGGGAGTTTTCCTCTGCAGCTCCAGGGCTGCTGGAGATGGGCCTGGGCTCCCTCTGGCCATGCAGGGCAGCAGAAGCTGCTCCTCTGGGAATGCACTGGGCAAAGGCTGCTGTGCTGTCCCCAGGCTCAGATTGGATCCAGGTAGGAATGCTTGGCTCCTGCCCTGGGCGCAGCATCTCCCCATGGGATGATGGAATTGGATCAGCCCTGCAGGGACACTCAGTGGCCATGGACAGCAGAGATCTCCTGCAGGGAGGATTGGCTGTGGCAGAGATAAAGGAAAAACTGCCCCATGAACAGCAGAGAACTGCCCCAGCTCTGAGAGACGGCAGAGAGAATACACAGCCCCATTTCCAGCCTGAGACAGAATGTGGCATTCACATTCTCTGAAAAAATCCCTTTGCCCAGGATTTTTCTCCTGGGAAGCTGCGAAGCCTCAGAGAAAAGGAAAACAATTCGAATCTCATTTGCTTCTCCTGTGTTGTGCTCACGTGTGGAATGTGTTTGGAGATTGCTCACCCACAGGTGATTGTTCCATTGCATTCTGCTGGGAGTTGTCTTGGCTCTTTGGCCAATCAGGGCCAGGCTGTGTCAGGACTCTGGAGAGAGTCAGGAGTTTTCATTATTATCTTTTTAGCATTCAGTAAGTATCCTTTCTGTATTCTTTAGTACAATATAGTATTCTTTATTTTAATACAGTATCATAAAGTGCTGAATTAGCCTTCTGAGAACATGGAGTCAGATTCATCATTCCTGCCTTCATATATTCCCAGCCAGTCCAATAACAGAGTGCTGTGGCAGGGCCAGCAGGCTCACAGGGCCTCTGCAGGGTGTCACAGTGCAGGTTTGGGCTCAGTGGGATCCCCCTGGCTGTGCAGCAGCACGAGGAGGATGGGATCAGCCTCCTCCTGGAGCTGTGCCCTGCTGCCATGTCCAGCGAGCTGGGATTGAAGAGACAAGGAGCTGGGTGGAGGTGCTGGGGTGCCTGGCACGGAGCACAGCTCCCTCCTGCCATGGTGGGGGTGAGGTGGTGTGAAGGGAAATGGAAGGGAGTGTCTGTCCTGCAAGCTGAGTGTGCCAGATGAGATACCCAGCTCTGCCTTGTGGAGCCTCAGGATCGGTTCTCATTGCAGCATTATCCAAATAAACCCAACCTGCTGCTTCAGCAGCTGATGCTTCTTTCTGTGTGGAAGTCTGGATTCCCACGCAGGGATGGATCTTGCCTGGAGGCATATGGTGCTCCAGAGGAGCCCCAGAGAGTCAGTGGAGTGCTGTCATGTCCAGACCCACTTCAAATCCAAGAGATCTTGTGGCCTGCCCTTTTCCATAGCTAAGTGAGGGTTGGCTTGCTGAGAGTAAAATGTAAAGCTTTGGGAAGCAGTGGAATTGCCAGGCTGTTGGTGTACAGGGCTCTGTGGGATGCCCTGACCCACCTCCTTTGTGTAGTAGCTGTTAGACCTGGAGACACAGGACCATCTCCTGCTTGGGGAATATTCCTTGCATTTACTGTGTGGTATTTATCCCCCTGATGTGTTTTATGGCTGTATTTTAACAGGGGGCTTGCCAGGTTGGGATGTCACCCATCCTGGTGTTGGGGGCTAATCTGAAGTGAACAGCAAAACACTGGCTGGGTTTCCCAGCCCTGGATTTTGGGTGGCAGTTCCTTTGTTCAGAAACACAGCACAGCAACGTGTGCCTTATCTTCTGAGGCACACAGTGAAATATCTGAGCAAGGCTGGAATTACATTGTTACTGGAGGTTTTCCTGGGAGAAGGGCGAGTCCTTAAGTGCTTTTCTGCCTCAGATCTGGGTTGCAAAAATGGCTTTTGCTGACTGGAGGGAGCAGCAGCTCTCACTGGGAACCTGCAGCCTTGCCTTAGGCCAAGGAGCCAGCTCTGCAAAGCCAGGCTTAGCTGGTGGTTCCCAGCCCAGCCTGGGGTAGGTGGGACAGGGAGGAAAAGAGGAAGCCTGGAGCTGAGCCTCACAATCTGCACTTCCCTAGAGAGCAGGAGGAGCAGAGGCAGTTCCTCTGCTGGGCTTCATCTATCATTAATGCAGAGTTTAAGCACAGTATAGGCTTGCTCTGGAACCTTGCTGTGCTCCTCATATTCTCTGGGAAAGTTCCCTTCTCACCAAAGAAATGTGGAGCTGAGTTTTTCCAACAGCATCATCTCAAATGGCTGGAAGCTTCTGTGTTTGAGTTTGCGAGATAAATTCTGTGGTTGTTGCTGATTTTTTTTTTCCCAAAGTCACATAATAGTTAAATTTGGCTGGGTTAGCAGTATTCAGTTCTGGTGTGTGTCGTTTCTATACAAATATTCAGTGTTTTTCCCCTGTAGGTACACTTTGGAAAGTGTTGATTCTTTTCAGCATTATAAGGAAAAATCACCAAAATGTATAATTATTTAATGCAAAAAGCTTTAGCAGAAGAGTTCAGTGCAGCTTCCCCTGAAGGCTTTAACATTACATGTGTAAAATTCAGGGTGGCTCTTCTAGGACCATTCTTGTTGTCAGATTTAGTTATACATTTGTATTAGGTATTGATTAGTTAGGAAGACTCATAAAGGAGTTTTTTCCTCATTATTCCTGTCTAGAATATCCTTTTCTAGGAGCATATAAGGTCCTGTACAATAGTGACCCTGATCCAGGTGACTTTCTGAAGTCCCCTGCCCTCCTTCAGCATTTTGGGCTGACCTGACCATGAAGTAGAAGACTGAACTATCACAAATTTATTTGTTAATACCAGAATTTTTCATTCCTTTGATTAATAGCAATATTTCATTCATAGAGTGTCTCAGCTGTGCTTAAAATTAACCAGAACAAAAATAATGAGCCCTGCAATTGAGAAGCTGTCCCCAACTAAAAATATTCCTCACTTAGATGATGGGATTGGATTCTTTCATAGTTTTACTACAAATATCCCCTTAGGTTCATTATGCCTTGGATGCTGAATCCATAAAACAGGGCTGTTAATATGTACACCAGGCACCAAGTAGTGCTGGAGACTTTCAAAAACTGGGAATTCCTTGATTTATTCATAAAGCAGGGAGAATAAGTCTTGAAAATTTGATCAGATGCCAGTTCCTTCAGTAGCCACTCGATCCAGAAGCCTTTTTATAGCTGTGCTAACATCTCTGAGGACTGTTAGGCTTAATTAGTGTTTAAGACTCTTGTACAGAAGATGTCATGAAAAGGGAAGCTCTGCTGAGGGAGCATGGGGAGGCAGGAGGGAATTTGGCTTCAGGGAATGGGAAGGCAAAGGATGTAGCAGCATTTGAGTTGAGTAAGTTTGTGTCTATTCTCTCACTTAAAAATACCCTTGCTGTGTTTTTTGAGAATTACTGTTATTTGGGGTGTTGAATTGACAGGTGTGGATGCAGAATCCTTCACGTGGACTTTTCTTTTAGATATTTAAAAGCAATTCTAGGTTATAAAAAACACAGAATGGCATTATTTAAAGTATATATCTGTCACAAAAAAGAAGGCTCTTCTCTGTGGTGTGAGGATGGCTAAGCCTGATAAAATGGTTCTGAAAATGTTCACTGTCAGGCAAAACACTCTAATTTCTCCCATCTGCAAAACAGAATAATATTTATATTTTCTGAAGGGTCAAGTGAGGGGACCATCTCTCTGGGAAACTGAACATCTTTTTCTTGTACATAAACTTTTTATGGATCCAAAAATGAGTATTTTCTCATGAGCACTGACATATCCCTGCACAAATACCTTCAGGGCTATGCAGAATATCATCAAACAGCAGAAAACCTTAATCCTGTGGGCATGTCTGGTGCTTCTGGGCCTTCAGTGGGGTTGGGTGATATTCCTTATCAGGTGAAAATTGGCTTCATCTGTTGATATCTTGCTTAACAAAGGTATCAAACCCCTCAAACCTCATTTCCCTGCTCTTTTTCCTCAACACACACTTCCCCAAAATCTAAGTTATGAAAGGTAAATGGAAAATAAATTGTAATCACAAGATAGGAGTGATTGAATAGATGTTTGTGTATTTTTAACTGGGGGTAAAAGTTGGATTATTTCAAAAGAATTTGCCTTTAATGCTGTGAAGGATGTATTTTTGTGGTTTAGAACCCTGTATCTCACATAAATGCGTTTCTCAGAGGAATTTAAGCTGAGTATCTGCCCCCTAAGCAGGTGAGGTTCACACCATGAAGTGAGAGGAGAATGAAAGGTGGGAAAACAGGAGTTTTATCCAGCCCTGCTGCTGGGGAAGGACTCCAGTCTGTCTTAATAGAAAGCAGAACTGGAATAGACTGACGTAAATGGCTGATTTTTTTCTGATTTAAGTCCAACAACATTGCCTGCAGGGGAAAACACAGTTGGCAGAGACATTCCTGGTGATGAAAGCTTTACTGTAGCAGTTAAGATTAGTTCTCTTTAGACAAAAACCTCATGTTTTGTTTAATCTCCATTCAGGCTTTTTTTTTCCTCCCTGGTTAAAAAGGTAGCAAGTAGGGCATCAAGATCATATCAGTGAATGAACTATAGATGTTTTATTCAGCAAAAAGACCATTTTGGTTTCTCTTAGAAAAGTTTATAATTGCTTAATTGCATGAGATTTAAGATTACAATACTGAAATTCTACTACAGCCTTCAAAGCCTGCTTTGTTTAGCATTGATTTCAAGGCAAGGCTTGCAGGAAAAAAATATGGTGGAGCATTTTTTAAAAATAGAAAATGGAGAGTTTCTGTCAAAATTCAAGACTGAAAATCAAGGATGCCCAGCCTTATCTGGTGGTCTTGAGCTCAGGGTTTTTTCCCCCTGCAAAGCAGCCTTGCCACAGCAGAGGATGTAAATAAGCATTTGTGTAACTGGGGCCTTGCTCACACAGTCATGGTGGCTTGGAGCTATTTTATCTCAATATCTGTCCAAATAAACAAAGCTTTAAGTGGTCAAGTGATGCCTGAACATCTCTCTCTGGAAAGCACTGGGCTTTAGCTGCTCAAGTGGCTCTGAGAAAGTTGCTTAGATCAAATTAGGAAATTGTGGAACACTGGGATGCTTCAAAGCAATATTTGTAATGTTTTAGCTCTGGCCATGGTCAAATGTCGTTGTTTGTCAGTGGGGACCAGCCCTGAGCCAGCCTTGGTGGTGACAGGATCCACAGAATGCTGCCTGAGGTTTTGATCAGTGTTTTATCTACAGTAACCATACTTCTCGTGGCTCTGATTCCCAGAACATCCTTGGAATAAGTTTGACAGTTCCAAAGAGCCTTAGAAAGTATAACTTGAATTTGTCTGCTAGATGAAAACAAATCTACAGAGAGGAAAAAGAGGTTTTTCCTCTCCTTGCTACAGAAATTTACCAGAGAAATATGAAATCAATCAAGAGTTTTTATTCATTGTCTTTAGCTGTCACTCTAGATGTTGGAATGCACTGAAGTGCCATATAGTAATTGTTGGCAAGGATAATTTCTTACCAGGAGCAATAAACGTGGCTTAAACCAGGTTTTTTGTTCCTTGTCAGGGTAAGAGCAGGTTTGGAGTCAGATGGTTTGGGCAGGTGTGTGTGAAGGAAAGGGAGCAGTGACGTGAGGAGGGAACGTGCAGGATTGCTGTGGGAGCCTGCCAGGGATTTACTGTGAAATTCTGGATGGAGAGAGAGCTCCTGAGGTAAATCCATAGGGAAATGTGTGGTGCACTTGTGTGACTGAGGGGGGTCCTGAATTGCATCTCCTGAGGGATGGGGACAAACCCAGGAGGTGCTGCTGGACTCTGCCTTGCTCCTGGGCTCCTCACTAAGGGAATCCTCTCTGTTCCCCACTGCAGCCATCAGTTACCTGAGCTCTTCACTCTGAGCCTTGCACTCAGAGCTGCAAATGGGTGAATTCATCATTGAGAAGGTTATGTTGCTGTAATCAGAATAGAAACATGTAATATTTTTATGTCCATCCATACTTTTGGCCATGGCTTCTTGTCATTGCCTTTATCCCAACGCTCCGTTTGCCTATTTTTGACTGCCTCTGCCTGCTGAGCAGATGTTTTCAGAGAGCTGTCTGCAGCAACCCCCAGGTCTTTTTCCTGTGTGGTTACAATTAATTTAAAATTCAGCAATGTGTAGAGTAGCTGAAAATATTACTACTGCTGTCTGTTACCCTATTTTTGTACCACATGCATTTCAGCAACCCCTGTTGTGCTGCTGAGATCTCTCAGGTCTGAGTCACTCAAGGTGGACCTGGCTGTGTGTGTTTTTATCACAAAGTTATCTATGAGATAAGTGACCAAAACCCTTTTGGTGCTGCTAATTCAATATACACAAATCTGTGCCATTACTCCATCTCAAAAATAGAAAACTGCTCAATGGCTTTTTCTGGCGGCAATTCAAAATAGTAAATTATCATTAGAGCAAAAATAAAGCTCAGTCATATCTTAGAGCAATCTCCACATGGTTCTTCCTGTGCAGTGTTTGCCAATAAACCTGAATTTTTGTTAGCCATTGAGCACACATTCCAACATCAGCTGCCAGTCCCTTGGCTTCTCATGCAGAAATAGAGATATTTCTAAATTATGGTGGCCTTTCATTTTGCTTTGCTATCCTATTTGTGATATTTTCTTGTTTCAATGATGTCTCTGACCTGAATTTCTCTGTCCACCCTGCCCTCAAATGCCATAAGTGTCCACCAGTGCCACCCCCAGAAGTTCTCCTTGTCCCCACAGCCCCCTCCCAATGCTGTCACTTGGGATTTTTGTGCAGTGACCTGATGTGATCTGGGGGCTTGTCACAGGAGCTGGGCCAGCAGGGAGGAAGTTCATCCCTCCCCTCCTGCTGGCTTCCCTTTCCTGGGCTCTGGGAGCCCTCAGAAGGCTCCATCAGAGACCAGAACATTGAACTGGAGCTTGGATGATGTTTTTTCTCCAGCTGATATCCGTGGTGTCTTTTGCTGCATCCGTTTTTCATTTTTTGGGAATTCCAGCAGACAGAAATGCACTCAGTGTTTGTGCTAAAAGCTTTTCTAGTTGGTTGGAAGGGAACTGCTGCTCGCCTGATTATGTTCCTATCCTAGCAAATTGCCCTGCTGAAGTACCTCATAAAATACTGTTTCCATGGTGATCTACCTTCCACTTTTCCTAAAAGGACCCACTAGGTCCTGGGAGACAGACTCTACTTTCTTTGCCTGTGAGAAGATTAGTCACATCCCAGATTTTCCCCTTAGTTCTGCCTTGTTTTCTTTACACCAAGTACTTGGAGTTTACTGATCTTTTTTTTTTTTTCCTCTCTGCCTTTAACACTGAAATATGAAATCTCAGCACATGAAAGCTCCTCTGAGGATGTCCCTGTGCACAAGGATGCAGCACTGAAACTTGCATGAGGAATTTCGAGTGGAAAAAGTGAAATTTAAGCGTCGATTATTTAAAATGAGAATTAAAATCAGTTCAAACTCTGTAAAACTCTTCAATGCTGCAATGCTAATTTAAAAAACAGAGAATGCTGAGGGGACAGGTACCAGTTGTGCATCCTAATTCAGGTGACTTTCTTGTCCCTGCCTCTGCCAGCCTCCCTTTGGTGAAACCAAAACTGTTTCTGCCTGAGGAAGGCTCTGGCTTGAGCTGCAATGTTAAATTCATTTTACACATCTGATTCCAGTGCTCAGTGAAGCAAATTTTTGTTTGCCTTCCAGTTCTAATTTAAAATTGTAGTTTTTTTCTGCATTAAAGCAACATTAAGGGCCTTTTCTGACCTGATAAGACCCAAGATGACAAAACTTAAGACTGAAATCTCAGTTATTTAAAGAGTCTCTGGGTGTTGTATATTGTCATATAATGGCAATAATGTCATGGTGTGATGCTGTAATTTCAGTCTTAACTCACTTTTTTTTTTTTTAATCTGCTAAAGCAAATGAGTTATTTCAGTTTAGAATTCTGCAGGATTTTGGTTTGGGGTTGGTTTTTATGTTGTTTTGGGTTTTTTGTTGTTTTGGGGTTTTTTTTATTCTTTCATAGCTTTACTCTGGAACTTGTAATGGATCTATTTGACAACATATTAAAATTTTTCTTCCTTATTATTTCTTAATTTTATTTTTAAATTTTATTTTTCCCCCTTATCATGTGTGATGTCCCATTATAGCCTCCTACCTGGAAGGAACCATTCATTATTCCCAGTTATAACCCTGCATGAAAACTGGCATCATTCACTGTGGGTTTTCTTTCCATCTCAGCAGTCTCTCTCATGCTGTTTGGGGGTGGTTTGCTGTATTGTGGCAGGAAAAAAATCTATTTATCACTTTCCTAACCATGACACTTTGGTATTTTCATGATAACTGGGATAACTTGTGCATGCAGTGAAGGGCTGTGATTGTCACAAGGGTGTTCAAGTGATCCTGAAGAAGGGGGGATCCATGAGGGGGCTGTTGTATAAATACATGTGATGACTGATACAGCAAACTTTGAGTTCTCTGTGAATAAAAATCAGCACATGATCCTTTTTTCTTTCCAGACTTTCAGCCATCCAGTGCTCTTTTCATAGAGGATAGACACTCTCTTCTTGGACACAGTTATGAGATGATAATAAGGAGATTTTGGATGTTAGCCACTCATATTTCACTTCTATCCATGTCTTTTATTAATGGCCATAAAAATTGCAGGTTATAAAAGAATAAACTCAGAAAGCCATGGGTAACTCATGTAATATTAATGACTGACATTTCCTTGGCTGGTACCTGCTAGACTAAGTCTATCATCCTTTAATAATAATATTCCCATGTGAAATGGAGTTTGTTGGGTTTTCCCAAATAAGCTTTTTCTTGTTTGATTAGAACAATTTAAACTAGAAGCAGACTTTGGCACCTGAATGGAACAGGTGTAGCCATTTCTGCAGACACCAGCATGGAACAAATTCCTGTTATTTATGTTAATGGCTGTGCCTGTAAATGGGTCAGAGCTGCTGGATGTGCTGGAGAGTCACTGAGGGCAGGAGCAGCAGAAATGATCAAGTGAAGCAGTCCCAAAGGCTGTTTCCTCAGTTGTTATCTCTGCCTGGCACAGAGCAGGCAGGAAGGAAGGAGGGCTCAGAAAGGAGAAGCTGTAGCAGGGAGAGATTCAGGGGGCAAAGAAAGGGGGAACTGTAACACAGTGAAAAGGAGATGTCTTGGGGGATATATATCATGGAATTGTGGAAAGCCAGCTTGGGAATGTTGTGGAAATGTGTTGGAATGCTGTGGCTTTCTCTGCTTAATAAAGCAGCTGCAGAAGGGCAGGATGAGGAAACATTTCCATTTTATCCATGGAGAGCAGGAACAGCATCCACAGCACTGTGCAACTCACCTTCTGTAAAAGTGATTGAGGTTTGGGGTTGTTATGTGAGGGTTTTATTAACACTTGTTGTTTATTAATACTTTTATTAGTAGTCAGTCATGGTGAAGATTCACGGATTTTCTTAGAATCATGAAGAATATGCTTCACATGTACTTTCCCTTGTCCCTTGAAAGAGAAGAAAAAAGTTTAAAACCTACAATTTGGTTTGTTGTGAGAGGTGTTCTCACCCTGCATGACCAGGGAATGTCCTTTCTTTTCCTCCTTCATGCACACAGCCTGTGTCTGTTTCCTTATTTTGTGTAAGGACCTCCTGCATGATTCCTTCTGGCCACTTTTACTGTGGTGCAGCTGCCAGAAAATCAGTACCTGAGTTTATGTTTTCTTGCACAAAGAGAATAAACAGGGTTTTAAAATAGAAAACTCCTTTTTCAAAGTCAGCTAATGTTATGACAAAATCTGTGTAGCTACACCAGGACTCACTCACTACCCTGCACTTACATAATGAAATCACATTTTGCCCCAAATGGCATCACAGGATTTTTTTACATAAATATGTTCCTGTGCCTATCCTAAAGCACACCTTTTGCTTGCCTAGCACACTGTAACTGTCCAGTAACATAATTATATGTTCACCTCAGGCAGTTAAATCTAACAGTCCCTGCAGTTTCTGCCTTTAAGGGGCAAATCAGAAGCCAGGCCATTTAAGTCATGATAAGAAAACTACTTTTAAAATACAGAGAATTCTGTTGTGTTCAGAGTTATTGTGGCAGTCACTTCTTACACTTCAAGAAAACCTGAACTGGAGGTGGAGATGAGGTTTCAGCCTTGTTTGCTATTTAAATGACCTGGTGGCCACTGTGGTGGCTTCAGTGTCCCTGGGGATGCTGCAGCTCTGAGCTGTGATGCAGGTGAGAAGGAGCAGCTCAGATCTCACTGCACCATCACCCTGGACACTCTGGAAAGCTCTGGGAATAGATTTGTCAGTGGCTGGTTGGGTTTTTTGTTTTATTTTTCTTGATTATGTGATGGTCAAAATATAAACTCTTTTTTAAAAGTACCTAAAAATAGCTTTAAACCACAAAATGGATGCAGCTCTTTGGAAGCCATTACATTAATAGGTAGGAAACTCTGAGTGTGCTGGTGTCTCTTGAGGCTTCCACAAACAAATCCAATGACTTATTTGTGCCTCTGAGTAGCACACACAGCATAATACTCATCAATTTATAATGGTCTGGAGTTTTAAGCAACATGATGAAGAGCCTGATAAAAACATTCAAGAGAAAATAAAAGATGATGAAAACAGGGAGGCAATTTTCTCAATTTCATGACCCATCTGTGATGCTTTTTAGAGATGTTTTGGTGAGAAGATCTGATGAAATTTGTATTTCTGTGTATGATGCTACTTGAGCTTATGTATGTTAGGGTTTAAAATGATTCCCAGATCTTTCCTCCCTTCCAGATGTACTGCTGAATTATTTCAAGTGTGCCATGATGAAATATTATGAAATGTTGTTGCTGGGAGCAGGAAGCCTTTTTTCTTCCCTTTATTTTTAATTAGGCAAGGTTTATTTCATGACTGAAAGTGTTTAATCTTGTTAAATAAACCTGAGAAACTCTAACAATGCTCTCTAGATTTTATGGTAAAATACAGGTTCTAATCCAAGACATGTTAATTACCCTTAAACTTAACAAGGGCATACATATTTCATTAAATTGTTTTAAATTAAACTATTGAGAAGCTACACCCAGTCCCTCTTGCTTTTTCATTACATGTCTGTTGTGAGAATGATGCTGTTTGACTTTTAAACTGAAGCCCAGGCTGTACCCCATGATCTGGGGTAGCTGTGATTATACATATTTAGCAAAGCAGTGGAATTTCAGAGCACAACTGGGACTATTCCTTTGGGGAGGGCTGGCCTGTGGCTTGATTTCATACTTGTTGAAACATTCCTGATGACTAAAACTGATTGTTTCTTGAATTTAAGCCCACTGATTTTATTTTTTTAAAATTATTTTAAAATAAGGTTGTCTTATTTTAATTTTTAATGAGTTTATTGTCTTTTGCTGTAGAAATGGTGGTCATAGGGGAAGTATAAACTGAATATTTCCTTTGAAACTACTGCTCCTCATCAGGAAATAAAGCTGTTTTTGTGAAGGCATTTATCTACAACAAGCCCTGCAAGTTATTAGCTGGATTTCATCCCCCAGGGGCAGCGTGCAGCAGTGGCCTGGGTCAGAACAGTTGTGATTCAGGGTTTTATTAGCATGAGTAATGTGTGAACTCCTCATGACCTGATGCACACACGAGCTCTGCGCTGCCCTGACCCCCAAGCACAGCCCTGGGATGGAATTCCAGGTGCACTGCAGAGCCAACTCTCCAAAGGGAAATTGCTGCACTCGTGGAGGTGCTGAACAGCTGTGGCTGCCCCCAGATGTTCGTAGGAATGGGGCTGCCATTGACCTGGCTGTTCTGGGGAGTTTTTCCTTGGAAAAGCCATCAGTAGAGGTGGTGTTGGAGGAGCTGCTGCTGTGGTTGTGGTCAGTCTGTCCAGCCTTCCTGGCAGACTGTGTCCCCATGTCCTGAGCCTGCTCCTCCTGCTCTGTGCCCTCAGGGATCTTCCCTGGTACCTGCAGAGCCCCAAATGTTCAGCAGTATTTGTCCTTCCTGCTGAAGGTCACTGGGTACCTTCTGTTCCACTTCCATCCCAAGTGAATCATTTTGCTTTACAGAAATCTGAGGGAAGGACGTGAGAGGACTTGCTGCTTCTAGACCAGAGTGAAATCTTTCCTCAGTGTCTTGGAATTGGTGATTAATTTAAGCAAGTAAAGGCTGTAGTGGAGGTGCTTTTTGTATGTCTTGAAGTTTCTGTGCTAGGTGTGTGAATCTGCCTGGTTTAAGCATTAAAATGAGTGAAATGCCTGGAAAAAACACAAATGTTGTGTTCACTTACATCAAGTTAGCTGGGCAAGTAATTCTTAACAATCAAAGAAATGACACTGAACAGCTTAAAACGTGGAGGTTCCAGAGTGTTCTCCAAAAAGCTTCTCTGAAATAATGGGCTGTTCATCCAAGCTTGTGGTCTTCATGTGAGGGAATCAGCCAGGATGAAGGGTTTGTGTTTGGCCTGGCCAGCCAGCCATATGTACCAATTAAAGGGAAGGGGAAGAGCTCCAGCTTCTGAAAAACAACACAAAACCTGCCCAAATCAAACCAACAAAAAAACCATGTCAGTTTGTGAGTGGGGTCTGCAGGGGAACTTGAGCACCTTCCTTACTTCAAGCTCAAAAGGTTTCTTACTCAATTATCAGCTGAATTTATCTCAGAATTTCCTTCTTTACGTTGTGTTCCAGGTTTTGGAGAGACTGAAGTGATGAAATGGGGCTCTGTGCTTGCTATTCTTGGGAAAATAATTCTGGTGTGAATTTATTCCCCTCAAAATAGGCATCTAAAAATGGGTGCATGAGCCATGTCATGTTGCTCCTCCTCTGAGTGGAATCTGCTGCTGGTCCACCCTATTTCCTGTAGTTTGTTTTTCTGCATGGAGTGGAAAACTTTGTCCTTGTTTTGGGAAGTACCCTGGTGTAGTTAGGAACTAAAATTAATTTTGTGAGTTTCTGGGCACATCTGAAACAGCCCTATGGTGCTGTGAGATGCAATTCAAACTGATTTTTCACAAGCCACACACTCTGAGTTCTCAAGTTTATCTCATTGACTGACATAATTTTAGATCCATGGATTATTTGGAAATGTCAGTTTAGCTCCTCTTGAAGATGCTTCCAGTTGTGTTTTGTTCTTATATTCAGGTCAAAGTGGTTTTTTGTTGGTGTTAATACAGCACCTGGAAGTTTTAAGTGGTAGGAGAGAACCTTTGTGTAGCAAAAGTAGTTAATTAATGGTTTTTTAAATGGGAGGGTTGCTTAGCATTGAGGGAACTTTGCTGTCTGAACAGAATCCTGATCTCCCAAACCCCCAAAATCTAGAGTCACTTGTCACTCCCCTAAGTCACAGCCAGTGTGATTAATGATCTTTCCTTTTGAGGTCTTCAGGACATGCAGAGTCTCAAATGCTGCTTTACAAGGATGAAAAGCAGAAATCAGGCTTCTAATAGAAATTGTTTCTTGGTGTATTAATTCAGCACTTGTAAATGAAAATGACCTGGTAATGAAAAGGACCTGTTCAAATTTGCCATACCTTGACCTTGAGTGTTTTTTTTTCTCAACTCTTAGACTGCTCTGCCTTGATTTAAACCATTTCTATTTCAGCCTCCATATCTAGAGGAGAGTTGTGTTGTTAAGATTTGTGACCTTGCCAGCCAAATGAAGAGCTGTGATGTGTATCTGTGGTGTTTTACACTGGCCAGGACCCAAACTGTGGCTCTGGTGCTGTGGTGGTGTCTGCAGAGGGCTCTCAGGCTTTGTGGGATGCTGTGGATCACTCTGTGATCGTGTTCAATCAGCACAACTCAGGTTGCTCTTGATTCGCTTTCCATCCTAAGTTTTTTGATTTTCATTACTGGGCAATAATAGCCCTGCTGAGCAGATTTACCAGGAAGATTTACTTGCCTCACTACTCGTGTCTGCCCTAATTGGAAAATGACATTATTACTTAGGGCTTAACTCTAAGTGTTGACCTTTAGCCTCCCATTTTAAATACCTTGAATACTGGAGCTGCACAGCCTTTCTTAATGGCAGAGAGGTTCATTTGACTGGAGATGGATAAACTGTTTTCTCCATCAGTTTGTTTTTATTTTTTTAAAGACAGATGGATTTTTCTGTTGGCTGAAGAATGCCAGACCTGAAATACTGCATTCTTTGCCCTGTCTGCAGGGCTGTAGTAAATATAGCACCTTTGGGTGAGGCCAATCAGCTGAAAATGAATAAGCATTTCATTCATCTGGCTTTTGTTTATATTTGAGATTTTTTTTTTAAAGCAAAACAGTGCAGAACCTTTTTTTGGTGTTCTTCAAATAGCCTTTTAACAGCTTGATACTATTGGCCTGTGGTGAGATAAAGTAACAAAAATAACATTTTTGGTAATGTTAGCTATTAACAGAAAGATTTCTGCTCATTTATTTTTTCCCTAATAAAGGAGAGCATGAGTTAGTGTGTCATTAAATCAGGTGCCTATTAATTCAGATTTTGGCAATGTAACTATTGCACTATGCTTAACTTGGAAGCATTTCTGCTGTGCATGTAGCTACAGGATAACATTTTCCATGAGCTCAGGCCATTCCCAGCTCTCCCTGTGTCCCAGTCCCCTGAGGGGACAGCAGTGGCTCTTTGGGGGTGTCCCCACACCCATGGGAGCGGGTGGCTGCAGCGGGGACGTCCCTCACCGTGACCTGATTGCAGCTGGTGTGGCTCACTGGCTGCTGCTCCTTTTCCATCTTTTCATTGCTCATCCTCTCCCTGCTGGAATTCAGCAGTGTTTGATTTCCTGATTTCCAGGGCTTTCCCTGGAACCTTCTGTGTCATCAGGCAGAACTCAGAGAGTCAAGTAATGGACACAGCCTTGTCAGCTTGTGACAGAATCATGGCATGGTTTGGGTTGGAAGGGACCTTAAAGCCCATCCAGTGCCACCCCCTGCCGTGGCCAGGGACACCTTCTTCTGTCCCAGGGTGCTCCAAGCCCTGTCCAGCCTGGCCTTGGACACTTCCAGGGACAGGGAATTTTTCTGAGTTTTGTCCTTTTTATAGATTATCTCAAAAGCAGGGTCTGAGAGGGAACTTCCTGTGCCCTGGCAACCTTAAGAGTCTTTATAAAAACCAAAGAACTTGGCATTTAACCTCTTTGCCTGGTTTTCTGTCCTCCAGTGCTGTATAGTCCAAGGGCTTTGGAGCACAGGAAGTGCTTATCCTCACCTAAACACACCCCATTAGCATTCTCAGCCAGTTCTCCTTGTGCTTCCCCTGTGGTCACTGGCCTCCACTGGATGCGGTGGTTTTGTGTGTTAGAATAAGGTGTAAAACTTCAGAATGATGTTTCTAAATCCAGTTCCTTGTTTCTCTTTGCAGAGTAGGAGATTCTGGAGGGCTGGGAGCACGGGACAATGCTGCTGGGAGGAATGTGAGCCACGGAGCATGGTTGGTGCCACAGCTATCCAGGTGGGCTCCTCTCACTGCCCCTCTCCTCCTTGCTCCATCACTGACCCTCAGCCAGGCTGAAATTCTGCTTTCATCCAGATGGCACTTGAACTCCAAAACCTTCTAAAGCCTTTTCTATGTGTGTTTTAATTTGAAATTCATCTGATTTCAGCTGGTATCCCATTAAATGTTGCCCTGGTTTGTATCATGGTATAGCTGAAGGTCCTGGTGTGTGTTTGCAGGAGTTTGTTGAGCACAGACAAAATGTGGCCTCAGTAAAGGAGGTGCTGAACCACAGGTGTGAAATTACCTCCAGACTGATGGAAGCTGCTCCAAGTGACTCAGCTGCAGCTCCTCTGCTGCATTTTCTGTCAAAAGCAGATGAGTAAAGGCCCCCATCAGTGCTTTTCATATGAGTATTTAATGAGTCAATGCAGATTTTTCAAGATGTTTTCTTAAGAAATTGAAAACTTCCTTATATTAGGATGTTTCTTCCTTTTTTTTTTTCCCTCCCACACAAATAAAATTTTGGGGATGAATACTGAAAGTCTTCATTTAGATGCAGCTCAGTTCTGTGCTAAGGAAGAATTTAGGGAGGCAAAGATGTGCCCTGTGGATGGAGTTTAGGATTCTTCAAAAGCAATTCCATGTGCTGGGAGCAATCACAATCCAGCAGGGCTGGCTGTCATGCAGCTCTGAGTAAATAAATGAGAAATAACAATTACATGGCTGCAAAGTGTTGCTGTGGAATAGCAGCTGACTTTTCCACCAGCACCAGCTGGCAACTGGGAGTAGAGAAACAAAGCAAACAGCCCAGGAAAGTAGGAGGAACAACAGAGAGAGTCTAAAAACTGACACACTGGGAGCCTGGCGTGAAGGATAACAAACTCCTGTCACAGGATGTTTTGCATAGCAACAGGACTCTTGAATTCAAGTGGACTTCAGTGTCACTGCAGCACTTGCTTCCTGTGTGAGATAAAGAGCTGTTGTATCCTGAATGCATTTTAATCTCTCTATCTTAATAGGACTAATAATTAAAAAGAATTAGCTGGGAGGAGGAAGCAATGGTGAGGGCTATTGCTGCTGGAAGTGTTTCCTCTGGTGCTGCTGTCAGAGAAGTGTGAACACAACCACGTGCAGAGGAAGCAGATTCAAGATGAACTTTCCCAGCAGGTGCTGAGAGCTGTCTGCAAAGGGCTTTGTCGATGAGGGAAGGAATTGGCTGGGACTGGAGAGCACAGAGCAGTTCCTGACACGCTTCACCATGCGCAAAGGGGTGCCAAAGGACCCAGAGATTGCTGACCTCTTCTACAAAGATGATCCTGAGGAAATCTTCGTGGGTTTGCATGAAATTGGACATGGAAGCTTTGGAGCAGTTTACTTTGTAAGTAGAGTCGGTTCTTTTTTTGGAGAACAGAATAATTTCAAGTGATGTTTTGGAGACTTTTGAGCATTTGTAGAAGGAGATGTTCCTTGAGTTTTTAGTGCTGTGTGTGCATTGCTTTTGTGATAACACATCTCAAAAAGAAGTGTTTCTAAACCATTCCTGAGCTCTTGAATGTTCCAGATGTATTTATATTGTACTTACAGGGATCCCTGTGGCAGGGAAGAATGGTGAATCTGACTCCATGTTCTCAGAAAGCTAATTTATTACTTTTGATACTATATTATATTAAAGAATACTATACTATGCTAAAGAATACAGAAAGGACACTTAGAGAAGGCTAAAAAGATAATAATGAAAACTCCTGACTCTTTCCAGAGTCCTGACACAGCCTGGCCCTGATTGGCCAAAGAGTGAAAACAACTCACAGCAGAATCCAATGGAGCAATCACCTGTGGGTGAACTATCTCCAAACACATTCCACATGAGCACAACACAGGAGAAACAAATGAGATAAAAACTGTTTTCCTTTTCTCTGGGGTTTCTCAGCTTCCCAGGAGAAAAATCCTGGGCAAAGGGATTTTTTCAGAGAATGTGAATACCACATATTTATAGCAGCAGTTCACTATAGTCTTAATAGCGCACCCAACTATCCAGGTCAAGTATATGGTGTTTTTATGCTAAAAGTTGAATTTAAACAGCTGAAAATTAATTTGCCAAACTGGAATTTCAAGATACTTGGAAATCTCTACAATTTCCTTTATGGCAAAAGCTAAGAGAGAGTCCTCAGAGGAGTGGGAATTCAAACAGGAAGGATGTATGGCATTCATTGATACAGGCAAGAGAATTTAATCTGGAAATGAGAAAAATGGTGCTTTTACAGTTGGTATCAAACAAAGCCAAATCCAAAATGCTGGAATTGAAAATAATTATAATCCAGTTGGCATTAGTGAGACTGAAGTAGAATCAATATTGAAAAAAATCAGTTAAAGCCAAATTAAAGCTGTTGGAACCATGGTCAGCCACTCAGGAGGATCAGGTTCACTGGAGCTGGGTTTCTGAGTATCAGACAGTAAAGTATTAAGATAAGATCCCTGACACATCCAGCTATTGTTATAAGCTAATATAAGCTATTTTAAGCATTCCAATTCACTGTTTGGAGTTGTGTGAAGTGATGGAGGTGTTGGTGGAACTGGTTTAAGGAGAGGAGCCTTAAATTTTATGTCATATAAGTATTTCATGTGTATTTAGAGGGATAACAATAGAATTTCTCAAGGTATCATCCCAAACAGGCCTCAGCACATGGCTGTTCCCCAGGTGTGCTCACACAGCCCTGGAATTGTCTCAGCCAGGAGCATCCCAAGCTCTTGGAGCAGCCAGAACTTCCCCCAGCTCTGGGAAGGTGGCAGTGTGTCCTGCAGTGACAAATCAGCTGGAAGGACAGACACCATGGGCAGCTGGAGCTGCTTGGAATGGATGAGACAGGCAGAGAGAAAGCATAAATACATCTGAGTAAAACACTCTTGATATCCTCTCTGCTGAATCAGGGTGGCAAGTGCTGGGGAAGGGCTTGGCCTTATCCCAGAGTTATTCATTTTCAGCTTTCTCTGCCTCATTTGAGCTGTGAGGGGCCTGTGTCACCTCCCTTCAGTAATTCCTGTGCCCCACTGCTTCACTCAACACAGTTTTTCTTTGAAGTCCCCACATGCCTCAAAAAATGTCATTAGTTAATACATTACTTGAAAGGAGGATTTACCACATTTAGCTCCTATTATAGTTTAAGCTTTTAACTGTCACTAATTTTTTTTTTTTTTTGTCTCAAAAATGGTTGGAGGTACAGAGATTTCAGCAGCTGTTTTAAGACCAAAAGCTTGATGTTTTTTGCCCTTAACAAGCAGAAATGAGGGCAGTGCCAGTCCAGGCAAGGAGAGATCTTTCCAAACCTGAGTTTTTAGCCTCTAATTACCATCCCTGCATCATCCAAGCAGAAAAGTAGAATTTTGATGGCTGCATAATCTTCATTGCAAAACTAAGGTCTAGTGCAGTGAACGGAAAGCTTTTAAATTTAGATAAATTCCGGGTTGAATCATCTTCTTGAAGCTGGAAATTGAAATAACTGTTTAAGAATGTCGGTGTTGTATGGAGTTTTTGGATGAAATCATGGAGATTTTGATACACCTCTTTATTTGTTTCTTTGGCAGACATTTTGCCAGAGGTTCACCTAAAACTGCTTCTACTGTAATTCCAGTAAAACTGTGTTTTGAGGGTTCTCAGTAGGTGCAATATTGGGCCTTTTACTTATCAATAGAGAAGTAGCACAAATTCTGAGGAAGGAACAGTGGATATGGCCAGATAAAATCAGGGGAAAGTCTCCTAACAGTTGTGTGGTAAATCATATCCTGAGGAAGATGTCTCTGATATGCAGGAGCTTGCAAGGATATAGGAGAAAAAAAACCTTCATTTGCCACAGGCACAGCTCCCTCCGTGGAGAGGAGGGAAAAATGAAAATTTTTTCAATCTATTTCTTGCTTTTTTCAATGTTTCTCTTTCCCTACTCCAGGCTACGAATTCCCACACTAATGAGGTGGTGGCAGTCAAGAAGATGTCCTACAGTGGAAAGCAAACAAATGAGGTGAGGGGAATAAAGGCAGCTGTGCATTCAGGAGCTGTGGCAATGTGGAAATGGGAGCAGTGGAATGAGCTGCAGCTCTGGTTTGACCCCAACAGGGACAGCTTTTAATGCTCCTTTCCATGGGAATCGTGGAGGTTTGCAGAGAGAAAATGAGTTTATGCACATTTTGACAAATAGTTCAGTGGAAGGAAGCGAGTGGGGATTCAGAATGCATGGATGGGGCTTGTTTCAGAAATAATTCTATGAAGAGCACACTGGCCACTGGAGCACATCTCTCTGAAATTCTTGAGGATCTGTCAAATTGCAAAGAGCTGCTAATCTCAGTCTCATTTCAGTTGTTGTGTGTTTATGGTTCCTCTTATTTTTGTGTGGAACTTGGAGCCACTGATCCTTTGGACTGGTGTGTGGATGTGCAGGGTGTGTTTGTTTGTTAAGAGCAAACAGGGGTGGTTTAAACTCATTTTTCCTTGCTTTTTCTCCCAAATGTCAGAGAAGGTGAGCAGCTCACTGCTACTCTCTGTAATTTCTTACTAACTTTGAGGCCACTGAACACCTCAATTTGCAAAGCAGCAGCATTTAAGTGAAATGTATTGCAGTTAAAATGAGGAAGAAAATTATTTTGGCAGTCCTCAAGCTGTTAAATATATCTTGGGGGGGTATCCCAGTGCAGGAGGGGCCCAGAAAACTGATTTACAACTGTGCTTTTGCAACACTGACTTTCCATCTTCATATTGTAAAATCATTTTATGGTCATTCTTCAGACTGTGTGGGGTGCATGAAAGGATGTAGAGGACTAAGAAGAGAAATGTATTTATACTTTTTGCTTTGTTCTTTCATTAGAAATGGCAGGATATCATCAAAGAAGTCAAGTTTCTGCAGCAGCTGAAGCACCCCAACACCATAGAGTACAAGGGCTGTTACCTGAAGGAGCACACAGCATGGGTGAGTGAGGGGCACGTGGAGCAGATGGACCTGCAGCACTCAAACCCTCAGCACAGGCTCTGAAAATAGCTTTGAACAGTACTAAAAGTCAAATTTTGCATCTTCTGATGGAAAGCTAACAAAACCTACTACTTTTTTTTTTTTTTGCCTTAAATCAGGGTGTTAAAGCCACCATGTGATTTAAATTTGGAATGTAAAGATGTTTCTTAATTTCAAAATGCTTCCAGAGATACTTGAAGGCATGATGATCTCTTTTTTTTTTGCAGTTGGTTATGGAGTACTGTTTAGGATCAGCTTCTGATTTGTTAGAAGGTAAGTTTGATATATTTTGGATTTTCTTTTTGCCAGTGCTCCCCACCTGAGTTTGATGGGAGTGGAGTGAGTTTTGCAGATGCTCCATTCTCTAGGAACAATTTTAGGCTGTCCCAGTGCTACAGATACTTGGCATGCACTTTTTAATTCTGTCAAATGAAGGTATAAAAGTGTACAGGTATGTTCCTGTAATCTGTGCCTCTTTAGGCTGCCTGTTTTTGGAATATCCATAATAAAATCCTGCAGAGATCACCTTTGTCCTTGCCTTGCAGTGTTCAGGAATAATTACAGATGGGTTTTAGAGCAGGAGGTTGATGCGACCTCAACACTGGAACAGCACCTGCAAAGAAAGAGGGGAGTCTAAGTCAAAATAGGGAATCAAAGCCAAAGTTTATAAAAATTAGTGTTCCTAGGGGGCCAAGATCACAGGATCACAGTTTGTGTTCTTCCCTCACAGGGAAGAAGTCCTCCCTAATTTCTCTTTGTAGCAGATTGGTGGGATTCCTTTCTTTAAAACACACTTTCTCAGGAAAATATCCCATTTATTTTCTTCTGTTTTGTTTTAGTTTCTTGATTTTTTTTCCCCCTGTAGTTCACAAGAAGCCACTCCAGGAAGTGGAGATTGCTGCCATCACCCACGGTGCCTTGCAGGGGCTGGCCTACCTGCACTCCCACTGTAGGATCCACAGGTGAGGCTGGAGCTGCTGCCCTTCCATCTGCTGCTCCCTGGAGTCTCAAAGCTGCTTGGAAACTTATTCTACCAACCCTGGAAAAAGTTATTCTACCAACATTTTCTCTGCCTTGGTGGCAATTGTTCTGTGCAGACCCTGGTAACAAAGGCTACCCAGGAATGTTGCACTGAACACTAATAGGAGAATATCACCCTAAATGTGCCAAATAAATTGGAATTCACTGAGCTAGACTATTTCTAAGACTAGATAATTTTTAATATTTACATGTGAATAAGTAAAACTGTATTGGCTTTGCACAGCCTGGTTTTTGGTAGCAGGGAGGTCACAGAGATGTGATGGAATCACAGTTAGGTAATTGAAGTGTAAGTCGAGGATAAAACTACCTGAGGAGAATTCCAAGCACTTTTCCATGGAAGGTGGCAGAGCCCTGGAACAGCTGCCCAGGGAGGGTGTGGATTTTCCCTGTCTGGGGACATTCCAAACCCACCTGGCCACGTTCCTGTGTCACTGCTCAAGGGGAGTTCCACTGGGTGATCTCCAGCTAAGCCCAGCTATGCTGTGCTTCTGTGACCTGGATTTCATCCAAAGGGTACAGAGGCTATTCCAGCTTTTCCCTGCTGAGCTGGGGAGCTCAATCTGCTCACCCAGAAATGAGCAGCAGCGACACATCCCTGCTTCTGTGGCTGCTGCGACAGAAGGGGACAGGCGGGAGGGCGAGCCCTGCCTGGGCGGGGAGCAGCGCCGTGCTGCTGCCACAGCCCCACCGAGAGCTTCCTCTGCCTGTGGGAACGGCGAGGCCGAGGGAGAACGGGGAGAATTTTGGGGTCGGGGACGCGATTTTGGGGTCGGGGACCCGATTTTGGGCTTGGGTCCCGCGGGTCCGGCCCCGCACGGGGACCTGGCGCGGGGGCGCCACCTGGTGGCGAGGGAGCGGCGCTGCAGCCCCCGCGCGGCTGATCGCGCGTGGCGCCGGGGCTGGGAAAAGAGGGAATTCTTGGGGTTTTATTATTTAATGGCAGGCATTTTTTATTATTTAATGGCAGTTAAAATGATTGTTAAATTATTCTTAAATTATTAAATTAACATTATTATTAAAGTATCAAATTATTATAACATTATTGTTAAATTATTTAACTATTTCTATAATAATTAAATAATTATTTAATTCAAAGCTGGCAGATATGTTGTTGATACCTGATGTGGCTGTTGAGCCATGGTACAGAATCACAGCATGGTTTGGTTTGGAAGGGACTTTAAAGTTCTTCCAGTGCCACCCCATCCATGGCAGGGACACCTTCCACTGTCCCTGGTGGCTCCAAGCCCTGTCCAGAACACTTCCAGGGATCCAGGAGCAGCCACAGCTTCTCTGGGCACCCTGTGCCAGGGTCTTATCACCCTTATAGGGAAGGATTCCTTCATAATTGCCCATCTAACCCTGCTCTCTGTCAATAGGAAGCTATTCCTTGTGTCCTGTCCCTCCATCCCTTGTAAACAGGGAATAAATCCCTCTCCATCTTTCTTGTAGGCTCCCTTCAGGTGCTGAAAGGCCACAATTAGGTCACCCTGAAGCCTTCTTTTTTCCAGGCTGAACAATTCCAGTTCTTTCAGCCTTTCCTTGTGGGAGAGGTGCTCCATCCCTTTGGCTGTTTTCCAGGGAAGGTGACAGTGAAGGGGACAACCTGTGCTCTCTCTCTTGTACTTTTGAGGTGTTCATTCTTTCACACACAAAACTTCAGCACTTGTCCTGCAGCAGAAGTGTTGGGATGTAGCACCTGTGGGTGAAATATTCCATATATTACTTTTGAAGCAGTGCTGCCCAGGGAATGGGGGAACAGAGGCTACTCTGGGCTTGCTGCTGAAACACTCTCAGTGAATTCCTCTCTGTGTCCTGTCCCAGCATTACAAATTGCAGACAAAGGCATCTCACCAAAGTTTGCATCATGCTGAATTACTTCTTTTTCCTCTTTTTTTTTCTCTCTCTTAAAGGGATATTAAAGCTGGAAATATTCTTCTAACAGAACCAGGTCAAGTGAAACTTGCTGATTTTGGGTCTGCATCTATAGTGTCTCCTGCCAACTCTTTTGTGGGAACGCCTTACTGGTGAGTGAAGCCTGCAGTGCTTTAGTCCTTTATAGAACTGCTCCCTTCCCTTTCCAGAGCTTCACAATTCAATAACAATTCCTGGGTAAAATCTTCATTGGCCAAGCACTTTACCTGACATCCCTCTGTCCAGATCTTCAGGAAGTCTGTCCTTGCTCAGGGTCCATAAGGAGAGGTTTGGGCTGTGCAGTGCTTGGAAATGGCTCCACTCTTGCAGTGCCATTGGCTTAAAAATACCTCACACTTGCCCCAGGTGATGGCACTGAGGCATTCATGGAGAAAGGGGATTAAAAATACCTCACACTTGCCCCAGGTGATGGCACTGAGGCATTCATGGAGAGAGGGGATCCTGTTAGTCTGACTGGAAGTCACACAGCTACTTCAGTCCCGTTCTGAAGGAATTGCTGAAGGGTCACCCGAGTTCCTTGGCATTCCCAGCACTGAGGACCAGCACAGCTCCATGCTCCATTGATTTTGTGGCAGAGGCCCCAGGCAGTGCTGGGAGGTCACCATGGCCCAGCCTTGGAATGAGGCCGTTTGGCAGGAAGCCTTTTTTTGGAAGAACACAATTTAAGAGGCTGAATTTTTGCAGGCTGGGCCTGCTGCTTCTCTGTCCCCATTTCATCCCTTTATCCTGGAACACCACTGCTGCCAGTTTCCCTGTTCCATTCATGGCTGTACCCACAGGCTGCATTTGTCTGCTGGAAATGCTCCTGGTGTGCCAAGGGGCAGCCTGGGGGAGGGTGCAGGGGGTGCCTCTAAAGCTCTCCCAGCCCTTGCTGTCAACCTGTAGCTATAATGCCTTTGGAAATAGGGGGGTCTCCCATGTGCCAGTGTACTCTGCTAACAGGAAGATGATTGACCCTTTTTTCCTCCTCCCTTTTCCCCTTTTTTCCTCCTCCCTTTTTTCCTCCCCCCCTTTCTTTTCTCCCCCCTTTCCTCTTTTGCTTTTTTCCCCATTCATCTTTTCTTCTCCTCTTTCCCCCTTTTTTCCTCCCCCCCCTTTCCTGTTGTTTTTTCCCCTCTTTCCCCTTTCACTTCCCCCCTTCCTTTTTTTCTTCCCCTTTTTCCCCCTTCTTTCCTCTCCCTCTTTCCTCTTTCGCTTTTCTCCCCCTTTCCCCCTTCTTTTTTCTCCCCCTTTCCCCCTTCTTTTTTCTCCCCCTTTCCCCCTTCTTTTTTTCTCCCCCTTTCCCCTTCTTTTTTTCTCCCCCTTTCCCCTTCTTTTTTTCTCCCCCTTTCCCCTTCTTTTTTTCTCCCCCTTTCCCCTTCTTTTTTCTCCCCCTTTCCCCTTCTTTTTTCTCCCCTTTCCCCCTTTTTTTCCCCCCCTTTCCTGTTCTTTTCTCCCCTCTTTCCTCTTTCACTTTTCCCCCCCATTCCTCTTTTTTCTTTCCCCCTTTCCTCTTTTGCTTCTCCCCCTTCCTCTAACAAGTTTCTGCTGTGGTCAGTGCCTGTTCCATTCCAGCACACTCTTCCTCATCTCCCTGCTGTCTCTCCTGGCCTGTGCCTCTGCTCAAGGGGCTGGAGCCACCTCAGGTGATGTCCCTGGAGTGTCCCTGTGTGTCCCTGACTCAGCCTTTGCTCTGTGCTTGGCAGGATGGCACCAGAGGTGATCCTGGCGATGGACGAGGGGCAGTACGATGGCAAGGTGGATGTTTGGTCTCTGGGGATCACATGCATCGAGTTAGGTGAGTGAACACACAGCTGAGATGGGTAATTAACTCTGCAGTGTGTTAGGAACTCCTGCAAAAAGGGAAAATCCTTATTCCTCATCAGTTCTCCCCTTTAAAATGACTTGGAGCACCCTGACGGTTGAGTTCAATCTTTTTCTGCTGGCAAATCACTGATGCACTGTGCTTTCATGTTAGTCTGGTGTGCTCAGTTATTCCCTGGAGAGCCAGAGCATTTTGCTCACTCTCTTGAGTGAGAGGAAGCCATGGTTTGTCATCTGTGTTTTCCAAGCTGCACTCTGAGAAACTTGTCCCAGCTGTTGTGCCAAGGGAACTGGTGTCCTAAGGATTGTGTGTCAGAAGGGACCTGCATTTAATTTGCAATTCTTCTTACTTCCCTGCTCTCTGAAACAAAAGTCTTCAGCCTCAGCTGAAAAGTTTGTGCCATGAATCATCGTGGACAGTTTCTTTATGGGAAGAGAAGAAAAGGGTTTGCACTTCAGAGGGCAAATGATGCACATCCACAGAGCCTGGAGCAGAGGTGGATGTGATGGCAGGTACACAGAGCAGGCTCTAAGTGTGTGTTTCAAGTTTGAATATTGACACTGCATGTGCTGAGTAGATTATTTTCAAAAATCAGTCTTGATATGGATTCTATTTAACAGCAGTACACCAATAACTTATTTTGTGGGTGAGTTCACTGACAATGTCATTGGTGAATGTTTAATCAGCAGAAATGTGTGAGATAACAAAGAGGGGGATGTGCAGAAGTGCTGTCTCCAGAATTGAGATGGCGTAGATAACCAGTAACTAACATGGCTGTATTTCATGTGCCAGCATGCTGACACAGTCTGTATTTTGACATAAAGAATGCCAGAATTACAAGTTTTAGGCTTCTATTGTTGTGCATGACCAATGATTTTTGTTTGTGTGGAGTTCAGGTGTTTCACAGCCTCCCAAGGAGTAAATCACAGCAGCAGGAGAGACTCTGCAACCCTCTGTAGACACAGTCTTGGTACCAGCATTTCTGTGGAGCTTTGGACTCAGGAACCCTAAAGATGATGGATTTGCTTTCCTTAAAAATACCCTTTTGAGAAGCATGAAACTTTTTTAAACTTCAAACTTTGAATGGTTCCCTGTGTGTACACGAGCTCAGGCAGCAGAGGGGGGAGATCTAAGCAGCACTTGGCTTTCTTTGAATGCTGATGTCTTAATTCCTGGTGTAGCTGAAGTGAGTAGTGATTAAGGAAAAGCAGATGTGGCAAAGGCTCTGGCCTGAAAGAACTGAGAAATCCTGGCACCACTGACCCTGGGGAGAACCAGCCTCCCCCAGAACTGAGAGTTCTGCCCTCCTGAGAGGCCAGGGGCTGCTGGCCAGGGGCCCTCTGGGGGCAAGGACTGGGAAGGATTTCAGTGAGAGGGAGTTCATGGCATGTCTGGCAGGTGAATTGGGTAACCTGCCCCCCTTGCAGTGACACTTTTTCCTGTAATCCACATGTTCCAGCAGTGCATCCAACATCTGTGGGGACTGACACAGCATGTCCTGGCCCTGAACTGTGCCTGAGATTAGTTTTACTCAGTTTCAGCTGGTTTTGCCACAGCAGATCAGGTGTGAGATGTTGCAGTTAAAGTAAAATTTACTGCAAACTCTTCCTTATAATTTGTATCCTGCTCTCTTTGGATTTTGTCATCTCTTTCCAAGTGAACAGCAGCTTTCCTTGAGTGGGTGTCCTGGTCTAACTTGGAATATTAAAATAATTGGCCTAAGTGTGATGAGAACAGCACTGGGTATTGATTTAGCAGCGATACACTGCTCATACTTCCACACATTTCTCCTTTCTTTCCAGACAGCTTTATCACGCCTTTCTGTTCTTTTCTCTTTCCAGCTGAAAGGAAGCCTCCACTTTTCAACATGAATGCAATGAGTGCCTTATATCACATAGCCCAGAACGATTCCCCTAGGTTACAATCAAATGAATGGTAAGAGAACCATTAACAGCTGATTTTTGTTGTTTATTTCCCTGAAAATGCCCTGTGACACTGCACAGTTCAGGCCTGACAATGAACATGTTTGCTGCAGTGCACTGATTTGTGTATGCTTGCTCAATTCTGACCTTCTGTCACTCTGGCTCTTCTACAATCTGAAAGTGTGGAGGTGTTAATCCTGAGGTGTAGCTGCTGTAGGAATTAAAATACTCTCAGATGTGTTAAACCAGCCATGGCTGAGCATCAGCAAAGTTTCCAGCTCCCAAAGATCTCTTGGCAGAAGAGTTGTTAGCATTGCTGTGCAGCTGAAATGTGGAGAAAGGGAGGAAAATGTGGAGGTAATTGGATATTTTTGTCAGTGGAGGACTCCAGAAGCCCTGAGAGCTCTATGGCCAGTGAATGCTCCCTGTGCTCCAGGCTTGTTCCAGAATCTGAGCTTGGATACAAGAACACTTGGTTAGTCTGTGGGAGCAAAGCTTGCCCTGTTTCCTGTACCCAGGATTGGGAATGTTGCTGTTGGATGATGCTTGGCAGAATCTGCACAAGGCTTGAAATAAAAGCTCCTGCTGAGCTGTGGAGTTCCCTCATTTCTCTGCTGGCCATTTGAGCAGCAAAACTATTTAATTGCTGATCATTGTATCAAGACCACTCCAGTTTCCTGCTTTCATCCTCTCTGTTTTGCACATTTTTCAGGGTTCCAGGGGCTTGCTCTGCTGCCTGCAGTGTGGTCCCCACGTTCTGTGCAGGATTTGCAGTGCAGAGCAGAGGCAGCTGTGGATAAACAGTTCTGGACTGCAAGCCCTTGTTTACGGTGCCCTGTTTGCTCTCTTGGAGTCACCAAGGTGCCTTTTGTGCTCCTTTTGAGTCCAGTGGCACCAGAAAAATCAGTTTCCTTCTTTCCAGCTGGGATAAAACCTCAAATAAAGCCTCAAGTGTTGAACTGAGCATTGAGGCAGGGTTCCCTGTGTAACCTCCCAGAGATCAGTGAGTGCATTTCTGGAGTTCCCAATAATTCCACTGTCCTTTGTTTTTAAGCAGTTGAAGTAAAATCAGAAATAGTGACTGGTACGTGTAGTTCTCACTTGGTTTTCAGTTTGTGCTTGGGGATAGTTGTGTGTCCATGTTGTTTCAACAGCCTTTAATTGGGAAAGAATTGATGAGATCAACTTGGAATTTGGAAAAACCCAGTTACTTTCTCTGCCTTAGAACTTAAGAACAAATCAGACAACTTCCTTTTGCTTCTCACTGATAAGTTTGAATATATTCCAGATCCTGAGCTTCTTTTTTAATTTATATTTTTAAAATTTTATTTTATTTTATTTTTTGATTTTTGCAGGTCAGACTCCTTTAGGGGATTTGTTGATTACTGCTTACAGAAAATACCTCAGGAAAGGCCATCATCAACAGATTTGTTACGGGTAATTTATCAAATCTTTTCCAGAAATCTGGGGGGAAATCTGTTTGTCTACCAAAATAATTATAAAGATGGTGAACAAGTATTTGCCCTTACAAAAATCCACTCTTTGATTTTTTTGATTTTCTTTTTCCCTCCATTCATGCATCACACTTAGCAGTTAAAAATAGCTTTGAGGGGATAGGCCAAGGCTGACTTCCTCCCCTAATCAAACCACCAGACCCAAAAGTTGTTTAAATCCTTTTAATGGTTTCTATACTGAACCCAATTAATTAAACTCATTTTGGAAATAACTGGATCACTTTGGAAGGAGTTTTTACAGGTCCCTGATTGCTGAGAGCCTGTAGGAGGGGGACCTGGAGTGATGTGTGCAGAGTTTGCCAAGGGTTTGTCAGTGAATCATGAATCAGTTCCAGTTTCAGTCATTTGGGTTCAGTTTACCTGGGAAATAGAGGAACTGTTTACAGCTCCAAGGGCTTTGCTTTTGGGAAATTCAGGAGCAGCCTTCCATTAGAAGGTAGGGGGATGTGAAATCCTGTCCAGCCCCTTTTCCATCAGGCTTTTCTTTTAAGTATTGTCTCTCTTTAAAGTTGATTATTAGCCCTGCTCTCCCTCTGGCTGCCAATGACCTCTCCAGGTGAATGATGAAGGAGCTGTTTGTGCTCCCTTTGGCACCTGGTGTATTTTTTTATTTCCTGTTGTACATCTGTGCTGTGGTAAATAATCAATGTTTTGTTCCCTGATTCTACTTGTAGCACCCTGACCAGCTAATAGGTTTATGTTGTGAGTTTTGGAATGATTCATTCCTGGGGATTGGCAGCCTTGCTGCTCTCTAGGAACAGGCTGAGTTCATTGAAGGATGTCATTTCAGGAATACCTTAGATTGGAGTCTCTACAAACAATTAGAGCTGAGATCTGAGTGTGAAATCCTGTCTATTCCATATTTTATATTTATATTTTATTTATATTTATGTCTGCCCTATGCTTTTCACATGGTCACGTTTTAATATTTGAGTGCACACATAGAATGGATTTAGGTTCAGGATCATGGTTCCAAATGCTTTGCTGCTTTCTAAAAATGATCTACAATGAGATAAAAATGGGTTCCTTTTTTCCCTCATCATAAATAAGCTGCAGATTGTTACTGTTCACAGAGAAATAAATGGTGGTTATCTGCACTGAGGAGCAGAAATGATTCATTTTGTTTCTGTGTGAAATGATGTTAAGAACTTTTAGCTCTGATTCAAAAATAAACACCATCACTACAAGCAAAATTGGGTACTGAAATGACTGGCTGTCCCCAGTAGCAAAACTCAAATGCACAGCAGTTTGAATTCAATTAAAAACGAGAAATCAGCTTGTGGCATGATGCTTTCCTTGTTTATTTACAAATCATTAAAAGATGATTAGCTCATCCTTTCAGCCCTTTTGTTGAAGGCTCCTGTTTTAGGGTGGCTGGGGCTCCATGTGCTGCTCACTCCAGCTCCAGGGATGAGTTCTCACTCCTGAGTGAGCCCACAGGAGAGCTGGGAGGCTGAGCAGGCAGAGCTGCCCCTCCTGAGAATTTCCTTGCAGGTGGGTCCAGCTGTTGAGGCTCCAACAAAAGCCCCTTGTGGATTTGCAATGTGCAGCAGAGAACAACTCATTTTCACCTTTTTTTTTTCCATTGCCAGTTTTTCTGTTTTCACCATTTTTCTGTTTTTTTCTACAAGCATGCAGAGGATGTTTGTGCCCTAAAGCCATCCCTCTTGGGAGCTACTAAGCAGCACACCCAGCTGTAGGGATCCCATAAAAGCATTGGCAAGTGTTCACTCAGGTTGTCTCCTTTAGCCAAGGTTAAATGGGAAAGCTGGAGACTTTTATATCCACTGCCAGCTGTACAGTTCAGGAGAATGTGTCTGATAAATCAGAGAAGAGGCTTTAATCATGTTCCTAAATACCTTTAAGGAATTTATTAAGTCTGCTCTTAAAACCTGTGCAGGAGTTGTCAAGAGCCTGATTTGATTTCAGCTCTGGCTACAAAAGTTTTAGGTATAGATAAACTATGTGGTCTCCTTGCTGGTTTTATGTGTGAATTGGAATAATGGATACAGGATAAATCTTTGCAGGTTGATTCTTGTTTCTTCTGGATGCATTTTGTTCATTCCTGTGCCTCCAAGTTTTGAAGTGTCACCTTGTGTGTTTTGAGTGAACCCACTCAGGAAGGCACAAATCATCTGTGCAGCCTGGAGAGTTCAGAAAACCTGACCCTAGCAGGAGCTCAGTGTGTGTGGAGCCTTTCAGAAAGGCTATTACCAGTTAGTGAATATGAACAGATAAATTGCAAGAACAGGAAGTGTCACTTCAGGGGTCTGAGAAGTCCCCCATGGTCCCGGTTGAACCCCAGAGTCTTCAGTGAGGGGTTCTGCAGTCCCCCCTGTCCCAGTTGAATCCCAGGGGTGACCCCAGTGAGATTTCTGTCTCCTTTAACAAGTCCCCCCATGGTCCCATTGAACCCCAGAGTCTGCAGTGAGATTTCTGTCTCCTTTAACAAGTCCTCCCCTGGTCCCATTGAACCCCAGAGCTCACCCCAGTGAGATTTCTGTCTCCTTTAACAAGACCCCACTGTCCCAGCTGGACCCCAGAGTGACCCCAGTTCTGTCTCCTTTTCCCTAGCACGATTTTGTCCGCCGGGAGAGGCCACCCAGGGTGCTCCTAGACCTGATCCAGAGGACCAAGGATGCAGTGAGGGAGCTGGACAACCTGCAGTACCGGAAAATGAAGAAAATCCTCTTCCAGGAGACCCGGAATGGCCCCCTGAACGAGTCCCAGGAGGAGGAGGAGGTACTGGGAATGGTTTGTCACCCCATTCACACTGTTACCTGTCATTCCAGGGCCAGGGAGGTGTTCCTGTCCTTAGGGTGGCAGAACAAGCACAGCCTAGATGAGGAATGTTGTTGGAATCTCATCTGGATCAGAAGAGGATAATGAGTGAAAGTCCTTGCTCAGTGTTAAAGCTGCCAATTACTGTACATGTGGAACTTTGGATTTTTTTCCAGTGCTGCCCATTCTTCTGGAAGCTGTAGGGAAGAAACTCATTCTGAGGGAGGTTCTCTGTGAGAAGTGGCTCCCAGCCTGTGTGGAGGAGGGTCTTTGACAGCCCAAGCTTTTCTTTCTCATCTGCACAGTCAAAACAACTCCATTAATGTTAATATTTTTTCAATTACCATAACTTTACTGTAAAGTAATTGGCCTCTCATGAGCTGAAAAGCAAATCACTGAATTAGTAGGACTTATTTTTTTAAAATTCTTTAATGTTAAGGAAGAAAAAGTTTAAAGACCTAAAATGCAGCTTCAGTTTAAATCTTGTAATAAACAAGCCACTTAATCAGTGTATGATAATTGACCCTAACTGTGGCTGAGAGAAGGAAACCAGTCATTTTGCAATTGATGAGCTTAGATGGAAATTAATGTCACTTGGTGCAGGCACCATGCATAAATAAATCCATGACTGCTTCTCAATGAAAAACACTGACAGACGAATTGATGTCTGTGTTCCTTTGCCCCAGTGGAGTGAGGCAATAACACACAGTGAGGTGCCCAAGCTCAGAGGATCCTCAGGAGCTTGGGTTTGAGGTTTGTGGTTGTCAAATGCTCCTTGAAAGCTAAACTGATGGAAGAAATGGGCATGTGGGTCTCAGGTGGAGCTGCAGGAGGAGGGTGAAGATGTCCCCAGGGAGCAAGAACAGCAACTGCTGTGATTGAAGGTCCCCTCCAGCTTCCAGACCTGGAGCATAGCTGGGGACTGGGGAATTGTCAGATTTGTGCACTGAAACCTCCCAGTTTCTCTGCCCACAAGTGCCAAGCTGTGGGCAGAGTGCCAGGGAATGATTTCCCATTTGGCTGTTGAGCACTTGCAGCTCTGCAGGAAACACTGGTGGTGTTTGGCTCCAAGGTGTGTCTCTGTTCCTCCTGTCCCCACTCCTGAAGAGAGCAAGGAGAAGAGCTGTCCCTGCAGGGAGGGCAGGGATGCAGCTGACAGACACTCTGCATGTGCACAGCATGCTCTGCACTGACCCCTGAGCCCTGTCCCAGCACAGGAGGTGTCACTGCTCATGTGTGTGTGTGTGTCACTAACTGGGCAGGGAGAGCAGATCCAGCACGTGCTGCAGTTCCTGCTGAGCTGGGGACACAACCTGCCCCACTGGAAATGCCACCAGGCACTTCCTTCTTCTACCTTGGGCTTTCTAAGGTGGAAGATGAGCCTTAAAAATATTTAACATGCAAAATGTTACTAATGCTTTCCTCAGAACCCTCCCAAGAAGGTGAAAGTTGAAGTCAGGTTGCATATGCAATCTCATCTCTGTCCTTCCTGCATAAACATTCATTAATGACACAGCCTCAGATCCTTCATTATGTGATTTCTTCTGCAACTCTACATAAGCATCCTGAAAATATTTTCATTCCCCTGTGTTCTCTGTAAAATAGTATTATTCTGGATTTTAAGTGCTCTCACACAGGCTCTGAATGATCTGCTGATTGCTTAGAAAATAATCACACAATCAAAGGCAAATCTGTCAAGTCTCAATTTTATCTTCCTGTCGGTCTCCCACAAAATGAGTTCCCTGTTAATTGATTTGTAATGGAATTCTCCCCAAGCTCCCTTCAGAGGCCAGGGCAAACTGGATGCAGCAGCAGGCTGCTCATTTTCGTGAGTCAAGGCTGCTTCACCCCAGGAGCTGAAGGATGTTCAGAGTTCTGTCCTCACTGTGAGCTCCTTACGAGCCTCTTTGTTGCCACTAGTTCATTACAAAGGACTCCATAAATTCTCTCAATCAGTCCAGATTAAGTGCATACTCTGGCATTACTGTGCATCTGTGGGTATGGAAGAAGAAAAAAGGCTGATAACTCCTGATATTTGGCTGTAAAATCAAAAATACCTCTTACATGAGGAATCTTTATGTATATCCAAGTTTTTACCCCTATAATAATGCAGGCTCATCTGAGTCAGCTGCTAAGATTCTTCACTCACCTTTACCTTGGCTGTAAACACAAGGTTCAAGGGGTTTTTAGCTTGATAAAATGGAATTGCTGACTGCTTGGGACATGGAGGTTAAAACCTCTACACCATGTAAAATAGATAAAATAATAAATAGATTCATTGTCTTATATATTTCCTGATTCAGGAAATGTGTTATAGCAGATCCTGACTTGAAGCATTGTTTTAATTCAAACTTGGAGAATTTCTCTTAATTATGAGGCTCCTTGAGTATTCCTGGATGTCTCCTATCAAGCCAAGAGCCATGCCCAGACTTAAGGCTATGTGGAAAAAAAAAATGGCTTGAAACCTGATGTGATCAGATTGCAGGGGAAAGGCAGGAGCTGCCTGCCTGATATGGAGCATTCCAGAACCCAGACAGCCCTTTGAGATGTGCAGTTGGCAAAATAATGCCCAAAGACCCTTGAAGCCTGCAGAGTCACCTTTAAAACAAACTCTGGGCATTGCAGACACGTGCTGGGCAGGTGATCTCCTGCAGGATCTGTAACTGATGCCCCTTGTTTTATAGGACAGTGAGCATGGATCAAACCTGAGTAGGAAGATGGACAGTCTGGGCAGCAACCATTCCATTCCCAGCATGTCTGTGAGCACAGGCAGCCAGAGCAGCAGTGTGAGCAGCATGCAGGAGGTCCTGGATGAGAGCAGCCCTGAGCTGGTCATGATGCATAGTGACGAGAGCACCATTAATTCCACCTCCTCCGTTGTTCACAAGAAGGTACGTGTGCCCTGCTGCTCTGTGCTGAGAGCAGGAGCTGCTGCTGGCCTTGCCAGAGTCAACTTCTGTGGGGTTTTTGTCTTTAAAAGCATCTAAAGAACCTCTGCCCATGAAAAGAGGTTGCTACTCAAGGAGCTGTCAGTGCCTAGGCAGGGTCACCCAGGCTCCCTGCATGCCCAGCCCTGCATGTGCACCTCTTCCTCTGCTTGGGACATCCTTGGGAATGCCTGTGCTGTGCTCTGTGTTGGTCCTGGCAGCCAAGCTAACCCTCTGCCAGGCACAGTGTGTGATTCAAACCTGCCTGCACTTGGATTTCCCTTGTGAGGAGTGGAAGAGTGCAGAGCTTTGGACCCTTCCCACGAGCTACGTTCGGAGTCGAGTCCCACTCGATGCTTTCCTGCTGCTTTGCTGCATGCTGTGATCTGATGCCTTTCCTTTTCCTAGGGCTGGATCTCGAGCTGAGGTTGTCTAGCTGTAAGCCAGCATCTCATCTCCACTGTTTGTATGACTAAAATAGTTTTGGCTTGGCCTTGGCAGTGTCATTTGCTAGTGGGCAGCAAAATGTAGGTTGGTTGTGTTGGTTTCATTTGCAAGGAACTTCAAAGTGTACATGTGCTTTTTGCCAGAGGAGCTAAAACATTGCAGCAGCATGAAAAGTATGAATTTCTTGTTTGTAAGGTTACAGTAAGGCTTGGTTGTAACTAACTAAATATTTGTAAGCAGTTTTTCCTCCTGAAGTGCAGGGTTTGTGATGTTGAGTATTAAGAACTATTGAAACATTTTGTCTTCAACAAAACGTGATCTTACATATTTAAAGATACTGGCAGAGAAGTTGCAAAGGTTTTAGGGGTTTGCTTCTTTCCTAAAGACTCTTGACAGCATCTTTAGGGAAGATTGTTTATTCAGAAAGGTGAAATTAAGGTGTTAGTACCAAATGCCAGCCTGTGGAACTGTCCTGAATGAAGAGCAGCACCACTGATGGATATTCTGGGTGGTTATGATTGAAGCTCTCTCTTTGTGTAGGCTTTCAAAACGGGTGTTAACTTTTAATTTCATGTTGTTAAATTGCCATATTTACTTGTGCATTAAAATGGAAGTTTGAGGGACTGATTTACACAGAATTCATAGGTTATAATCACTGCTCAGAGTTGTTATATTTGATAAAAACAAAACATGAGCTGCTCCCACCAGACACAAATGGCATTTGTGAAAGGAGTGGAGTTCCTGCTTGTTTTAAGACTATTATTGTGTTTTATAATGGTTGTGTGACACTTATAAAGTACAAATACAGCATTTCTGATGCTGTAAATTCAGTCCTCCTAGACTTGTGTGTAGGATGCACAAACAGAACACCACATGGAAGTTTTTACCTGGTTTGAAAAAACCCAGGGTGTCTTGCAGACTTGTAACTGAAGTATTATAAAAGAAATCCCCTCTAGATCACTGAACACAGGTGTTTTAGGGTAATTTTGGGAGCAGAAAGCCCAGGTCTGCACTGATGGTCTTCACAAAACAGTTAATGATTGGCTAGGACTGCTGATCCTTGGAGTAGATTCCTTCTCCATTGGAAAATGTTCCCTTCTGCTGTAAGTCATTCATAAAGCAGATTTGGACTCTGCATAGCAGGACATATTCCAGTCTGCAAATACATTGCTTTAATTTAGTACACTATTTTTTTATTCTTTGTTACTTTGGGGAATGCAATTTTAAATGGAAAACTGCTTCATATGTGTACTAATGCATGTGAAGAGACTAAAATTGCAGATTGACATTTCAGGGGTGTTTATATTCACATACATCCCACTGTGTTTTCAAGGTAAAGTGCCTTGTTCTGCCAAGATTTCAGTTTGTCTTCGTGCTTTAAGTGCATTTCTGGAAACTGGGATGAAGCTGAGTTTTGGGTATCACTCTGGAGCCCCTCACAAACACAACGGGAAGAGTCTGGGGTTCAAGTTTAATTTAAGCTCTTGTTTTGCATTTAATCACCCTTTAAAGTCTAAAAAGAAAATACTGCTGAGCATATGCAGCATTTTGTGGGTACAAGGTCACATATGAGATGGTTTTGACATGGGTGAAGTCAAAAGTGTTGTATAAAATTGTGTTATTCCACAACTGTGCTAATGAACAACCTCCAGATTGTGGAAAGGGTCCAAGAAGGCAAAATGGTTTGGAGTGTTGATATTTTCTATGGCTCAGAGCTCTAAAAAGTCAGAGCCCCTCTGGTGTTTGGGGCCACAGCCCCAGAATGGCACGTGCAGGTAAAAGTAGGCGGGAGGAGTCTGTGGTGTGTGAGATGCAGTTCTCAGTCCTCAGTGCTCTCCTGGTGTGGAGAGCCAGGCTGGGCTGGCCTGGAGGAAACCAGGAGCTCCTATCAGATAATTCTGTTTAATATTTGAGAATGATTTTGACCTGGCAATGTCCCAGCCAAATCCCCCCCTTTGTTTGGATCATCCCTGAGTGCTGCTTGGCTGGGAGCAGCCTCAGGCACCTGAGGAGCACCCCTGGCATCTGTCCTGTGACCCACCCTGAGGCAGAGGCTTAGGGAAGAGGCTGATGGAGTAAAAGCACTTGTAAACAACTCATTCTCTTTCTTTTTTTTAACAGCTGCTAGTTGGCTGTAACTTCCAAAAATGTTTTGTGGTCACAGGGTAAGTGAAATGACCTGTTCTGATCTGGTTAATTGTCACTGGCTATGCTAGTTGATGGCAGCCAAGGTGCTTTGGGGTTTGCTGTACTTGGGATGAATCCTCTGTGGAAAAAAAACCCTCCCACAGCACAGCAGAGGTCCATGGTTTTTAAACTTTTACTTAAAACAAAAGTGACTCACGCCTGTTAGGCTGGAAGAAAAATCTCCAAAATATTGAAAATAATAACAGGCCATAATTAAATGTGCAGTTTTTTGTGTTATTTAGTTTATAGCTGTGTCCTGAAGTCCTGGGAGGAAAAAAAATGGTAATCAGTGGTAATCAGTGAGCTACTCAGGCAGGGAGCCCATGCTTGGGATCAAACCCTGCTCCCTCAGGAGGACACCTTAATCACCAGCATATTCTTTTCAGGAAATTCAGATCTCTGGCTTGGATGAGGAAGTTGTCCTTGCCCTTCTGCAGGTTGGTGAGCTCCTCCATGTACATCTCAGTATGTCTAGTGTAAGAACTCTCTTCTGAATACATTAAGTAACTCTGCTACTCCATGCAAGGGGCATCTTGCCTATGGATACACATTGTCACATCCATCTCCCTTCAGGAGTTTTCAGCTGCACAGGTTGGGAGCTGAAGAGTAAGTGATGGCTCTGATACAAACCCAATCGTACCTGAGAGCCCCAAAAAATGACAAAATGGGGCAGGGAGTAAAACTTCAAATACACTGTGCTTCAAAGACACATAACCCAGATTTTAAAATCAGATAAATATCAGTTAATTCATCTTAAAAATGAGGATAAAGATTTTTGGCTCCCAGAGTAAGACAATAAAGTGAGTGTAGGCATCAGCTGGTGCATCAGAGATGTTTTGTCACTGTTTTGTTCAGCACTGTGGGCACAGGTGGCTTCCCAGAAATATTATTTCATTGTCCTCAATGAATTTATTGTTATTTTATTTCTGCAAAACTATAATAATAAGATGTTGTAATCTTTAAACAAAAAGCCAGTACAATATTGGTTTTTTTCAACTGCAGTGCTAAGCTGTTGCTGTTTCTTGCTTCAATCTTAAAATCATCGGTGCTTTCTGAAACTTGGGCAGTAAAATGTCAGGGAAAACTTGTGATTAAGATCTGGTTTATAACAAAAAGATGGAAAAGAGGATCTTTGTAGTTGATCATCACAAATTCTCACCCAATCTCTGCAATAATAAAGTATATTTACAATAACTGCTGCAACTTGAGTGACTTCCCAGATGCTGTAAATTAACCTGTGCACATCTCCTGTTGCTGCTCCAATTAATTTCAGCATTTGTGAGGAATTTTGTGCATGGAGAGAGCTTAAACCTCCCTGTTGATTATCAAGGCACTTAAAGCAGTGTATTAAGACAAATGGTGCCACATTGCTGTTTTCCTTGCTCTTTAAATTCCTAGAAAGCACAAAGGGATTTGCTGCAATTCCATGGAAGTCTTTAGTGTGGCTTGGAAATTGCCTTTCCTATTTGTCTAGGAGACTGGCAGCAGTTAATGAGTCCTCCTGTGTTTCTGGAAGTTTTATTTGGTGTGCATAGCAAAGAACCCAATGGGAAAGGGAGTGTTCCTCCTGGGGAGAAGGTGGAGGTGTCCCAGCTTTGGGCTGGGCAGAATTTGGATGGCAAAGGCCTTTTTTCAGTGAGGAGAAGGATGAAAAGCCAGCGTGTGGTAGAACTGGGATGGGACTCAGAGCAAAACCCACTCTGTGTTGGATTTTGAGCTCGTGGCTTGACACCAAGTCATTGTGAGGTGCTCAGACAGTTCACAGGAGCAGCCATTCAGATCCAGCTGGGAGCACCACTGGAAGCTCCACCAGCTCCTGTCAGATAATTCTGTTTAATATTTGAGAATGGTTTTGTCCTGGCAATGTCCCACCCAAATCCCCCCTCTGTTTGGATCAACCTGAAAACTGTTTATGTGCATGATACAGTCAGAAGAACAAATGATTCCTTGAGTAGGAAGTTGAAGATTCTGGATTGTTGGCCCTGAAGAAAAGGATTTTAATGAGTTATGAGCTGAGCATGCCTAAAGTTGCATCCTTAAGGTAAATATTGCAAGAAAACCACAGAAAACAGGTGGGAAATGAAGTGTATATAGAAGATACTTTACTTTAAAAACAAACCAGGGTTTGAAATGCAGATTTGGGGCTGAGGTACCCTGACCCAAACTTGATGAGTTTCTGGGATGCCTTCAGTCAGATTTTCTTTCTTGGGTGCCATGAGCTGATGTGCCAATTTTGTGTCTTTGTTTCCCATGCGTCTGAAGCTAAAAGTTGGAAACAAAATTTCCTTATCTGTGCCAACAGTTGCAACTGCAGTGTCTCTTATCAGGTTTTTGGGAGAAGAATTTAGTTTTAAAATAAAAGTAGCAAAATCCCATTTTTCTAGGTTTGTGGGGAGATGTTTGTCATCGGTCACCTCATCTGAGGAAGGCTGGTGGAGATGTGGCTACTCAGAGATTTATTTCTCTTACCAGCTGAGTTTTTTGTCCCCTTGAAATTGGTCCTTTGGCTTGCTCAGTTGCAAAGGAATTTTCCCATTCCTTGTCCAGCTGAGTTTGAAATGCAGAATGTGGTTAATTCACATTCCTGAAGGGCAATTTAATTCTGCTCTGAGCTTCTCATGTGCACTGAGGTAACCAGAGATCCCATAAAACAAGGCCAGGGTGACACTCTGCCCTCTAAAAATCCACCTCTTAGATAACAAAAAGTAAATCACAGATTCATTTTCCAGTAGAAAAAGCAATTACAACTTAAACTTGTTATTTTAGGTGGTGTTTTGGAGCATTCTGGAAAGTCTGAATGCCCATTTAAAATGTTGGGGGGGGGGGGTTTCAGTGATTTGCAGCTTCTCTGGATATTTGCCATGCCAACATAATGGAGAGAAGGAAGATGATGCAGGGATTGGGGTATTGCTTAGCAGGCTTTGGGAACCCTGTGCACTCCCAGGTGCTGCTGCAGGCTCTGTGTGTGACCAGGGGTGACATTTGTCCTGTCCCCAGCTTCATTTCATGGCTGGAGCACAGCACTGGTGGCTCCTGGTGTTTCCTCAGTGGTTCAGGTGGGTGAGTTTGGGGAAGATCTTCACTACAGGGTTTGGGATCCCTCTGGTGAGGCTGAGAGTCAGATTAAAGTGAGAGATGCTGTTGGACTTTAAATGTTTAATCAGGATCTTCTGGAGATGGCTGTTCTAGAGCCTCACATGTGCCTTTCTCAGGAATGTGGGCAAGTCCAAGAGCTCTGCCTGTCACACCAACATGCACAAGTTGGAAATCTGAGATCAGCCCAATTTTCAGTGATTTCTCTTGTGATCTCACTGCCTTTCCTGTCAGACAGTGCCACAAATGCCCACTATAAGGATGTCCAGTATAAAATAAAACTGCAACTTTTATGACTCTCCATATCTATGTGGAGGACTCTTCTTTTAGTTGTTTTGGCACATTCTGTGTGCCTTGTGTGGGTGTAGAGGAGCTGGTGCAGGCTTGGCTCTGTGGTGGCCTTGGGTACTGAGCAAAGGCAAGGGAAAGGTGAGCATGGACTGGGAGTGCTCAAAGGAAGGATAAGGAAAGGTTTTGGGGTAAAAACACTGTTAATCAATGTGGTGTTCATCTCCTAATATCAGCATTTCTGCACCTAATTGGCTTTTGCTTGAACTCATTTCCAGAGTCCTATTGAAAAGGGCTGAGTGTGTGTGGGTGTGGGTGAGAAGCAGCTGGAAATGGAGGCCAGCAGAGGGGAAAACCAGGTCTCTGTGGGGTGGGAAAGGAGCATGGGGATGACAGGAGTGTCCTGATGGACACACCATTCCATGGATTCTTCCTGTGGGGCTCTCTGACCTTCCTGGTGTCTGCTGCACCATGGCAGGGTGGCAAAGCTGCTCCTGCTCATGGAGGCAGCTCTTCCCTGCAAGGGCTTTCTGGGCATTGGCAGCCTTTATTTTGCACCCCAAAGAACTGGAAACTTGATTTAATTCAGGAAGAGAATCTCAGTCTTCCTGAGAGGATTTAGGAGCTGGAGGTTGAGGATGGAGTCATGACACTGGTGGATGCCAGTGTGGCCAGGCAGGAGCGGGGTGTGCTGGGTGTCCAGAGGCTACTCCATCCCCAGGGTGCAGCCTGCAGCTGTGCTGACTGTTGGCAGTCACCATTCCCATTGGGAAAACCGTGGTGATGTGGATTTTTGCTGGCATTTCTGAGGAGGGTTTCTCCTGGAGCTTTGTTCCACTCCCAAATTTGCCCGTGCCATTTGGGAAGGGCACAGCCTCTCCTGGCAGAGCCTTGCCAGGGAGCAGAGGGGAAGCTGCACTAGGAACCATTCCTGCTAAAACCTGGGAGCTGTTGCTTTAAAAAGAAAAAAAAAAAAAAAATCCTTTGTGGGCTGTGGAGAGAAAGTGCTAGAACTGTGCAGGATCATGACTGGAAAGCAGGATCCCTGAGTGGTCACGGAGGCTTTCCTGGTGCTCTCCAGCCTGCCGTGGATTTAGCCAGGATGCTCGTCCCCCACAGCAGATAGCAAACGAGGGACAAAGAAACCCTGTCGAGGACACGGCGCTGGGCAAAGGGAATGAGGCAGGATGTTGCTGTGGTGTTAAAAGGGAACAGGATCTCCGTGCCTAGACATGGGAATCACGTTTTCACCGGGATCGCTGGCTTGCAGTGCTTGAACCCGACCTTCCCGAGGACTCCGATCGCCCTGCTCCGCTTCCTGCTCCCGCCTCGCTTTTTTCTGGCACATATGTAATACTGGAGGTTTAAAAAAAAAAAAAAAAAAGAAGGAGATTTAAAAAAAAAAAAAAAGGCAGCCCGATCCAGGGATTCGGAGGCATCCTGCTCGCGATCAGCTGACGCGCCGAGCCGAGCTGCAATGTGTTGCTTATTCATTTTGTACGGTGGGAGCTGCCGGGGCTAAGCAGAGAGCTGAACTATGCCTCTCCTACAGCCGCGCTTGTGCAGACAGAGGGGTGAGAGAGAGGCAGCCGCCGCGGGAAGAGCACAGCCGGACTTTCTCCTTGTTTTTATCCATTTCTGCAGGATCATGTATTTATAAGGGATGAGGTGGGCCACAGGGATCGCAGGCCTGAGGTGCGGCCTACCCAGTCAGTGCAGAATCAGGCCCTCCACTACCGGAACCGAGAGCGCTTTGCCACAATCAAATCAGCATCTTTGGTAAGAGCCCCCATCCCACCCCACCCCATCCCACCCCACCCCGCTCCCCAGCCCCTCGCTGCCATCCCTCCGTGCTGTTGGTGCTGTTGGCATAGCAACTGGATATTGCACTGAAAGAGATTTTACCTCTGTGTGTGTGTGTGAGATGTAAATGTGAAATATGTTTAATTTCTCGGTGCATTTCCAGTGTGAGATAGCCCACCTTCCTGGGTGAAGTTAATATCATCTTCATTTCCCACCCCACCCCTCCATTTCCCACCTGTCCCTTTTGTTAATATATTTATCTGCATGTGCATTAAGAGTGTGTGAGGGGTGTGAGAGCTGCTGGAACGCCGTGGAGATGCAGATGCAGATGGGTTTGGGAACAATAAGATCGCTGCTGCCCGCCCTGAGCTGCTGCCTGGTGTTTTTTTTTTTTATTTTTTTATTTCATTCATTCATTTATTTCAAGCAACTGTACCGTGACTGCATTTTCCAGCCTGATCCTTTGGAAGGATTGCTGGGCTGCGATAAGGGGAAGAGAGAGAGAGAGGGTTTACAGCGGACTGTGGGCTTACAAAGGGGAGGGGGATGGGATGAATCCATCAAGATTTGTACTATTGCAAATGTGATTGCTGTGGATGCCTTTGTAGTAGGGAAAGGGGTGTGTGCCGGAAGAGTTAGTTGTGTGCCGCCTCCCCCACCCCGCATCCACCCGGGCTGGGAGCAGCCTTTTCCAGGGACAGCAGTGAAAAATGGCCCTTCACAGGGAAAACCAATGTCCTGCTCAATATTTCAGCCCGCTGGTATTAGAGGTCAGATGGACGGGGAGCGTTAGAAAGTGCCCACGGTTTGGCCATGGCACTCGCTCAGTGCTATGACATCATCCTGGACCAACCCCGAAATGACACCAGCGAGCCCTCCCCTTCCCGCTCCCTCCTGCCTCCACCATGGGGGTTCTCCTTCCAGACCACCATTTCTGCATCCCCAGAATCGCTTCCCACTCCTTCTTGCATGCACAGGGCACGGGGTGTGCCTCTGTGTGTGTGTGTGTGTGACCACAGCTGAAGCTGGTGACTGGAGGCAAGCAGCAGTGCCAGCAGCCCAAATTTTTTTCTGTGTGATTGTTGCTGCTGCTGTTAAAATCTAGAATGATGCTGTGGCATTCAGGATTCTGTCCAGATGCTTCCTGAGAGCATCTGAATCCCATCTTTTGCAGGTGTGTTTCTGGGTGCCCATACCCTGAGAGCCCCCCAGGCTGGTGTCCCCTGCTCTCCCCAGTTTAAAGTGACCTAGAAATGTGTGTGTTAGAGGACTTCATGCAGCACACCTGACAGGGGCAGGATCCCTGCTCTCCTGGAGACCCTCTGCCCTGGGAATTTTTCCTTTTTGTGTGTGTGTGTTCACCCAGTGTAGTGCCAGCTCTTCTACTGCCTGCACTGAGCAGATAAAAGTGGGACCCAGTTAGGTTGGCTGGAGGGCAGAAATAATGAATGACTCATGTATCATACTCCAGACATACAATTTCATTGATAAATTGATATGTGTGATGAATATATTCATATTCTTTTACTCCCTGTGCAAAGTTGCAGCCTGCACAGCTGTGGCCTGCCTTCAGCAGCAGAGCCCACAACTCCTGTCTTCCCTGGAAATGTCACCCCTGGGCTGCTTGGGTGGCTTGAAGGGATTGCATGGCCAGGCCCCTTTGGGAGCCAATGAAAATATGGGCTGTGAGGGATTCCCAGGTCCCTGAGCTCTGGGGAAGACAGCTGATATCCCAAGGTCACTCCTAAATCCCACGGCAGCCTCCTGTGGGGCTGGCATTGTGTCTGCCTTCATTCCTCACTCACTTGGATTTGCTGAATCTCTCTGCTTCAATGACCAAGTGATGATAAAGATAAAATTCTTTTTGGGTGGGGAAGATGGAAAGATTTTTGGAGAGCTTCTCTTTTTTGGGTGTTCTGTGGAACATGCTCTGTTATCCCCATCATACACACACATCTCTCCTTCCCAGTGTAGAGGGAAGATCCCAACACACCAAGCTGGGCACTCCAGGAGGTGTTGGTGTGTCCTTGCTTCTGAGGTTGTGTGGTGGGGCAGAACTGACCCTGAGTTTGCCACAGAAATATTTCATGGTGCAAGCCCAGAAATTCAGGCTTTATTCATCTCTCTGTGTTAATTTACTCTTTCAATGGCAGCTGGAACAGATTTTTCATGTGTGAATGGGTGCCCAGGATCCCACAGGGGTTGACAACAAGCAAACCAGCAAGCTGTGATGGTTCCCATTCCTCAGCAGCTGGGAACATCTTCCTGCACAGGAAGGTTGTGCAGTTGGGAGCATCAGGTGGCCTGTATTGCAGAGAATCAAAAATGGGAGTTCTGGCCCCAAATTCAATTATATGGGATGATATTTGGGTGTTAAAGCTTCCTTTCATGGGATTTGCTGAAATCCACCCCCCAACACTGAGACCAGGACAGTGTTTTTAGAAGAAAAGCACCAAGTCTGGGGCTGTTCACTCCACAGCTGTTCCTCCTGGTGCAGTCCAGGACCTGGGGCCCTCAAGTCCTTGCTCTTCTCCCCATAGATCAGGATATTGCAGATGGAGGTAAGACTGGCATTCCTTAAAGTAATCCCAAGTTCAAGTTGGATCTCTTTCCAAAAACAAGCTGAAGCAGTTCAGGGAGTGCAGAGGTCACAGAGGAACTTGTGTTAGACAGCTGAGCACTCCAGGTGACCCAGTGGTTTGGAGAGTGATTCCCTTGCCCTGGTACTCTGCAAAAGCATCATGTGAATATGAGGGAAACTGGACAGATCTCCAGAGAAAATAGTCAAATGAACTCTCCACAAAGAAACAGGCTGTGCATATCCCCTTTTGAGTCTTGCAGTAGTGCTTTAATATTGCTCAGATTAAAGAAAATCATGAAAATCAGCAAATGTGAGTAAGAAAGATGAAGGAGCTTAACTTGGGTCATAATTCAATCAGCAATTTTAGTAGTCATTTTTTCCTGGACGACTTTTCTCTTTAATCAGTTTTGTGTGGTAGCAGTAACCATCACTTACCTGGAACAGTGCTGGAAAATACCCTGCATATTTCTGCTGTTGGAGTAAAAGTTGCCATCTGAAATGGCAGAGACCAGGCACCTACATCTCCATATTATTTCTCAGATTATCAGTGATGCATAAATTAAAAGTTACAACCAGGAATCTCTTGAAGCTCAGCAAGCTGTTGTTTGAAAAGGAGGGCAGAGGTTCTGCATGTTGATGAGACTACACCTCTCAATGTTTTCAAGGGAAAGCTTTTTTTTTTTTAATCTCTTCAGAGATGCACTGATCTGCACTTCTGGGTGTCTTTCAAGCTTGACCCCTTAGGTCCCCCCTTCCCCGTGCATCTCCTCAACAGCTGCTTTTACAGTTTTCAAAGGCAATGATCAAGTAGTTAAAACCTCATAGAATCCCAGAGTGGGGTGGTTGGAAAGGATCTTAAAGCCCATCTCATTGCACCCTCTGCCATGGGCAAGGACACCTTCCACCATCCCAGGGTGCTCCAAGCCCTGTCCAGCCTGGTCCTGGACACTGCCAGGGATCCAGGGGCTTCTCTGGGCACCCTGTGCCAGGGCCTGCCACTCTCCCAGGGAAGGATTCCTCCCTCACATCTGTGGCATCTCATTCCATAGAAGGATCAGACACTGAGGACTCTATCAAAGGCCTTGGTGTTCTCTTTGAAATCCAAATGCCAGCAAAAGAACAATGTGATCTCATCTGGGCCTGCAGAGCCAAGTGTCTGTGTCCATGGGAGCAGCATTCCCTGGATGTGGCCAGGGAAATGGCACCAGGGCTCCAGAGCCAGGCACCTTCACATGGAGCTGTTCCCTCTTCTGCTGGAGCATTGATGTTTTGTTCCACAGGGTTGAGTTTCTCCCAATGGGCTCATCTGGCTGCTGCCTTTGTAGACCTTTCCTCTAAAATTTTGGACTTGTTCTTTCTCATCTCCTCTTGCTGTGAGAAGCAGCTGGCAGCGTTTTGCTCCGAGCTCTGCTTCCTCCAGCACAGAGGAGCTTGGAAATTCAGTTGTCTAGAGGTGAAAACTCCTGTCTTTTAGGAGAGGGTTCAGTATCTTGGATAAACAGTGTAGAACAAGGAACTCTAAACAGCTGTTGGTTTGGAGGAGAAGTTGTGAGCTCAACTTCCTTACGTAAAGCTAAAATCTTGGAGGGGTGAAAGAAAGTTTGGATTTTATGGCAAATGAACTGTCTGTGGGAGTAGGTTGGAAAAGACATCTCTGTTCTCAGTTCTGTGTATGCCAAAGATGCAGAGAGATAAGAAACTGAGAAAATGTCATACCTTAATGAAAGCTGTTCTGGTTCATACAGGTTTTTGGTTCTCCTGATGAGCTGATTGATTGTTGTGTGCTGCAGGGAGGGCTTCAGGAAGCTGCAGCTTTCTGGTGTGAAGGATTCTGACATTTCCTGGTTATATGGAGAACAAATTTTGTAGTTATCACCTTTTGCCTCATCATAATCTGAGGAGTTGTTAGTGGGCTTCTTCTTGAGGGGCAGCTCCAATCTCTGCTTGCTGTGACCAGGGACAGGACCCAGGGAATGGCTGGAGCTGTGTCAGAGGAGGTTGAGGCTGGAGATCAGGAAAGGTTCTTCCCCCAGAGGGTGCTGGGCACTGCCCAGGCTCCCCAGGGCATGGGCACAGCCCTGAGGCTGCCAGAGCTCCAGGAGCACTTGGACAATGCTCCCAGGGATGCCCAGGGTGGGATTGCTGGGGGGTCTGGGCAGGGCAGGGCTTGGACTCCATGATCCCTGTGGGGCCCTTCCCACTCAGGATATTCCAAATAGTACATGGAGTTCCAAAATCTTTGCCTAAGAACACCAGAAGGGTAATTACTGAAACATCCCCAAATTTTCTTGTTAAAATGGTTGCTGGAGCTGTTCATTCATTAGGGGTTTAATCTTTAAAACCATAATCCTGGATTCATTCATAGTCTGAAGGACTTCTCTGGCACTGACCTGGGCATGTTCAGTCACTAATGTTCATTTCTGCCACATTCTGCCACCCCTGAGGTCACCATGTGCAGACTTTGTCTTTGAAGACTGTCCTGAGGACTGTTGGGCTTGACTGGAGGTTATGGTGATAAATGGAGTCTTTATCATGAGTTTACTGAGCAGGGACACTAAATCCATGAGATGTCCACCAAGTCTGCTGATCTCCTCTCCCATCTTTAGGATGAGACACTGCTTTTGTTTTCTTCTGACTTTTTAATGTCTCATCTTCTGTTGTGACTGGAAGGCTTTATCAGCTAGGCTTGTAATTAGCAATTGCATCCTTTTGTTAGGGATAAATATCCTAGATTTCATGGGAAATCTTTCCAAGATGGAATTCTTGTCACGATAAAGCTGAGCAAAATTGGAAATGGGGTGCAGAAGAACAGGGAAAAAAACAAGGATAAAAGTTAATGAGTTTTGCTGTAAATAAAACAAGTGCACATTCTACATCTCATTAGAGATGAGACCAAAGGAGACTGGCAAAGTTGCTGGAGGATCCTTAGATCCATTTTTTCTTAGGCTCTTGCTGTTTGCTTTGTTCTGCCAACATCTGGGAACGGAGTGTGCCGTGCAGAACATCCCATTGCTCACAAAAGGGCTGGGCCCCAAAAATAGCACATCCAGGAAGATCTGGTGCAGCTGGTGGCTCCCAGGTCTCCATTTCTCTTCAAGTGCCTGACCAAGGCTGTTCTCTCCCAGCTGGATGTCACTGAATGTTGTCAATGGCATGTGTGAAGTGTTGGTGGTCTGCCTGTCTTACCTGGCATCTGTCTCTTATCATTAACTTGGATTCTCAGAGAAATTTTCCTTACCTGGAAGCTTCTGGCAGAGATCTTATTCTTGCTGAGCTTGACTGAAATGTGCAAGTTCCTGTGAGCACTTCCCAGCTTCTTCCAAGTGTTGCTGTCCTTGGTACTCTTGGAAAAACCAAAAGCTTTTTGAGCTGTAGCAGAACACAGGGCTCACCCAGTGTTTGTGTTTCTGTGGTCATTCCTTCAATCCCACATACTCCTGGTGGCTGCCTTGGATCTGATTGTGTCTCAAGCATGTACAGGCTGCTCTGTTGCACCAGTGGCTGAGGTGTATTTAATCCAACCTGCTCTAGAATGACACTCTGAAATTTCTTGTAGGAAGGGAGTGGTTTGTCCATCACCAGCTGTGGGTACTCAGCCTCACTGATCACCCTGAGTGTGACAGTGCTGTGCTCAGGCTGGTTCTTTGGTTCCTCTGCAATCTTTGGGAGGCTCTTCCCGAGTTCCTCTTCACCCTCCTCCCAAGTCTTGGGGGTCATTTGAACCTGAGACAGGTGGCACTTGCTGCCTGCCTTGGGTCACCTCAGTCAGGGTGTTCATCTCTTGATTTTGGAGCTCTGACTTGGCTTCCTGTCACCTCCCAGCCCTGGAGCCAGCAAGTGCACTGGGATGGCAGCTCCCTAAAGCAGCTGCTCTTCTGTTGAACCTGACCTTCCCATCTCTGTAGGTGTACCCCATCCTACATCTGAACTTCAAAAATCTCCACAAAACTGCCTTCAAATGACAGCAGCACCATAGCAGGGGCCAGTTTTTGGGCTGCTGTGGAGGAATCCATCAGGAAGGTTACAGGAGGGACTCTTGGTTCATAAAGCTTCACTGATCACCTTCAAAGGCCTGAGCTCTTCACACTTAAGTGGCAAAGCAAAGGTCCCCTTGCACAGAATCAGGGGCTGCAGTTCCACACACGTACCAAGTTTTTGATTCTCAGGTCATATAAATGATCAGCAAATCTTCATAAGTTCCTGAGACTGTCTTTAAAAAAATAAAAACCAGTCTTGGACACTTTTCTTCTTTTTAAATGGAAGCATCACCATTTGCATTTTCTTCTGAACATGTTTGGCACAGCCTGTTGGTGTTTTTTTTTCTTCCTTTCACATGGATACACTTGGGCATGGAAATGAATGTGGAACTTGTGAGTTTGTTTCAGCTGAGCAGGGTTTAAAATCTGCTTAGACCATCTGATCAATCTTGTTAAGAGCACACAGTTCCAGAACAGCGTTCCCTTGTTAGAAAACTTTCAATTCTGGGAAGGAATGAGCTCAGTCTGCCATCATCTTGAATTTTAAGGGGAAATTTTGAAGGAGGCTCCTCATAGCAGAAAATAGATGTTGAGAGATTGAATTGGCATGGGGGTGACTTGAGGAGGAAGGAAGGAATGAGAGTTTGGGGGGGGTTCTGGCTGTTTCTTGGGAGTCCATGGATCTGAATAAGGTGAATAAGTTGAATCTGAATAAGGATCTGAGTCCTGCATCTGTATAAGGTGTCTGAAGAATGTTTTCTGTCAGCCACCTTTGTTTCCAGATCTCCTTCAGCATGTCCTGGAGTGATAATGATGCCTCAGGGTTTAGCTTTTATATTTTTCAGATTCTGTTCTGCTTTAGTGTCTAAGTCTAGGTTTCATATTAGGGGATGGTGAGCTCTCTTCACAGAGCAGGAAGACACAAAAATTCCTTCTCTAGCTGGGGACCAAGGGCAGCCGATCCAGATCTCAGACCCAAGAGCATAAACAATGGGGACTGAAGAGAGAAAAACAAGGATGGGACTTCGTGGGCTAAAGCTGTAACTGGACAATTAACTCAAATATGCAAATGGACCAGAACCTATAAAAGTGAGGGATCTTGTGAGTGATCATCCATTGTGTGGCCATTTTGGGTTGTGCTGCCCAAGGTGGATCTATTGAGGCCTCTTAATAAATCCCTACTTTGTTCTTTAGCTCTATCTAGTCTGTATTCTTGAGCTCCATCTAGTCTCTATTCTTGAGCTCCATCTAGTCTGTATTCTTGAGCTCCATCTAGTCTCTATTCTTGAGCTCCATCTAGTCTGTATTCTTGAGCTCCATCTAGTCTCTATTCTTGAGCTCCATCTAGTCTCTATTCTTGAGCTCCATCTAGTCTCTATTCTTGAGCTCCATCTAGTCTCTATTCTTGAGCTCCATCTAGTCTCTATTCTTGAGCTCCATCTAGTCTGTATTCTTGAGCTCCATCTAGTCTCTATTCTTGAGCTCCATCTAGTCTCTATTCTTGAGCTCCATCTAGTCTCTATTCTTGAGCTCCATCTAGTCTCTATTCTTGAGCTCCATCTAGTCTCTATTCTTGAGCTCCATCTAGTCTCTATTCTTGAGCTCCATCTAGTCTCTATTCTTGAGCTCCATCTAGTCTCTATTCTTGAGCTCCATCTAGTCTCTATTCTTGAGCTCCATCTAGTCTCTATTCTTGAGCTCCATCTAGTCTCTATTCTTGAGCTCCATCTAGTCTCTATTCTTGAGCTCCATCTAGTCTCTGCTCTGAAGGCAGCCTTCAGAAGGCATCAATAAGTAACCAGTTCCTTTATTTGTAATACGGCATTTTCAGCTGTGTTACTGAAAACACATAAAAGTCTCAGGAAAAGATGGGGGCTAAAAGTTAGGACAGAGAAACCTTGTGGCTTTGTGAAACCGAACAGCAACACCTCCCAAACCCATGGATTGCTGAGAGGAGCACAGCAGAGCAGGGCCTGGCTCCCAGTGAGCTTGTGTGGGAAGCAAGGCCATGGAGCACTGGCTGCCCTGTTCCTGCCCCCAGGTTACAAGACAGATCCATGAGCATGAGCAGGAGAACGAGCTGCGGGAACAGATGTCAGGATATAAGCGGATGCGGCGCCAGCACCAGAAGCAGCTGATCGCCCTGGAGAACAAGTTGAAGGCCGAGATGGACGAGCACCGCCTCAAGCTGCAGAAGGAGGTGGAGACACACGCCAACAACTCGTCCATTGAGCTGGAGAAGCTGGCCAAGAAGCAAGTGGCTGTGATGGAGAAGGAGGTGAGTGCTGGGAGGATCTGAGGACAGGAGAACCCAGGTGTCCAAGGGAGGTGCTGCTCAAACCCGTGGTCTGAGGTGCAGAACGAGAGGACAAGGTCTTAAACTGCCCCAAGGGCAATTTAGGTTGGATGTTAGGAAAAAGGTTTTTACACAAAGTACTGGAATGGTCTGCCAGGGGAGGTGGTGGAGTCACCATCCCTGGGTGTGTTTAGAAGAAGATTGGATGTGGCACTCAGTGCCCTGGTTTAATTGAGGTTAGGCTGGGTGCAACTCAATCATCTCAAAGGTCTCTTCCAACCTGGGGATTCTGTGTGACCTTGTGCTCCCTCGAGCAGCCTCCAGTCACCTTCCTAGCTGATGGGCGCTCTGTTGGCATCCACCAGTGCCACAGCTGCATAAAAGGGGCTGTGGGGTCCTTGGTGGGAGCTTTGCCTCAGCTGAGGGGGTGACAAAGCTGTCACTCAGTCTAAAAATCAGCACGTTAATCCACATAATAAACTGGTGTGGTTGTGCCCTCTGGGGTGGCTTTGGTGGGGAGGTGAGAAGCACAAAGAAGCCCTCAGACTTATGTGAGCATTTTCTGTGTGAGCAGCTGTTCTGTGGCTGAGTGCTCATGGCTTTGTCTAGCACAGTCACCAGAATGACTGACCAAAAATCAAAAACCACAGCAATAATTTGTGCTGGATTCTGCACCTGCTCACTCACCTTTTTTTCTTTTCTTATTGTTATTTTTTTCCTCTCTCTGTACATTGCAGGCAAAGGCAGCTGCAGCAGATGAAAAGAAATTCCAGCAACAGATTTTGGCTCAGCAAAAGAAAGACCTGGCGACCTTTTTAGAAAGTCAGAAGAAACAATACAAGCTTTGCAAGGAAAAGATTAAAGAGGCAAGAAACCTTCATTTTCAGGGCTGAAGGGGTGTGGAATGAACACGAACCCTCTTGTTTTGATAAACCTGGGCCAGCCCAGGGGTTTAAGGGATACTGTCAGGCTTGGAAGCAAATTTTGGATTCTCAGCAAGTAAATTTTCAGGAGCTGGGAGCATCTGGCAGCATTTCCAGAACAATTTGTGAGGGTGGCTACAGGTGCCTTCACAATTTGCTGTAGAGCAGAATCTTTGAAGCCAAGGTGATGAAGGAAAATGGGACTTCACAGAGAGTTCTTCTTCCCCTTTCTCCTCATCTGTATTTTTTATTTTCGAGTAATCAGAACAGCCATTCAATGTCCCTTGACTAAATGCCCTGTGATCACTTAGATAAATTAGGAAGAGAAATAACTTCATATGTACCAAAATGCATTATTTAAGAAGTGTCTTCACCATATTGCAAAAATAATTGGCTGTTAAGGTAAAGGTGAGAAAATTATTATCAAGGAGCTCTGTGGCCGTTTTTCCTCCTACTCTTGGTGTGGGTCCTGGTACAGCTGTAGGGGCAGCAGGGCTGAGCATGGCCACGTGATAGGTCTGGTTCTGTTGGTTCTGTAGTGGGATTTTGGTGTCCTTTCATGGCCTGAATGGCAGAGGAGGAGCCAGCAAGGTCCCCCATGTCCTGTGTCACTGTGGTGCTGAGGCAAGCTTTGTTTTGACCCTGCAGGAAATGAATGAGGACCACAGCACACCCAAGAAAGAGAAGCAAGAAAGGATATCCAAACACAAAGAGAACCTGCAGCACACACAGGCTGAAGAGGAGGCCCAGCTTCTCAGCCAGCAGAGACTCTACTACGACAAAAACTGCCGATTCTTCAAGAGAAAAACGATGATCAAGAGGCACGAGATGGAGCAGCAGAACATTCGGGAAGTATGGCACTCCTCACTTCTCTCACAGCCTGTTTTTACTGCTTTAGCTTCGTGTCTTGGCTGAACTTAGGTCTTCATGCTTCTAGTTGCTAAATAGAATTGAGAAAAATGTAACAAAATATGTTTTGGGAAATGGCTTTCCCTGCAGCTGTGGCTGCTTTGGTCAGTTGAGGGATGGCAGCGTTGACTGCAGACAGAAGCACCCTGTGGGCCCCTCCTCTGATGCCTCATCCCAGCTCCTGAGTGTTGGGTTTGGGGTTCCTGCCCCAGTTTGGGGTGTAGGGAGAGCTGTGGGATGGGGATATGGGCTGTCAAGGAGCAGCTTTTCACACCCTGCCTCCCCTCGTTGGTTTTTGCCCCTTGCCTCAAGGCTGCCTGTGGTCAGACACCCCTTTGGAGAAGGAGTTTCCACATGGAGATGCTCCTGTGGCCATCACTGTAATATCTGAATTCTTCATGGATGTTATTTTTGGATAAAGACTGTCAGATGAGAGGGTGTTTTAGTGAAAACTGAGTGAGAAGTGGTCAAATTTTTCCAATTGTGTTTGGCCTGCTATCCTCAGGCTTTCCAGTATCATTTGTTCTTGTTCAGAGCTTTGCTGCCCTTGAGTCCAGATGTGCCTGGGGCTGCTCAGCTGCTTTGCTGAGATCCAGATATCTCAACCCAGGCACCCTCAAAACTAGTGACTCCAAAAATCCAGATTTGAGCCCCCTTGTCCCAGCATGTCAGCTCTGTGGCAGGGATGAGATCAGAGTTCAGTTACCTGGCGTGGCATTTAACAGGAACACACCTCTGACCTCCTGCATTTAAGCTCTTATGAGAGACCTAATTTTCAGAATGATCTGAGTTTTTATTCCCTGAAAATTACATCCCTACTAGTTCAAATGTGCCAGTACTAACTACTTGGATCACCTGAAGTAAATAACACTTTCAAAATGTGTTTTCCATATTTTAAGTAACCACAGATGTTGTTTTTGTGCAAATGGGAAAGTGTTTGAGGGAAGTGGAATGACTGTGTGTGTTTATGCTGTGTGAACAGAAATCAGGTGTGGAATAGGCTTGGGAGAGGCTGGCTGAGCTATCTTGGGATGAAGGCACATGTGCCACAGCTCCCTGCCTGGTCAGTGCCCCACCTGCCTTTGGGAAGTCATTTTGGCACACCAGTACCTGTAAATTTTAATCTTGGCTGTCAAGGGTCGAGTTTTGCTTACATGTGAACACATGCTACACCCTTAGGGCCAAGAGGGCAGAGGGAAACCCTGGCCCTTTTTCCTCCCCCACCCTCTCAGCTCAAACCTGTCCCAGGTGTAGCAGCCACAGGGGCTGAAGTTTGCAGGTGTTGAGAGTTACTCTTAACTCCTGTTGAGAGTTACAACAGGATTACCACATGTGTGCAGCAGCTCAGAATAATTACATTTTTTTGCTTTTCCTGCAGAAACCCGTTAGGCTGGGGCAGCCCTGGGCTGGGCACGGTGTGGGGTGGGGCAGCCCTGCTGTGCCTGGCTGAGGCTGTAACCTGAGCCGGGATCAGGGATGCACAGCACCATCTGAGGGGTACAGCTGGAGTCAGCTCCGTGCTGCTCAGGGTGGGGCTGACACCTTGAGACACAAATGTGTGCAGTAATCAGGGAGGGAGCTGGTGCCTTCCCTTCCTGGGCTTGTGGCTTGGGCAAGGTTATCCCAGACTGTGGACACCCTGTGCAGGAGCTCTTGGTGAGCACTGCAAAACCGGTCTTGTTTTAAAGATGAGCTGCACCTTGGGCCAAATCCCAGCTGGGCAATTCACCTTCTCACCTGAGGTGGTGTTAGAGCCACCGACCTCTGCTTGGCCACTCTAGTGCAGGGGATGGAGGGGGGAGCTCGTTCCCGGTACCCACCAGGGGCACGGGGGAATTCACACCAGACAAGAGCCCCAATTCCATCACCCTGAGCATCTGCGATGTGTTCAGTGAAAGCGCCTGCGAGTTTCTGCAGGCACCCAGCGCTTGTGTGGGGTCTTGGTGCCACCTGCTGGGGACTCCCGGGGCCATCCCAGAGCAGGGGAGGGATGGACGGCCGGATGGCCGGATGGATGGATGGATGGATGGATGGATGGATGGATGGATGGATGGATGGATGGATGGATGGATGGATGGATGGATGGATGGATGGATGGATGGATGTTCACTCAGTGGTCACTCCTAGCATGGATGGATGGATGGACAGTTGGTCACTCAGTGGTCAGTCCTAGCATGGATGGATGGATGGACAGGTGGTCACTCCTAGCATGGATGGATGGATGGATGGATGGACAGTTGGTCACTCAGTGGTCACTCCTAGCATGGATGGATGGATGGACAGTTGTCACTCAGTGGTCAGTCCTAGCATGGATGGATGGATGGAGGGACAGTTGTCACTCAGTGGTCACTCCTAGCATGGATGGATGGATGGACAGGTGGTCACTCCTAGCATGGATGGATGGATGGATGGATGGACAGTTGGTCACTCAGTGGTCACTCCTAGCATGGATGGATGGAGGGACAGTTGTCACTCAGTGGTCACTCCTAGCATGGATGGATGGAGGGACAGTTGTCACTCAGTGGTCACTCCTAGCATGGATGGATGGAGGGACAGTTGTCACTCACTGGTCGCTCCTAGCATGGATGGATGGATGGAGGGACAGTTGTCACTCAGTGGTCACTCCTAGCATGGATGGATGGAGGGACAGTTGTCACTCACTGGTCGCTCCTAGCATGGATGGATGGATGGAGGGACAGTTGTCACTCAGTGGTCAGTCCTAGCATCCCCGTGGCGCTGCTGGGTTTGTGTTTCCCTGTGACACACCAATCCCTGCTGCTGGCAGAGCAGTGGGCAGGAGCTGCAGCAGGGCTGCCCGCTCAGCTCTGTGTGTGTGTGTGTGTGTGCAGGAGCTGAACAAGAAGCGGACGCAGAAGGAGATGGAGCACGCCATGCTGATCCGGCACGACGAGTCCACGCGGGAGCTGGAGTACCGGCAGCTGCACACGCTGCAGAAGCTGCGCATGGACCTGATCCGGCTGCAGCACCAGACTGAGCTCGAGAACCAGCTGGAGTACAACAAGCGGCGCGAGCGGGAGCTGCACAGGAAGCACTTCATGGAGCTCCGGCAGCAACCAAAGAACCTGAAGGTGCTGCCAGCTTTCCTTGCTCCTCCTCCAGCCTCTGTCCTCTGTGCAGCACCCCTGCTGTGGGACCACTGCTCTCCACTCCCTGTGCTCTCCCTTGCATCCCCTCCCTTTGCACAGAGCAGCTCTGGATAAGGGAAGTTGTGGGCTGGGATATCCCAGGGCACACACAGAGTTTTTTAAGTGCTGTGCTAATTGAGGCTGTAGTAAAATAGTCCAGTCCTAAGCAAAGTGTTAGAGAAGTTGTTTCTGACAAGCTGTGTGTTGTTCAGGCCCTCGCTGGTGTCAGCTTAGAATGATGATGAGAGGGGGTTGGTGGTGCTTTCAGAGTCCAGAGAGAACACAGAGCACTGTGAGTGTGTGCTGAGCTCTGTGCACAGCCCAGTGTGCTTACAGACCTCTGAGCTGCTCTCTGTGGTAGAGGCATGTTCCTCCTCCCAGTGTCACAGAATACCCTGAGTGGGAAGGGCCCCACAGGGATCATTGAGTCCAAATCCCAGCCCTGCAGAGATACCCCAACAATCCCACCCTGTGCATCTCTGGGGGCATTTTCCAAATGCCCTTGGAGCTCTGGCAGCCTCAGGGCTGTGCCCATTCCCTGGGGAGCCTGGGCAGTGCCCAGCACTCTCTGGGGGAAGAACCTTTCCCTGATACCCAGCCTCAACCTCCCTTACACAGCTCCAGCTGTTCCCTGGGGTCACTGGTCACCAGAGAGAAGCACATCACTGTCACTCTGTCACACCCTTGCTGGTTCCTAGGTCTGCAGCCTCCACATAGTGCAAGGTTGAGGTGGGAAGGACATGGAAATGGAATGATGCTGTGAAAAAGCAGATATGTTTTGGGAGGCAGGTGATGGGCTGGGTGATCTGCAGGAAGTGGGAAGTGCCCTGGGCTGAGGGGGTGCTGTTCCTGGCCAGGCTGCAGCAGGGTCTGAGCTGCTGCTGCTGCTGGTTAATCCCTGTGGGAAGCATGCACAGGGGAGCTGTGGTTCCCACCACCCCACCCATGTGGACCTCTCCATTCCCAAAGCCCTTCGTGCTCTTCACGTCGTTCCTTCCTTGGCAGGCTATGGAAATGCAGATCAAAAAGCAGTTCCAGGACACATGCAAAGTGCAAACTAAGCAGTACAAAGCACTGAAGAATCACCAGCTGGAAGTAACTCCAAAGAGTGAGCACAAGACAATTCTGAAGAGCCTGAAGGACGAGCAGACACGGAAGCTCGCCATCCTGGCCGAGCAGTATGAGCAGAGCATCAATGAGATGATGGCCTCGCAGGCGGTACGTGCAGGGGGCTCTGGGGCCTGGCAGCACCCTGGGGGGGACTTCTCCAGCCACTGAATTGTCAAAACTCTTTAAACAACACGTCAGCTGGCACTTTCCCTCTTGGAATAAGTGTCCTGTGGAACACATGTCCGTCCCCTGCTCCCCTGGTGTGCTGGGGTTTAGGATTGGATCTTCTGGGGCTCTGCCTCAGTATGAGCAGAGCAGCTCATGAAGGCTCATGAAGCCTTTCCTGCTTCCTCCCTCTGCCACCAACACCAGTGGCTTTGGGAAGAGTTGTTTGTGACTTGTGTGGGAGCAGAGGAATTCCCAGCAGGGTTTGTTTGAGCCTTGTTTTCCCTGTGCTGTCACAGCTCCGGCTGGACGAGGCCCAGGAAGCAGAATGCCAAGCCCTGAGACTGCAACTCCAGCAGGAGATGGAGCTGCTCAACGCCTACCAGAGCAAAATAAAGATGCAGACAGAAGCACAGCATGAAAGGGAACTCCAGAAGCTGGAGCAACGGGTGTCGCTGCGCAGGGCACACCTGGAACAGAAGGTACCTTCCAGAGGGGATTCTGGGACAAGGAAAGGTGGAGCTGTGCTGGGGGCTGTGCTCATGTCAGAGGGGATTTTGGGGATACAGGAGCCATGGAGCTGTGCTGGGGGCTGTGCTCATGTCAGAGGGGATTTTGGGGATACAGGGGACATGGAGCTGTGCTGGGGGCTGCTGACAATGCTCATGTCAGAGGGGATTTTGGGGACATGGAGCTGTGCTGGGGGCTGCTGACTGTGCTCCTTCCAGAGGGGATTTTGGGGGACACAGGCAGGGTGGAGCTGTGCTGGGGGCTGTGCTCCTTGCAGAGGGGATTTTGGGGATACAGGGGACATGGAGCTGTGCTGGGGGCTGCTGACTGTGCTCCTTGCAGATCGAGGAGGAGCTCGCCGCCCTGCAGAAGGAACGCAGCGAGAGGATCAAGTTTCTGTTGGAAAGGCAGGAGCGAGAGATTGAGACGTTTGACATGGAGAGCCTGCGGATGGGCTTTGGGAATTTGGTCACATTAGAGTATCCCAAGGAGGACTATAGATGAGGTTAAATTTCTTTGCCATTTAAAAAAAAAACAACAAAAAACAAAACAAAAACCAACAAAAACCACAGAAAGCAAACCAAGTAAGGATAAAACTTGCAAACCCAACATTCCCCATGTTGACGGGCGTGCTCTCTCTCTTTCTGTCTCTCTTACTGACATCGTGTCGGACCAGTGCCTGTATATTCTTATCCATCAGGGGCCCCTTTCCCCCGTCACGTCCCGGTGCAGGACAGCTCCTGGCAGTCTTTTCCATAGTATGTCACAGTATTGATGTCTCTGTGCAATGATTAAAAATGTTTCAGTGAAAACTTTGGAGACAATTTTAATGGAGAAAAAAAAAAACCAATATATATATATAAAAAAAAAAGCCACCAAGTGGATGTATGTTGCTTCTGAGCAATCACTCATTTTACCACCAATCAATGAAAGTACAAGCAAAAAAATATTAATAATTAAATGATATCTACGATCCCAGGGGGAGAGAGACTGAATCCGCAGCCTTACCTTAACTAGCTGCTGCATAATTTTATTTTATTTTTATTTTTTTGGTATTTATTCATCAGGAATAATTAAATAATAAAAAAAAGTTTTATTAAAGATTGAAAAAAAATTTGATACATTTTACAGAAAAAAAACTTAATCGTGCTGTACATATCAGTGGTGACATATTATTACTTTTTTGGGGGTGGGGAGGGGAGGGTGACGACGTGGTGATTTTTAGGAGAACCATGCCAGGGGCAGCAGGGACAAGCCCTGGCCCCTGGGCATATTCTTGATTGTATCATAATCATTTTCTGCTGTAGCAGAGAATGTGAATACACTTAAATGAGCCCACAGGATCCCAGTAGCACAAATTGGGCTTTGTCAAATCGTGTATTTTGTGTATAGAAGGAATTTAAGGAGAGCTTTTACTTATTTTCATATTGTATTTTAACTGTTTCTCTGATCAAAAATTTTTTTACTTCTTTCCCCCCCTCCCTTCCTGCTCCAGCCACCCCCCACTCTCCAGTTCTGTTCTGGAGCTCAACACTGTCTGTTAGATCATCCCAGCCCTTTTCAGTTTTTCTTTTATTTGTTTTTTTGGGGGGTTTTTTTTTGTTCCTCCCCCAAGTCCACCCCCAACCCCATGATCTTGGTCATAAATATTGCATTATTCACACTTTCAAACTGTGTATTTTCTTACAATAAAAAGAGAAAAAAAAAAGGCTTTACTTCTTTTGCATGCACTTTAAAAAAAAAACCAACAAAAAAAAAGGACAAAAAAACCAACAAAACAACAAAAACATTTTTCAGGTTCCAGGGAAGAGCATGAATAACTGTCAGAGCTTTTAATTATATTTGTAAATAAAAGTGTTCATCACAATGCCTGGCTGTGTCATTGTGGGAGGGGTGGCTCGTGGCCCAGCACAGGTGCAAGGTGGGGATGGGGAGGGGACACATTCCACAGGTGTCCCTCAGCCTGGGCAGGGCTTGGTTTCCTGGCACTGGAGGTTCTTAGGGTAATGGATTTTTAATTTTTTTTATGTCCTCCTTGCAGCCCAAGCAGTCTCAGGCTGGATGAGCCTTGTGAGCCCTGCTCCAGCCTTAACTCTGGTGGGCCTTGGGCTGGAGTAGCTGGGGCTGTTTTCCTGGAAAACCAGTGATCCTCTTGAAATGTTTTAATTGCTGGGCTGATAAAACTGCCCTGGGGCAGCACCATCCACCTGAGTTCTGGAATCCCCCATTTTCACAGGGGTGCTGCTGATTCCTGTTTGTCAGACCATGTCAGTGCAGAGCTGTGATACAGCAGCTTGAATAAAAGGGGGAAGGCTCCTGATTCTGTGAAGCTGAATTGCACTGGCTTCACCTTTTTATAGCCTACCAAAGGCTCATTTCTGCTCTAGGCACTTAGGGGAGACCCCCAGGCCTCACTGCAGAGCTGCTGGAGCAGCAGGAAGCACCTGGGACCTGCAGCTGGGCTGGGAAGTGGCTTCAGGTCAGGGAAGCTGGTGGTGCCCAGACTGACTGTTGGGGTGTCAGATCTGCTGTGGTGATGGGGGGGCTCCTGTGGAGGGAAGGAGCCCCCACGGGTCTGGGAGTGTGGGGAGATCCCTTGGGAAGGAACTGAAGGCTGGGAATATTTTTAAGATAGAAAGACATGATGGCTTTGAGCTGCATCCCTCCAGGAATGGGGAGCCCTGGCACAGGGTCCAGCCTCATCCCAGGAACACAACACCACCCACTGCTCCCTGAGCACTGCCCTCATCCCCCTGCCCCAAGAAGACAACCAAGCACACCAAGTACCTTGGGAAGTTTTTAATTGTACTGTGAGCACAGGGCAGGTCACCACAGGACTGAACAGAACAAAGTGGTCTCAGCTTTGGGTGGCAGCAGAGAACAGAAGGAAGTGCTCTAGGCCAGCTCCTGCCTCCCCTCAAGCTGCACCTTCACTACTGTAGTGGTGATGTGGAGGCACTGGCCAAATGCAGGAGGGGGGAAAGAAAAGAAAAAAGGGGGAGAAGTTTCCCTTGGACTGCCCTCTCCTCTCCTGGAAAAGGGAGTCTCCACAGCCAGCACCTGCCCCAAAGTGGTTGTGTACCCACACCCCTGCCACCTCAAGCCATCCCAAGACAGCAGAGACCCCCTGAATTGACACTAATTCACAAAGGCTACTGTTTCCCTTAAGCAGGTCAGTTTGGAGCCAGAAGCAGCTCTAGCTAGGATACCACGGGCATCAGCACAGGGACAGAGCAGGGACAGTGACAGTGACATTGTCAGAGCAGGACACTTGGCTTCAACTCATTAACAGAACACAATTAGAGCACCGTGCCCAGCCCCACCCGCAGGCCATGGCCCTACTTCCCTGAGAGCTGCTCGTAGAGCTTGGGCACGTACTCATCCCACTCGGCCTGGTAGCAGGTGCCCGCCACGGGCGCCCCCAGCCCGTACTTGCTGCGGAAGGCGGCCACCTTGAACTTGCCGCGCTTGTCCCCGGAGCGGTTGGAGAGCACGGGCTCGCTGCAGGCCAGCTGCTGCGGCTGCTCGTACACCAGCCACACGTAGCGGTGCAGCCCTGCGGGACAGACGGACACGTTCCAGCAGAAACCCTTCAGCCCAGCTGGCTCGGACTCTCTGCTCAGTCACAACATTTTATTATCGTTCCTTGCTAGCCTTCTGATGAAATCCTTGCTTCTGTTCTTTTAGTATAGTTCTAATGTATCGTTTTCTTTTAATATAATAATAATCATAATATCTTTTCTCATGAGAAGCTGAGGCCTCAGAAATCAGTTGTAAACAATAATTATCTGCCGCTGTGGAATGCAACAGGTGCATCTTTGATTGGTCTCGTGTTGTTGTTTTTAATTAATGGCCAATCACAGTCCAGCCGTCTCAGACTCTCTGGTCAGTCACAAGATTTTATTATGATTCTTTTCTGTTCCTTGCTAGCCTTCTGATGAAATCCTTTCTTCTGTTCTTTTAGTATAGTTTTAATATATCATTTTAATATATCATTAATATATAATTTCTTTTCATATATCATAAAATAATAAATCAGCCTTCTGAAACACAGAGTCAAGATTCTCATCTCTTCCCTCGTCCTGGGACCCCTGTGAACATCACCACACTCCTGTGCCCCAGGTGAGACCACAGCTGCTCAGGAAAGGTGCACTAAGGCTGAATCCCTGCTATGTGCAGCCCCCAGCAATCCTGCATGGATTGTTCCTGCAGGGTTCCCCCCACCCTGCTGCACTGGGTGTGATCCACACAGCAGCACCTGGGAGCTGCTGCAGGTACCGACCTGTTCCCTTGGGAGGCCCAGAGCCAACATAATCCGACATGACGGTCCCGCTGCCCACATTGTTGCCTTTCATGTTGGTCACCAGGAAGTGATGCCACTCTCTGAAAGGACAAGGCACAGAACACTCTGGCAGAGCCACAGATAAGAAGAACCTTTGTCACTCCAAGCTGCTGCTTTTCCATGAGGCTGTCAGCATGGAGTGAACAAAGAGCTGCCATTCCTTGTTTGCCAAACCCGAAGAGCACCAGTCCCAGAGCAGGCCCTGCTTTGTTGGGATGCACAACCTGCCAAAACCAGCCCCATGTGGCTACAGGAAACCCACAGCCTGACCTCTGAGAGTGGGGATTCCAAACACTGCTGAAGCTGACTTGAGGAAGGTGAGCTGGTCCCAGATTTAAGATTCTGCCGCCAGCAAAGACCTAATTCCAACTCACATATGTGCTAAATTAGAGCAAGCAGTAAATGCTGCGCTGCTCCAGCTACAACAGACCTTTGAGCATCCTTGATAAAAGCAGCTGCTCCTCCCCGTGCTGTCCCTGGCTCAAGGAGAGATGCAAGGACACGATTTCTATGACAAGCCACAGCCCCACAGCTGCACTTTAGGTAGAGCACAGCCCCACCTCCTCCTTAAGCCTCTGCTCAGCCCAAGAGAAATGCTCCCTTTTCCCCACGCAGGACACGGAGCTGTCCATCCCCACTACCTGAACTTCGGGTCCTTCCGACTGGGCGCATCAGGGTCTGTGAGAACCAGGGTGTAAAGCTTCTGGGGATCGCAGCCGTCCCACTCGATGCTGGTGGGGCGATTCTGGACCTGCAGGGACGATCGCGTTAGCACCGGCCCCGCTGTCAGCGCCAGCCACCCGCCCTGCACACCGGGCCAGCACGGCCTGCGCTGGCAGCGCCACCCGAGGGCTTCAAGGCCATTCGCGCCAGCTCGCCTCGGCTGTGAGAACCACGGGTTTTCTCTCCTGCGGCACGGCCGCCCCCGCAACTCAGCCCCTCTCTGTGCCGCGCACCCGGGGAAGCTCCGGCGGCAGCTGCCGGAGGGACAGCGCAGGAGGCCCGGCCGCATCCCGCCATTTTGCCGCACCAACCCCCGCGAGCGGGGCCGGGGCTGCTCACCTGAGTGGGCGTGAGCACCTTGCCCAGCTCGTCGATCTCCACGGAGCCATACTTGACCCTCAGCGGGTGCGCCGGCTTCTGCTCCACCTCGGAGAGGCTCAGGGGCCCGTCCCACTTGGCCAGGTCCACCGGCATGGCGACGTTTGCGGCTGCGACGGCGGCGGCTCCGAGCGGCCCGTGCCCCTTGGCGGAGGCACCGCCCCGCTCCTCTCCCATTGGTGGAGACGCCGCTATGCTCCCCTCCCATTGGTGGAGACGCACCGCCGGCCTCTCCCGCGCCAGCTCTATGGCGCCCCCAGGCGGAGCTGAGGGAGGCTGGCCGAGCTCCGGTTACCTGGGCCAGCACTGTCACCCCTACCGCTAATTAGGCTAATTAATAATTACTGTACCAGGGCCCAGTGGGGCAACCCTGTGAGTCTCAGCGCTCTGCTTCACGCACGCCTTTGTGCTTCCAAGCTGCCATGTGTAAGGTGTCCTGGAGAAACCCGAGGATAGTTGCACAGTTATGGTCCTCGCTGCGGGGTTACACAGAGGAGCAATCATTTATCTCTGCTCTTCCCGCTCCTCGGTTTGTGCGGTGTCTCTAAGTGGGTAGACTAGAGGAGTTCTCTGGACGTGCGGGTCGCTTACAGCTCAGAGAACACCCCTCAGCGCACACCGCGCTCTCCGGTTCAAACACTCCCGGTCCGTGGGCGGCACCGGGGGCAGCGCCGGCCCCGCTCTGCTGGGGCCGCCCCCGTGGCCGAGGGGGGGTGAGGTGACCCCAAGATGGAGGGCAGCCCCGGGGGGAGGGGGGGGTTCCAAGATGGCGGCTGCCCAAAGCGGCGGCTGTGAGGCGGCGGGACCTGCTGGATGGACGAACCCCATCACGGGCCCCTCACGGGCCTGGCGGGCGGGTCCCCCCGGCCGGGCACGCCCGTTCGCCCTCCCCAGGCCTGTCCCCGGGGCGGTGGCCGGGCAGCTCCGCCTCCGCGGGGCTCCGGCAGTGGTGCACAGCCATGCAGCGCCTCGGCGGGATGCCGCCGGCGCGGCTCGTCCTCGCCCTTTGCTTCTGGAGGCTGGTGCCGCGCCGGGAGGCCGCAGGTAGCGCGGGCTGAGGGGAGGGGAGCTGGGAGCTGTGTCCCTTTTCCTGATCCTGCTGTGCGCTGGTGGTTTTTAGTCACCTCAGAGGTCCCTCAGCAGTCCCGTAACAAGCACCCCAGAGGGCTGACACAGACCAGATATCCAGGTCTTTGCTGCAGAAGGTGGCTTTGCCCATTCCCTCCATCCCTAACGCCGTCCCCTCTCTCTTGCAGGAACAGATGAAGTGGTTTTTGGGCAGGTGGGAGGAAGCGTCCTCCTCTTATGCCGCAACGTGTCCAAGGAAGCCACCGAGGTGGTCTGGTTCCAAGGGGATCCGCAGTCCTTCCCACCTCTCTTCTCCTCGAGGGTCTCCTTCCCCCCTGATGTCCGCTTTTCCCTGGTGGACAACAGCTCCCTGAGCATCTCCGAGCTGCGTGTGCAGGACGAGGGCAACTACACCTGCAGGGAAGTGCTGAACAAGACGGACCACGAGCACAAGGTGCAGCTCCTGGTGGCCAGTAAGTCATCCCCACAGCTGGGCTTCCTCCCCTCGGCCTCCTACGTCCCCAAATGCATCTGGCACTGGTGGAAAGATAATATTTAGAAGGTGCAAATGGCTTTATGGTGCAGAATCTCTCACATCTACTCACAAGCACCAAAATGTGTGTCCAAATGATCTGTCATAGATCTAGCATGTGCAGGGGAAATGCCAGCTTTCAAGTCCTTGCTGTGTTTCTTCTTCATTGCTGATGATAAACGAGTTTTTGGGCACATCTTCCATTCTCTGTAGCTAATCTCCATAAACCTTGGGGTATGGGCTGCTGCTTGCTGTCTGCTTTCCCTTGTTAGGATAGATGTGCTGTGCCATTCCTCAGTGCCATCCTTTTAGTGGGAGAACTCTTCCCAGCTGAGGAGTCTTACATTGATGGAAGCATGAAATTCCTCAGGTTTATGTGGGAGCAGTGTCCTGGGAGCGTACCTGTTATCAGCACAGGCCAGTTCTTTCAGCCCTTCTGTGTCTTCTGGTGCTGTCTCCCTTTTCCATGTCTATTTCATCCATTCATTCCCTTAGAAATGTTCAGAGCACAGGTGGAAGTCAGGCTGGAAAGCACTCCAGCCAGTTAATCCTTCCTGCTTCTGCCAGGGACCATTATTTTGCCCTGATGCCTCATGTATTCAATGGGAACAGCCCCCTCCAGATCTGGTGCTGCTCTTAGTCCCCTCAGGATTGAGAAGAGGGAAAATCTGCTGCATTTTGGCCCTCTGTACTCCCTTGGCCCTTTCCTTTCTTGCTGCTCTTTCCATGTGTGAGACCTGTTTGCCTTGAGGGTGTTCCTACCTTCTACCTGTGTGTAAACACTGCACCTGTTCTGTACAGATTAACCTCTTGAAAGTTTACAGGAATAAAAATTCTCTTCCTGCAGCAAAGAATGTGCAGATGGGGGTGTGGAAGGGTTGAACCCCAGGCTGCTTCAGGGAATAGATATGTAGGCACTGGGCTGAGGAGTGGGGAGCCCCAAATCTGGAGCACTGGGGCAGAACACTTGGGAGCAAAACATATTTATGGGGTGCCAAGTGTTGGAGCTGCACTGCGGACTTCATTTATTAGTCTGGAATTAATTGTATCACTAATGTCTGAGTACAACAAAGGTGATGTGGGCATAGCCTTTGGTAGGTGAGGAGGAGATTTCTGGAGATGCTTTAGCTCAGCAGGAGGAGCATCAGTAAAAGTTAGAAGTTTTACCTCTGACCTGTATCAGGGCCCCATTTTTTTACAACCCCTGTTGGTGGAACATCTTATCCTGGCCTGGAGCAAATTTTGGACAAGGCCTTGGCACTGCTGTGGAAGAGCCTCCCAGAATATGTAGAGGTTTTTGTGGGAATAACCAGTTGACAGTCTTCAGCCCATCCCATGGGTGGTACCAAAAAGGTTCTCTTTTTGTTGGAAACTGCACTTTGAAAACCCCACAAGCAGTAAACATTCTAGTGACAGGACAAAGGTGCAGCCCTGCCTTGGGCTGTGGTTCTGTGTTTGTTTTGGATGGGAAGCACCTGTGAAGGAGACGTGCAGTTCCACACCTCCAGGGATTCCTTGGCACATCTGTGTGTGGGTTGATGCAAGAACTGTTGGCTCTCCTGGGGGTCAAACCACAACAGGTCCTTTTTGCTGCTGTTTTGTGAGGTTGAGAGGGTGGAGATTTTTAGGCTTTTGGTTTGTTAACTTTGTGGGAGCAGATTTCTTTAGACAGAGTTGTGCTGGGAGAGCCTGGGAGTTCAGGATGTAAAGCTGATGGCTTCAGGAGACTGTTCCTGAGCTCAGCACAGAAAGTGCAGCTCTGGCTGGACATCCTGGAGGGGCTGTGTCCACCTGGACATCCTGACAGAGCTGTGCCCCATTGATGTGGGGCAGTTTGTGCTGGTTCAGGCTGACAGGATGCCCTATTAACCACAGCCAGGGTTTGGGATCAGTTTGATCCTCCCCAGAGGTGGGACACAGGGAGTGTTGCAGAGAACTTTCTTGCCAGAGCTGAGTGGTTTCAAAGATCACCTGAGGTGTGTGTACAGTTCCTGCAGAGACAAGCCCCAGGAAGGTGTGTTCTTGCAGCTCACGTGAGAGTTTGCCATGATGGTTTTTTAATTAATTCAAGTAATTTCAAAGTCCTCTGAATAAATGCTCCCTAAAATAAGCCTCAGACATCCTTCTGACACCTCTGGTGTGGGGCTTGTTTTGGTTAGATCTCTTGGTGGGGTCTTGTTCAGCATTGCATTGGGCACAGTGTGTTAATCCTGCCTGGATCAGAGTCCAGAATCCCTCTGGCTGTTAAATCAGCACGTGTGTGGTGGATCTGTGTGTGGAAGGAGCAGCTGGGAGAGAGCCAGGACTGTGCCTTGCTCTCAAGTGATGACTCAGTGGTAGCTGTGCCATGAGGACCAGGGCAGTGGGATTTCATTCTCCTGCTGTGTTTATCTCATTTCCATTGGATAAAGCTGTGGCAATAATTTTTTCCCTCCCTCAAGGCTTGGCTGTGGGGACTGTCACAGCCTCTCTTGGTCCCTGCTGGCTGTCTCTTACAGCTGTGCACACCTGGGGCTGTGGGATGCAGGTCAGGGAGCAAGACTGGCAGGGAAACAGGAAAGATTTTTCAAGAGGGATGATGAAAAATGAATTCCAGCCCTGCAAGTGTTTCTGACCACATGCTGTCCTTGCTGATAGATCCACCACAGGCAGCCCCAAAGTGCTGGGCTGAGAGCTCCTCATCAGGGCTGATGCTGCAGCTGTTCTGCAGCTGGCCTGGAGGGTACCCCCACCCCACCCTGCACTGGAGAGAAGAGGGGCAGGATTTGGAGAACTCCAGCTGGGTCATCAGCTCCACCAGCTCCTCAGACACCCACATGGAGACCCTGAACAGCTCCCACCTTGCCCACAGGAAAGTCTTCACGTGTGTGGGCAGCCACGTGGTGAAGCAGGAGCAGCCTGCCTGCACTGTGGAGATAAGTGAGTGGATTGCTGCCTCATTGACTGCTAATGAAGCTGGTGAATGGGGGCAGGTGGGTATCCTGGTCATTCCCTGCTCTCCAGAGCACTGAGGAGGTCAGAGAAGGCAGGAGGTGGCATGGCAGGGCACACAAGTGCAGCACAAGGCACAGATGTCCTGCAGCTGAGCTCCATCATGGCAGAGCTGTAGGTGAGCTGTGTTTGGGCCAATCTTCAGGGGCCCCAGCAGTGTTTTCACCTGTGGAAAGCTCCCACACACCTGTGTGACAGTGAGAGGTGGTTTGGGGGCTGTGGGCAGCTTGAGATGAGGTTTGGTAAGGGTGGGTTTAAGGGTTATGTGTGCCCTTCAGGCATCTCGGGGATCTGAGTGGCTGATGAAAATTTGGGCTGTATTTATCCTCCAAGGGTTGTCAAGGCTTCACAAGAGCTCTGCTGATCCCAAGGGAAATAATGCCTGGGCTGCTCTTCTCCTCTCTGCCACCTACCTGCTGGCTACCCTCAGACCATTTTTCCCTGGGGATGTGCAGACAGGTGTCAGAAGAGACTGAGCACCATGAAAGCTGCTCAGGTCACCCCTTGGGAGGCTCCTGAGTGAGCCAAATGCCAAACCCATAGCACTCCACTCCCAGACTCCTGCCTGCCTCCCTTCTGTTAATGATTATTAATCAGCCAGAAGCTTGATTGCTCGTTATGTTAATTGCCTCCATTCCCTCCTTGACTCCTGTTTTTGTTTCCTTTTGCCCCGGGGCTGTTCAGAGCTCCCTTCCCTGGAGTCTGAGCCCCCTCAGACCTGCTTTGTGGGTGACAACGTGACGCTGACCTGCCGGGTGACCGAGAGCACGCCGGCAGCTCGGCTCAGCTGGCTCAGGGACATCTCCCAGCCCGAGGAGGAGATCCAGCCTGGGGGGAGGTTCCTCATCACCCAGGAGGGCAACGTGTCCCGGCTCACCATCCAGAACTGCTCCCAGGCCACTGATGGGGGCTGCTACGTCTGCAAGGCCCAGAACCCCGTGGGGCTCAGGGAGCTCTTCGTCTGCCTCACGGTGAAACGTGAGTGGGGCTGTGGCAGGAGGGCCTGGGGGTGCTGCACACCTGAGAATTCCTCATCCAGCTGTGTCCCCTCTCTGCAGAGCCGGTGAACATCGTTGGGGTCGTGGGTGCTGTGGTGGTGCTGTCTCTCCTGACTGTTCTCACTGTCACTGGGGTTGTGTTGTACTACAATCCCCTCCTGTGCCTCAGAGGTAGGGATTGGTTCCTCCTTCCTGGGGCTTTATCCCCAACCCACCTGTCCCTCCCCGTGTGCTGTACTCAGTCAGGGTTGCCTGTGCCACGTCTGGGCAGGTCACCTCCAAGTCTGTGCCTCTGCTTGGAGCTGCCTGGGGCTCCCTTGGGGGAGGCACAGGATTGGCAGGGGTTGTCCAGTCCAGTAAAACCAGTGGCACTCCCAAAGGTATGGTGATCACATATCTTCTGAGCAGAGAGAGACATAATTCTCTCCCAGGATTTTCCTGGGAAGCTGTGAGAAAGCTCAGAGAAAACAATTCTTATCTTAATCTCTGCACCTGTTGTTGTGCCCATGTGGAATGTGTTATGGAGATTGTTTACCAAAGAGTGATTCCTTAATTGGACTCTGGTGATAGGGTTTTAATTCATTGACCAATTAGCTCCATGTGTGTGTATCAGACTGGCAAGGGTGGTGGGTGTTTCATATAGTATAGTGTGGTAACAATAAAGCACTGATCAGCCTTCTGCAATCACAGAGTCAGTGCTCATGATTCCCCACTCAGGGGCACACTGCTACCATACAGAGGGGCAGTTGCTAACGTTGTCTCTCTTTTCTCTCCCGTTCAGGTGCTGCATTCAGGTGAGTTGATGTTCTTCAGCCCAGCCCCTCATGCATCACTACTCAGCCTTCCTGTAGGGCAGGGAACAGGCTCTCCTCAGCCTTTCATCCAGCTTGCTCTGCTCTTCCCAGGAATGCAGACTCAGGGGATGTCCTAATACTGGTGGACTCTGAAGATGACGAGGAGGGGAAGGGGTCTGAGGAGGCCCTGAGCAGCTGCAGCGAGCACGAGGCCATGGCGCTGGTGGGTGGGAGCAGGGCCCAGGCTGCTCACCTGAACCACCTCACAGAAGGTGAGGAGCTCCTGCTCCCTGCTGAGCTCTGGCTCTTCCCAGAGCAGCTGCCAGGGAGGGAGGAATTCTTGATGGCTGTTGTAGCTGAGATGCTGCTACTCTGTGCCCTGTGTAGGTGACGATGACGAGCTCCACAGTGGGGTCTCTGCACAGGAAGTGAGAGAAGAGGCACGAGGCTCATAGCTTCTATCCCTCCTTGAGGAAGCACACGGAGCTCCAGCTGGAATCCAGCATCAAGCAGGCCATCACTGTGTGTGGCTGAGCACAGGCTGTCAGTGCCGTGTCCCAGGACACTTCAGGCACCTCTCTCTCCACCTGCCACTTCCACAGTTTCACTCCATCCTTCTCCAGTCATGGTTCTCCATTTCTTCTCTCTTCCATTTTCCTCCTTCTCTTGGGTGTCCCTAAAACAAGGTGGCACCCAGCACAGGCAGAGCATGGGAGCACCCCCTCACTTCAATGCCTGTAATGGACTCGAATTCCCATGTGAGATTTTGGCTCAGTCCCAATGAGCAGCTCTGGGATGGACAAAGTCACCACAGAGCCCCAGTGGTCCTGGGGCGAGGGAAGAAACGAGGGCTGTGTGGGCAGGACATGGCTGACACTGACTCTGGGAAGGCTGAATTGTTTGTATTATGAATATTTTTTTTCTCTTCCTTCTGCAGTGTTGCTCTGTGTCCACATCAGGAGTTAATCCATTCCTTGTGTGGGTGTAGGGTAATAGGGACATGAGCACACATATAGGGGGACAAAGGGGACCTGACAGCACACGGGGGGATCTGATGGCTTGTGCAGAAGGGAAGCACTCCTGGCACATGCAGAGAGAGGCAGGGTTTGTGCTGTGGGTGAAGTCAGGGGGTCTGAGCCATCCCTGGGGTGTCAGAACAGTGGGAGCTGGAGCAGGCTGAGGGGCACAGGGAGGACTGGGGATGGTGCTGGGGTCTGGCTGTGCACAGTGGTCTCTGAAGGGCTGAACAGAGGGTTCTGAGGGGCTGGAGCAGGATCTGAGGGCTGGAGGGAACGGAGTGTGGGTGGAAGGCTGGGATGGTTTGAGAGCGGGAGCCCCCCTGCAAGCAGCCCTGGTGCATTCCCTGTGCCCCGCACCGCACCCTCGCAGCGGCGCTCGGAGCCGAGCCAGGAAAATCCCCGGGAGCTGCGGGAGCCTCTGGCTGCCCCTGGCAACTCTGTTGTGCTGCCAGCACCTCGGCTGTCCCGGCCCCAGCTCCTCGGGCGAGGAGGAGGCACCGCCGAGATGGACCCGGAGTTGGAGGAGCGGGTGCGAGAGGCTTTCCGGGACAAACTGCGGCTGCTGTGAGTGACACCCCTCTGCCCTCCCCATGGCAGTGACCAAAGGGCTGGCACCAGGCCAGCAATGTCCTGCGTACCCCGTGATCTCGGTTAGTGTTCCCATCTCCGGGATGGCTGTCAGGAAGGAGAGGACACTGCAGCCACGGGCTGGGGGCAGGCAGGGGGATTCCCCGGGGTCTAACAAGAAAGCTCAGATTGTGGTGTCACCTGTCCTTCCCTAGGGAACAGCACTGGTGCTGGGGGGCTCCAAATAGGGGAGGCTGAAGTGGGAGGGCAAGAGCATGAATGCAGGCAGGGCTAAGGCTGTGTGCCTCCTGGCACCCGGGGGAGCGGGCCAGGCACAGCGGCGGCCCCTGGCAGCCCTGCCCGTGGCACGGTGGCAGATGCCCTGCCCAGGCTTTCCCTCCGCAGCCCGGCCGAGCTGCACGCAGCCCGTGGCAGGACGGGGGCAGCGCGGGGCCCCGCCACGCTGCCTCCATCCACCCGTGTGCTCCTCAAGAGGCGGGAGGCGGCCGAGGCGGAGCGGGAGCTGCAGAACCAGCGGCAGGTGAGGGCGGCCCCAGCCCCCCGGGCGCTGCAGGCGTGCCGTGGGGACAAGGGGCTGGCAGGGGTGTCCCCAGCTCCCCTCAGGTGCCCACAAACGTTGGCGATACTCCCGGCGCCCTGCCATCCCGCAGGAGTTCCAGCAGCGGATGCAGCGCCTGGCGCAGCGCCGGCAGCAGCTGGCCCGGAGGCAAGAGCAGCACCGCGACGCCGTGCTCAGATTCGAGTCCTTCCTCAAGGTGCCGGACCGGGGGCCGGGGCCGGGCAGGCCGGAGGGTCCCCGCTGACCCCGTGCCCCCGTGCAGGCGGTGGCGGCCCGGCGGGAGCGGGCGCTGCGGCGGGAGGGCGAGGAGCGGGCGCGGGCGGCGGCGGAGCGAGCGGAGAGCGCCCGGCTGCAGCGGGAGCTGGAGCGGCTGCTGCGGCACCGGGAGCGCCTGGCCCGGCGCCTGCGGAGCCTCCGGCCCTTCGGGGACTACCTGCGGGACGTGCTGGCCAGGATGGGGCAGGTGAGCTCCTGCGGTGCCACCCTGCGTGTCCCCAAGCCCCTTGGAGGGGCCATCCCTCCGGCCCTGCCGCCTCAGCCGCCTCCCACCGCCCAGTTCCAGGACGTGCCGGCCATGCTGGTGCATTTCGGGGTGCTGGCAGAGGTGCGGGCAGCCCTGGCACGGGAGGCAGAAACCGGGCAGGAGCAGCTGGCCCAGGGCAGGGCACAGCTCCAGCGGTACCGTCAGGAGAGCAGCACCCAGCTCCTGGGCACCAGGAACGAGCTGGCCCGGCTCCACACACGCCTGGAGGCTGCCCGCCGGGATGTGCTCCAGTGGGTAAGGAGGATATGGGGTGGCCCAGGACCCCCAGGGGGAGGGGGCAGTACAGACCCCAGGTGTGCTGCACAAGGAGATGCCCAGTGTGGTGGCTGCACGCTTCTGGGCTGAGCTGAGGATCCTCACATGCTCAAAAAGCAGCAGCTCTGCATGGGGGGGGATACACAGCCAGGACTCCTGGGTCCCTCGGGCATGGCCTAGGGGGCACAGAAGGACACAGGGCAGTGGCCAGGAGCTCACTCTGTCCCCCAGGAGTCCTGCTGGACCCGCATCCAGAGCACAGCCACCCAGAAGACCCTGCTGCTGGGGCAGATCAAGCTGGCTGTGCTGAATCTCTTCCAGCAAACCACAGCACAGCTCAGGATCCCCACGGACGGAGCCCAGGAGGATACAAAGGCCCAGCTGGACATGGTCAGCACAACACTCTCCCCAGGACAGTGGGGCTGGGGACACACAGGGGCACTTACATCCCTGGATGGCTGTGGCAGCAGTCTCCCACCTCCACAGGTGCTGCTCTGCATGCAGGCCCTGGGTGACATCTGTGCCACTGGCACACACCCACAGCACCACAGGAGTGCCAGGCTGCTTCGGGGCCAGGAATAGCCCCTGGGGACACCTGCCTGCTCCTGGGGCTGGGGTGGGGCTGCCAGGGCCAGCATGGAGCCACAGGACCCACGGGGCTGGAGATAATTCCCTGCAAGTCTGGAAACCCCATGTCAAGAGACAACATGGACAGCAGTGGCACAGTCACACTGGGCTGGCATCACACCCAGGCAGGGCCAGGGCACTCCCGAGGTTCCCTCCTGCACAGAGCACCCCAGGCAGGAGGATGAGGAGGAGGGAGCTGCTGTTGGCATCTCTGAAGGTGCTTCACATCAAAATACACCCAGCCATGCAGCACAGCACTTGCTTCTTCTTGTGTCTCTAGGGAAAGAATCACCCCAGGCACGATGCTTGGAGCAAGGACAGACGGAAGCTGGGATGCAAAACCAACCAATATTTACTGTCCCCTTGCCCAGCTCCCAGCCCAGGCCCAGAGGACGTGTGCCCTACATCCTCTTCCTGAGCTTGCCCTTTTTGGCAGGGCCGGCGCGGCGGCCGAAGGCCATGAGCCGCAGCTCCTGCACGCGCTGCCGCCCGCGCGCCCGCAGCCGCTTCAGGCCCCCGCTCTGCAGGAAGCGCTGCTTGGCCGCCTTCTTGCGCTGCTTCAGGATCTGCTGCTTGTTCCTCAGCTCCGAGCGCACCCTGCCCTGCGCCGGGGGCTGCCCAGGGCCTGTGCCTGCAGGGGACAGGGCTGTGCTCAGAGCCAGGCTGAGGGGAACAGTGCAGGGCTCTGTGGCTTGTCTCAGGTACTCACCGTGCCCACGCCTGTGCTTCCCTCTGAACTGCTCCCTGCTGCGTGGCCCTTCCTCATCCTCATCCCGCTCGTCAACCTTGTACTTCTGCTTCCACTTCTCATAGCTGGATTGGGTGGGTTAAGGGAACATGTGGGGGACTCTTCACTTCACCCTGTGCTGTGGTTATCAGACTGTGCTCCCTCCCCTGGTTGCTGCCCTGGCAGGGGTTGGAGCCCTGACACACAGGTCCAGCCCTGCTCCCGCAGTGCCCAGGCAGGCAGCAGTGCCCATGGCAGGATACAGGTTGTTCTTGTAGGAGCTGCTGATGTAGCGCCCGCTCTCCGTCCGCACCTTCTTCTTGTCCTCCTGGCCCGTCTGCCCCACAAACCGCTTCTTCTTGCGGTCCCTGAGAGAGACAGAAGGGTGGTGGGACCAAGCAGTGCCACCCCCAGTCTTGATTCCCCTCCAGCCCATGGGCAAAGCCCACTCACCACTTGAGAAGCTGCTTGTTCTTGTTGAGGTTGTGGTTCTCGTCGCCCATGAGATCCAGCACGGCCCCGGCCGCCTGCTGCTCGAAGGCGCTGCCCTCGCCGCCCACGCTCAGCCTGCCAAGGGGGGTGATGAGAGCAGCCCCCACACAGGCTGGGAGGGGACAGCAGCAGCAGCCCCCCCGAACTTACCCCCGCTCACTCTCAAAGTCCTTGGGCCGGTATGGGATGTAGAAGTCCTCAGCCTGCTGTGCCGGCTGCTGCGGCTTTTTCCTGGGGCCATCTTCTCCTCGGCCCCGTTTTCGCTTCTGGCCCCCCACATTGGAGAACACGTCCTGGATGGGGACATGGAGGGTTCAGGAGCCACATCCTCCCAATATCCCCACAAGTCTCTGCACCAACCTCCAAACCCCAGCACAATCTGGGGCCCTGGTGCTGCCAGCACAGGGCTAAGGCGGCTCTGCAGCAGTTCCTGCATCCATGACCCAATTACCTGGAGGTCTTCCTGCTCTCCTTCCCCATCCTGGGGCTCGGGAGGGGCCGGGCACATCCCCTGCCCTTTAAGTGCTGCTGCCCGCTTCTCCTGCTGCCCACGCTGGAACTTCTCGATCAGGGCATGGTCGTGGCGCCGCTTTGATCGCATCACGGTGCTGGCCGGTGTCCGGGACGTGGCATTGATCTCAAAGATAGTCTGTCCCCAGGGCAAGAGCATCATTCCCAGTGAGCCACATGGGCATCCCATCCCATCCCATCCCATCCCATCCCATCCATCTCAACTCACCGCCTTGGACTTGTAGGTTTTAATGCTATCCACCAACTTCAGCCTCTGCAGCTCGGTGTCTTCGAAGCGAGCTCCTGGGGAAGGCAGGCAGGGACAGGGGCACAGATTAGTTTCATGGGGAGGGCAATGGGGTTCCCTCCCTCGGCATCCCGCCAGCACTCACTGAAGAGGGGGTGCATGCCCAGCTGGGACACATCCAGGTCCTTGGCCCTCTTGATGGACTCAGGCGAGGGGCCGGGCCGGGAGCGCAGGTACTGCTTGTGGGCGTTGTCGGCGACGCGGCGGAGGCTGCGCAGCTCCAGAGAGTTCTCGTGGTCCGTCAGCAGCAGGCATTCCTCATCATCCACCAGGCTCTGCGGGACACGGCCCAGGACCCCACCAGCATCTGCAGCCCAGAGCAGTGTGTCACCTCCCCAGCACCCAGCCTGCATTTCTCACAGCAGAGCTGACAGCTCCAGGGAGCTTGGCACAGTTCAACCAGCATCCCCCACACACAGAGTGTATCACAGCCCCCAACACCCCATTTTCCCCACCACAAGACCACAAACTCCAGCACTGGCCAAGGAGAACACCCCAGTGGCCACACAGCCACCCCTCACCTGCAGGCATCTCCTGGGCTCCAGCGAGGACGAGTGGGCGCCCCAGGAAGAGGTGGAGGTCAAACACGTAGGGCATCTCGTCGGGAGCCACCAGCGAGTAGGCAGTGCCACTGCGGCCAGCTCGGGCCACACGACCTGGCACGGGCAAGAGGACAATGGGAAACCATGCCCAGCCTGGCCCCACCCAGGCAAGGGATCCCCGGTGTCCCTGGTAGTCTACACACGTGACATTTACCATGGGGGCATGGCTGGCAAGAAGCAAGGGGAAACTCTACAGGGAAGGTATCAATCTTGCTCCCAAGAGCCCTCACAGTCCAGCTGGGACATCAGGGACCCTGACACTGCTTTGTCCCCAGTCTGTCCCTCAATACCACAACACAGTGAGGGCACTGGCACCCACCGACACGATGCAGGAACAGCTTGCCCTTGGCAGGGAAGCTGAAGTTGATGACATTGTCCAGCATGGGGATGTCCAGCCCCCGGGCAGCCACATCGGTGACCAGCAGCACTGGGCACTTGCCCTGGGAGAACTTGGCAATGTTGATCTTGCGGGCAGTCTGGTCCAGAGAGCTGTAGATGTGGGTGCAGCGGATGCCCTGTGCCGTCAGCAGCTGGCAAAGGGAGAGAAGATTGGATGGCTGTGCCCTCAGCAGAGAGACAGGGCCAGAGACTCCAGAGTGGCCACCTGCACCTCCAAATCCTGAAGTGCTCCCTCCTCTCTCTGAGGGGTGAATGGATGCAGCACTTCCATGATGACATATTCTGAGATTTCTCCTTCAAACAGAGGGAGAGATTCCAGCAGGGACCTGCCACAGCTGCAGAGCCCACATGAGCACCCCCAAATGCCACTCACCTCCCTCAGATATTCCGTGTGGTGCTTGGTGGCCACGAAGACAACTGTCTGGTCCTGGGGTTTCACCACGCTGCGGAGCAGGTGGAGCAGCACGGCCGGTTTGTCGTCCCCACGCACGTGCAAGAACACCAGCTGCAGCACGGGGGCAGCGCTCAGCCCCATGCCACCATTGCCACCCTCATCCCCTCCTTGGCAGCAGGGGGCTTGCAGCGGGTAGGGGGCACAAAGCCCCTCTTGAATTCCCCCATCTCACCTTGAGCTGCTCACTCAGCTTGGACTCCACATCCAGGCGGATCAGCATGGGCTCAGTGAGGCCTGCGGTGACACACAGGACATGGGTCACTCAGGGGTGTCCTGCTGGGGACACCCGCTTGGCCCAGCATTAATCCAGCCTGGTTTTCCCAGTGCTAGGCTTGGCCTGGCTGTGGGGCTGTGCCTGTCCCTGTCCCCAGTGCCACCTGCCCCAGGTCCTCACCAGCCCGGGCAAACTCAACGAGCAGCTTGGGCAGCGTGGCGGAGAACAGCACGGTCTGGTGGCAGTCCGGGAGCCGGGCAATGATCTCCTGCAGCTGCTCAGCAAAGCCCATCTCAAAGAGCCTGCAGGGAGGGGATATGGGACATGGCAGGTCCCTCCCTGGGCCTCTCACCCGTGTGGGGACACTGCCAGCCCTGGGGACAGCCCTGCTGACCTGTCGGCCTCGTCGAACACCACGTACTCCACGGTGTGCAGCTTCAGCTTCATCTCCACTGCCACGTGCACCAGGCGCCCAGGGGTGGCTATGATTCTGTGGGGACAGAGAGGGTGACAGGACCAGGCCAAGGGGGAGACAGTGTCCCCACACCATCCTGGGAGCAGGTCCCAAATCCAACCCAAAGATGACACAATAGAGGCCCAGCTGTCCCACAGGAAGTTGCTCCAAGGGAACACCAGGAATGCCCATCAGGCACAACAGCTCTAAACACCAGTGATGTTCCCAGATGGCAGGTGGCCATTTCCCCACTGGGTCCCTTCCCTGTGCCCCACTCACATGTCAGGGTTCTCATGCAGGGCAGCAAACTGGTCCTCCATCCTGTGAGAGAGGGGAGAGGCTGGGGTGGCACCGGGCAGCTCAGCCCCTCACCAGGTTTTGGGGAGGCTCAGGGAAGCAGGGATTGGAGAGGACATGGGGACAGCTTACTTGTCTCCTCCCAGGATTAGGGCTGTCTTCAAGCCAGTGAACTTGCCCAGCTGCAGGGCAAGCAATAAACATATTGGTGGGATGTAGAACCAAACCCATTGTCCCCATTGTTCCCACTCATCCCCATGTCCCCTGTACCTCCTTGGTGAACTTGAGGGTCTGCAGGGCCAGCTCCCGGGTGGGTGAGAGGATGAGGGCGCGTGGCCCGGCCTGGCTGGGCGCCTTCAGCCGCTCGAACATGGGGATGAGGAAACAGGCTGTCTTCCCACTGCCCGTCCGGGCCATGGCCACCACATCCCGGCCACGCAGGATGGCAGGGATGGTCTGTGGGACACCATCGTCACTGTCACTGTCACTGTCCCACTGCCACCCCCTGGGACAGGGACCCACCGCTCCCCAGGCTCACCTTCCTCTGGATGGGCGTGGGCACCTTGTAGCCCTTCTTCATGATGCCCTTGAAGACAGGGTAGCTGAGGCCTGGGGGAACAGGGACAAGTGAGGGGGCATGGGCAGGAGGGGACAGTCCCTGTCCCAGGGACAGCTGTCCCCTGCCTCACACGCACCCATGGACTGGAAGCCCCCGGATTTCTTCTTCTTCTGGTTCTGGGCCCGCACCATGGCCTGAGTGTCCAGCTCAGCGTCAGCGTCGGCGCCATCGTCCTCTTCGGTGGCCGTAGGGAAGGCGGGCAGTGGGGTCGCAGGCACCTGGGGACAGTGGGGGACATGGCTGTGGTGATGGGCCAGGTCACTGCAGCTCTGCACTGTCGGCACGGCAGGCAGGGCCACCAGTGCTGGTGACTGTGGCTACTGGGGACATTTGCACTGGGACACGGGTACTGGGGACACTGGCACTGGGACAGTGGCATTGGGACATGGGTATTGGGACACTGGCACTAGGACACGGGTACTGGGGACACTGGTACTGAGACACGGGTACTGGGGATTAGGGTACTGGGGACTAAGGTACTGGGACACGGGTGCTCAGGACAGCGGCATTGGGACACTGGTCGTGGGGATAGTGGTACTGGAGACACGCGTACCAGGAATATGGGCACAGGGGACATTGGCACTAAGGACACCGGTACTGTGGACACCGGCACATGGACACCGGGGCCGCAGTACCGGGCGCAGGGACACGGGGCGCAGGGACACGCCTCGCTCGGGCCAGCCCGTTTCCACCCCGCTCCCGCCCCGTCCCGTCCATTCCCGTCCCATTCCCGCCCGGTACCGGCGCTCCGCGGGGCTGGCGGCGGGCTCGCGGCGCCATGTCGGTCCCGGCGGCGGATCCACGTGTCGGGGGCGGGGACGGAAGGGGGCGGAAGGGGCCGGAAGGGGCCGGCCCGGTCCGAGCCCGCCCCGAGCCCGCCCCGGGGCCGCGGCCATGCGGGCGGCAGGTCCGGCCCCGGCCGCTGGTGGCTCGGCTGCCGCCGCCACCGGCCGCCCTCCGCGGGGTCCCCGGGGCCGCCGCCGGGTGCGGCCGTCCTTCGTGGACGAGTCGCTGTTCGGCCGGCCCGCGGGGGCCCGCCCGCCGCCGCCCGCCTTCCCGCCGCCCTGGGCGGCTCCGGCGGCTCCCTCAGCGCGCGGCTCCCGGCCCGGCGGCCAGTGCAGGTGAGCCGTGCCGCGGGGCGCTCCCTCCGCTGCCCCGCGTCGGTGCCCTGCGGAGCCCCTCGGCTCCCCCTCTGCCTTCCCCCGCTGTAACCAGCCCGTGTTTCTCCGCTTGTCGCCCTGCAAGGTCCCGAAGCCACGCTCCGTCCTTCTGTGACGAGTCCCTGTTCGGTGCCAGTCCGCAGGGTCCTGCCTGGGCAGCTCCGCGGATGAGGAAGGAAGATGTAGCCAAGCTCCACTCGCTGCTCTGGAGCCCCCCGCCCGTCCCCCAGAGCCAGCCCGGCCTCTCCCCACGCCGCCGGGGCGCTCCCCTGCGAGCCGTCCATCCCCCGGCCTCCGCGCCCCCGGCCACATCCGAGCCCGGCCACAGGGAGAAGTTGTGTGCCTGGAGACACCCCGGGAGCGATGCTGGCCCCAAAGGCTGGGCTGCTCCTGGCAGAGCACGCTCCCAGTCTGTCAGCCGGCTGAGCACCCCCCCGGACAGGATTCGCCTTTCTTCCAGCCTCGGCACAGAAAGGTGGAAGAACCAGAGCGCTCCAACAACCCCTGCTGCCCCCCAGGGCCCTCTGGTGAGGGGTCGGTCCAACAGCGTGTCCGGATCTCCTGTGCCCAGGAATGCCAAGGCAGCAGGTGGCTGCACAGCCAGACCCCCCTGGAAGTGATGCCAAGTGTCCCTCTGGATGTACATCCAGCCTTAGTCTGCCTGAGGCCAAGCCCACCAGGACCCTGGGCTTTTCCATGGCTGGAAACGAAGGATGGGGCTGTTCCGTGCTGGAAGCCAAGCCAGGAGCCAGAGGCGACCACAGTGCTGGGAGCAGTGACCTCCTGGTTCAGGGCACACCCCATGGCACCAGAGCAGGAGAACCTTGGTGGGAACAGCACCCCGTGATGTGCAGGGGTGTCAGAGGAAGTTCCTGCTGTCTGGGAAATCCAGCTGGGAGGTTGGAGCAGCAGGAGACAGGAGTGCCCCCAGTGCAGTGCAGGGCCTGTCCGGGCACAGGTACAGGGACATTGTGGGGACAGGCAGGGGCTTTGCAGCTCCCAGGACAGGGGGTGCTGCTGGGGTGGGGTCCCAGGTGAGTCTGGCTGGGGCAGTTGGGGTCTGAGGGCCTGACAGAGACCTTTGCTGAGAGCAGTCCTGCTCCATCCCACCTGTGCTCATGCCTGCATGAATGCAGGACATCCCTAGTCTGACCTGCTTGAGGCAGGTCCAGTCAGGTGGTGGAAACCCCTAGGAATAGAGGCTGCACAGCCTCTCTGGCCTCCTTCCCACTGCTCCACTGTCCTCAGGGTGGAAATTTTCCCTTTATCCAGTCAGTACCTTTCTAATTTGATTTTGTGTCCTTTCCTGAGCACAAACCTTGGCCCAGCCCTCATGGCCGCCTCCTCTTTGCAGGTATTGAGAGGCTGCTGAGGCCCTCCCAAAGGTTCCCTTCTCCAGGAAATGAGCTCCATTCCTTCTGCCTCCATGCACAGGATGTGCCTTGGTGTCTCCCTGCTGTCCTTGCTTTGTGCCACCAACACCTTATGGACTCCTCTGACAAAGCAGGACGAGGGAGGACGAGCACAGAGGTGAGGAAAACACTGCCCTGGTCCCAGGCTGGGTGGGATTTGTGACACACAAGGATCTGTCCAGGGATTTTGGCAGCTCGTGGTGATGAGGTGGTGCTGAGTAGATCCATAATTGTGTGGCTGAGGGTTGTGAGGTGCTCACAGCAGTGCCACGGTGTCACCAAATAAGTGCTCTGAAACAAATCTAGGATCTGTGGGATGCTGCTGAGGGACCTGTGCACCTCCAAAGCTCCTCCACTTCCTTTGCTGAGGTGGGAAAGAGCAGCTCTGTGTGTATGGAGGTGGATAAAGGACATGGGGTGGGTGATGTGGGTTTGCAGCCACTGCTCCCTGGGGAGGGAGGCTGCAGTGAGGAGCTGCTGGGGTTACTGGGAGTTTGGTAGCTCCCATGCTGAGGGAAACACTCACATTCACCCAAGGACACACCAAGCCAGGTTAAGAGCATCATTCTGCCCCCAGAAATGATTTTGTTGCACCTTGAGCAGCAGCAGGATGGAGCCTTGACCCACTCCAGCAGGTGGAGCTGGAGCCAGCCAGGAGCCTGCACTGAGGGGAATTTCTGCTCATTTCTGGGCCTGACAGGAAGCAAGCATAACCTGACATTATTAAAACCTGAGAAGGTGAGTGAGGATCCTTGTGATTCACTCCAAGCTCTCAGATCTCTCCTTATGCTTCCCACTGAGGCAATCCAGCAGCTCTTCTCCACTTGGGGTAAAATTGGAGGGACAGGAAACAACTGTGGCCTTCTCAGAGGAGGGGTTGGCAGTGCTGGTGTCAATCCCAGCCTGATCAGCTGTGTTTGGGATGTAGGCGCAGTGATGTGCAAGCTGTGAAGGCTGCAGGTGTCACTGGGCTGGGAGAGAGCCCAGATGTGGTTTGGACACTAGATGGAGACAAGAGGGTTGAGGATTGACACGGGAGCAGGAATGCTGTTCAGCAGCACGTGGGAGATCCAGAGAGGCGAGTCCTCAGCAAACTGGGGGAACTGCCCTGGAGTCTAAGGGAAGCCTCTTAAAATAAGGAGAGATTTAATCTGAAAATCAAGTTAACAGTGGCCTGTGTGGCCAGGATTGGCCACTTTACCCCCATTGCTGTGCTCAGGGTCTGAGGAATCAGTGGGGGAAATTAGAGCCCATCTCATCAGCCACACTTTGCAGTCCCACACTGGCCCAGGTTGTCACCAAGGCCTTCCAGGAGGTCAGAATTGGCACTTCTTGCTATTTACACGTGAGGACAATGTTGTTTAAGTATAAATGTGTTGTTTGTATTTTGTTCCATGATTCTCACTCACATTGGTGCTTTACTGTTGCCTTGTCCTCTTGTTCTGCCAAAGCTGTGCAGCCCAGCATGAGAGCAAAAGCTGCTCTGTTACTGCTGGAGCTGGTGCTCACGTGAAAAAAAAAAAAAAACCCACATTAAATCTGAATGAAATGAGGTGGGGGAAATGTCCAGTTGTTTCCTCCCTGCAGTCCAGCCTGTCACTGGTGCCCAGCTCAGGCCAGAGTTATTGGTACAGAGGCCTGTACCCAGCTGGGGATCCTCCCTGCTGCTGCTCTCGTTTTTCTGCCTGCTCAGCACTGACACAAATCTCACTCTCCACCTCTGACCGCACCCTGCCTTGTTGCTTATTGGGGGTTGAAGCTGTGTTGCTGCAGGGCTGCTTTCCACTGAAACCAGCGGAGCACTGGGCTGGAGTGGGACCCTCCAAAAGGAGCTGAGCTGGCAGAGCTGACCTTGGCAGGCTTCGTGTCCTGCAGGACCTTTGGAGAGCCAGCGCTGCTGGATGCCCCTCATGGCACCCACTGTGCCAGGGCACGGCTGGGCTGCACTCGGGCCCGACCCGTTCCTACCGCCAGCAGGATCTGCGCACAGCGAGGGCCTGTCTCCCTGTTCTTCTCCGTGAGGCCCGGGGAGAAGCGGCTGTCCCGGACCGGGAGCACCGCGGGGTCCCGGGCCCGCTCCCCTCGGTCCCCCAGCCGCTCCCGCCCGCGTTCCGCCGTTGCCCGGTGACCGCCTGACCTTGGGGCGGGGCCTCAGCACAGCCAATGGCAGCCCCCGCTTCACTCCCCCCCAGAGCCCACCCCTGCCACCTCGGACCAATCAGCACGCCCATCTGTCTTGAGGGACAGCGTTGCTATCCAATGGCGAGGCGACGTGCGTGAGGCGGGGAGGGGAGGCGGGGTTAGCGCGGATCCTCTGGCAAGCGGTGGGGGTAGGCTGTGTGCGCGGATTGGCGGGAGCCGTGAGGTCCCGCCTCCTTGGGCGGGGCCCGTGCTGTAGCAACCAATGGGAGGCGGGGGCGGGGCGCGAAAGAGCCGCGTCGCTGCGGGCGCCGGTTCGGAGGGGCCGGGCCGGGCCGGGCCGGGGGGTGCGGGGGTCCCGGGCCGGGCGATCCCGGGGGGTTTGGAGGGTCCGGGGAGTCCCGGGGCCGCGGGCAAGGGGGCTGGTAAGGAGCGGGTTCACCAGGGCTGGGAGGAGGGCGCTGGGAGGGCGCCGGGCCGGGCCTCCCCGTCGCGGTGACAGCGGCGTGCCGGTGTCCCTCTCACCGGACAGGGACAGCGGCTGTGAACTGTCCCCGTGGCGCCGTCCTGGGCCTGCCTCATCTTCCTTTTCCATCACCTTTTAGAGCAATCCGTGACCTTGTGGCATCGCGCAGTTCGCAAAAGCGCTCCGGGAACTTGATGTGCGCGGACTGCCGGCGGCCCCGGGTGCTGCGGGGCACGGACGGAGCCATGTGTGCCCGGGACACCTAGCGCCATGCCGGCCCTGCTCCCGGAGCCTCGGCACCAGCAGCTCGCCCAGGAGCGGTTCGTGCTGCGTGCCCGGGCCGGGAGGGGCAGCCCCGCCGTGTGAGCTGAGCCCTCACGGCCCCACCGAGCCCGCACGGCCTCACCGAACCCGCACGGCCCCACTGATCCCGCTGTCCTGCGCTGTCCAGGGAGCTCGGCGCTGTCCGGAGATGGGTGCGCGCTGCGCGGTGTCCCGGTGCCCCGCAAGCCGCCCCGGGCTCGGGCCGGCCCGGCAGAGCTGCTGACCTCGCGCCACCCCAGAGAGCTGCGGAGAGCCCCGGGGCCGCCGCCGGAGGGACGGCATGGCGGTGAGCATGGACGATGATGTGCCGCTGATCCTCACCCTGGACGACAGCGGGAGCAGCGCCTCAGCCCCTCTGGATGAGCCGGACCGGGAGGAGCTGCCCAACGAAAGTAAGAGCGCTTTGTCGCTGCCCGCACGGGGTTTGTCGCGTTGGGGTGGCCGCTGCTCCCGCTGGGACCGGCAGAGCTGGGCTCGGTGTCGGGGCTGCCCGGTAAGAGCGGGTCCGGCTGCTGCCGCTCGTTTATTGCTCACAGCTCCCTGTGACACCGCGGGGCCGGACAGGTCCCACCAGTGCTGTTTGTACCATACAGTTTTGTGGTTTCCCCCATGACCTTAAGCCCTTTCCTGCGCGCTGTCCTTCCCTTGGCGCTGTCCCACTGCAGTTATCTCATGTCTTTTCCTAGCACTGTAAACATCTGCACTTTGTGAGGCTTGTTTTGTCTGTTTCTAGTTTACATCCTGATTTTTCCAAGAAGAGAAGTATTGGTAAATGCCTTCCACGTCTTTGTTGTGTTCTTATCAAAGAGCCTGCAGTAGTTTTAGACAGTATGTGCTGTTCAGTGGGGCATCGCCAGCCTGTGAGCACTGGCAGGGGGAAAACAGCAGCCACCATCCCTCAGAAGCTTTGCTTTTCTCCTCAGTGTGCCTTCATTAAAGCCCTCGCCCTGCAGCAGGCTGGATGTGGCAGCAGATGTGTCTGAGTGTGTTCACAGAGTTTCTGGTTGGTGTTACGCCTCGTGGATGGATCTGTGCAGTTTTGTCCAGCACATCCCCATGACTTCCAATTGCAGGTGCACACACAGAGCTCTTGTGATCCAGCCCTTGCTGCCACAGGCTGAACTTTTGGAACAAATGCATCATTTCCTGGCCAGGCATCCCTTTCTTCCATGTTATAGCTCTGTGCCATACTGCCTCTGAGATTTAATACCTCTAGCAATAAGATGAGTTCCCTTATGGCTTCCCAACCCAGGAATTAATTTTGGATAATCAAGATTCTTCTTCCCTCCTCCTCCTCTGCCACCCCACAATACAGATCCCTGAATAAATTGCCCAGTTGACTTTCTTTGAGCTCTGTTTTATCCTTGCTTCATCCCATCTGTTTGTCTTTTAAAGTTTAGCCCTCTATTTTTAAGTTAAATAGAAGAGAGATTTCTTCCTCCATCCACGGGTGTATTTATAGGATTCCTTGTGACTAATTTTAATCACTCTTCCCTCTTTTCTTTCCCTCGCCTCCCATCCCTTCAAAGAAGAAGTTGTGTGAGGCTTAACAATTGCTGGAAGCCAGCATGACTGTGTTAAAGCACAGGCATGAGAATGAATGTATTAATAAATAAAGTTCTACACATTGAAATACAGGGAGATTCTTTAGGGACCAATTTTGTGCTTCTTACAGGATCGCTGTGTGGTTTTTGAGAACTCATTTCCTGGCATCCTTCAAATGAAATGTCTCTTATTTGTATGTTTTAATCACTGTTAAAGTTGGATTTACTGCAGAAATATAAAGCTTATGCTCTGGAAGCAATGGGGAATGATACAGAGCCTTCTGAAGTCAGGGTGGGATGAGGGATTAGGAAGGGAAGGCTGGCATCAACAACTTGAAAGGCACCTTTATCTCTGGGAAGCGGGAAGCTTAAATCAGGGAGTGAGCACACTGACAGCAGCACTGGCAAAAGTAAGCTTGTTTAAAAACCAGCACGTGTAGCCCAGCTTTTGCTCTTTGCCTGCACAGAAAATCTGCTGTGAAATGCAGCAAAGTTGTGTCTCGTGGAAGCTGTGAGGAGTCAAATGTGTCCCCTCTGCTCTGCCTCCCCTTGGCTGCTGAGGGCTGAAATGGCATTAACAGAACTGTGTGATGTCACCTTTTCAGTCAGAAGCTTTTATTTTCCAGGGGAAAAGTGTGAGAAGTGCAGGGGAGAGAGAGCCTGCCAGGGTTAAGGTGAGGACATGGGGACAGGGAAGGTCAGGAGGCTTTTTCCTTCTGGCTTTGCTTAAACTCTCATAATTGCATATTCAGCCAGAATTTGGAGGAGCAGCTTCCTCATTACTGTGCCTGGCCATCATCAACTCCAAGGGATTCAATGGCAGGTTAACCACAAAACTTTCACTGAGCTGTGTCCCCAGAACAGGCTGGGACTGCAGTGAAGGACCCCCCCATCCTCTCCAGGTTGACACCTGGGGAAAGACAGAGTGGCTGTAGCTGCCCCTTGTTCAATTTCAATCACATGTTTGAGGTTGCAGATAATTAAATCTCACCCTTGCTTTGTGTTCCTGTGTGCACAAACTCCTCTGAATTGTAGTCCATTCTCCAGCCTGTCACAACCATGTCACTGAGTGCTGTGTGCCTCTGGGGTTCAGTGGATCAGCTCTTGTGGTTTTTAAGGAACTTCTTGTGCTTTTAAATTAAAAAAAAAAAAAAAAAAAATAACCTATCCATAGTCTGGTTTTGTTCCAGTCAGGTCTTTGGATAAATGAATTTGTAGTTGTGGATTCTTGGTGTTGATTGCCTGGAACTGGAGACAAGTTTCTGGGTGGAAATAAGTAGAAACAGGGTTTTCTGAAAGCAAGCCTGTAGCAGATGTGAAAAGAAAGGACTGAAGTGCAGGAGTGAATTCCTTTCCAAACCTTGCAAGGAGAGTCCTCTCCTGGGTAAGTGGGTGTCTTGGGGTTAGAATAAAAGAGAGCTAAAGGAGGAAAATTGTGTGGAAAATTGCATTCTTAAAGAAAATGTCCAGCTGCAAAAATTAATCTCCCAAATCCTCCAGCTCTTAAGCATTTAATGAGAGAAAATACTTGCATGGGGAGGAATATTAAACTCTCCCTTGCTTGGCTTGTGCTGGGATTCAGGACTTCCAGGGAGTTCCCATCTGCAGCCACCACACAGGGTCAGAATCCTGCAAAGTTGACAGGAATTCGGACCACATCCAGAAAAATGTGCTCCCTGTGGTGCTGATGGTTTTCTGACTGGGCTGGGTAATTTTTCTTTGCAGCTCCAGCAGCTGAAGGAGACAGGGAGAAGCTCTTGCATCACCTGGATGCACAGTAATGAATGTGAGCTGACCTTCCCCAGCTCATCTTATCCGAGCATCTCACACAAACTCCAGTTAAGCTCCCCAGCCCCTGCCCAAGGGCAGTGACTAATAGGAAACTGAATTTCTGTAGAAGGCAAGAAGGGAGATGTGAACCTGGCTTGGCCTTTCCCAAAATCCTGTCCTGAGAGTGATGAGAACCTGCCAGGGTTTAGTGATTTCCCATCCCTCCTGAACTCCTGGGAAATGTTTGAACAGAGCTCTCAAAATACCTCCTAAGTGCAGTGTCTGTTTCCATCTACAAAGGCAGCCTGGATAGCCTTGAAACTCCAGGACAGTGTCTCTCCTTGAGCTGATGGGAGCTATAAACAATAAATGAGTGCACATTGATTTATCCTGTATTAGATCAGAGACAAGATTCTCCTTTGCCTCCTGCATGGAAATTGCTGTAGCCTCAAGTAGAGTTGCAGTGTGTTCAGAGCAGAAAGTACAGCTCAGAGTGTTGTACATGGAACAATGGGATATTGTCTGTTTTGTCACTCAATGGGTGGTGGCAGGGGGAAAGAAGTCATCTTTCAACTCTGGGTTTTTTACAAGAAAGCAACTGCATCTGCTATTGAGGTAAAAAATCTAATTATTAGGGAGGTGGGGGAGCAACTGCAACAGCCAAGAGCGATGTTTTCTAGAAGGATTGTTGGAAAATGGGAACTTATAACTGCTTTGAGTGGGTGCAATCTCACTTTCTGCTGCCTGAGAAGTGAATTGTCAGGAAAACCAGAGCCAGCCTGGCCTTTTGGGCAGGTGAATTGTTTGGGAAGGTGAATACATGCCTGGCACTGCTGGGGACGAGCAGGCGGCCCAGGGTATGTGAAGTAAATGAGATTTCTCTGTTGGTGAGGGTGAAGGGGCTGCCCCAGGAGTGCTGGGTGAGGAAAGCCCAGGGCCAGAATGTGGAGTGTGCTGGAAGGGGCCCTCTGCCCTTGCCTTGGGACAATTCCCTGATGGAATGTGGGAAGGGGCTTTCAGCAAAGCTGTTCCTTTTGTAACTGGCTGCTGGAGACTCAGGTGGTGGTTCTGAGCACAGACTCTAATTACAGCATCAATGGATGTTGTAGACACCCAACTTGTCTTAAAATCATTTACTAAGCCCCAGGTAGACACTTGAGATTTGGGGCAGTTAATGTTCTTTTTGAGGCATGTGAATTACCTGGATTTTGATGTGTTTGGTAGCCAATCCAACCTGAAGTGACAGAAATCTCTTCTGTGTTGGATCTGGTTCCTGAACACGTTTGTGTTGGCAGTGAGAGGGTTAAACCTGTCCATGTAGTCCACAGCTTCATCCCATCTGTTCATGGCATCATCTCAGAGAATCCTGGAATGGTTTGGAATGGAGGGGCTTCAAAACTCATCCTATTCCAGCATCATTCCATGGCTGAGGTTTCCAGGTATAAAACAATTCCTGAAGGGCTGAGGAAGCAGAGAATAAACACCTGAAACAAATTTCCCACCTTTGGGAAATGCTGCAACCACACAAACTCTTGGGACCTGTGCTGCTTGTGGAGTCATTCTGGCTTTGCTGCCTTTGGGGGAAAAGAGGCATTTCAGCCTCCTGGTAGATTTAATAAATCCTTCAGGATCTGTAGGTTTTGATCCTTGCGTGGAAGCAAGGGTTGTTCCAGAGGGGCTGTCTGGGCTGAGGCACTGGGTCTGAAATGCTGCAGCTAATTAAGGTGAAGGAATGAAGGGGATGAGGGAACAAGCAACTGCTTGCTTTGGACCTGGCAGATTCCAAGATTTCTGACAGCCAGGCTCTTAAACAGCCTTTTGGATTATCTGGTGCCTTTCTTGGATGCTGTGCAGGATATTTCCTCATGTCATGGCCCCTAGTTCTACCAATTTGCCTTTAATTAGTTCCAGCAGCAGCAGTGCTTCTGCTGCTGCCTTTAGAGGTGAAACATGGCCAGAGCACAGGACTGGGGTCTCATTTTGGGGAGCGGCTCCTCCTTGCACCTAGGGTGAGTCAGGTAATGCCACTGTGGGTCACAGTCTCACCTGGAAAGTGCTGATTGCACCTGGTGCAGGAGTAGACAGGTAGGCTTCATTCCTTTGTAATGAGGAGGTGCTGTTTTGCATTGCTGTGCATGATTAATTTTTCTTAATATGCACCTGCTTAAAATTTATAGAGAGAGGAATTTTTACCAAAGCACGAGTGGTGGTTTTGTGGTGGATTGTTGGTTCTACCTCTGAAAGTCTCATTTCTCTGACCTAACAGCCTTGCATTCTGCAACTTCTGCCAGGGCTCCTCTAATCCTTTCCTGGCCTAGATGACTCAAAATGAATGTTTTAAGCAAGCAAAGCGAAGCAAAAATTGCCTCTGAGATGAGTGAGGGGTGAAAATCTTGGAAAGGGAAACGAACACCCAAAACATAAGGAGATTATTGTTTTCTCCTTCAGTACAATTGGTTTCCCTGGGTGATGAGCTCTGTAAGCTCAGAGGAAGGAGGGAAATGCTGCTTTTTAGAAGATGTTGGGGATCTTTTGCTATGATGTTAGAAATAATGAAAAATATTTCTGCTCTGAACCTTCCTCTGGGATCTCACTTGTCCTGCGTATTCAGGTTTTAAGGCAGGGCTGTGCTTAAATACTTGTGTAGAGCTTTCTTTGATGAGAAAGAGCCCTGTGTTGTCCAAAACTCAGCAGCATTTGTGTGGAGACATTCTCACCGTGGCTCTGTGGTGCCTGCAGAGGAAGAACCCCAAGCACAGTGAAGCACCAGGAGGTATCGAGGGCTGCAGTCATTGTGGGTATTTTTTCCAAGCCTTCCTTGTTTTCTGAGCTCTGCAGGAGAGTGGTTTGCACAATGCACACGTTGTGTGTCTCACAGTGGGATGCTCTGTCAAACAGAATCTCTGCACTGTTGACTCTTTCACGCAGAGAGAAAAAAAAAAAAAGAAAAAAACCCAGTGATTTTTGTCTTGAATGCCCCATGCTGTTCAAATCTGGGCTGACAACTGCATCTACAAGGTAGAGAAGACTTGGGGTAGTGTTCCATTATCCTGGAGTCAAATGGTTCTTTCTCCTTTGTCATCTCCTGCAGCACTGGGGATGGAGATCACCTCACACTGTAAATCCAGGGGGGGATCCTGCAGAGTGGGGCAAGGAGTCTGGAAGCTCCACAATCCCTGAAGATGAGAGTGATGACCTTGATGCTTTGAGGGTAGGAGCCCCTGCCCTTTGTCTCAAGCACATCTCCCATCTTTTTTGGGCTTAGAGCAGAGGAACAGGGTGTTTCCTCCCTGAGCTGACTGCTTTCATTGGAAAGTGTGGGATAAGGCCATGTGTTGTGTCATCAGGGGGCTCTGCTTTTTTTTTTGAACAGGTGGTCCTGGAATTATAAAAGATGTTAAGGAGTTTGAAAGTGTTGGAGCTGCAATTTTCGATTGACAACTTTCCAGCTCGAACCGGTCACTCCTCAGCCACCACAGCTGACTTGGAAACATTTGGCTCAGGAAGCGGAACAACAGTTGGAAACAAACAGTGATTAGTTTTTTCATGGCTTCCCAGGGAATGCATCACTTTGTTCGTTTTCCCCCCTCATTTTGTGGTTCCTGTGGATTTTTAAGGCACTGTAGATGCAGGATGTTCACTTTAGCCAAGCCTGCGTACTGGCAGATTAAAATGAGCAAAGGCTGAGCACGCTGAGTTCACTCATCATAACCAATATGATGCTTCTCAGAACTTCCTTTGCCCTTGGTATCTTCACTGAGGAATCCTGCCTGCTGCCGTCAGCCCCCCTGCGTTGAAATCCCATTTTACCCATTTCAATGCTGTAAGAAGTGCTGTATAAACTAAACAGGAGCATCTGGGAAGTGGTTAGAGTTGTTGTTGATTGCCTTTTCCTTATTGCCTTCAGGGGATTTAGGCTTGAATTTGCTGGAAGTAGAATTTATGAGGCAGAACGCTCCATTTCTGATCCTTAAGCTGGGGAGAGTGTGGTGAATTTGATCGGGCTCTTCTGCTGCCTCCCGTGTCTCTGGCTTTTGATCTGCACCTCGCAGGGCTCTCTCTGTGTCTTTACCATAATTGCTTTTTGCATGTGGAGAAGAAGGCTGCTTTTCACATGGCTGCTTGCTTTCTGGGAGCTGCAGGAGCAGGGTTAGGGTTTGGGCCATCTGTGAGCGGTTCTGCAGGATGCTCAGGCACCTGTGCCTCACCTGGGGACACCAGGGAGGTGTCACAGCAGCACCTTGGCCTTGGGGACAGATCCTGGACATGGCCAGAGGGCACTGCTGTGGTTTGAATCACACTGAGCATCCAGTGCTGCTTTCACAATCTCAGTCTGGTGATGTCTGTTTGGAACAAAAGGCTTTTCTTCTCCTGCTTGTGTGTAGGGGAACAAAATTTAGGATGTTTCTGTCTGCACAGATGTGTTAAACCCCCTGGTTCTGTGGGGCTGGACAGCTCAGCTGCACTTGTATTTCCCACCTAATGTGTGTGTGGTTCTTTGTTGCCACTTGGGAATGCCTGTGGTTTATTCCAGCTATCACTGGTTTTGCAGAGAGAGAGTATTTTCACTATCCCCCACAGATCTGGGGAAGATTTTTATGGCACAAAAGCAAAGTGGATTTCACTAGAATGCACCAATATGTTCCTGGTCTTCATTAACCAAATGAAGAAATGCCTGTGGAATTAAGACTAAGGGATGCATGCTGGAAGTGGGAGCACTGAGGAAGATTTTGACATTTGGGTCAGAGGGATGAAGTGACCAAGTCAAAGCCCTTTCTCTTCAAATACAAAGCTGGTGGCAGGACCTTATCTCTAGTGGTTGTGAAGGAGAAGACTTAAACATTCAAAATTTTCTATACTTTGAGGCAGCACAAATGCCTAGAAAACAGAAATGTTGATGGAGGGTTTGCAGGTGTTGGAGAGGCAGCAAAAAGTCACAGTACCACATCTGAACTGGCTAACACAAAATATATACAGATATGTAGATAAATATATATCAAATGAAGGAATAGCACCTGGAGTGGAGGAGAATCCTGAAGAGAAATGTGGTCAGCGGAGTTAAAGGTGCTCTAAAGGACTTGAAAAATAAAAAAATCATATTAAATAATTCCAGCCTGTCAGGAATTCAGGGTTTAAACACTCCAATAGCATTACAGGGAAGCTCAAGAAATACTGAATATATTCTATATTTGCTGAAAAGTCAGATGACACAGTCATTGTATGACATATTCTTTCATCCCCACAGTAAATAGAGATAAAACAGCTGATTCTAAAGGCTGGCATTTAAAAATCAGCAGATGACTTTTGATTTCTGCAGCTGAGGCAGTCTGAACATTGCCATGAGAGTGACTTTCTTCCAGCCCCAGAAGGTGTTTTGCACCAGGCAGGAGATTGCAGGCCAGCCAGCCAAGATTTCCAGGCAAACAATGGGAAACCAGCAGTAGCTCTTCTAAAATCTGGATTCAAAGGACATATTTTTTGTGTGTGTGGAAGACTTTTGAAATCAAAGTTGTCCATTTTCTGAAGATGTGGTTCTGTATGAGGGCTGTAGGACTTGAAGCAAGGACCAGTTGAGGGAAAATCGGCTGTTCAGCAGATGTCACATCAATGGTTTAACTCCTTCCTTCCTCTCCAGCCACTAAATGCAACCTCCAGTTGCTGCCAGCAGTGGTTTCCACCAAATGTGCAGAAGCCTTTTTTCCTAATGGAGAACAGCTCCCCAGCTCTGGGGACTGGGGTTTTCCCTGCTCCTTTACACGTGTCTTCCTCTGAAGTTGGCAGCTTCTCTTCCCTGTGTGAGGGACAAGGCAGAGGAGATGTGGCAGTGTTGTATTTCAAAGGAATCAGCGTGGTGGAGTCGTGTTCTAACATTACAAAACACAATTACCTTCTTAGCATTGCTGCACCACAGCAAATAACTCTAATTGGTCTCAGCCTGTCACGGGAAGATGTTGAGAGTTTGTTATTTAGCTTTTAAATTTATGTTATTTTCCTGTTATCCCTCTTTCTTCAGGGAAAAAAAGGTCAGTAAGGCACATACCTTATTACTGCTTTCTTCATTCTAGTGCTGCTTTGGCCCTGCTGGAGGTTTGTTACCCAAATTAATCCTGGTTTCTCCCAAAGCTTCCTCTCTGCTTCCCAGTGCTGAATTTGTGACTTCCCTGGAGAGCTGCTGGTGGCTGGAGCTGGCAGTCAGTCCTGGCAGCACACTGCTCTCCTTTAAAAGGCCAGATTGCAGCTTAATCAAACATCTTTCCAAGCTGCATCAGGGAAATCCAGAGGCTCTGCTTTGGAGAATTGAAATGAGGAACGTGCTCCTAAACTGCTGACATTGTGTTGTTACTGAAGCCAAAGCAGATCTTTAATGTGTTAAAAGCAGGAGACACTGGTTTCCCTTTTTGGAACAAAAAGAGGAAATACCTTCATGTAACAGGATATGTTAAAGAAATGCTAGAGCTGAGGGACTCTGATATTGTCTCTTTCCATTACTTCCTCCAAAATTATGAATTAGAAATGTGTGTGTGTGTGTATTTCACGTCTGGCCTCTCTCTCTGCCTTAGGCAGAGCTGTCTCTTCTGTTTTTCCTTTTTGGTTCGGTTCAGCAAAACCTTAACTGCTTCCAATTGTTTTTCCCATTCATTAGTTGTTCCATAGAGCCCCTCAATGACTCAGATATTTAATTCCAGTTATGGTATAATTTTATCTCAGTGTGTGTGAAGCCTTTGTTGCCGTGATACGATCGGAGTGATGAGATTATGGAGCATATTGGCTGCTGAAAGGATGGATAATGTGAGTCGTAGGTGATCCTTCTGTTGTGGCTTTGGCTTCTCCTTTCTGGTGGTGTTGTGGTTCATTTGTTGAGATAAGAAATAAAGGATATGAAACCAGCAGCAATTTGGCTTGACACAAGTGAGGTTCTTAATTATAGCTTCCTAATGCAACCTTTCATTTTGTGGGACTTTTACTGAGTACAAATGCTTTGGATTGGACTTGGCAGCTCTGTTAAGGCAGGAACTCCTGTGCTCCACAGTTTTATTTTGCAAGAGTGCCTGCTTCCAGCTCTCCCTGTGGTATATCATGGACTCTCAGATGCAGGAGGATTTAATCCCACATCTGTCAGGAGGCAGCTTTGTGGAGCAGGGTTTAGACAGGGGGTGGTCTGCATCTGTCAGTTCATCTTCAGCTGCTGAAGTCTTGCTAACCTAATTGTGGATTCCAGACATCCCAAAAAGGAGGGATCTGCCCCTCTGCCTCTTGCTGCTATGTATTCAAGAGTGAAAGTTGTCCCAGGATCAAACAGTTCCTGGCCAAAACTTCCCACATCATATTTCAAGAGGAAAAAAAAGCTGGAGTGACTCAGGGATGAGATCAGAGGAGAGCAGGTGTCCTGGGGAGACAAGGCACTGAACTGCACAGATGAGGATCTCCAACCAACAGAGCTTGGCTTCTGTACATGGGGAAAATTATCCTCATCCTTATTTTCCTGGAAGTCTTTAATTTTTAAATTTTTTTTATTCTTGCTTACAAATGTCTCTGTCCCCAGGAGGGTGGTGCAGGAAGTGAACATCCATGTGAATGATCACAGCCCTTCTCCCAGGCCTCAGAACAAAGGGTTAACTGGCTGTGCCTCACTCAGAGCTCCCTGGATGGAGCCAGGCTTTCTGCTGGGGCTAAACCATTTCCTACCATGCTTTAGCTCTTCTGGCATGGTGCTCATTTGTGCCCAGGGGGTTTTCCATGTGTGCAGTGCAGATGTTAGCGAGGATGCAGCGCTCCCCTAATTAAACAGCGCTGCCCATCAGCTGTCTGCCGTGGAAGGAGCACGACTGAGAAGAGGCAATGATATAGAAAATGTGACTTACCATGCTGAGGGACATCTGCTCCTCCTTCACGAGGATTCAGCTCCCTGTGGTGATGGAGGCAGGATGTGAGCTCGTGTTGCTGCATCCTCGAGTCAAGGCGAGGACGTCGCTGGAGTCGCCTTTCGCAGGAAGTGGCAACGTCCGTGTTTTCTAAAACAACTTTCCTGTGTTAAATAGGAAGCTGAAGTGACTTTATTTGTTGAGCTTCACAGCAAGTGAGTGCTGTGAGAATACAGTAAGACAAAGAGCCCTGAGGCCTTTGCATATGTTTCTGCTGTGCTGTTGTCTCCAAGGAAGAGCATGACTCAGTTATGCTGGCTCGAAATATTCCAAAGTAGATTATTTCTCCTGTAGCAGAAGGGCTTGGCACTGCTCTCTGTTGGAGATGCCCTTTTTTTCTAGGCAACAAACTGACAGCAAATTGTTTAGACTTCCCCATGGCTGTTCTCTTCCTTCCCACAATGTCCCCTGAACCAGGCACTGAGATGTTTTGGGCAGCAGGGACCAGCCCTGCGATGCTCCCGTTGGCACGGCACTGAGCTGGCAATCAGGCAGCAAAGGCAGAGATTTCCCTGTCTGTCTGTCTGTCTCACCTCTGAGATGTGTGGCCAAGCGCCAGACCAGCTGTGCTTTCCAAGCAGCTCCCAGCTTTTTTTCTCCGGGGTAGGTGAGCCTGGCCTTGAAGAGACAAGCCCATGTGTGTTTGTGTCTCAGTGCTTGGAAGGAGCAGTTTCTTATCACCCTCCTTGGAGGAGGGAGGGAAGATTTATCCTCTGGAGGTGAAGCTGCATGGCCTGTGAGCCCTTGGAAGGGAAAATGCCCTCATTGGTGCTGGGACAACTCCAATACTTGACTAAAATCTTGGCTTTGGGACTGGAGATGCCTGCACAGATTGTGTTGGGGAAGGGTAGGCATCTACCTTGTTTCCATGTTTTTTTATGGATTGGCACCTTCTGTAGTGAGTGTTCAGCTGATGAGAGCTTTCCAGGAGAGAGGAATGCTTGTGGACTGCTGTCCTTCTTCTCCTTGTCCATCCTCAGCACAGCCTCAGGGAGCAGTGTGGCTGAGAGAGCCAGAAACCTCAGCCAGCCCAGGGCTCCTGGGTGTGAGCTCAGGGAGATCCAGGAGCACCAAGAGAACCTTTGATCCTGCTGGGATCTGCCTTCTTCCATGGGCTCATGTTCAGTGCTGTGGGATGCCTGGTATTATGTTTGTCTTAAACCAAAAGCTTGGGCTCTGTGTCTGAGTTTGGGAATTACAGATCCAGTGAAGATGGAGAAATAGAGGGGGTTATGGCAGTGAGGAATGCAAAGCCTGAAAAAAAGGACTCCAGTTGGATGGTAGAATGGTAAAATCATGGAATGCTTTGGATTGGAAGGAACAGACACATTTTTGGAGAACAGGTTGCTCCCAGCCCCATCCAGCCTTGAACACACTGGTGCCTGGACACTTTGACCTTTCCCCAATGCAGGAGGTGATGCTTTCCTTCCTCCTCCCTCTTTTGGTGGATCAGGGACCTTGCAAGGCCACATGAATGAAGATGTGTCCTGTCTCCAAAGCTGTGTGTCTTTGGCATTTCTTTTTTTGCCTGTCAAGAGAAACATTACTCACACATGGAACTCACTGGAGCAACTTGCATATTGCATCTTACATTGACTCCACACGTGATGCATGAACAGTATGAATGACAGAATAAGGATATTTTTTGCTGGTTTAAGTCACTTCTGCCTTCATATGTTCTGCAGTGTTCTGTCATCACAGATGTACTTGATAAAATAGCAATATCTGGGCAGGATGGAAACTTATCATCCAAACCATCCTCAAGCATTTAGGAGACAGCCCTGGGAAGTCCAGTGCAGGCTTTGGAGTAGGGCAGTGAGCCAGTAAGGGAATCTCAGTCTGTTTCAGTGCAAGGCCATAAAAAGTGTGTGCTGTCTGGCAGGCAGAACATCTGGCAAACTGGCTAATGAGAGCCAGGCTGGGGGAGCTCCAAGGCAAAAGGAAGAGCTGCCCTGTAGGGTTGGTTCATAACTCTCTGAATTTGTAGGAGGTTACTAGTTTGTTGGAATTTTGAAAAAAATACTATTTATTTGAAGAAGTGCAGACATCAAAAACCAGGAATTCCAGAGTGACTTCAGTTTGATGTATAATAGCTGGCTGGAAAGGGTGATTTATCCCAGCCTCCTGTGGATGTTTTCTGTCCCTTATTCTCCTCTCAGCTCTGCCCTAGAGATCCCCCATGGCTGCATGAGCTCCTCCGAATGAGAGGAGTTTGTTTGCTCTCGGCCCATGGAGAGTTTTTCCTTCCCCTAAGCAGGGAATTTGTTTTGCAGAGGGAGAGGTTTGGGCTCTGGAAAGTTTATGCTCCTTCTCTTTCTTCCTTGTTTTTTTTGTTTTTTATTGTAATGATGACATATGGAAACTATTTACACAGGAGCATGCTCGGCTGCACTGAATGGAAATGCTGGAGTCCCGGCAGTCTCGTTCTGGATGCCTTGTGTAAGCAGCCAGCTGGTTTTGCTTTTCCTTTTTTCCTTTTTTTTTTTTCTCTTTCCCCCCCCCCTCTTTTCTTTTTTCCCCTCCCTCCCTGCCTCTCTCTGTTTTCAGGGAACGCCTGGGATAAGTTACACAAGTGTAAGGAAGGAAGCTTTGCCATCTGTGACCGGCTCACTTCTCTTCCTTTGGCGTGCCCCTCGCGCCGCAAACTTCACCAAATATCTGTTTTCTTTTTCGTGCTGGAGATCCCTTGCTGTGCCTGCTCAGCACTTCCACTCCTCTCCCCGTTAGCTCATCGTGAGCAACTTGTGCTAAATGCCAAAACACGAGAGCGCAGCACATTCGCCAGCACCACGCTTGTGCCTGGCAGCTCCTCGTCCTGCAGCTCAACCTTCCCAAATCTCACCCTGGGAAACACCCAGGCAAAGGATCTCACTCCTCATCCTGCAGCTCGACCTTCCAAAATCTCACCCTGGGCAACACCCAGGGAAAGGATCTCTCACAGAGCCCTTCCTCAGAGGGGAGGAGGGGAGAAGCCGCTCACTTCTGCAGGCAGCAGAGCAGGATCTTTTGTGCGGAGCTTGGCCCCGAGGAGCAGCTTTGGGAAGGAAGGAGAGGCAGGAGCGGCGGGCTGCGAGCACCAGGGGCTGCCATGCAGTGGAGGGAGCTGCCTGCCATCTACCTCGAGGATCCCGGGAGCCCCGTGCAGAGATCCTCCTATCTCATTGAGCTCCATACTGATGGTAAACGCCGTCGGGGATGTGGTGCAGCACAAGCGGAGCCGAGCTTGCATTAGTCTGTGTCATTGTTATCATGGGAGCAGCTGAGGAAATTAGCTCGCTGGAGGGCTGCCAAGCACACAGTCAGAGGGCTGCTCTTGGAATTTATTATTATTTTTATTATTATTTATGACCCAGATGATGCTGTTGCCTCAGGGATGCTAGATCAACCTTCTGGTACCTGATGGGGAAGGAGCTGATCCACAAAATGCAGCTCCCCACCGGAACACTCGAGTGCATTTGCTGTTGTCTGTGCCTGGTTTAGACAGCAGGAAAGCATCTTGATTTCTAGAGCTGTTTTTTGGTTCTGATTTGCATCTCTGAGTGCTGTTTTGTATTTGCAACCTTGGTGTCAGAGCTGGGACAGCTCTTCTGTGGGAAGCACAAGAGCCGGGTCCTGTCCTGGGTTTTGCTGGGGTGTGTCTTTCCTTGTGTCTGTCCTTTCCAGGGAGGTTAATTTTTGCAAAAGAGCTGCTTCAGGGTTAAAGGTGATTTTGGTATCTTTGTCAGGGTTAAAGGTGATTTTGGCATCTTTGTCAGGGTTAAAGGTGATTTTGGCATCTTTGGGCAGGGTCCAGTGTGTTGATGTTTAGGTTAATGCTGCAAACCTTTGCTGTTTTGGTCACAGTGTGTTTTGATCCTCATAAATTTTGTATGTTCTGCAATGTAAAGTCCAGGTTCTGATGAAGATATGCTCCTCCTGTAACTGTTTATCATCAAATGTGAAAAGGTTTTGCTCTCAGGCTGCAGTTTGAGGGAGTCTGTCTTTTTGGGACACATCCCCAGCAAAACCTTTGTAAATAATAACATTTAAGAACTTTTTAGAGCTTGCAATATAACGCTTCTGATTTTTGCATATGGCTGTCATCTCTTAGTTAAAAAGCAGACAAACCAGAAGGCTGCCATTCCAGCTCCGTGGATAAATAAAAACTCCATCATTCAGTTTTTTTTTTTTTCAAGAGCTGTGCTAAATCAAGGGGTGTGGGGGAGGAACCGGCCTCATTCAGACATTTGTCCAGATTTTGAGTGGTATTTTAAGGGTGTGGGGGAAGCAAGGAAGAGAAACAGGCTTCGTGCTGCAGAATGCTCAGCAACCTGAGTGTGCAATCTGGAAGGTCTTCACAAACCCCAGAGAAATGTTATCTTAATTTGATTTGGGGGTGGAAGAGGCAGCTGTGGCTGTGCACTGGTGAAGGGGCTCTGATTTCTTCCCACTCCCTGCCTCTGCCAGGAGCACATGGTGCCATTTCTCTTGGCGGGTGCAGAGTTTTTGGCATGGGCTCCCTCTCCACTCCAGAGGGTGTTCTGGAGAGACTGAATCAGTAATTCATCCAGGATTATTTTGTCACAGCAAATCTTCAGCAGGCTGTCATGAGAGGGGAAGAGAACCTCGTGGTGCTTTTTGCCCACTCTCAGATAACAACTCTGAACACAGAGGGAATGAGCTGCCACACCACAGCTCCTGTGCTCATAAAAAAAGGGGGAAATCAGCACTGCTGTGCTGGCAAGCTCCATTTTACATGTACCCACTTTGGGAACATGAGGCACTGGAGGAGGGAAGTCTCTTCTGAGAGCAGGAACAACCATGTGATGTGGGGAATGTTTGAAACTCTGAAGAACTGAGAGTGTGGCTAGCTCCACCACAGGCCCTAAGCAGGTGTCACTGCTGGGGGTTCTCTGCTCAGTATTCTTTGTCAAAGGTAAAATAAAACCTCCAGTCCCAGAAGAGGAAACCAAGTGACATTCCTTTTTTGTACAGTAATTGTCTTCTTGCTTAGTTGTCATCTGTCTTAATAGTACTGAGGCTGCAGAATGCAAAAATGGCAATTATTTTGGAGTTTTCATACATGCCCTGTATAACTCTCCTGTGGGAAGGGCACTGTGTATGTACAGCTCTTCTTGGGACTTGCTTTTTTGCAATTGAATTGTTTTGGGGTTTTTTTTAACAAAATCTTTATTTACAAAATCTGTTTAACACATTCAGTATGGCATTGTTCTGTAGTTCTTTGCTGGTGAGAAGGACAGGCGCTCAGAAATGTCAGAATTAATGTGTGCAGTGTGAACAGAAAATTCATCTTGCGGTTTGTTTGCATCAGAGGGGTGTCAGTACTCATCAGCACCTCAGAGTGTTGATGTGTTATTTAGTGAAGTGCTGGGAGAAATGGGGCTTTCTGCTCCAAGTCCTGACAGCTTCTCTCCTCACACTGGTGCCCCATGGCAGGGGCAGTGCTGTGTCCATCCTTCCATGGCCTCTGCTCCAGGGACACGTGCAAAAGCTTTCTGCTCCTGCAGCAAATGCTCTTCTCCTCACTGGGCTGGCCACCCTGGGAGGCTGGTGGCTGTTACCTGCCTGCTTGTAGATTGTGATGCTGATAGCAAGCTTCAGGCATGACAGCACACACCCCTGAGCCAGGAGAGCTGCTTGCTGTACTGAGTAGGAAGCTGTCTCTTCTGATGATCTTCTGGGAGCCTCCCCGTGTGCAAGTGCTGCGTTTCAGTGTCTCTTTAAAGCTCCTACCTGCCAAGAGTCAATTTGTCAGTGTGCAGCTGCCTCTTTCCCAGCTGCCCTGGCTGTCTGTGATCCCAGAGCCTGCTGATGGCTGATCCCTGTTTCTCTGCTGCAGATGGAGGCAGCTACGACGTGGTCAGCGATGCCTCCAGCCCCGCGGCCAGGGAGTGCTGTGCCCAGCAGAGCTCTGCCCGCCACAACTGGGAGATGAACTACCAAGAGGCAGCCATCTACCTCCAGGTGAGCCCTGCTGCATGGGGGGACAATGCTCTGCAGGAGCTACACTGCTTCTTGGCCATGGGAAACAAACAGCTTCTGTTCTGGGCCTGAAAATTCAGTGCCTTGCCAAGGATTCTGCTTTGGGAGTGGGGCGGTGCTGGGGGCACCTCCAGTTAGGCTTTGGGAGTCATTTGGGGCAACCAACAACAAAATCCCCAAAAGGGATTTCCAAAGGACTGTGCTGGCTGGGGTTCAGGATGTGCACAGTTCTGCCACCTTGGCATGGAGGTTTCTGTAGCTGATCACAGATTGTCATTTCTGCAGTTGCTCCAGGGGGAATGGTCAGTGCTCTCCTGTTCTGCAAGTGCAGGTCCCAACCTGCCTAGGCCATGGGGTGGCCCAGTTAGTGTCAGTCAAGTCCTGCAGGTCATGTGAGACACAGGAGAAAGTAGAGGTCTTGATTTCTACAGGATTAAAGGATGCTGGGATTAGGATCAGCCCAGGAGTGAAATTTATATTTAAAACAGCAAAGAATCAAACCCCACCCATCCTTCAGAAACACCATCCTTACTGCAGCTAAGGGTTTGCTTTTTTAAGGTGCTGTACATCTGGTGTGAGCAATTAGCCACCAAAACTGAGCTTCTCCCAGAGCTGTCCAGTCTGAAGTGGTTGCTGGTTCCATTAGTGTCCGTCCTTCCTTCTCTTTGTTCCCTTTCAAAGCTCTGGGGTGCTTTGGACCCAGCTAGGTTGTTTTTTTTTGTTTTTTTTTTTTTTGTTTAAACCACTGCAAGGTGACAGAAACTATTTGTTGTCTGTGCTCTGACCCCACAGGACTGAGAAATCTCACTTCTCAGATATTTTAAAACAGTGTAGGCTGGACCTTGACAACACTTGAGCTCTGTGGTGTGCTGTAGCAGCCCTGACAATGGCAGGGTGGCTCCAGCCTCCATCCCAGGCTTTTGTTTAAACTCCTGATTATTGGAGCATCTCTGCAAAGGGTCATTGAGCTGTGCAGCTCTGATGGTAATGGGCACAGCAGGCCTGGCCCTTTGGATGGGGATGATTGCTGCTGCTGCCTTCACCAATGGCCACGGTGACACTGTCCTTGAAATGAGGTAGAATTGCTTCAAGAGAGGTTTGTGAGCAGTGGCTGCAGGCAAGTGTTGGGTCTGGATAAGAGGGCTTTGCTGTCCAGGCACGTTTGGAATTGCTTGGCTCCCAAGAGGCAGGATTTAGGCTGTTTGTCATTCCACAAGTGTCTCCTGCCAGGGTGGATGGGAAAGACCCTGCTGATCCCAGCCTGGGCTCTGTGCAGGGCTGGCTCTGTCCTGCTCCAGCCCAGCTCTCTGACCCAGCAGTGTTTGTTCTGAAACCCAGTGTGAGCTGGAGTCAGTGAGACACATTGGGAACCCTCTCCTGAGCGAATCTGGAGAATGCTTCACTTCCTAAAGGAGAGTTCCCTGACCTCGTTATCCTTTTGCAATCACAGCTATTCTGCTTTGATAGTAATAGCTTGGCTGTCCTTGCAGTAATTGCCTGCCTGAGAAGATGTTAATTTAAATAAAACCTCACCACTTCTTGTGCATCTGTGTGGCCCTGCTGGGGAAAAGTGATCTCTTATGACAGTTCCCAAGAGGCAGCAAGTTTCCTGTGAGTAACAAAAGCTCCCTTGCCAGAACTGTTGACTCTAGAAAAAGAAGAAGCTGTTGGGTGGTTCTGATGAAAACCCTCTAAAATCTCCCCAAACTAAGTTTCATCCTAGGGGTAAAAATAGTCACGATGTAGCTGTTTGAAAATCAGTTGTAGGCAAAGTGTTAAGATGGAGTATCTGACCTTTTAATGTTAATTAAGCTTTCTAGTTAAGAGGGAATGACAAATCAGCATAGAGACTTGTTAATTTTGCATGGAGTCTGTCTTATATTCCTGAAGCAGAAAACACTGTGTGTGCTCCAATGTTTTCTCCCAGACATTTTGCAAGGCCAAGATAAGGAGGAACAACTGTCAGCCAGGTGCCCTGGAGCTTATCTGGGTGTTTTCGTGTTCTGTCCTGGAGAAGTTTAATCAAATAAGTCTGTAAACATGTGGAAGTAGTTGCAAGTAAATGAAGTGCTGTGTTTGTGTTGGGATGTCAGCTGAAGTTTCTTTGCCTGCCTTTACAAACTCTCCCAGCTCTCTGCCTCATTGTGAAAAGGCTCAGGGGTTTCTGAAGCAGGAGTTTGTGGATATTAAAGAGTTTCATTACTGAAATGTGGTTATGAATAGAAGGGGATATCCCGTGTGTGTAGAGTCCATTCCTCAATAAACACATTAACAACAGGCTGTAAATGGGAATTGTCTGTTGGGAATTGTATCTAATCCCTATAAAATCTGCATTCTTTACTCTTTTATAGCACCACGAGTCACTAATGCTGTTCCCTTCTTTATTCCTGCTGCCCTAGGAAGGAGAAAATAATGACAAGTTCTTCACCCACCCCAAAAATGCCAAAGCACTCGCTGCCTACCTCTTTGCACACAACCACCTTTTCTACCTGATGGAGCTGAGCACAGCCCTGCTGCTGCTGCTGCTGTCCCTGTGCGAGGCCCCAGCGGTCCCCATGCTCCGCCTGGGCATCTTTGTGAGTACTGGCCCTAAATGGCAAAGTCTGCTTGCTCTGCAGCCTGGGGAAGAGGAAGATGATGGCCAAACAGAGAGGAAGGAGGAGGCAGTAAGAGGAAAAAAATCCACCTGGTTTGTTCTGTAAATGGTTGACAGCAGATAGGCCAGACAGCAAAACTTCCTTTTTTCCATCTGATCTAGGCAGACCACAATGAAAGTGATACTCATTTTGTGTTATCAATTTGTGCAGTTCTTCATTTAGTAACAGAAATAAGTGGGTTTTTCCTTTTTCATGAGATAACTCAGCAGACTGTGGGTTTTGATGGGGTGGTTTCAAAGCTGTTGTCAGGGCTGGTGCCATTACCCCAGCACTACCACTGGTTCCTAGAACACAGATCAGGACCTTCTCTGTGATTGTCCAGAATTCTAATTCAAGGAAAAACCCTTCTCTCCCTGCCCAGAAGCTCTCCTTCCTGTGTTCCACTAAAAAAATTAGTCTCCATCTTTTTCGAAGTGTTTCTGCTCAAATTGTTGATGTCTTGGCCTTTTGTTTCAAATGTATCAGTAACTTTTTTCCTGTGTTGCTCAAGCCCAGAGGGGACATGGATTTCAGGAATTTCTGGCCTGGTACTGCTTAGAGAAAAACTGCACAGGTTTTAATGAAAGCACAAAGCAGTAGATATAGAAATTTTGAAAAACACTGCTATGATAGCTGTAAAAGAGTGGCTTGGGGTTTTCCTGCATGCCACAAGGCAATGCTCAGACTGCTGTCAAACCCAGCTGCTCCTTGGAAAAGGAGGGGCAGGAGTGTGGCCTCTGCTGTGCTGCTCTTCTCACCAAGCCTGTGCTGTGGCAGGTCCACGCTACCCTGGAGCTGTTTGCGTTAATCGTGGTCGTCTTTGAGCTCTCCATGAAGATGAGGTGGCTGGGCTTCCAAACCTTTATCAGGCACAAAAGGACTATGGTCAAGGTGAGTTTTCTTGCTTGATTGTCAGGGTTTCTCCTTTAGCACCTCCAAGAGCCAAAGAGCCAGATGCAATACTGGCCTGCACTGCAGCAGGGTGACATAGCTGCTGTGTCCCAGCTCCCGGATGATTCATGTGAGATCCCTCAACTCTCAGGTCTCAGAATCTCTGCTGCTCACAGTGACCCCAAAATACGTTAGAAAGTCTAAGAAGGAGTCAGAACTCTTCTGTTCTCGTTCTCAAGGTTGTTTATTGTATCTTATTTATAAAATTCTTTCTCTGGCCTGCTGAGGTCCGTTCAGCAGGTCAAACAGAGGCACACTGACACCCTCAGGGTGGTATTATCTTTTTATACTAAAAACTATGTCTACATTATTTACCATAACTTCCCAATACCTATCACCCAATACCTATCACCTATGTTAGACAGTGAGCTTCTACTCTAAACCAATCCAAAAATGCCAGCATCACCCAGAAGATGGAGGGTAGGAAGAAGAAGGAAAAAGGACATGGCACGCCCAAATTCCTCCATCTTGTGACCCTGAGCCCCCATTCTAAAAACCTCAAAAATCTTATTTTTTCACCCCGTGACAAACTAACTATTATTCTACTTAAACTCTCTTGACTTGTAATTCCTTATATAAAGGTGGTTATTTGCTCCATGGGTCAAGATCAAAGGCACAGGTGTCTTGGGCTCTGTGCCAAGGGCTCTGAGCCCCCTGGGCAGGGCAGCCAGAGGAATTTCCTGGGTTCTGACACTCAGGGACACCTCCCATCCTTCAGATGTGCAGATAAACAGGTGGTGAGGCAGAGCTTTGCCTCTGATCCCCCCTTTCTTGCAGACGTGTGTGCTGTTGGTGCAGTTCATCGAGGCCATCGTGGTGCTGGTGCGCCAGACCTCGCACGTGCGCATCACCCGCGCCCTGCGCTGCATCTTCCTCGTGGACTGCCGCTACTGTGGGGCTGTCAGAAGGTGATGCTGGGCTCTGCCCTCCCTCCTGGGGCTGGGCTGGAGGGAAAGCACTCAGATCCTCGAGCTGGGCATGGGTCTTGGGTCTTCAAAGAGAGAGGAGCTGTTGTTGGTTGGTGTAAGGTTGTTTATTGTGTGAATACATCAGTCTCAAAGATTTCAGAGTACTGAGGTCTGTGCTGAAGCTTCCTGGCATAGAGTCCTGATGTTCTGAGCAGCAGCTACTATCCCTTTTTTCCTTTTCCTTTGCACCCCATACAGTGGGATTTTATTCATAAATCATCCAATCAGCTAAAAACACGATTCTAAAACATTCTTCCTATCCGAGCTTGATTCTAATGTGTGAAAGTAGTGTCAGTTCTTACCCAAAATCTACACATGTACTTCTGTCTGTTCATGCAAATAATTCTGTCTGTTCTATCCAGAAATGCAAGCAATGTTCTGCTGTTTTCATTATGTCTGGCACTAAGTAAATTTTGTGAAAGGTAACGCTGCTGAACTTTAAACTAGGCTTTAGGGCTTTTACTAGTTAACACAGTTTCTTAAGGCACTTAAAATATATTTCTACTCACTTAAAACTAAAGCTTACACTTTTACTTCATGTCTGTGTGGCTTAATATATTTCATTTTCTCTAAAGGTTCCAATTTAATCCCTGCATTCCTTTCTCTCTCTGAGGGACTCAGAGAGGCTTCTATTTCATGCATTCCAACAAAATCCCGCAAACATCCCAGGAAAGTCAGTGCTTTCACTGGCATTTGTGTTGGAGATTGTTCCACTGTGAGCTAAGTGTGGATGTGCTGGTGGTGCACAGGGCTTGGGTGTATAAACCAGCTCAGGGAGACCAGCACAGGGTGTGGCTGCACTGGCTCTGCTCCTGTGCTTGCCTGGAAGATGCACAGTGAATCAGGGCTGGTCTTCAGTCTGCAGAAGGAGAGCTGACAACATGACATTAGTGTTGTTTGCAGTACCTGAGAGCTGACTGCAAAGGACAGATGGGTAGCTTGGAAATGATCCTAATTTAGCAAGCTTTCTACTTTTAATCCTTGGAGGGAGTGGGAAGAAAGCCCTCAAGTGTGGGGGGTGGTGGTGGGGTTTTTTATTTCCCCTGACAACCTGGAGGAGTAAATGTGCAAATTTTAATTTATTAATGTTTTCTCTTATTTTTCAGAAATCTGCGACAGATCTTCCAGTCCCTCCCACCATTTATTGACATCCTTCTCCTCCTGCTTTTCTTCATGGTGATTTTTGCTATTCTGGGTGAGTTGTATTTATGGGTGGAGAAGTGATGCTCTTAACCAGTGATTGTCCAAAAGCAACGTGAACAGCCTGGTTGAATATAAATTATCAGATCCAAAGTGTTGCCAGGATCTTCCATTTATCCCATTTCATCTGCAGTCTGGAAGGCAGAGTTAAAACATCCAAAAAATCTGAAAGCTGGGTATTTAATTTTGAGACTAAAGTCCTTTTGACCTCTTCCAGAGCACAGTCAGTGGTGTGTGTTTTCAAGCTCTGCTTCCACCAGCTCTTCCTCAGTGTAACACTTTATTCTGCATCCCCACAAATGCATGTGTCTGGAGTGTACTTGCTACAGCCCAAACCACCCCCAGAAAGTTTATTTTCCAAAAGGAGCAGTGAAATGCCAATGACATCTATTGGCAAATCTCTGTGGAGAAAATCTTCCAGATACTCCCAATCTCAGGGTGTCAGAGAGGATTTGCTGTTAGTGGGACCTTTCCTTTGGGAATTGCTTCACTGCTCGACATTGAACTGACTTTATTTTTGTTTGTTTTTTCTCCTTTCACTCCTTCTCTATTTTCTCTGCTGCCTCTTTAGGTTTTTACTTGTTTTCTCCTAACCACTCGGATCCAGTGAGTATCTCAATTTTTTTCATTAAGAATTCAACATTACAGTGCAGTCATAGTGTATTAAACCATGTGAGACCAAACACTGGCAGCTCCTGGCAGTGTCACCCTGCTTTACCCTCAGTGGGGAGGAAGACTGTGGAAGGAACCTACTCCAAGACAGGATGTCCCAAAGGGAACATTCTCAGAGTTGTTCCTTGTTCTTGGTGCCTTCATTCAGCCAAAAGAGCCACCTGCCCCTGTCCCCAGGGGAGGAGGTGTCTGGGGCAAAGCTCAGCCACTTCCACTGCTGTGGTCAGAGTCCAGCAGCCACTGGTTCCTGCTGCCTGGGAAAAAGTACTTATAAAAATGTGCTTTTGGCTTAACCCTTCACACACAATTTCTCAGGGAACTTTAAAAGTGCTGTAGTACTTTTCCCTAGGGAAGGCATCAGGGAATTGTGGGAGTGCCTGAATCCAAAGGGGTTGGGGGACTGGTTGTTTCTTTGAACAAAGTGTCCCTATGAGTTCCTGCTTGCATTTTGTCATGGGAATTTTTTCTTTCAGTACTTCAATACCTTAGAGAACAGCCTGGTGAATCTCTTTGTGCTTTTGACCACTTCAAAGTAAGTTCATGCTCTTCTATCTCAGTCTTTCCCTTGTCCCAAAGGAGTCTGGCAGAGCCAAGAGTTTATCTGCAGAAATGCTCTGTCCCAAAATGTGTGACCCCTTTCCTTTGCCTGAGAGAGAGAGAGATGTCCAGGGTCAGCCTGCATGGGAAGAGCTGCTATTCCACTTTACTTTAGGACACTGTGACCTCAGCTGCAGAGTTATCTCTAAGGACTCAGATGTCTTCATCACTGTGAGGGCAGTAAGGGGGAAACAGCTTTGTTAGGCCTTGGTCCAAGAAGGGAAAATGTGTTTGTGCTCCTTTGTCAGCCAACAGCTCACTGTTGAGAAGTAACTTCCCATTCCTGTGCTGCACTTCCCCTGTCTGCTAGGAAATTGGGATAACAGCAGTGAGTAAATATTGATCTGCTGTCAGGGAGAGCCCTGGGGATTAGGAGATTAGCAAAGGATGGAAGAAATCTGAGGTGGTAACACCTGCACCAGGGCTGTACTGCTGTTGTTAAGTACCAAAGCATAGCCCTTAACCACACCACAAATCCCATTTGGTGTTTGGGGTGTGTGAGGAATGCGCTTGCCACATTTATTATTTTTCCACAAGTTTTGTACAACTGTGCAGATCTTTAGGTGTGAGTTCATACACACACACTCCCTTCCCTGTGCCTGTTGCTGTGCAGTGGGCTGTGTGCCATGAGGTTTTTGGGGCTCACCCTTGTGTCCTTGGGATGCAGTTTCCCTGATGTGATGATGCCGTCCTACGCCCGCAACCCCTGGTCCTGTGTCTTCTTCATCGTGTACCTCTCCATCGAGCTCTACTTCATCATGAACTTGGTGAGTCCCCAGGGGAGCACTTCCCTTCCCTCTGCCTGCTTTTGGAGCTCATTGCTCAGCAGTCTTCCCCATTCCCAGAACTGCTCTGCAATCATCTCAGACCCTTTGGCAGAACACTTCTAGAAGTGGCAGCTTGGCTACAGATAGAACTCTTTTAATGTCTAACCATGAGGAATTGAACTAAATCACAGAAAACCAAATTATATGAGCATCTTTCAACTACTCTCCCATTAATATCGTGCTTGGAGTGACATACTCAGTTACATGAAATTTATTATCCTTCTCTGTCTTAATTATTTATCATAAGATGGCATTTTATTATCTGGACTTGCCCGAAATACTTTGTAAATCAGTTTGAAGGGGATGGAATTACTCAGGATGGCAGGACTGCAGTGCTGATCACTGCAGAGTGAGAGCACGGCTGCCCAGGGGAGGATGTGAGTGCTGGAAAAGGCCTTGCCAAAGGAGCTGAGGACTTCTGCAGCCCAAGGTGAGGGATTTGATGCTTGTGGTTGGATTTCACTGCCTCCCCAGATGGAGGGTTAGCTTTGCTCTGTGTTAGCCAAAGCTCCCAGGAAGGGTGGATGCAGAGAGCAGCCCTCAAACCCTGCTTTCCAGGAACAGATCAGGGCATTTTAATAAATCTTTTGATATGGCTTTCTGCTGGCACTTGTGTAGCTCTTAAAACCCACTAGCAAGTGTTGAGAGACCAGAAACATCTGGACCTCCTCTAAAAAGTGGATCAGAGCTTGGGGATCCCTTTGTGGGATCCCTGGTGCCAGTGGGACCTCACCAGCTCCATCAGCAGCATTCCTGCTTGCTTGATTCTCCTTGCTTCCCTGAAACCCTGCAGAGTATAAAGGTCAAAACAGCACTTCTTTTTTTTTTTTTTTTTTTTTTCTGTCTTCTCAGCTTCTGGCTGTTGTGTTTGACACTTTCAATGACATTGAGAAGAGGAAGTTCAAGTCCCTGCTGCTGCACAAGCGCACGGCCATCCAGCACGCGTACCGGCTGCTGGTCACCAAACAGGTACAGCTGGGCCAGCAGCACCCTGGCCTGCCTGCTGACCTCCAAAAAAAGGGCTTTTTTCTCTGTTCATTGTGATCAGGCTCACCAGGGGCTGGTGGTTTTTTCATTCATGTTCACCTCTGTTAGTGGAGAAAAAGCAGAGTGGTCTGAATTTCAGCCCTGCGTGAGGTTATGGCTTGGTAAAATGAGAGAGGTTTGTTCTGGAGTGCATGTGATCATTGATTTCTCTCTGAATCAGCCTGGGTCACTTGAGGACTTGTTTGGCTTACCAGGCATCACTACTGAGAGGAGGGATGGGTCATACAATTGAAAATATAATCCATTCTCTAGATCCTGCACAAGTGAGCAGTGCAGAAACAGAAGGAATTCACCTACAAACAGCTTTTTACAGGGATAAGCACTGTGGGGAGAGGGTTGATTTCTTGCTTAACTTGTTGGAGCAGCAAGAGAAATAAGACCCAAAAATAACTAACCCACTTCTAGTAGATTAGTTCATGTTTAGTGCACATAGCTGATGGTCTTAAAAAAGTGCCATGATGGGATCTGTTAGGCTGCCTGCTAATTTCCCAAGAAGAGGGGTTGAACTCTGCTTGGGGTGTCTGGTTGGACAATTTTCAGGTGATGGGGCAGCAGGGAACAGTTCTGCATTTGCTGGAGGGACCCATTGCCAGAAAGGCTTTCTGATCTCTGTGCCCTGGGATGAGCTTGGTGTGTTAAAATAATAGCTCAGGGTGCTTTGGGGGCTCAGTTATAACGTATGAAATCCTGCTTAAAACAAATCCAGAGTGAGAATTAAAAGCTCTGTTCATTCCTGCCTGCTGCTGCTGCTTCTGACAGCATTCCTTTGTTGCCAGAGGCCATCTGGAATTTCCTTCAAGCACTTTGAAGGGCTGCTGCGGTTCTACAAGCCTCGGATGTGTGCCAGGGAGAGATATCTCACCTTCAAAGCACTGAACCAGAGCAATACCCCTTTAGTCAGGTAGGATGGTCCTGCTGCTGTGTCACTCACATATTTTATGAGAATCCTTTCGCTAGGATTTTTCTCCTGAGGAGCTGAGAAGCCTCAGAAAAGAAATGTAAACAGTAACTGTCTGATGGCTGTGGAATGTGCTCTGGAGACGGTTTACCAACAGGTGCATCTTTGATTGGCATCATGTGGATTGTTTTTTCTTGATGACCAATCATGGTCCAGCTGTGTTGAGGCTCTGGTCTGTCAGAGATTTTATTACCATTCTTTGCTAGCCTTCTGATGTCTCCTTTCTCTTTCTTTCGTGTAGTTTTAGTATGGCATTTTTAATATAATATATATCATAAAATAATAAATCAGCCTTCTGAAACATGGAGTCAGATCCTCATCTCTTCCCTCATCCTGGGGACCCTCAAGCACCAGCACAGTGCTGCACCCAGAGCAGGGAGCTTGCTGCACTCCCTGCAGCTGGGCTGTGCTTTGGAGAGGATGGCTGGGTTTATGCAGGGTTTTTCTGGCAAGCAGGCAGCTGGGAGGGGTGGGTACCCTGAGAGATGAGGTGCTGGAGTTCCTGCCCTCTTGTGGATACAGCACTGCTGGCACTCCCAGGCAGGAGCTGCTCCCCTCTCCCCTGGCAGAGCAGAGGCAGGGGCTGGGGAGCAGCACTGGAGCCTGCCTGGAGCATTTCCTCACTCAGCGCAGCCTCGCAGCTTTTAACAAGTTTTTGCTTTTTTCCAGCAGCTGGCTGTCCCCCCCAGGGTTTTGTTAATTAAAATTTGGTTCTACTGGTGCTTTCAGGGCTGCCATCCTCTGTGTTATGAGGCAGAGAATTGCCATTCTGGTGGGGGGTGGGTGCTGCTAACTCCAGCTAGCAAGGGAGTAGAGGGAATTAGAGCAGGAGACCTTCTCTTCCTTTTCCTTTGTTCTGCCCACAGACAGGTTCCAAGTGACTCTCCTATGAAACTGGTGCTGATGCTTCTCCTTGAAGTCAAGTGCCACAGAGAAGTATTGAAAATGGCACAGGGAGAAAGACTGAGTTGTGAAATTTAGGCACCAGTGTCACCAGTAAGAGTCTGAGAAGTTCAGCATCCTCACTTCCAGACACATAAAAGCTGTTACAGGCCTGACCCTGGGCACCTAGACAGGCACTCATGTTCTATGAGTTTCTTTGCTTTCATGTCCTTTTTCAAACTTCATTTTTACCTTGAAAAGAAAATGTGCAAGGATGTTAGAAAAGGACTGTACGAGTAATTAAGCCAGTCCAAGACTTCTTCATGAAGAGCAGTGCAATCTCCATCCCTTGGAACTGGCATCTAAGCCTCAGGTCTTTCCTCTCACTGGAGTTCAGCAGAGTCAGAGTTTCCCTTGAGGCTGAAGCATTTCAGAAAGGAGATTCTGGCTATTGTCAATCAGGAACCTTTGGCCAGGCTGGGAGGAGGTCACTGCTGGGACCTGTCAGCTGTGGCTGCAGTTCTGATAAGGAGTTAATAACTTCCAGGACTCTCCACTGGTGATGTCTGACAGGGACAATTAAGGATCTCTCTGATCAGATGTTTCTTTCTGTTTTGCAGTCTAAAGGATTTTTACAATTTCTATGAAGTTGTTGGCTTAAAATGGAAGGTAAGAGTTTGTTGGGTGGAGAGGAAGCAAACCGTGTGTGGGAGGGAGAGAAAAGGAGTGGTTAGAGAGGAGCTGGGTGAGAAACACAGGCAATCTAAGAGAAGCAGTGCTGGGGGTAGGGTGGGTCTCCATCCCTGCCCTGTTTTTCTGGCTGGGTGTGGCTCTGGCTGCTGCTGACCGTGGCTGTTCTGCTTCCAGGCCAAGCGGAACCGCGAGCACTGGTTCGATGACCTGCCACGGACTGCCTTCCTTATCTTCAAAGGTAACTCACCCTTGGCATGGCAGCATGGGCTCAGCTGGCAGGAAGAGCCTTTCTTTACAAAGACAGGACACTCTGAAGGGACTTTCTCCTGTGTCCCTGGCAGACACCTGAGGGAAGGCCTTCTAACCAACTCCATGTGCATCCAGAGCCTCCGAGGCCAGAGACTTGGATTCAGAGTCTCCAGGGAGGATTTCTATCCTGGAAATATTCCTGCAGTGGCTGTGGACTGGGATTTGGGTTGTCACAAAAGCTCTCAGGCTGCCTGGTCCCATTCAGGTCAAGGACAGCAGTTTGGGAAGGGAAGAAAGGCCTGAAACCCCCATCAGAGTCATGTCTTGCCGATTTACCTCCTGTGTCCCAAGTTCCCTGACTGGATGTCACCATTCAGAATTAAGCACCTGCAGCTCTTCTGAGGTGGTGTGTGCTCCTGGGGAGCAGCTGACACCCTCTGATCCAAACACAGCTGCCACAGGAGCCCTCAGAGCTCTGCTGATGCTCCCAACCCTCCTTGTTGTTCCAAACACAGAGCATTTACCTCTGTCCACCCCAGAATTAGCACTTGGAGACCAAACAGGGCATCCTGGGGGCTAAGGATAAGGATTTCATTGCTGCTAAAATTCTAAAGTATATTTAAACTTGTTCCCAAAAAGTGGAAGCTAATAATCTGCTGATCTGTTTAGTTTCTATGGAAAATGTCTCTAGGGAGAAGAGAGAGGGGTCTGTGGTGTGGAGGATGGTGTAAACCATGGTTTGTTTTGTCATCCTTTCCTTCACACAGGCATCAACATCCTGGTGAAGTCCCGTGTGTTCCAGTACACCATGTGTGAGTAGGAATAATCTGCTTGGCTCCCTTGCTTGTGTGCCTCTGGTCTGCTGGCTCTGCCAGCCCTCCAAGGAACTTGGAGGAACTTTCACAGAATCACTGGGCTGGAAGAGACCTTGAACATCATGGAGTCCAACCCAGCCCCAGCACCTCAGCTAAACCCTGGCACCCAGTGCCACATCCAGGCTTTGTTAAACACACCCAGGGATGGGGACCCCGCCACCTCCCTGGGCAGAACATTCCAGAACTTTATCACCCTTTCTGTGAAAAACTTTTTCCCAATCTCCAACCTGTATTTCCCTTGGTGCAGCTCGAGGCTGTGTGCTCTGGTTGTGTCAGTGCTGCTGGAGAAAGAGCCCAGCCCCAGCTGAGCACAGGCACCTTTCAGGAGCTGTGAGAGTGATGAGGGCAGCCCTGAGTCTCCTTTTCTCCAGGCTGAGCACCCCCAGCTCCCTCAGGGGTTCCTCACAGGGTTTGTGTTCCACCCCTTGTTGCCTCCTCTGGATGCACTCAAGCATCTCAATGTCCTTCCCAAACTTGGTGTGGTCTGAGCTGTGGTTCATGGACAAATTTTGGTGCAGAGGGAAGGAACTGCTGCATTGTCCCAGCAGCCTGGGCTCTCAGCTCTTGTTCTGGAGAGGCTCCCTGGCTCACTGCACAGCACCTCTGTGACCCTGTTGCATTTAGGTGGCTTGGTGGTCAGCTTTCCCAACCTTGGGGGGTTTATCTTGCAGCTGAAGGGTGCTGGATGAGGAAGTGCCTCCCCAGTGAGCCACATTCTGTGTGCTCTCAAGGAGCTGTGAGCATCCTCACTGCTGGAGGGATTGCTTGGCAGCTGAGCTGCCTGAGACAGGGAGTCTGTGCCTCTCTCCTCTAGAGGAGGAAGAGTGCTTCTCCTGCTGCTACCTGCTGGCTTCTAAGTGATTATTCCTACTCAGTAATTTGGGGTTTTTTTTACATTTTAGTTTTGCTTCTTTTTGAACATAAAGGCACTGCATCTCTTAAAGACCTGGAGAAAGACATGGGGGAAGACTCACAATTTATGAGTTCCCTTTGTTCACTGACTTGGAACCAATGCCATTTGTCCTATATTGTGTTCTTTTTGTTGGCCTAAGAAATGGATACCCAGGAGTGGTTTTGCTATGGGTTTTTCCTTTCTTTTCCAGACACTGTGGTGGCTGTGAATGGAATTTGGATTCTTGTTGAAACCTTCATGCTGCAAGGTAGGAAACAGCACAGCTTGTTGCTCCACCTTGGTGCTGGGGGATTGGAAAAAAGGGAGGACTTGAGAAAGCTGTTCTTGTGTCTTGCAGGAGGGAATTTCTTCTCCAGGAATGTCCCTTGGAGCTACATAGTCTTCCTCACAAGTAAGCTGATGCCTCCCAACAGAGCTGTGTCATTTCCTGAGGAGCTGGGAAGGGAATTGAAGTTATGGGTGTAGAGCCTCCATCCAGAACAATGGTGTGCCTGGCAGGGATTGTTTTGTAGACTTCTCCAGAGAGAAATCTCCATGAACACAGGGAAATGTATTGATTTGGAGGGGAAAAGTCCCTTTGGCACATCACTGAGAGTGAAGAGGATGGGTGGGGTCAATTAAACCCCTGTTTAACAGAAATCCTTTAAAACCACCACACATCCATGAGGGCAAGGCTTCCCATGGGCCTTTCCTGTGAGGCTGCTCATTCCTGATGCTCTTGTGTTGCAGTCTATGGTGTGGAGCTGCTCCTGAAGACCACTGGGCTGGGGCCTGTGGAGTACCTGTCCTCAGGCTGGAATCTGTAAGTGCACATCCATCTTTTTGGGTTGGAAACACCAACTCCTGAGCCAAGCCTGGAGAGAGGAGGCCATCAGCCAGCTGTTAAAATTCTTCTGCCCCTGGCCTCGTGCATCTTGTTAGGCTAGAGCAGCACCAACCCCTCTTCTCTGCTGAAGCACTGCTGATAAATCATTACTCTTACATTTATTTCATTTCATTTTTCTTTCCAGCTTTGACTTCTCAGTCACCCTGTTTGCATTTTTGGGGCTCATGGCACTGGCATTCAACATGGAGCCCTTTTACTTCATCGTGGTCCTGAGACCCCTCCAGCTGCTGAGGTGAGCTGGGAAAGGCTGGGAAGGAGGAGTTCCAGAGAGCAGGTGGGAGAAAACAGGGCTTGTTTTCCATCAGTCCCACTGGGGACTGAGCTCCTTAGCAGGAGAGGGCAAGGATTGCTCTGTGGGAATGTGACCGTGGCCAACAGGAATTGCGTGGGGTAATGGGATTAGCCTGAGTTATCAAAATGAGAGATAACAAAAACTTGGGATGGGATATGAAAACCCTGTGCTTTGGAGCTTAAGCTGATCTCTAATAGAGATCAAGGGATTTACTGGGGACAGATTATCCTGTGTCTGCCTTCGTGGGGTTCTTACACCTCCTCTAAATTGTCTGATGCTGTTCAGAGAAAAGCTTTTCTGTCAGGGTGAGATGGTCTGAGGCAGTTTAATAATTTCCATTGAATTACCAGAAATTACAGTTTTCAAAGGATGCTGCTTTCTAGGGTGAAGTACTGCCCTGCTCCAACTGCATCTCACCCTTGGAGCAAGACCATGGCCTGTCACCTCTCTGCAGTTCAGGGAGCTGGGGCTGATTAACCCTCTCATGTCGAGGTACCCTCACCTTCACAAACACCTCCAGAGCCACAGGGGGAAGGGATTTGAGGTGAAATGTTTCATTAAAAACAAGCTGATGTAATTTAGCTCTTCAGTGAGGATTTTAAGAACACTTCATGACACTCAGGAGGGGAAAAAAAATAATGTTTTCTCTGTTCCTCTCCTGCCAAAGCCTGTTTGGCAGCTGTGTTTCTCTGTAAAGGCTGATGGGGTTGCCAAATCTTAAATTAGCAGGCACAGTGTAGTTTTCTTTCATCAATTTTTATTGGGTCATGGGGGAAACACAGAAAAGCTTGTGTCTGGGGGAAGCAGGAATGAATCCTGACCCTGTACACAGGTCTAGTGTAAGTTCTTACAATTTTTAGGAGTTTTAAATAGCTGTTTATGCATCATGCCATGTAAAAAGACAGCCTTTTTTTCCCTGAGATCCTCAGTCCTGTGGAATGTATCATAAACATTTAGATGGGACTGCAGAGAGGTGAGCAGACACCACTTGAGCAGAAAGTCAGGAAACTTCACTGTCATTGACCTGCAAGGTAGAGAGGGCTGGGATTCTCCTTTTTGCTCTTTCCCCCAACACCAGGAGAGCTGCAGGCTGTGGGTAACTCCTGGCCTCTCCTTTCAGGCTGTTCAAGCTGAAGAAACGCTACAGGAACGTGCTGGACACCATGTTTGAGCTGTTCCCTCGCATGGCCAGGTACCACCTCTGCTCCTGGGGTGGTGGCAGGGACAGGGGAATGAAGGTTTGGGGTCAGGCTGGGGGACCTGTGCAACCTGCTGAAGGGATTTAGGGGTGATGGCAGGGGGAAGGCAGTGAAAATTTGGGCTCAGGATAGGGGCCTGTCCTGCTGAAGGGATCTAGGGGGTGATGGCAGAGAGGGGAATGAAGGTTCGGGGTCAGGGCAGGTCCCTGTCCAACATGCTCTGATCTGTCAGTGGGTAGTTACTGATTCTTCTCAGCCAGTGGAGTGTTCATCTTCCAATTCCTTGGAACAACAACAGTCCAGCACCCTGGGCTCCTCCTGCTTTGGTGGTAGGAGGATAACTAAGAATGATTTTTAGTTTTTCTCCCCCATCCCAGCTCTTGCTGGAAGACAAAGCCCCTGTGGGAAGAACATTGGCACAAATCCCCTTGGCCCCAGCTGTTCCCTGTCCTCAGCAGAGCCCCTGAGAGCGTTTTTGTGGAATGGTGGGGCAGAGGGAGCCTGGAGCTTGAGTGCTGCTCCTCAGCCCTGCCTCCCTGCCAGGAGTCCTGAGCTGGCTGGAGAGCCCTGCTCTTGGCACAGTCCCTGCCTGCAAGGATGTGGAGAGGGCACAAAACAGTGTGTGGTGTTCTTTAGTGAAGGAGCTGTGGAGAGATGTTTATTGAACAGAAAAGGACAGGCTGGGAGGGGATCCAGGCTGCTCTTTGCTTTCTCTCTTCAGTGAGTGGCAAACTCCTTGTCCAAGGGCTCTCTGAATGAGAGCAGGAAAGAGCTGCAGAGCCACAGCAGCAGGGAGGGTGGGCTGGGGTTTCCAGTGCTGCTTCCCATCCCTTGGAAATTCCTCCCAGAGCAACCAGCCTAGGATTTTGTGTTTCCCTGCCTTAGCAACTCTTCAGCAGCACAGTACTCTTTCTGTTTCTGCCTCCAGCCTGGGTTTAACCCTGCTGATCTTCTACTATTGCTTTGCCATCGTTGGCATGGAGTTCTTTGCTGGCGTGGTCTACCCGAACTGCTGCAAGTGAGTACCTCAATCCAGCCCCCTCAAGAGTGCTTTTGGTGCTCAGCCAGCAGCAGGGAGCTCTGGCAGCTCCATTTCCCTGTGGAGAAGTGGCCTGGGGCTGAATGGAATGGGGTTTTGTAGCTAAGGCAATACATGGCAAAAATCCAGGAGATACTTCATTTCTCTTGCCCCATGCCTGGAAGTGTCCAAGGCCAGGTTGGACAGGGCTTGGAGCAACCTGGGATGGTGGAAGGTGTCCCTGCCCATGGCAGGGAGTGGAAATGGATGAGCTTTAAGGTCCTTTCCTACCCAAACCATTCTGTTTCTATGATGCCAGAGTTGCTTGTCCAGCAGCAAATTCACCCAACATAAATTCACCTGCTCCTGGACTCTAAGCTGTGCTTGTGCCCTTTTCACCTTTAATGATGGCAGACCACTTGGAAATGCCAAGCTTGAAGGGTGTGAGCCAAGGAACTCAAACTCTCAGTTTCTCTGGTATAGTATTTGCTGAATGATTAGAAAGACTCCATGTACTCCATGTGCTCATGTGCTGTGAAGGGGAGAGGATTCCTTTCAGAGGAAAAGACAAATATTGGCCAAGAGGTAGAAATTGCCACTCTTCTTACCACCTTCTAGAGGGGCTGGGGTTTATAACTTTTTAGATTTCCCTTGCTTTTCCAGTCTCTGCTGATTCTTTGTCCTGTTTTCTCCAACCAGCACAAGCACGGTCGCAGATTCCTACCGCTGGGTGAACCACACAGTTGGCAACAAAACAGTTGTGGAAGAGGGTTATTACTATCTCAACAACTTTGACAACATTCTGAACAGCTTTGGTAAGGGCACTTTTGTCCCTAGAAAAGATTATCCTGTGTTCCTGCAGAGCTGGATGGCTCTGTAATGCTCATGTGAGCCTGGGACTCTCCCAGGCAGTCCTGCTAATGCACCTCACTCAGCATCCTGCTCTTTCTGTCTGGAGAGCTCCAGCTGACTGACTGTGCCAGGACTGCTCTGCAGGGGAAGCAGAGGTCTCTCAGAGCCAGCTGGAAGGCAGCAGATCTGTTCTGGCTGGTGATCACACCAGAGGTGTTCAAGGAGGGCATTAAGGCACTGCCCTTCTAAGGAACCAACAGCCTCTCTTTAAACACTCTGATGAAGAATAATTTGAATGTGTTGATTGCTCTCCATGATTTTTCATAATGTGTGAGCAGAATGATTATCTCCTGGAGATTTCAGAGGTCTCCATGCTCTCTGGTGAGGAGTCAGGTCTGATTTCCTTAGGAAACAGAGATGGAGCAGTGCTGGAGGTTCTGTGTGTCTGACCCTTTGTCTGAAGGAGCTGCAGTGGGGAGGGTCTGCATTCTCTCTGGATTTGCTGTTTATTTGTTTTTATTCAAACTTGGCTGGCTTGTGTCAGTCTTCCCTGTCAAACACTTCATCTAAAAATCACTGTAAAGCAGGTCAGGATGGATGAAACAATTACCTGTGTGTGTTTGCTCCCTCTTGTGTGCAGTGACGCTGTTTGAGCTGACGGTGGTCAACGACTGGTACATCATCATGGTGAGTGAGCCCCTGCAGGCAGCACGGGCTGCCAGCTCAGGCACACCTTCCACAGCACCACTGCTTTCCTCCCGTGGTGGCTTTGTTGCCAGGTGTCTTTTGGCCCTGATTGTTGGGAGGCATTTGACCCCTGCCATGCTGCTGGGCACGTTTCAGGCTTCACAGGCTGGACAAATGAAGTCACCCTGTACTCTAGTTTGTCACCCTGCTGTCCAAAGCCACCAGCTTTGGATGTTCTGTGTGTTTGCCTGTAGGAACATCTCTTTTTAGCTGTTGGGGCATTGAGCATTGCACAAGCACTCCCTGGGGGCAGAGTGTTTGTGCAGCTTTGTGCCTGTTGATAAGCAGTTAACGCTGCCTCTCCCTCCTTTTGTGCACTGCTCACTCCTTCCCTCTCCTCTTTAGGAAGGTGTGACATCCCAAACCACTCACTGGAGCCGTCTGTACTTCATGATCTTCTACATTGTGACCATGGTGGTGATGACAATCATCGTGGCTTTCATCCTGGACGCTTTTGTGTTCCGCATGAACTACACTCGGAAGAACCAGGATTCAGAAGGTCAGAGCTGAGGCCTGGCTGACCTGCAGCCTTGTGTCTTCTCTCCCTGGTACTTCATGTCTCTAGGAGAAAATGGGATTGGCCAGGAAAAAACAGAGTTTTTAATTTTCTTTTTTTAACCTGACATCCTGAGCTAATTCTTTTGCTCATTGTTCTTTTGCTTGAGCTTGTTCTTTGTGTTATGTTTCTGTCTGGTCTTTCTGCTCTGCCCTTCATCTCTCCCCCAGAATTCCCCAAAAAGCATGAGTGGGTGTATTTATGTGGGTTTTATATATATCTGTGCACACACACACAAACTTCAACCACTTGAGCCATTTCAACCAAATTCTTTGAAATAGGAAGTCCATGTGCATTTCATGCAGGGTTTCTAGGAAACATTGCAGCAATGATGTAGCAAAGCTCAACGAGGGACCTTGCAGGAAGGGAAGATTGATAATTTTTTTAAACCAATTTCCCTTCCTCACTAATACACTCACTGGTGGCAGGATGTGTCCCCAAGGTGATTTGCCAGCACTTTCTGCCATGACCTGGAGGACAACAGACACTGCCTGTGCAGTTCTTCCCACATTTTCTGGTTGTGCTCAGGCTGCTGACTCTGTGCTGGTTCTGGATGTGCCTTTCCCTCTAGGAACTGGCAGAGACTGGGCTCTGCATCCCCCTCATCCCTTACTCACTGTCCTGTTCCTCCTGAGCTGGGGTCTGGAACTGCAGGCCCCTTCCTGACCTGCCAGTTCAGGTGCCAACGCCACATTCGTGGCTCACAGCCCTTCTCCTGCTGTTCCTTCAGGTGAAGGCTCCATCCCCCTGGGGTTTTAGGTGCCAGAAGATCAAATTTGTGTGGCCCAGGAGCTGTTAAGTAGGGAAACACTTGTGATCCTTCCTGCACCCAGTTTGAAGGGAGCAGTGAGGGACATTGGTTAGCCCTGGGCTCCCAAGCTCTCTTAGGCAGGTGAAGGTCAAAAGGCAGAAACTCTTGTGTGATTATTTGATTTCTTAATTTACAGGTTAACAAAAAAGCTACAAGATTTACTTTCTTTTAAGATACCAAGGAGCCTGATGAGAATAGTTTGAGTCAGAAGGTTTGCTGGCCCTTCTCACTAGTTAACTTTCTCCCTGCCTTGTTGGGGGTTGAACATACCCAAGTTCCAGTCACAGAAGCAGGTACAGACTGTACCTGACCTCTGGCTTGGTCCTGTGTGCTTTAGGCTTTGCCTTCCAGGGTTATGGTAGCAGCTGGTGAAGCAATGCTCATCTTGCTGACTTTTGTTCCCCCTCTTTCTGTTTCTTGCCTCTCCAGAAGATAATGGCATTGTTCTGGAGAAGGAGATCTCCAAGGAGGAGGTGATTGGCATAATTGAGCTGTACAAGAGGACTTCAGCTGCCACTGAAACAGCTCAGCTGCAGAAGATCGTGTTGCAGATGGACAAATATGGGGTAAGAGGAAACACTGAGAGTTCTCACCTTCAGGGAGGGAGGTGTGCCAGGGCCCCTTTGCCTGTCTGGAGAGAGGAGATCCCCCTGCCTGTGTAAAGTTCAGGGCTGAGCTGCTGGAGGGACTCTGCAGCATCACAGAATTTTGCTGCTCTGGAAAAGCAGCAGCTGCTCCTTGCTTAGCCTTGACAAAGTCTGGTCCCTGCTGCCTGACAACTTCCCTAAGAGCTGTCCTGGCCTCTGCTGACTGGAAAAAAAGCATATTTATATTTCCTCTAAGGAAGCCACTCTCTCCTAATTCTCCTGCTTGTCTCTCTGTGCCATCAGAGAGCCCTGAGGCTGGGACAGTCCTGGAGCATTCTGTAGCAGCATGATGGCGTTGGTTCCTGATCCTTCCTTTCTCCATGACACTGCTTATGCTTCCATTCTAAAACGCTCTACACTGGGAAAATGAGCTCTTGTCTCAGAACTGTTGTGTCATGCACCTGGGCAGAGCTGAGTGGTTGTTCTAGCAATGGCCACGGTTACCCCTGTGTCACCATGGCACAGGGCAGGTGCTGCAGCCTCTCAGGTGACAACAGAAGGAGCCTGAGGTGGCCTGAGCTCATCAGTGGGTGATGGGTGTCCACAGGAAGGATGCTTGAAGTTCCAGCTGCTCAGTGACTGATGAATGTCTTGGTGTTTGCTCCTTCCCAACTCTCCAGCAAATGTCCACAGTGTTCCTGGGACGCAGGTCCAGGACCAAGAGTGACCTGAGTATGAAGATGTATGAGGAGGAGATCCAGGTATGTGGGGCTGAGCTGGAGCTGCCAGCAGGTCTGTGGTGAGAGCATTCCCTGGAGTAACAGCCCATCCTGTCAAACACTGCTTTCCTCTGAGCCCAGGGTTTGTTTCCCCACAGGGCCCATCAGAGCTCCTCAGTGGGTGCAGGAGTGTCAGGCCAGTGACAGTAACCACCCTGGGGGTGTGCACAGGCTTTGCTGAGCTGCCCTGGGCTCCCCAGGTGTCTGCTGGGGCTGGGAGCACGGTTTGGTGCTGCCTAGGGCTTGGCTGCTGAGCACAGAGCTCTTAAACCTCTGGAATGTGGTTGTGTTTGAGCTTAGGTGTGTCTGTCTGACACAGGAAGCAAGGCTGGCTTGTCCCAGGCAGGCCTGCCTGGTTTGCAGGCTGAGCAGGATGGGAGACAAGTAAATCAGCAGATTCCCTGGAGTTTTAGCACCTTCCTGCCAGTGCCACCCATGGTCAGGAGCTTTCTGCCATGGGTTTGGTCACTGCTAAAGGTAGTTGAAGGTTGTGGGCTAATGTAATGATAAGTGCTGAAAAAAATCAATCTTGTAAGCATTTGAATCTGTCCTTTGTCCCCAGAGCAGACAGAGTGGGGGTGAGTCTTGAGTCCCCCTAAGGAAAATGCACATTATTTACCATGGGGCTGGGTCACCTGCAGAGAAACTTCCTGCCTGTTCTGCTTGGTCTGTGGCTGAGGGATGTGACATCCTGGCACAGCCTGGGTGCTGCCCAGCACCAGGAGCTGCTCTGCAAGTCCCAGACATCATGGGAACAACCATCCTCAAGCCCTGGGTGTTCAGGAGGGACATCCTGAGGGTGGGAAGTTTCCTTGGGCTGTGGCTGGGAAGGCATGCTGCAGTTAGCTGGGCTGTTCCAGGAGGTTAAGCTGCACCCAAGGCTTTGGGAAGAACCCTCTGTGCCTGGAAAAACATGCCCCCGCTGCAGGCTCTGCCCTTTTGGGGTGATCCTGATCCCTGCCTGTTTCCTCCCCTGCTGCAGGAATGGTATGAGGAGCACTCCAGGAAGGAGGAATCTCAGCCACCAGTGCAAGAGGCTGCATCTGCTGCCAGCAGCTCCCTGAAGCCCCTGAGCCTCCGGCAGCGCTCCCAGACTGTCATCTAGGCCCAGCTAACACAGCCACCTTCTATGCAATAACCTAGAGTATTCCTGCCCAGCCAGCCTGGATTTTGGGAGGGTGTATATAGATCTGTCAGTGTTCCAGTGTAGGGATCAAACCTTGCCCCCAGCAGTGGTTGCTGAGAAGCCAGAGGCCCAGGGGGCTCGGGGAAAGGCTGCTGCACACAGATGTGAGCCCTTGTCCCTCTGAGCCCCTTCCCAGGCTCCAGCTGCTGCTGCTGCTTGTCTTAGCTCTAACAGACCTTGGGGAAAGGGATGTGTAATCCATTAGCAGCAGGGAATTCGCTGAAGTCACCTGCTTAACAGTAAAACTTGGGCCCTTTTGGAAGATCCCTGTTGCTCAAAGGGTACCATTAACCTCGGGACAAAAGATCAGGGAGTGAGTTTTTGTTTCTGCTCCACCTTCCTTACGCAAAGAAAGGGGAGGTGGTGTGAAATCTCAGCACTTTTGGAAGGGCAGCCTGCCCTCCCCCTCCTTTTTGGCACACCTAGATGCACTCCAGCAGTAGCTTCAGCTCTGTAGTAGCTCCAGCTCTGATTACTGAATTTTGCTGTCCCCAAGTAGTTCTGAGGCAGAACTGAGGGCCAGCACCCCATCATGCTATGGCCATAGGGGGGGCAGGGCTTTGGGGACTCTGCATCACTGCTGGTCACTCCTGCCCCTGGCACTGCCTGGGCTTGGGTCACCTCTGCAATCCCCAGAGCTCCTGTCTCTGCTCAGGGAGGGGCTTCTGAGGGTGCCATGGCTGTGGGGCTCTGCCACTTGGCCACCTGCCCTGTGAAACCTCTCTGGCTGGTCCTTAGCTGGCATAAATGGCTGGGAAGAAGAGTGGAAGGTTTTGCAGCTCCAAGTCTGGCTTTCTTCTGCCTAGCTCTGGGTTAAGCAGAGCTCCTGGGCATCACACACTCCTGCTGGTCAGTCCTCATTCCAGCTGAGCAAGTCCCAGCACAGACTGGGGCTCCTCCCTTGCAGGAATGTTTCTCAGGCTGGAAAAGTTCAGCTCAGTCAGGTGTTGGTAAGATCCACTGAAGAGCTCTGCTGTTCCCCTGGGTTTTGGTTGCAGGAGAACGTGGAAGTCAAGGATTCTTCTCACCTGCCTGCTTTTCTGCACCTGAGAGCTGAGGGATAAGGAGGAAAGGGGAGAAGGGATCCCTTCCCAGCTCTGCCACGTTTGAGGGATTGTGGCAGTTGTGTCACCTTTGGACCTGTCTCTCCAAGTTGTTCTTTTCCCTGTCAGCACTGGAAGTTCTGAGGGCTGGAAGTCCCTGGCAGCTGGGAGGTTCCCTCACCTCTTGCTGCTTATCTTTCCTCAGGTTCAGATTAAAGAGTGGAGCTTCCTGAGGAGGCTTCCCCCTTCTCCCAGTGCCCCAGGCAGTGGGAGATGTGTGTCCCCATCCCTTTGTCCCACATGCCTCTCTCTTCATGGCCTCACCTCGTGGCAGAGGGCTGATCCCACCTGGGCAGCTCAGGAGCGTTTCCTGGGTGGGTGAGACTTTGAGAGGGAGGCAAGACAGAGCTGCTTCTGGAAATCTCTCCCTCCATGGCACAGTGAGAGCACTTGGAAGGAGTAGGAGAGCAGCACACACGCACCAGTGGCTGCTCCCAACCCTTGCCAGACTCCCTGGGTGCCTCACGGCAACTCTTTGTTTTCTTTCTGGATACTTGCAGGTATGAAACCACTTCTGAGCTGACCCATGAAGGACCTTAAAGGGCTGTTTTCCAAACCATAAATTCAACCACAAAATGAAGGAGCAGTGCAGTTGTTGCTCTTGCAGTTGCTCTGCGTGGAGTGGCAGCCCGGGAGGTTTATCCAGATTAGTCCCGGGGCTGCAGGAGATGGTGTTTATTGTGCTTTAACTTGTGGCCAGGATGAATGAGCATTATGAAGGTTAGTGGGGAAAAAAATGTGGCTGTGGTTAATCTCCACATTCCCCTACAGCTGATTTCTCCTGGCAGGGCTATCAGTGACTTTATTTTTTCTTTGGGGGTTGTTTTCGGGGTGCGAAAGGAGCTGTGGCTTTAAGCTGTGCTGAGGAAGGCACTGAGGGCTGATCATGCAATAAAGGGCTCCCTGGAGGGCTGGGGGTCAGGGTGCTGCCTCCAAGGTGTTGATCCTCCCCCACATACCCCCTGTGTTCATTAGTTTTGTATAACCAAGGAGGGCAGCAGCAGTTTGCTTCTTCCATATGTCTTTGGAAGGAAACAAAGTTTGAGTACGGGGCATCCCCTTCTATTTATCCTCCTCTCCCTCCCCCCACACACAGACTGACAATGGAGACAATCATTTTGTAGGGAGCACGGGAGGAAGCACTGCAGGATTTTGTATGCTGGCGTTTTGTTTATAAAAAACCTGATTTTATGGACGTGTCTGTCAGATGTTCTCTAGATTTTTTTCAGGCGCACTAATAAAGAGCATCCTCGGCTTCGTAAAGGCTTCCTTTCCTCCTTCCCCTCTTACTCCAGAGGTGGGGTTGGCCAAGCTGGAGCATTTCCAGTGTTTGAAGAGGAGCCTGCCTGCCCTCTCTGGTGGCAAGTGCTTGTGTTGGGAATATTTTGTGTGCACGCCTCACTGAGCTGCTCCACATTCCTGTTCCAGGACATTACAGAGCCTGCCTTCCCCCTGCCAGCTTTTTCCCTAAACATCAAGATTACTCTTTCAAAGTTAGGTTTGTTAAGGTGCAGTGCTGAGGCCAGCAGGGGTGTTTGACCCTGCACCTCTGTCTGGGACGTGTGCCAGGGTTTGGGTTGCTTTAGCCCTGCCTGTGGCAGGAAGTGGGCGTTGTGTCCCGGATCATTCCAGCAGCTGCTGGAGCAAGGTCGGGGCAGAGCCGATGGCTGTGGGCACAGGGAGGGTTATTTTTTGTGAAAGCTGCTGGTGTCTGTTAGAAAAAGGAGAAATGCTCCTCAGGCCCAGGAGGAAAGGAGGAGGAGCCTGGTCTGACAGTTGTGGTGTTTTCTCAACACCCCCTCTCCCGTGGGGCAGGGTGAGGGTGTCCCTCTGCTCCAGCCTGTGCCCTGTGTCCTCTCCAGCTGGGAGCAGAACCCCCAGCCCACCCCTCCATTCTCCTGGCACTGTGGGCCCTGCAGGAGTCCCTGTCCCCAGGGCTGAGCTGTGCTGACCCCGTTGCCAGTGTGACAGCACTTGAGTGCTCTTGGGACATCAGCTACTGGAAACCACTTCCCCAGTCCCTTGGGAAAAACCACTCTGGGTGTCCCAGGCTCCTCAGCCCTGGCTGTTCCCTCTTACCCCAAAGGCTCTGTGCTGAGTAAGGGCTGAGTCAGACCACAGAGCAGGAGCAATGGCCCTTGCAGCAGGCAAAAGTCAAGGTTGGGTTTGTGTTTGTGTTGTTTTTTTTATTGCAGTTTTTTACAGTGCTTAAATCTAGTCCTGCCAGAGGTCAACACTGTGTGTGGAAACCTCCAAGTCCTTTCCTACAGCTCTGCCCACCACCCTAGGAGGAGGAGAAAAGTAGGATCTGAAATTCAGGTTGAAAAACATTACTAAAAAAAGCAGGGGAAAAACCAGCCTCCCTTGGTTTGGTGTTTGTTTTTCCCTCAGGCTTTGCTTGCACTAAACCCAGTGCATCCCTGAAGCACTGTGTCCCCTTAACCCTGTCTGGCTGTGCCCTGTCTGCTGCTCCAGCCCATGGTGCCAGCAGGACAGTCCTTCCCAAGGACAGATGTGTGCCTGGGCTGTGGCAGTGCCACCCTCTGCTGCCCCAGCTCTGTCCCAGAGCGTGCCATGGGGCTCAGGAGGGGAAGGTGGAGCTGAGGAGGCAAAACCCGCTGTCAACTGCCCCAGCTTGTCCCAGAGCATGGCAGGGAGCTCAGGAGGGGAAGGTGAGCTGAGGAGGCAGAACAGGCCCTGCTGTGCCCCTGAGCTGGAGCTTCCCCATCCCATGCTCCTGCTCTGCCCCCGACACAGCTGAGGTGTTGATGCTGCTCCTGCCCAGAGTTCCGTAAATTACAGATTAAAGGAGAGGATGTGGGCACTGAGAGCTCCTTCCCCAGAGCACAGCAGGGCCCGAGGGCTGGCTGGCACCTCCAGCAGCACGGTGAGGTGGAGGTGCCCTTGTCCCCTGGCAGGGACAGGGGAGGGCAGGGCCAGGCCCCGCTGGGGTGGGAGGCAGAGCGAGCTCCGGGGCTGGAGCTGCTGGGGCCGCTCAGGGGGTGGAGAAATGGATGACCCTGAACTCGGTGAGCAGGGCCACGCACAGGAACAGCAGGTAGGAGGCGATGAGGCAGACGCCATAGGGCTGTCCCAGCTGGAAGCACTGCGCCGGCACGGTCACCAAGGAGAACACCAGGCTCAGCCCCAGCGCCCCGGCCAGCACCCACACCAGGGGGCTGTCAGGCTCCAGCTGTGGGGAGAGCAGCGTGATGTGGGGTGACAACGGCTCCTGCTGCCAGCCTGGCCTGTGTCACCGTGTCACCACGGCCTTACCTTCACCAGCGGCTGGCTGCTGGTCATCTGCAGCAGGCAGCCCAGCCCCACGCCGACCAGGATGTCTGGAGCACGTTCAGGACGGACACACAGCACTGAGCCCATCCCTCTGCCCCCCATCCTCCTCCTTCCTGCATGGCTGAAGCATTCTCTCTCTCTGTGCCAAATGCTACCCTGAGCACTCGAGGAGAGGCTTCACCCAACACCCACCCGAAAAAGGCACAGCCCCCTCCCCTCCTTCCCTTTGTAAGATCCCAAATCTGCCACGCTGCAGCCCAAACTCCCGCCCAGCTGGGGCTGGGGCAGCTGTGGGGACAGGGGGGTCCTGTACCCACAGCTGTGGGTCCTGTACCCACAGGGGGTGCTGCTGGCTGGGTGCCTGCCCCTCCCCAACCCCTCACTGTCCCCTTGCACTGCGGGCTTTGCCAGCGTTGGAGGGACTCTGGCATGGATCCCAGCTCCTCTCCAGGGATCCCACAGCACAAGGGGCTCTCCTGGGCTGCAGGCAGGGAAAATTGGGCAGCTCCTGCCCCACATGCCAGCACGCTGGTCCTGGCATGCACAGGATACTGAAGATGATGCCCCCGAAGCAGGCGGAGAAGGCCATGCGGGGATAGCCCTGCCGGGCCATGGTGAGGTCGGAGAAGGTGTCTGTGGAGGGACAAAAGGAGACCTTGGGCATGGCAGGGGCACCCCAGCGTGTCCCAGGGGGGCACTGGGAGCTGCAGAGCCCTCACCCCCGATGCTGTTGCCCCAGGCCAGCAGTGTGAGGCCCAGCACGGTGTTGCTGAGCTGGAAGATGATGCCCAGGGTGCGCAGGATGTTCACCAGCTCCATGGCCGCGGCATTGATCCACATGGCACTGGCCAAAAACCCAAGGAAGGCAAACACCTGATGGGAAAAGGAGCAAGCTGGTCCCTGTGTGCATCCCACAGGACCCTGCACACCTCCCGGGACATTGGAAACTGGGACAGAGCTCCAGCTTCCTGCTCTGCCCCAGGAGCCCCTGCCCAGTCTGGAGCAGGCTATGCTGGTCCCTGGTGGGTGCTCAGGGCTGGGGGACACCTTACACAGTGATACTTGGGTGGCTCTTCATTGCTCGTGGTGATGAAGATGATGAGGGCCAGGGCAGAGGCAACCAGTGTGACCAGTGCCCAGACTGGGAAGATGCCCTGGATCTGGTAGAGCCCATCTGCACATGGTGGGGAGAGGAGGGACAGAGAGGCTTGAGGTGGAGATAAAGCCTTGTCAGCTACAGCCACCTCTGCCTACATCCTTACAGAGCTGCTCCCCTCTGTGCCTCAGTTTCCCCAGACTAGGCCAGGCTGGGCCTGCTCCATTTTCCCCCCAGGACCTGGATGGGGCCCAAGCCCCCTTGCAGGGTGTATCCAGCTGCAAACAGCTTGGCTCTCCCCTGCCCATCCCTCCTCCCCACAATGGGGAGCCAGCTCTGATGCGCTCCTGCAGTCCCCAGGGCTTTGGTGGCCTCTCAGTCCTGTCCCCTTCTGCAAGCTGGGACTGGCCCAGGCTCTTACAGGCGCCTGATTTCAGGGTGAGGACGCAGAGCAGGGGGCTGGTGACGATGTGCAGGCAGTTGAGGGGTCTCTTCCAGTTCAGGTCATCCTTGTCGGGGTCCACAACAGGAACGGTGAGCAGCAGCACCAGCTCCACGGGCACCTGGCACGGGGACACCCATCTGGGACACCCTGCAAGGTGCTCCCAAACCCACTGCCCCTGCCCCAAAGCCCCGGGGGGACAGAGCCCCAAGGGCCAGCAGGGATGGGGATGCCCCTTGGGGGGCTCCTCCTGGCTCCTGTTGCCCCCTACTCACCCTGAAGGCCTTGAAGAGCCGCCAGTACCACGGCTTCCTCCTCCACTTGCGGTAGTCCAGGGGGCTGAGGGCCACGGTGAGGATGCGCAGGGAGCTCTCCCGGGAGGGCAGCAGGGGCCGGTACTCCTCCCCTGCGAGGGGCCACGGGGCTGAGCGGTCTGGGAGCTCCCTGTGTGTCCCCAGGGAGCTCCCCCTGTTCCATGGGCTGTCACCCCACGGGCTCAGTCACTGGGGGGCTCTGGGACCCCCGAGGACAGAGCAGAGCCAGCCCTGAGCCCACAGGAACTGGAACGTACCATAGTCCCCGCTGTTTGTGCTCGAGGGCTCCGGCTCTTCCACATCTGTCGGCATCTCTGTGAGGAAGAGGAGAGGGCAGGAGCACTGGAAGGGCACCCCCACACCCCGGGGGTCCCATCCCAGCTGGGCAGCCCTTACCTGGCTCCCAGGCTCCGGGAGGGGCCAGCCCGTCCCCGCGCTGCCGCCGGTGGATCCAGGTGCAGAGCACCACAGTGAGCACATAGAACACGTAGAGCCCCAGGTAACCTGAAATGGGGGAGTGATGGGGGGGTCACGGCACCCCCAGGCTGCTCCCACCTTGCCCAGCTCCCACAGCGCTCACCCAGAGCCTCTCCCAGCCTGATCCTGCCCAAGTAGAGCACCACGAAGGTGAGGAAGACGGCCACCATGTAGAAGATGACGTCCCTGAGGAAGGGCCTGGAGGCGGCTGTGAAGGGCTTGACCAGGGCAATGCCCCCGGCCACCACCGTGGTCACAAACACACCGGCACCTGCCAACACAGGGGGACTCTCTTGGGACAGGGGAACATCCCACAAACCCAAAATGTCACCCTGTGAGGACATGGCACTGGGGCTGCCTTACCAAAGATGGCCCCGATGGCCAGCCCCGCTGTCCGGGGGTCAGAGAAAGCCACCACAGCACTGAAGACATCAGGAGCCCCGTTCCCAAAGGCCAGGAAGGTGACACCATGGAGAGGGGACGTCAAGGAAAAGACCTGGTGTCCTCCTCCCCGTGGGGACACGGGTGCTGTGCACCTCTGTCCAGTGCCAGCACATGACCACTCGTCCCACTGAAACCTCCCAATGGGTTTCCCCTGGCATGGCACCAAGGGGACACAAAGTGACCCTGTCATGGCCACCTCCCCTGCCCTGTCCCCACATCCCTCCTAACTGAGGCCCCTGTGATTTGCCAAGGATACTGCCACGTTGTGGGACAGCTTCAGGTTGGTGGAGATGGCTGATAAATTGGGGCAGAAACTGGAAGGGCAGAAAAGCAGACAGAGAGAGGTGATGGGGCTACCTGGGGCTCCTGCTCACTCTGGGGACAGTCCCCTCCTCTGCAGGGCCACTCACAACTTCTCTGCTGTCACACCGAGGATGATGAACAGGTACAGGAGCCAGAGAGCCTGTGGAGTCAGGGGTGGCACAGAGAGGGGGGTCAGTGGGGTCCCTACCACACACCCCCCCCAGCAGAGCATCCCCAGCACCGCCCTTTCCCGTCCTTACATAGAGGGTGACAGCCAGGGGCAGCAGCCGGGGCGGGAAGACACAGAAAACCCCATCGAGGTAGTCGAGGAAGCCCCCGTCGAGCCGGCAGTCGGGGTTGCTCCGGATGAAGTGGCACCACTCGGAGCTGTTGTGCTTCCGAACCTCCCAGCACTGCGGAGCACAGGGAAGGTGCTCGGCCGGGCCCCCCCGAGCACACAGCGCCCACCCCGAGGGGACGCTGCCCCCCAAGCGCTGCCATGGGGCGGCTTTGGCAGGTCACTGTCAGCCCTGCCTCAGTTTCCCCACCTGAGCTACACATGCGTGGGTGCAGGGCTGCGCCAGGGCCAGCAGAGGTGGAAACCCTTGTCCCCACCCCATCCATGTCCCCACACAGCCCACACCCACCCCGGGCCATGGGAAGGCGCCGGCCTGGCAGGCAGAGAGGTTTTCGGAGGAGAAAACCAGGAGGGGAGGAAATCCGGGTGAGATCCCTGCTGCGATGGTGAGGACATGGCAGCAGGGACGGGACGGGACCCCACCACCCCGGCAGCACCCAAATCCCTCCCCGAGTCCCCCCCAAATGCCCAGACTTACATCCAGGCTCCGTGCGTGGCTCAGAGCATCCCCGGCGGGAGGCACCGTGCGTCCCGCGTCCAGCAGCAGCGGGGGCCCGGCTGGCAGCGCCCCGGGCAGGCTGAGCGCCCCGGGCAGCCCCGCGGGCCCCTGCCCCATGGTGCCCTGTCCCTGGCGGGGACAACCCCGGGGGACACCTACCAGCGGCAGCGCTCCCCGGGGACACCGAGCGGGGGCTGCCCCCGGAGCACCATCCCGCGCTCCCCGGGCGGGGCCAGAAGGGGTTAAAAATGAATAGTAAAACTGGAAATTATAATTAATGCTAAAAATAATAAAACGGATAAAAAGCAGAGCCTCCCGCGGGCAGGTTGCGCCACGGCCCCGCCGGGGGAGCCCAGCCCCGGGGGAATGGCACCCACACCCCGCAGAGAGGGACCCGGGGGCACCCCCGGGGGCAGGGAGGGGACAGAGAGGCCGCGGGCGGGTGGGGACGGTGACCCCGGGGGTGTGGGGGATCCCGGGCGGGGATGCGGGGATGCGGGGATGGATGGATGGGGGTACCGGGGGAACCCCACCCGCGGCGCGGCCCCACCGTGTCGGCTCAGCCCCGCTCCGAGCACGGGCAGCTGATCCCGCCGGCCCCCCCGCCTTAAAGGGGCCGCCACCCTCCGCCCTTAAAGCGACAGCGACACTCTCCCACACGGCCGGCCGCCCACAGGGGACACACGCGGCTCTGTGCTCCGTGCCGCCCCTCTGAGGCCGGACACCTCCCACACACAGCCCCACACGGGTGAGCCCTGAGAACGGGCGGGCTCAGCGCGGGATGTGTCCCGTGTGGGTGGGACAGCCTCGGCACCGGGCTGCACAGACCCCGCGCCGGCGGTCACACACCCCTCAGAGGGCACGGGCTCCTCTCCGCAGCGACGTCCCCAGCTCCAGGACACCCCAGCCTCAGCCGTGCCCCCTGCAAGCGCCGTGCCCTGTTTGTGGGGTGCAGGTTGGCCCTCACGGCCGGAGCCCCAAGACTCTCATGGGGTTCAAAGAACCCGTGGGATTTAAAGAACCCATGGGATTCAAAGGTCCATTTCCCAACCTGGCCCGTTTCCCCCCAGCGCTGCATTCTGCCCTTCCCCCGGAGAGAGGCGAAGGGAATTGCGCAAGGCCGGGGCCGCCGCTGCCCTGGGGCCCGAGGGAAGCAGCAGCGCCCCGTGTGTTCCCCCCACCCCGAGCATGGGGACACGCCGGGCTGTGACAGCTCACACCAGGGGTCCACGCGTGTCCCCCGAAGGCGGGGAGGAGGAACCTGCGCCCATCTCCTGAGGGCGTGGGGCTGGGAGAGGCGGGAAGGGAGCGGGGTTATGAGCGTGGGGCCGGGACCGTGGGTATGAGCGTGGGGCCGTAGGTGGCATGGGGGGACAGGGGCGTTCTGGGGGGGTCTCAGGGGTCCCCACGCTTTGGAGCGGTTGGGGGCGTGGCCTAGCAAGAAGCCGTCCCCGTCCCCAGTCCCCGCCCTGTGTGAGATGTTTATGCAGGATAGATCTGTGGGGGCGTGGCCAGTGCACTGCCCCGCCCCCAAATCGGGCCATCCCATTGATACCCGGCAGTGCCGATGGGGGCGTGGCCACACTGACGCTCCGGCCCCAATCCAGCCCCGCCCCACTAATACAACGGCGCGCAGAGGGGCGTGATCACCATGAAGCCCCGCCCCATCCCCACCCATTCACACGCGCCCGTGCTGATGGGGCGTGGTCCCTCCCTAGCCCCGCCCCTCGGCGTCCCCGCCATGGCGGCCCCGCGGGCGCTGCTGGTGGCTTCGCTCCTGTCTCCGCTGCTGTCCCCTCTGCTGTCCCCGCTCCTCTCCGCCGTCCCGGCCGCCGCAGCCCCGTCCCCGGTGCCCCGCAATGTCTCCGTGCTGCTGGAGCCGGGCTCCGAGCGGCTGCGCGTCCTCCCCGGCCGCCACCCCGCTGCCGTCGCCTGGGCCAGCCTCGATGACCGCATCCCTCACGTCGGGTATGACCCGGGCCGGACCGGACGGGACGGGGCCGCTCAGGGATGAGGTGGCGGCAGGGAGCCGTGGTGGGTGGGGCGCCCCGTCCCAGCCGTGTCCGTGACCCCCCGTGCCCGTGTCCCCACAGCTGGGCCTTCCTGGAGGTGGCCACCAACGCCTCGTACAATGACAGCCTGCAGGCCTACGCTGCCGGGCTCGCCGAGGCTGCCGTCACCGAGCAGGTAAGGGGGACCCGTCCAGGAATGCGTGCCCTGGTGGCTGTCCCCAGCGGTGACGCGCGGCCCTGTCCCCCAGCTGATGTACATGCACTGGATGAACACCATGGTGGGATACTGCGGCCCCTTCAAGTACGAGAGCGAGTACTGCCAGAAGCTGCGCAGCTACCTGGAGGCCAACCTGGCCTGGATGGAGGAGCAGATGGAGAAAGGGCGCAACACTGAGTACTGGCACCAGGTGAGGATGGGGAACCCCCACCAGGGGAGCCCCCTGGGTCCTCCTGGGCCTTTAACCCAGAGCACAGCACAGGGCAGCGAGCTGTCCTGGCCCAGCTCCAGGTGGGATGACAGGGATGTGGTCATGCTCCTTCCTGGGGTGAGTAGAGGTGACTCGTGACTTTCTCCTCGCCAGAGCCTCGCATGCTGCAGTTGGGGTGCACAGGACATGGCTTTGTCACCCTCGGTTGTGGGTGCTGAGTCATGACCTTGCTGACAGTGACACTTCCCCCCTGTGCCTCTGCAGCAGCACTGAGACCCAGCTGATGTGCTCTGTCCCCTGGGGGAATGAGGGAGCCTGTCCCCCAAAAGCTCTCAGCCTGCCTCCTCGCAGGAGCCAAGTGCCAGCTCTGTCCCCTGTCCCCAGGTGCGCCTGGCCCTGCTGCAGCTGAAGGGGCTGGAGGACAGCTACAATGGGCGCCTGGACTTCCCCAGGGGCAAGATCACCCTGGCACCCTTTGGCTTCCTGTAAGCTCCTTCTCAGAGCTGGGAGAGAGTGGGGGAGGGTTGTCCTGGGGTTTGGAGCGCTGTGGGGACAATTCCTGCATGTCCATGAGCAGCCAGTTCTACTCCCAGTCCACCTTTTCTGGGCATTTGGGGCAGGTTGGAGCTAAGGCAGGTTGTTCTCTTCCCCACCCCGTGGGCTAGGTGGTGGGTTCCCCCTGCAGCCCCTGCCTCAGTTTCCCCACTGCTGTGCTCCCCCTTTCCTCCATGCTCATGCCTCCAGGGTGCTGCCAGCGCAAGTGCCTGCCCTGGGGTGTGGTGGATATGGACAGACAGACAGAGAGCTCTGAGCCAGCTCAGCTCCAGGCCTGCGGCACCCCTCACCTGACATCTTTTGCCTTGCTTCTCCCCAGGCTGCTGCAGCTGGGGGGGGACCTGGAGGACCTGGAGTCTGCCCTGAACCGCTCCTCCCCTCAGCGTGTGCTGGGCTCGGGCTCCTGCTCGGCCCTGGTGAAGCTGCTGCCGGGCCAGCGGGACCTGCTGGTGGCCCACGACACCTGGAGCTCCTACCAGGCCATGCTGCGTGTGGTCAAGAAGTACACGCTGCCCTTCCGCACCTCGGCCGGCGGTGCGTGGGCTGGGCTGGGGGGGCTGCGCCTCACACCCCCCCTCTGATGCTCTGCATCCCCCCTGCAGGCAAGTCCCAGATCCCTGGGAACGTCCAGGTGTTCTCCTCCTACCCCGGCACCATCTTCTCCATGGATGACTTCTACATCCTCAGCAGCGGGTTGGTGAGTGGGTCTGGTCCTCGGGCACCTCCCCTCGGCCCTGCTGCCCTCCCCATCGCTCCCTGCCCTGCAGGTCACGCTGGAAACCACCATTGGCAACAACAACCCGGCCCTGTGGAAGTACCTGGAGCCCCGGGGCAGCGTCCTGGAGTGGCTGAGGAACATCGTGGCCAACAGGCTGGCCCGCAGCGGGCCCGAGTGGGCCGCGGTATTCCAGCGCTTCAACAGTGGCACGTGAGTGGGCTGGGAATGGAGCCTGGAGGGATGCTGGTGCCTTGGGAAGGCTGATCTACAACAGGGTTAAAAAATAAAGTAGGGATTTATTAAAAGCCTCAATGGATCCACGTTGGGCAGCACAAGAGCCCAGCCAGGGCTGCACCCAAAATGAACCAAAATGGTCCTAAAATGCACGACCAGGCACGGGGTCTCTCACTTTGATCAGTTCTGCTCCATTTGCACATTGGAGTTAATTGTCCACTTATAGCTTTAGGTTATGAAGTCCCATCCTTCTTGTTTTTCTGTCTTCATTCTGCCATTGTTTATGCTCTTGGGCCTGAGATTTGGATCATTTGTCCTTGGTCTCTAGATAGAGAAGGAATTGTTTTGTCTCCCTACTCTATGAAGAGAGTTCACCATCCCCTGATATGAAGGTCAGAACTACACACTAAAGCAGCACAGAATCTGAAACATAGAAAAGCTAAAACTTAAGGCATCAGTGGGATGGGATGGGATGGGATGGAGGGTGCCCAGGCTGCCAGAGGGATGCATTCCTTGCTCTCCATGCCAGGTACAACAACCAGTGGATGGTGGTGGACTACAATGCCTTCACACCGGGCAGAGCGAGCCCAGCGCCAGGCGTGCTGACAGTGCTGGAGCAGATCCCGTGAGTGGCTCCGTTCCTCCCTCAGCCCCTGCTGTCTCCTCTCCATCCCTGTGGGTTTGGGAAAACCCTGGGGGTGGTGCCCGCCCAGCCCAATGGGTGGTCACAGGGCAATAGGGCTGTCTGTGGCTAAAGGCTCTGGGGGTGCTGGTACTGAGGTGATGGGTGCCCAGCACCTCTGGCTGGGATGAGGACCCCCAGTGTGTGTTCCCCCCACCCCAGCATGCCCCCCACTATCCCCAGTGACTTTTCCCCCCTCTGCTCTGACCAGTGCTCTTCCTCCCAGCACAGGGGCCTGGTGGTGGTGGCTGACCAGACAAAGCTGCTGTACCAGCAGGGTTACTGGGCCAGCTACAACGTGCCGTGAGTGCCATCCCTCCCCAAGGCCTGCCCTGGAAAGAGGGGCAGCAGTGCCCACCTTGCACCCCCTTGGTGCCAGCTTGCTGGGTTCCCCCTCCCCAGGTACTTTGAGCAGATCTTCAACACCAGTGGGAACCTGGAGCTGGTGAGGAAATATGGTGACTGGTTCACCTATGACAAGAACCCTCGTGCCCAGATCTTCCGCCGGAACCAGACACAGGTCCATGACCTGGACTCCATGATCCACCTGATGCGGTGTGTGCCGGGCACCCCACACCCGGAATTCCCTGAGGAACTTCCCCCAAGGGATTTTCTGTCATCTGTGGGCTTTTCCTACATCTTTACTGGGCTCTGTCCCCTCCCTCTGCAGGTCCAACAACTACCTGCAGGACCCCCTGTCGCGGTGCAGGGGCTGTGACCCCCCCCAGAACGCCGAGAACGCCATCTCTGCGCGCTCCGACCTCAACCCTGCCAATGGCACTTACCCCTTCCCCGCCCTGCGCCAGCGCTGCCACGGCGGCATCGACATGAAGGTGTGCCAGCCAGGCAGCCCTGCTCTCCCCACAGGGGCTCCTTGTGGGGCTGTGCAGCCTGTGCCCAGCGCTGACTCGCTGCCCTGCTCCGTGTCCCCACTGCAGGTCACCTCCTCGGGCATGGTGCCCACCTTCGGGCTGGTGGCAGTCAGCGGCCCCGCCTGGGATGACGTGCCACCCTTCCGCTGGAGCACGTCCCCCTGCAGCTCCCTGCTTCACATGGGCCACCCCGACCTCTGGACCTTCCCCCCAGTCAAGGTCCACTGGGACTGAGCAGGCGCTGGTCCGGTCTGTCCATCTGTCCTGTGGGGGATCCCTCTGGGGGTGTGGGGGGTCTCAGCTCTGTGTAACAGGGTCCCCCCCCCCTGTTCTTTCTGCCTCTGGGGGTCCTGGCTGTGCTGCACAAGCCCAGCGTGTCCCCTCCCTGCTGTGGGGCTCTCCAGGCTCTTCCCTGGGTGCTGATGCCTGGTTTGGGGGGGCTCTTCCTGGAAAAGGGGCATCCTGGGAGGCTGGGGCTCGCCCTCAGCGCAGACAGGAGGGCAGTGAGCTGGTTTGGCTGTGGTAAATAATAAAGTGCTCTGTGCTGGTGGCTGTGCTTTGCTCTCTGCTGAGGTTCTCTGGTGGCTTTGTTAGGGCTGGGCTCCCTCAGGGGTCGCCGTTAACAGGGTGATCTACTGCTCTGCTGGTGGGAGAGCCTGTGCCCAGTGAGGCTTTTGGGGTGCAGGCTGTGCAGGGCTCTCTGCTGTGGGATGGGGGAGCCCCACTCTCAGCCCCCAGGAGTGGGAGACCATCCTCATCACGCCTTTTGTCTTCCTTTCCTCTGGCACCTGTGTGCCCCGTCCCCAAAAGCCACGGTGCAAAATCCTCTTAGGCAGCTCCCTTGATCCGCTCTGGCTCGTTAGGAATAACGAGGTCATTACTGGGGGATTAATGAGCTGTGCCTCGGCAGAGCTTTGAAGGCACCGGGTTCCCACCGGGGCTGGGGGCCCCTGGGGGCTGCAGGGGGGTGGGAGGGAGCAGCTCTGGGCTGTTGGGGTGCTGGCACCCCAAAAACTGGGGTGGGTGCCCTGGGAAAGGCAGGGTGTCTGTACCCTGCTGTGCTGGGACAGATTGCAGGTAAGCCTGTGTCCCCATGGTGGGGGGACTGCTTTTGGGCTCTCTGTGCCTCAGTTTCCCCAGACAGATCGCCATCTGGGAGGTGAGCAGCAAGGAGGAACAGGGCATGCTGGAAATGCCACAGTGTTGCTGATTCCCTTTTTTTTTTTTTTTTTTTTTTTTTTTGTTGTTGTTGTTTCCTTAAACATGGAAAAACAAACAAAAAGTTGTTAAATACCATCCCAGCTGCTGCCACAGTGTCAGCCAGGGACGCTGGCCAAGGGAAGTGACCAGGTGGCAGCCTGGCATGCCTTCCTCATGGCAGGGATGGAGCCAAAGGGGAGCAGAACAGGCACAGGGAGGTGGCTCTGGGGTGCAAGAGGACCCTGGAGCACCCCAGGGCTGAGCTGGAATGTGGTGTCCTCCCAAGGGGGTGTCCAGCCTCACCCCTGTGAGCTGGGACAGGCTTCTCACACCCCTCCCCAGCTCCTGCTGCTGTCCCACCCTCATGGAAGTGGCTGCAGTCTCTGCCTACTGTGAGGTGGGGGGGTCACTCCAAAGGTCCCCAGAGGGACTGGAGCTGTGTCCCCCTGATGGCCCCATTCAGGAAATCCTCCTCATTGCCCTCCTTTCCAGGCCCTTGTGTCCCAAAAGCAGCGTGGCCCTGCAGAGGGGCAGTGCTGTGCTCTGTGCTGCTCTTGGGAGCCCAGGGATGTTTTGTTGGTCCCGAAGATCAGCTCTATGAGGAGCAGGACAGACCCAGAACTCTGTCCCTGCTCTCTGCCTGCCAGCAGGGCTGCTCTGGGGGGGTTTGCAGCCCACTTTGGGTCAGGGCACTAAAATCCCATATTGTGTTTTCACTGCTGTGTGCAGAGCTGGGCACACTGTGGGGTTCCCAGTGCTCCCTGTTTGGCCCGTGTTGGTCCCAGTGCAGTGTCCCCCCCTCAGGACTCCTTGTGCCCTTGGCTTCCAGGCTGCTCCAGCTTGGCCAGAGCAACAGAGGAGCCTCCTGCGGCTGCGGGGCTGCGGGCCAGGGCTGGCCCTTCCTCCAGATCCCACCCTCCTCCTCCTCCCTGCCTGCTGTGCACAGAACCAGCCCCTCAGAGCAGAGGTAGGACTTTTACCCTGGGCTGTCACCAGGGCTGGGTGACAAGGAGGGGTCCCAGAGGAAGGGAGGGGGCTCTGCCTGCTTTGCCTGGGGGCTGCTGGGCCTTGGGTCTGGGCCAGCCCCTCCCTAAGGGATCTTTGTCCTCGGGGTGCCTGGCATGGCCAGCTGGAGCAGAGGGGCTCATCCCGGGGGTCTGCCCCAGCTGGAGGGGCTGAGCCCCCTGGGATGGGAGCCTTGGAGAGGATTGAAGGGCTGCCATGGGGTGGGGGCTTGGCAGGGTGAGCAGAGGGGTGTGATGGCTCTTTTGGAGGCAATGAGAGGTGTTTTGGCTGGGAGTTTGGGGTGTGCAGGCTGCTCTGGCTACACCAGGGCAAAAATCCTAAAATCCGCTGGTATGTGTTTTTGTCTGAACCAGATAATACCCACTGCAAACCCTTGAGAGCCCCCAAACTCATTTTGTGAGCTGCCTTTCCTCTTCCCCCATCTCCTGGGAGCCCACATCCCGTTTCCCGGGCATGTGAGAGCTGGCAGGGCCACATGTGTTTGTCCCCGCGGGTCACCGGCAGCGCTGCAGGCTGCAAAACCCGCGCAGGGCTGAGCAAACAGCGAGCAGCCGGGGCAATGTCCGAGCCCTGCCCTCTGCATGACTGAGCACGGCGACCTGGGGACACCGGCACGGCCCCTCGGACGTCACCTGTGCCTCTGTGTGCCGCAGGCTCGGCGGCGGGGGAGGACAAGCAGGGACATCCCACGGGACAGCAGGTAACCCCAGCCTGGGGACAGGCCAGGCTGTGCACCTGGGGACACCGCGAGGATGCAGGAGGGGCTGGCACAGCCTGTCCTGGGATCCTCCAGGGAGAGCTGCTGCATCCTAGACATGGGAGGGGACACTGGGGACAGCCCCGTCCTCATCCGGGAGTACCCTGGGGAGCAGCTGGTGACTGCACCGCCTCTCCCGGGCAGAACATTCCTTGTCAGGCCATGGCAGCCCAGCCAGTCGGGGGGCAGAAGCCCCAGAAGCCCTTCCACGTCGTTACACCCGTCCTGGAGAGCCTGTCCCTCTCCAAGGCCGTGGGAACCAAGGTCTTCATGAAGATGGAGAACGTCCAGCCCTCGGGATCCTTCAAGATCCGGGGCATCGGGCACCTGTGCCAGGATGTGAGTGCGGGCATGGGGTGTGCGGGGGGTGCTCCTGCCCTCGCGGGGGGCACAGTGGGGGCACACAGCCGTCCCCTCGCCTCTTTCTCTCCTTTCAGGCTGCCAGGAAGGGCTGCCGGCGCTTCGTCTGCTCCTCAGGTAACTCCACCCCGAGCCGGGGGGATGCTCCTGAGCAATATGGGGATGTGCGGGGGGGTCGAGCCGTGGCTGAGCCCCCTCCCATTGGGCAGGAGGGAACGCGGGGCTGGCAGCAGCGTTCGCGGCCCGGGAGCTGGCCCTGCCCATCACCGTGGTGGTGCCCAGCAGCAGCGGCCCCACCCCCGTGCGCAAACTGCAGGAACTGGGGGCCACCGTCGAGGTCTACGGCAAGGTACCCCCAAAAATGGGGTCTGGGGGGGTCCAGAGAAGGCTGAGCCTTGGTGCTTGGCAAACCCCATCCTGAAATGTCCCCTCCTGCATCCCCAGCATCACAGCAGGGTCAACCCTGGGAGCCCTCACCCGTTCTGGTGTCCCCCAGCCCTGCAGGGACACGGGACCCACTCGGGGTTCTGAGGGCTCTGTGCAGCCCTGCTGAGCCCCCCCTTGCCCCCACCAGGTGTGGGATGATGCCAACAGCAGAGCCCAGGAGCTGGCTAAGACAGAGGGCTGGGTCATCATCCCCCCCTTCGACCACCCCTTGGTGTGGTGAGTGCTGGCAGGGCTCAGCTCGTGCCCCCTGTCCCCATCTCCGGGACCCAGGGGAGCCCCCGGGCTGCATCCCCAGCTCCTGTCCCCATCCCCGGGGAGCCCCTGGGCTGCATCCCCAGCTCCTGTCCCCTGTCCCCATCCCCGGGGAGCCCCCAGGCTGCATCCTCCCGTCCCTCCCCCTGCAGGGAGGGTCACGCCAGCCTGGTCCGGGAGCTGAAGGACTCTCTGGAGGCCAAACCAGGGGCCATCGTGGTGGCGGTGGGTGGCGGGGGGCTGCTGGCCGGGGTGGTGGCCGGCCTGCAGCAGGTGGGCTGGCAGGATGTCCCCATCGTCGCCGCCGAGACGCTGGGCGCTCACAGCTTCCACGAGGCGCTCAAAGCCGGCCGGCTCGTCACCCTGCCCGACATCACCAGGTGAGCAGCCGGGCGTGCGGGGAGCTGGCAGGGCTCGCCGCGGTGTCCTCGCCCTGACCGCCTTGTCCCCTGCTGTCCCAGCGTGGCCACCTGCCTGGGAGCCAAGACGGTGGCGGCGCGGGCGCTGCAGTGTGCCCGGGAGTGCCAGGTGATCTCGCAGGTGGTGCAGGACGAGGAGGCCGTGCGGGCTGTGCAGCAGTTCCTGGGTGAGCGGGGTGACAGGGACAGCGCCGGGGTCAGGGTGACAGGGACACTGCCGGACCCTGGGGACTCTGGGGTCAGGGTGACAGGGACACTGCTGGACCCTGGGGGTGCCGGGGTCGGGGTGACAGGGACACCACTGGACTCTGGGGTCAGCGTGACAGGGACACGGCCGGGCTCTGGGTTTGCTGGGGTCGGGGTGACAGGGACACCACTGGGCTCTGGGGACTCTGGGGTCAGGGTGACAGGGACACTGCTAGGGTCAAGGTGACAGGGACACCACTGGACCCTGGAGTCAGCGTGACAGGGACACTGCTGGGCTCTGGGGGCACTGGGGTCAGGGTGACAGGGACACCGCCGGGTGCCGGGGCCGCCGGGTGCCGGGCGAGCTGTCGCTCGGTGGGTGCCGCACGTCCCCTCTCTGTCCCCGCAGATGACGAGCGGGTGCTGGTGGAGGCGGCGTGCGGGGCACCCCTGGCCGTGCTGTACTCGGGGCGGCTGCAGCGGCTGCAGAGCGAGGGGCGGCTGCCGAGCCCGCTGCGCTCCGTGCTGCTCGTGGTGTGCGGCGGCAGCAGCATCCACACGGCCCAGCTGCGGGCCCTCCAGAGCCAGCTGGGGCTGCAGTGACACCGGGCACGCCTGTGGCAGAGCCCGCCCGGCAGCTCTGCTCGCTTTCCTTCACAAAGAACCGGAATAAAGGCTGGGGATGGGGGGCTCCTCTCGCAGCTTTTTGCAGCACACAGCGCCCATGCAGGGATGGGGAAACTGAGGCACGGGGGTAGAAGTGCAGGCTCAGGGTGGTGCCTGTGCTGAGGGGGGACTGGGACCCCCACACATTCCATTTTTCCCCTGGGACGTGCCAGGTATTCTCCTCTGCCCCTTCTCCTCCCTCCCCGTGCTCCTCCCCAGGCTGCTCGAGCTGCATCTCCCCACCTCAATTAGCAAACGCTCCCTCTCTGACTAATTACTTTGCTACTGTCTTTATGCATTATTATTGTAATGATTATTAATTATTACAATCCTCTCCCGTTCCTGCCACGTTGGCTGTGGCCAGACGAGAACAGAGCTCTTGTTATGGTGATTAATCCACGGGAATCCCCGGCCGGGTTTAACGCCTGCGGGCTCCGAGGTGCTCTGACATGTGGAGGGGATATACCCCATCCTAGACCCCCTAAGATCCCTTTTCCCCCCATCCCACTCTTTTTTCCGTTCTCTCTTTCCCCCGGGCTTTCCTGCTCTCTCTGTAGCGCTGGGTTTGCTTTTAGCCCTTTGCTGTGGCGCCTCCTGGGGTTCTTTTTGTGTCCTCCCAACATTTCTCCCCTCTCCTTCCTCCCATTCCGGGTGATGCAGGGTTTTGCTCCTGCTGGCTCTCCCCAGGCCCTCGATTCCCTGCTGAGCCTGTGCCCTGTGGGTTGGACAGGGAGAGAAGCATTTTGCCAGCCCCAAACCCCTCTCATCCTCCTCCCCTTTGGAGCCGGCGGGTGTCAGCCCCAGGAGCAGCTCACCCACATCTCCCCACAAATCCTGACCTGAAGCCCCTCCCTGCCCTCAGCCCCTTGCCCTGTACCTCCCACCGCTCGGGCCACCTTCCCAGGTGCTTCGTGGAGGCCAAACCCCCATAAATCACAGCTCTGCCACTCCACCGTGAGCAATACCTTATGTAAAAAGGTGTTTCCAGGGAGCACCGAAGGCTGGAGAATCCTATTACGAGGCACACTATTAATTATAAGGAGTCAGCCCAACCTACTCTGGCTATTTTTTATCCCAGGTCCAAAACCTGATTACTTTCCACCTTCTGCAGACCTTCCCCTTTCCCAAAAAAAAAAAAAAAAAGGCAAGAAGGTCAGGAAAAGAAAAGAAAAACACAACAAAACTGAATAGCTTTAAAAAGGAATTTATTCCCGTGATTCTGCTCGGGGTGGGGTCAGGGCAGCCAGGAGCTCCCCATGGTGATTCCTCAGCACAGAAGGGTCATTGCTGGGGGTGGCCCGGGCAGACTGGGGGGTTTGGGGTGACCTAGAGGGAGCTTTTCCCCTCCTTGCCTTCCCCTGGCCTTTGGGTGCCAGCTGGGGGCTGTGGATGTGCCTGGCAGGGATGTCAGGTGTAGGGTGGCTGGAACACCCCTGAGCTGTGGTCGCTCTGCAGCTGGAGACAGGCAGGAATCCTGGGTGCTGCTGCCTTCCTGGCACCTCCAGGGTGATGGGGAGCCCGGGCTGGGCTCCCGCACCCGGCTCGGAGCTGCAGAGCTCCTCTGTGCCAGGGGATTATTCCTTGGGATCTTCCCTGCTTTGATGGCTGCTCCTGCTCAATCCCATCCTCCTGGGAGGTGGCAGCTTGGAGCATCATCCCCAACCCCTCCTGCAGCCTCTTCTGTCCAGGTATCACAGATGAGGTGTCTCAACAGCCCTCAGCTTTGTGCCTTGAATTTTGAATTAATAATAATAATAATAATAATAATAATAATAATAATAATAATAATAATAATAATAATAATAATAGCAACCAGTGTTCACCCTGTGATTGACCATTTTTTACTCCCCAAAATGATGCTGTGAGTGGGTTATTTACCAACACATCACCCTGCCCTTATGAAAATTCCCCATTGCCTGCTAACACCGACAGCCTGGGAGCGCTGGAGCAGCCAGCTGTGCTCCTGCCTCAGTTTCCCCGTTTGGGAAAAGGGGAGAAGGTGTTTTTCTTGGGGATGGGGGTGAGGGAACCTCAGTGTCTGTGCTGGCCCCAGCTCCTGTCTGAGGGCTGACTCGGGGCTCAGTGTGGCTCCTTGGCCACCCCGTTATTATAATGCCAGTAATGGTATGGGAAGGATAAATTCCAGCACTTGGCTGAACAGAGAAAATATGCAGAGCTGTGGCTGGCTTTCCATAAATCATTGCTGCTCCCTGCTACAACCGAGCCAGGACTTAAAATTCAGGTCAGGAGAGAGGGACTCTGGTAAGCCAGCAAGGGAAGGTAATTTATTCTGTTTATATCGTTTTACTGCAAGACAAGGAGCGGGGGGGACGGGGAGGGGGATGTGGCGGGGAGGGTGAAAAACTCTGCCATGATTTTGCATTTTAAATATTAGTTCAGAGCTGCAGCCTGCCTGGGACTTTTTATTTTTATATCTCAAAGGATAGAAAGCAGGAGAGAAGGGGAGTGAGCTGGGGTGCTGGGGAGGAGACCCCCTCCAGGGAAAATGGGGCAAAATCTGCGGCTGGCACTGCTGAACCCCAGCTTGGGGTGTCCCCCGGGGCTGCTCTGCCAGCGGGGCTCAGGTGCCCCTGGGCTGCCCTGGGAGGGTCTTGGGTGCTCCCCAGGAGAAAGAAATTGTGCATTGTGCTGTCTGCTGTGGGGAAGGGGCTGAGCTGGGTAATGTGCCCCTTCCCAGTGCCAGGGAGCTGTGGGACTGGGGGAAACTGGGGGGAACTGGGGAGGGGTGGGGGCTGCAGCAGCAGCATCACCTTGTGCAGGTGCACATCTCTCACCCAGGGCAGCGCTGGGAGCTGGGCTGGGGGACGGTGGGGGAGCCCGGCCAGCGTTCCTCACGGGCTTGTGTTAAAACAAATCAAAATAAAGTAAAATGAAAGGGACCAGGTGACCGAACAGTAGGTAACTAAAAGGTTTTTTATTCACATTGAACAACAAGAGCCATTCACACTAACAGCCTCCGCAAGAGGCAGCGGGGACAGGAAACCCACGACGCTTTCAGAAAACAACTTTATTTTTCTTTCCTTTTCCATTCTCCTTCCTTTTATTCCCCCCCCCCCTCTCTCTATGCTCTCACCCCCCCTCCCCGGTGCCATCCCCTCCCTGCCTTCAAAATAGAAAAAATTCGGAGCCTCCGATGACTAAAGTACAATAAATAATCAGTAAACACAAAAACATACTTTATTTGTTTCTCCTTTATACAAAATAAAGAAACTAGAAGCAAAAACTATAATACATCCTTAAATTGGTGGAGCCTCTGGGAATCGTTGGGGTGGGACTCGGCGTCGAGGCTCGGGTGAAATTTCTGCTGCTGTGGTTTGGGTTGGTTTAGTTCGGGGGTTTATTTTTATTGTTTGTTTGGGGTTTTATTTTGTTGTTGTTGTTGTGTTGGTTTTTTTTTTTTTTCCTGTTTCTGCCTCTTTCTGGCGTCTGTTCCACCACGTGGGAGCCCAATCTCAGCCAGTCACTGGGGCCTGGCCCCGCTCAGCCCCCTCCTCCCCACCGCCAAAATCCGGCTCCAAACCCACCTTCTCCTCGGGGGTCAAACGGGAACAATAAAAACGAGGCCAGGGAGGGGCCACGGGGGGGGTTATTCCTGCTATTCCCCATTCCCCCCCTTCCTGTGGCAGGGGATAATTAAAAAGGACGCTAATTAGCAGGGGGCAGCCCTGCCGCAGCCCCTCCCCCGGTGCGGGACCCGTGTCCAGGCGAGTTCAGCTTTGGTCCGAGAGGCGCTGGGCCCGACTCCCGCGGGGTCTGCAGGGCTGGGCACCCTTCACTGCCCCCCAGAAAGCGTCGGGGGGAAGGTGCCGGGAGGGGGGAGGTAGCGGGGTGGCCCCAAGCTCCCGGGGGTGCGGGGATGGGGAGGACGGGCGGAGATGCCGGGAATGCGTTCGGGGGGGCTCCAGCGGCCCCTGCTGCGGGGCGAGGAGGGGGACACGCGTGGGCTGGGGGGACCAGGGGGGGTTTTTCTCCCCCCTGCACACACGCACACGCGTGCCCGGGCCGGGCCTACCACACCGCCGCCTCGCTGAGCTCCGGGTTGGGGTGCGAGAGAGCCCCGCTGTAGCCGCTATTGCTGGACATGGAGAAGGGCGGGCTGGGCCCCCCGCTGAAGACCTCCCCCGGAATGGGGTGCAGCGAGCCCGTCATGCCCGGCTCGGGGCTGGGGGTGTCGGGGTGCGAGATCATATCCGTGTACCTTTGGTTTTCTGAGGAGTGGTGTCCGCTTAGGGGAGGCTCCAAGGGTCCCAGGGGTGTGGAGCCGGGTCCTGAGTTCTGAAGGTAGCTGGAGTCGGCCGGGGACTGGGCTTGGGAGGGCGGCCCGTGGGGGAAAAAGTCATAGTTGCCTCCCGGCCCGTAGTAGTCACCTTGGTAATCTGTGGGAAGAGGGGAAAATGGATGGATTTAGTCTCCTGAAATCCCTCTGCGCCCCAAACCCTTGCTGTCCCCTCCGAAACGCTCTGCTGGCTCCCAAAGGGGGACCCCAAGGGCGGGTGGGATTTAAATCCAACCTGAGAGGAATGAACCCATCCTGAGAGCTGCACTGCCCATCACCCTCTCTTTGCCCAGCCTGGAGTGAGGGAGGGCAGCGAATTCGGGCTGGGAGAGGTGAGGGGGCCGGGAAAATGGGCTCAGTTAAGTGCTTAATTAATGGGAGAAAAAAAAAAAAAGGCATGCATATATATATGCATATATATTTATATATGTGTATATAAAAGGAGAATGGGGAAAATATAGATATAAAAAGAACGGGCAAAAATGAATATAAAACGGGAAAAATGTATATAATGGGAAAATATATATGTACATTGGGGAAATTATATATAGCAGGAAAAATACATTAAATATATATATATATATATATATATATAATGTGGAATTAATATATGTGTTTAAGCAGCTTGGAAGTGATCTAGGAACTAACTGCAGGGCAACAAGGGGTGCCTGGAAAGCCGCTGGTCAGATGGGAGGCTTTGAAAAGGCAGCTTTAGGGGGGGCTGTGCGGGGAGCAGGGGGAGAGGGGAGGCTCTGCGGGGCCGCCCCGCTGCGCCCATCCCGCCCCGCCGGGACAGCGGGGCCGGCCCGCACTGACCCTCCATATGCTGCGGGCCCGCGAGGTAATTGCAACAAATGCGGCCTGAAAGGGGGACAAAAGCCCCGCAGCTGGGGCTTTGTTCGCGGGAGAGGGGCCCCGCAATGCCGGGGGGTGCGTGGAGCCGGCTGCGCGTGTGCTGCGGGCACGCGTGTGAAACGGGGACACCCGCGGGGAACGGGATGAGAGGAACAAAGGACACGAGGGCGACAGGGCAGGGACAGTCCCTCACCTCCGTAGTAGGTGTAGGGCGTGGAGCCGAGCATCTCGGACTCGTCGAGGCGGCCGCCGAGGGGCCGCATCCTGCGGGGGCTGCGGAAGAACGCGTGCCGGCGGGCGCCCAGCGCGCTCAGCTGCTTCATCCGCCGCTCCTTCGACCGACGGTTCTGGAACCACACCTGTGGCCGGGCTGCTGTCAGTGCCCGCCGCGGATGGGCGAGCAGGGACCCCTCTGGGTCACCGACATCCCATCCCTGGGGAAATCTTGCACCCACACGGGGTTTTCCAATACCTGTTTGTTTTTTGGTTTTGTTTTTTTTTTACCAATACCGACCCCCTTTCCTGCTGCTGCTCAAAAAGTACATGGGGACACCGCACCCCACAAATATCCCGGTTATTTAAAACCCTGCTCCTCCTTCCCGCAGCTGCACACCCTCAACCTCTCTGCCCCTGCAGATGGAAAATGCAGGAGGGGGAAATTTCCCCTATGGTTAGGGGAAAGAAGGGAGGAAACGTGGGAAGGAAAAAAGGGGATCTGGATCATGGCAGGAGCGGGCAGAAAGCGGAGAGCAGGGGGATGAGCACCTGCGGCAGCAGGCAGGGATTCAGAACAGCCGGCGGTGAGGGTGGGAATAAAAGGGAAAGGGGAGATGTGGCCGCCTCTCCACGGGCATTGCTTCTCCGAAAGCTCACGCCTCAGCAGCCTGGTGGGGCGCCTGGATTATTGTCTCACTCCCCCAGGGATGGGGCAGCTCAGGGGGACGAGCACAGCGCGCTCCTGCGGGACTCTGCCAGGAGCCGGGAACCGCAGCTCCGCTACCGGCAAAGCCGGAGAGTCCTCCCCTATTAATGCCTCTATTAAAGCCCATTAATCCCTACATTTCCGCAGGGATTTTCTTCACGGGGGCAGCGCGGTGAGGAAGTGCCGGCTGCCTGCAGAGCGCGATGGATGCAAGGCTGGAGCATCCATCTCCCGGCACGCCGGGATCCTGCTCGGCCCCGCGCAAAACCTCGCGTGTTGGGAATGAAACGCCTCGTGTTTCATCCCTTCCCACGGCTGGGGGATCCCCGCTCACCCACGAGAGCGTGGGGGGGCCGCAGGGCTGGGCTTGAGGTGGCGCTGGAAGGGGACAAATGGGGTTGGCCCGTCCCCACTGTCACAGTCTGGGACACCCCCGTGCTCCCCCCCGGGACCCCCTGTGCCCCCCCGGCGGTCTGTCTGTCCTACCTGGATCACTCTCATGTTGAGGCCGGTCTCCTGGGCCAGCTGCTCCCGGATGTGGCGGGTGGGTTTGGGGGTGGCGGCGAAGGCGGCTTTGAGGGTCTCCAGCTGCTTGGCTTTAATGGTGGTGCGGGGCCCCCTCCGCTTGGTGCCCGAGTTCTGCTCCTCGTTCTCGTTGTTCGTGGTCTCCTTGTCCGAGGAGGTCGAGTTGTCCGTTTCCTTGGTGTCGTCCTGCATGGGGTCCTGGAGATCCGGGGACAAACTCCTGTCTGTACATGAGGACACTGTAAAGGAGACCCAGAGAGGAAAGGGGGGTGGATGACTTCGGGGAGACATTGACCCCCCTCTCCTCTGCCCCCCCCCGGCCCGCCTGCTTTCCCGGAGAGGGGTTGGGGGGTGCTGGAGAGCAGCAAGGGGTGCAGACGGCCTCTGCCCCCCTGGTTCCCCTAAAGCATCGCCCCCCAACACCACGAGGAGCTCCGGGCACCGCTCCAGCCCTGTGGAGGGAGCTGGGCAGGGGGTGACCCCCGTACCCGCGCTGCCCCCCGCGCTCCCTCTCTATCCCCGTGCCGGGAAAAACGCAGCCGGTCCCTGCCGGGGTTTGGGGAGCCCCCCGGTCGCTGCCTCGAGCCTGGCTCACCCCCCCGCCCCCAGGCACCGTGTTCCCCCCGGGGACCCTGCAGCCAGCACCCCCCCCAAGGCCAAGCTCTACTCGCCTCGCTCACAGCAGCGGCCCCACTGACTGGCGTGGCAGGATCCGGCCCCGGGTGCTGGACGGAGAGAGAGCCCACGGAAGGGGGTGAGCAGGGGCGCCCGGCATGGCTGGGACAGCAGGAGGGGGCCTGGCCCTGCTCTCCTGACGCAGAGACAGCTTCCAAGGAAGTCAAATGGGAGCTTTGCCTCTGGGTGAAAGGAGGCGAAGGATCAGGCCCGCGGCGCGGGGGGAGCGGCCGCACTCGCAGGGGGGCTCTGGGGAGTGAGGGGCTCCCGGGGCAGCCCTCGGGGGGATCGCGGCTCCCCCCGCCCCGCAGCCCCGCTGGATCAGGCTGGAGCGGGGAGCTCGCCCCACGCGTGTGCGCGTCCCACGGGGGGGGGCACAGAGGCTTCCACCCGTTTCCAAGCCTTTCACCCCCCATCGCTCCCTCCCCCGACGGGCTGCGGGGTGCAGCGCTCATCCCACAGATCCGAACCGGGAGGTACCGGCAGCTCGGGGCTTGTGCCCGGCGCTCTCGGCGCTGCCCGTCCTGCCGGGGCCGGGGCCGGTGCCAGGGATTGCCGGGGGGTCGGGCTGACCCCTCACCCCACAAATCCAAAGCTCCTGCCCGGCCCGGAGGAACCGGCGGCGGGAACGGAGCGGTGGGCGGGCTGAGCCGCTCGTACCTGAGTTGAGGCTGCCTTCCTTCAAACTGGGAGAGTTCAAATAATCCTCTTTGCAAACAAATTTGTTTTCGTCGATGATATAGAGTTCCTCGCCCGTGGAGAGCTGCTTGTTGCAGACCATGCAGGTGAAACAGTTCAGGTGAAACACTTTATTCCGGGCTTTCCGGACGAGGTCGCTGGGAGAGATCCCTTGGGAGCAGCCGGCGCATTTGGTACCAAACCTCCTGGGAAGGGGAGAAAAGCGAGAGCTGGAGCCCCGGCCAGGCTGGGCTGCGGCGGGGGCTGTGTGTGTGCTCTGTACCGACCCCCCCTCCTCAAGCCCCCCGCGGGAGCCCCGCTTCTCCAGCACGTCCCGATGGAAGATCTGGGGGAGCAGGCGAACCGCAGCTGTGGGGCAAGGATGAGGAGAGCCTTCATCCCCGCCAGCCCTGGGGCCGGGCTGCGGGCACAGCGCGAGGCTGGGGTGTCCCCACGCGCGGGGGACACGCACCAACATCCTCGGCCGGGTTTGGCCCCGAAGGGACGCGAGGGAGGGGAGAGGGGCCGGGGGTCCCCCCGCACTCGGTGGGGCAGGATTTGGGTTCAGCCGGGAGGGGAACGCGGGGCTCCGGCCTGAAAATCCCCGAAAATGGGGCTGAGCACGGCCGGAGAGACGGAGAAAGGAGCGGCGGGAGCGGGGATCAGAACAACGGCGGCGGAGGAGGGAGCTGCGCTCCCCAAAGCGTCCCATGGTCCCAAATCCCCCATCCACTCCCCAGCCCGTCCCGCTCTCCCGAGAGGGAATTTTTTCAGGTCGGGCAGAGTGCTTTGAAAATCTCCGGTTTTCCTTTGCTTCCCAGAGCGGGTCTGGATTCAGGTGTGGTTTTTTTTTTTTTTTTTTTTTTTTTTTTTTTTTTTTTCAGGAGATTTTTTAAAAATTAAAAACAAAGAAAAGAAAAAAATTTCCAGGGAATCCGAATCGACTGGGAAAAGTCTCCCAAGGGAAAAAAAAAAAAGGAAATAAAAAGAGACAAAACCAAACAACCAAAACCTGCCACAAACCCCACAAAACAAAACCCAAATCCCCACCAAAAAAAAAAAAAAAAGAAGCAACAAGAACAAAACATAAAACCCACGGCAAAATAAACAACTAAAAAATTCCAAGAAAGCCCCCCAAACCAACTGAACAAACAAAAAAGAAAACGATACAAAGAAAATGAAAAAAACAAACAAAAAATAAAATCAACCCCCAAAACAAACAAAAAACCCTCACAGAAACAAAAAATCTGCCTGCAGAACAGGGAGCAGGGGCTGTCCCCGAGGTCCCCGGGGGCTGCCAGGCCCTGGGGTGCCCACGCAGGGTCCCCCTTTTCCCCTTCGGGCCGCGGCACCAGCGGTGCCCGTGTCGCTGCTGGCCGTGACGTTGATGTAGTGCCAGCATTAGGAGCCATAAGTCACGGCCCCCCCTTGCCACACCGGCCCCTAATTCCCTCCCGGCCCTTATCGCGCTCATTAAGGGCGTTTAAGGTGCGGAGCCCCGGGGGGGGGGCGGGTTTGGGCACCGTTTCCAGCGGGGCCTGCGGTGCCGGGGGGGAGCCGGGGCTGCCAGGCCGGTGCTCGGTGTCACCGGGGCCCGGCGCCGCGGGACGGGCGGTGGCAGCGGCGGAGCGGGGCCGGGGCTGGCGGGGGAAGGTGCGGGGAGATGGGGAGGGGGGCACAGCCTCGCCGCCCCCAGCCCGGGCTGCAGCAGCGGCCGCCGGGTCCCCCCGGGGCTCCCCCGGGCCGGGGCTGCTTCCGACAGAGCAGGGAGGGACCGGAGGGGACCCCCCTGAGCTCCCCAAAACTCCGGGGGAAACCCCAGGGAGGCCGAGCGCGGTGAAGAGCTCCGCTCCCTCCGCTCCCTCCGCTCCCCGCTGGGGTGGGGGTGAGGACTCACCTGAAAAAGTCATTTTTGCAGTAGAGTTTCCCTTCCCTGGAGAAGCATTTCTCGGTGAGGTTGCACTTGCACTCGCAGCACTGGACGCATTTGATGTGCCATGCCCTGTCCAAGACGTTCAGTAGGAAGCGGTCCAAAATCGGCCTCTCGCAGCCCGCACAATGCACCATCATAACCTCCGCCGGGGGATGGAGACGCTCAAAAGGAGAAGCCAGCCCCGCGCCGGCACACGGCGGCGGCAAAAAAAGAAAAAAAACCCAAAAAACCAAACAAAAAAAATCCCCCCAAGACAAACAAACAAGCAAACAAACAAAAAAGCGGGGGAAAGGAATGGAAAGATAAAATAAAATAGGGAAATAAAAAAGGAAGGAAAAAAATGAAAATCAAATGAAAGGAAATGAAAAGAAATCAAATAAATTAAAAAGGAATAAAATAAAGGAGAATAAAAATAAAATAAAAATAAAAAACCCAAAGGAAAATAAAACCCGAACGAAGCAAAACAAAAATTAACAAAATATAGAAGCAGGAACAACAAAAAATTCAGGGGAGGGCAGCGGGGCGGCTGTCAAGTTCTTCCCCCTCTTCTCTCCGGAGCCTCGACGACGGCAGGGAAAAAACGATGCCCCCCCCAAGAATAATCCAAACCACCCCCGAGAAATAATAACAACAATAATACTAAAGAGCCCCCGAAATCGGCCTCCTCCGGTGCGTGCGGAGCGGCCCGGGAGGCGGCGGAGCGGCGGCCGCGCTGCTGGCGGGGTCTGCGGCAGCGGGCGCGGCGGGAGGGGTGCATGAACCCCCCCCTGCAGCCGGCAGCCCCGGTGCCTCGCTGTGCTCCGCCGCCGCCGCGCCGCCACTCTCATGCTGTCCCCATCGCCAGCTTTGTCCCCCGCCTTAGTAATTCGCGCATCCTTATTCAGATTTGGTGACGCCGAGGGCAGCGTCACCCGGGATGCGGCCAATGGTTGGGGGGTAACCATGGCAACCTCTTAATTTATAGCATATCTAAATTGGCTCCAGCCTTGTGCTTGGCACAGAGGGAAAAAAACAACGCGCCTCTATTGTTGAGGGTGGCTTGTACCTGGGCCGCGAAGTGAGTACGCACCTGGCTGGGGGGCCGGGGGGGCAAGGCCGAAAATCCGCTGGCCCGCCGTTTTTTCCTTTAATTTTTATTTTCATTTGCATTCATTTCTCTTCAAGGGATGCTCGGGGAGGAGTTGCGGGGTCCCGAGTTGCTCGGGGGCAAGAGCATCGCCTGGTTTTGGGGGGTTTATTTTGTTTTGCGCAAGGGGAAGAGAGGCTTTTGTCTGGAAGAGCAACAAGTGGGAAAAAGAAGAGGGGGGGATTGATTTGGGAGGGGGGAGGGGGCGGTGGGGATGGGGAGGAGGCCGGGGGCTCCTTCCCGCAGCGGAGCGGGATGCAAAGTTCCCCCGGAGGTATGCGGCCCCCCCGAATCCCCGCGCTTTGTCCCCCGGGCCCTTCCCCGCTGCCCGCGGCAGGAGCGGGGCCGGGCCGGCCCGGGGGGCGGCGGCCGCGCCCCCTCCCACACGGAGATTTCTCTTTAATTCCAGGTGCGGCGGAGCCGAGACCCCGCGGGAGGGAAGGGGCAGCGCCGGCCCCGGCCTGGGCTCGGGGGGTTTGGGGAGGAAGATCCAGCCTGGGGCCGGGGCAGCTCTGCCTCCGTTCCCCGCGGCTTTCGGGAGGGGACGAGGCAGCGCTGGGGTCCGGCCGTGCGGGGAGGAGGAGGAGGAGGAGGAGGAAAGCGGCGGGGCAGGTGAAGGCCGAACATTCCTTCCCATTCCCCGTCGTTTTCCATAACCAAAATCCCTGTATTTTTATATTAAATATATATACTTAAAAAAAAATTATTTTCCACCGCTCCGGCCCGAAATAACCCGTGGCTGTGGAGCCTCCTGGCGCTAGGAAATGCTCCTGGTAATGGCAAAAAAAACCCCAAACAACAAAAAAACCCCAGAAAAGCCTCATGTCAAAATCCTAACAAATCCTCCCTCGGCGGGAAGTGGAGCAGGTTTTGTGTGTAGGGATATTTATGGAAAGAGGGAGAATCGAAATGAGAAAATAAACAGAGAGAAGAGATTCAGGGAGGAAAAATAAAAGAGAAGGAAAAAAGGGAAATAAAAAGAGGAAAAGCGCAGGAGGAAAAAGGAGAAATGTATGCAGGAAAAAAAAAGATAGAGAAAGGCAAAGGAAAAGAAAGAGAATGAGGAAAAATAAATTAACGGAAACGAAAAAGGAGCTAAGAAGAGACAGAGGAAAACCACAGAAAAACGAAGAAAAAAAAATAAGAGAAAGGCAAAGAAGCAAAGAAAGAAGAAATAAATGAACGAAAGAAAAATTGCACAGAAATAAAGAAGGCAAGGAAGAAGATGGGGGGAAAATGAAGGAAAAAGAAGGGAAAAGGAAAAATAAACGGAGGAAAGAAATAAAAATACAGAAAGAACGGCTAGAATAGAAAAGAATGGAAACCAAAAGGAAAGGGCGAAGGAAAAGCGCCAGAGAGAGGGAACAAGGAAGAGGAGCAGGAAAAAAAGAAAACAAAGACAGAAGGAAAAAAAGCCACGGAAGAGAGAAGAAAGGAAATGAAAACTGCAGCGAGTTTAAAAGGGGAGAAACGGGCAAGAAATCGAAGGCACGGGAAGGAGGAGGAGGAGGGACCGGAGCCGGGGCCGATCGCGGCCGCGCTCTGCCCAAGTTTGCGGCATTCCCTGGGCGCTCCTGGGGAATTTGGGATGTGCGGGATGTGCGGGGATGTGCGAGATGTATGGGATGTATGGGATATATGGGATGTATGGGATGTATGGGATGTATGGGATATATGGGATGTATGGGATGTATGGGATGTATGGGATGTGCGGGATGTGCGGGATGTATGGGATGTATGGGATGTGCGGGAATGTATGGGATGTACAGGATGTGCGGGATGTATGGGATGTATGGGATGTATGGGATGTATGGGATATGCGGGGATGTATGGGATGTACGGGATCTACGGGATGTGCGGGATGTGCGGGATGTGCGGGCCCCGCTGCCAGCGGAGCCTCCACTGCTTTCGGGGCAGGATCCAGCACGGGAGCGGGGTCGGGGCATCGGGAGCAGCGGGCAGGCCCCGCTCCGGGCACGGCCGGGGTGTCGAGGGGCTGGAGAGCCGCGGGCACACGCGTGTCCCGGGCAGGGCTGTGCCCTCCCTCGGCACCGGGCTGAGGCACCGCGGGCTGCCCGGGGCCGCGCCGCCGAGAGCGGGAGTGCGGCTGTACCCTATGGATAACCTATGGATAATCTGGGCTGTATGGATTGCCCCTGCTGGGTGCGGGAGCGGCACCCGCGCTGTTGGTTTTGCCCACGCACACCCCCGTGGGGCCCCTCCCCGCCACCCTCTGTCCCCCCCACCCAGCCGGGACCCCCAGCCGGGGACCCCCAGCCCGTCCCCCGCTCCCCGCGGCCGCCCCCGGTTCCTTTTTCGTTTGAAAGTCGAGGAATAAAAAAATCCAAGGGGAAAGGGAGGAGGGGAAAAGCCACCCCGAGCCCCAAGAAACTCCCCCCGGCCACATTCCCCCACGGGAACAGATGGTAATTCAGGGCCCGTAAGACCGCCTATATGTAACTAATAAACCTTTTGTGCTTTAACAGGGTAATGCGTGGAGAAGCAGCGTCGCTTATACAAGATGTTGATGGAATTTACTATATTATTAAAGGAAAAAAAAATCCCCTTTCAAGAATAAAGTGTATCAACTTACAACACAACAGACGGCAGAGGGATAAGTGAAACAGACAAAAGACAAACAAGATAATAATCTGTTTCCAATCAGTTAAGCCCTGTAGAATTTGTAATACGCGGTTTGCATATTCCCCCTGTGTTTTGTAATTAATTATCTATCTGTTCGGATGCTCCGCCGCCGACTCCGTAGATATTCCCAACTATTTTTGGGGTTGTAGGCGGCGATCTCGCCGGGCACGGAGCGCGGAGCGGGGCCGGGCTCCGCGGCTCCGGCCGGCCCGAGGATGCCGAGCCCGGGCGCGGTGGGAGGCGGCGGCTCCGCGGCCTCCGCGCTCCTCCGCGGGGCCGCTCCCCCCGCGCTCCCCTCCTTTCTCCTGGTAAGAGGGGGGACGGGGCAGGTTTTAACATTAAACAAACCCAGCAAGCATCTCCTCGCCGGGCCATAGGCGTTTCTGAGTGACTGCGTTACAAATTGTAAATTTAAATAGCTCACAGGATTCATTACCTCCCGCGTCTGATTTCACCCAGCCGTGAAAAATTGTCCTGGTGTACCACTGAGAAAGGGTTTGCTGCAAAGAGCCACAGTCTAATCACCAGCTTTCTCTCGCCAACAAAAGTGTAATTATTTTGTTTTGGGTGTAAATATAACCCACGGTACAAAAAAAAAAAAAAAAAAAAAAAAAAAGAAAGAAAGAAAGAAAAAAAGATAAACCTCCAGCAGCGTCTGAATGCATTACAGGGCTGTTTAAAAAGATCCGTCCTAAATTAATACCAAGGTTAAAAGGGGAAGGCAGCTGGGACATGGAAATTTCCGTATTATTGGGGCGGGGGGGGACACGAGGTGAGTGTGAGTGTGAGTGTGAGTGTGAGTGCGGGCGTGCACAGCGCGGGTGAACAATGCGGCCCCCCCGGCCCGCACAAAGCCCCACGCAGCCCCCACGCCTCCAGCCGGGCCCCCCCACCCGCGGCTGCTTCTCCCCCCTGTCCCCAGCCCAAAAAGGGGCCCGGGGAAGGTGCCGGGCACAGGGGGTGCCCCAGCTCCTCGCTGCCCTCGGTGCTGCTGGAACGGCCGCGGGGGTGTGAAAAAGAAAACAAACAAACCAAGCGCTCCAGCCGCACCGCGGATAAATACAAACGAACAACCGGGGGGGTTTTAATTCGGGTTTTTACCATTTTTACTTCGTTTTAACGAATTTTTGTTTCCTTCCCTCCGAGCTCCGGCACGGGGTTTCGGTGGGAGAAAAGGCACAAAACGAGCGGCGATGCCGGCGGCAGGAAGAACAGGGAGAAGCCCCGGCAGAGGCCGAGCGGCCGCGGGACCGCGCTCGGTTGAGGCCGTTTAACGGGAAAAAAGCGAAACAAAACCACACCAACAATTAAAAAAAAAAAAAGAATGGAAAATAAATAAATTCCAAATCAAAGTGAAGACACAAATATCTGGAGCGGGGGCAGAGAAGCGGCTGGTGGAGCTCGGAGAGCCGTCGGTGCGGGCTCGGAGCACAGCGCGGTCCCCGGAGCGCCACGAGACCCGCGGGACCCCGGCCGGGGCTGCTGCTCCCGGCTCTGGGGGCAGCCAGGGCCGAGCCAGGTGCTGCTTTGCCCTGCTCCCCTCGACCTTTCTACATCCCCCATCCTTCTCCACAGCCATTTTAACCAGTCCTTTTTTTTTTTTTCCCCGCGGGTTGCGGTAATTGGCAAAGCTTTAATTGCACCCCCAGCCCCTCCTGGCTGCAGCACGATGCCGGGACCCCCATTCCCACCGCCCGACGCTTCCCCGGGGCTAAGCCGGCCCTGGCTGGGGTCCCGCTCTGCGCGGAGCCGCGGGTGGGCACAGCCCGGCCGTGAGCAGCCTGTGCTGACAGAAACCAGCCGGAGACGGGAAACGCACACCTTCGGAAACTTAGTGACTTGAGGGGCATGCGGCAAAGAACTCGCTCCAAATTTCCTCGGGTGATCCCCGGCCCGCTCCAACCTCCCGTCGATGCGACCGCCCCCCCGGAGGGGCTGCTCGAGCCGTTCCCAGCCGCTCCCCCCGCCGCCTCCCCGCTAATGAGCGTGTGTGTTGACACGGCGAGGCGATGCCCCCGTTTGCTTTTGTTTGGGAGGTGTGAAAGAGGGAATCTGCATGAGAAAAGCCGGCGGCAACCGCGGAGCTCCGCGCAGCAGCGGCGGGACGGAGCGAGCCCGGTGCGTGGGGAGCCCGCCCTGGGAGCGGGGGGGTTCGGCGGGCACACGGGGCAGGGAAGGGAAGGGAAGGGAAGGGAAGGGAAGGGAAGGGAAGGGAAGGGAAGGGAAGGGAAGGGAAGGGAAGGGAAGGGAAGGGAAGGGAAGGGAAGGGAAGGGAAGGGAAGGGAAGGGAAGGGAAGGGAAGGGAAGGGAAGGGAAGGGAAGGGAAGGGAAGGGAAGGGAAGGGAAGGGAAGGGAAGGGAAGGGAAGGAGCCCCGGTGCTCCCGTCGGGGGTCGTGGCTGAGCAGGGCACTGGCGGGGGTCTCACCCCGCACACGGGACCCCCCCAAAGCTGTCGGGGCGTACGGTGACCTCCTGAGGCTGCGCCCCTCGGGGTCCTCCTCCCTCCCCTGGGGTTGTTTGGGCAATGGGAGGGGAAGAGCTGGGGCCGCACCTGCGGGCGGGATGGGGGGCGCGACACGGGGGACACACCGGGGACAAACAGGGGACACACGGGGGGACACAGGGCGGGCACACCGGGGGACACACGGGGGGCTGAGCGCGCCCCGCAGCCACGCAGAGCGAAGGATGCCGGCAAAGGAGGGGGAGCAGCTCCACGGGAGGGGCTCGGGGCGCTCTGCAGGGGGAAAGCGGAGCAGGGATGCCTCTCCTTGCCTTGCACGTCCCAAGTGGCAGAGGAGCCCCGCGGCAGGACGGAGGTGACAGCGATGCTTTCAGCAGGGCTGAGCCCCGGCATGGAGAGCCCTGCTGGGACCGCGGTCCCGCCGCGCCCCGCTCGGTGTCCCCGGTGTCCCCGGGAGCTCTCCAGGGTGCTGAACCTCGCCGGGCCCGGCCCTGGCCCTCGCCTCGTCCCGCGGGCACCGGGCACGGCTGCCCCGCACCCTGCCCCATTCCCCGTCGCCTTCGTGCTCTCCACCTCGATCTTCCCATCTTTGCTTTCCTTTTTTTCCTCCCTTGGTTGGTTTTCCTTTTTTCCTCTTTATTTTCTCCCCGTTTTCTTTATTTTTCCTGGTTTTCTGTATTTCTCTCTTTTTCTGTGGTTTTCCCTGTTTTTCTCTTTTATTTCTTTTTTTTGTTGCTGTTGTTTTTTTTTTCTTTACCCACCTATTTCTCTCACATTTTTCCCTGTGTTTTTCTCATTTTATTTTTCCTGTTTCCTTTTGTTCTTCCCGCCGTTTTCCCTCAATTTCTTTTTTTTTATTTGCCTCCTTTCCTTTTTCCTCCCTCAATTCTTTCTCTTTTCCTCTCTCGATTCTTCCTCCCTTTCTCTCCCCTCCTTTCTCTCTCCCCACACCCTCTGCTGCTCTATTTTTCGTTTTCCCCTCTCATTTCACACACATTCCCTTCCGATCTCTCTGCCACTCTCTGTTTTTCTCTCACTTCCCGTTTCCCTTCTCCCACAGAAAGACTGGAAATTTGGGGAACACCTCCATAGAATTATCAGACACCCACCGGACCCCCGCGATGCCCCCCACTCCTTCATCCCGAGGGGAGGGGGCTGCGCTGCCCAGGACCCCAGGATCCGTTGGGACAGGCGGGATCTCAGCGCGGGTTTTGGTTTTTTTTTTTGTTTTCACTTTAAAAACGATGAAAAACGACCCCAAAAAGCCGAGTGCCAGCTCAGGGTGGGGGGAAGCTCACGGCGAGAACGAAGCCCCGAGTGTCACGGAGAGGCGACGCTCGGGCGTTTGTGCGAACGCTCCTGTCCTTGCACGCTCGCACGCCCAAAGCACAGCGAGCAGGGGCCGCCTGCGGGGTGTCCCCCCCTGGGCTGGGGCTGGGGGTGTCCCCCTGGCCGCCCGCAGAGCTTTTTGTCCTCCTCAGCCTCTCCCGCATCTCCCTTCCCTTCCCCGCCCGCCCCGTACATCCCCGCATTCCTCCGCGCGTGTGCGCGGCCCCTGCTCACACTCGCAGCCCAAATCCTCTCTCCCCCATCCCTGTTACACACCAAAGCAAGCCTTGCACACGCACGTTCCCCCCGCAGCACCCATGGCCGTGGCCCTGCCTTCTGTGACGTACCCAGCTCCGGGGAGCTGAACCATCCCTGTGCCCCATGGTTTATGTCGGGGATGAGCTTTGTGTGTCTCCGTGCAGGCCAGGGGACAGAGCCCTCTCTGGGGGTGTCCTGGCCCCGGGGATGGGGCTCAGAGTTCGGCCTAGGTGGCTCCAGCAGCGCTTTCACAGCGCGGGGGATGCCTGGCGTTGGGCAGGGATGGGATAATTCCTCCATGGCCTCAGGGAACGGGAAAGCGGCCCGGGACCTCTCTAACCTCATCAGCTGCCTGATGTGCAGCCGTGCTGGGTGTGCTCGGACTGTCACTGTCACCTGGGCGCAGGGCCACGCTGCTTTCTCCCTCCTGCATTCCCCTCTCCTCCAGCCCTGCTCCCATCTCCTGGCAAGTCCTCGCTGGAAATGCACCCCTGCCTCCTTTAATTGCAATCAGGGTCACAAAAACGGCTCCACCCGCTCTGATTCAGGGGGTATCCCGATGATATCTGGGTATCCTGGGCTTCCCAGGGTGTCTGGAAGACAGAGGATCCAGAAGCAGGGTAATCTGTGGGGCTGTGCAGGGTTTAGAGGGGATCAGAGTCTCTGGGGACATGGGAAGCTGTTGGTTTCTTCCATTTTTTTTTTTCTTTTAATATTTCTGATAGGTTTTATTTTTTTAAATTAAATTATTTTTTAAATAGCAAGAGGAAAAAAAAAAACCCATCAGGAGAAGAACACAGGTTTAGCTTTTCCATTGGAAGTAACTCCTCACAAAGGGAGACAGGGATGGCCAAGGATCAGCCCAGCCTGGGTGAGTCCCGAGGCAGGGGCAGCCTTAACCCTTGCAGTGCCTGCGTGATGACAAAATCCCCTTGTTCCAAGCACTGGGAAGCATTGGACAATTGAATAATGAGCATTAAACAGTTGAGGACTTGCTGGGTGCAGTGCTGCTCTCCTGAATTCCCATAAAGAAATGGGCAGCTTCCCATGAGGGCTCATATCAGCACGACAGGGGAGTTTGGCAGGCATTTTAGGCCAGGCTGATGCTAATTATGAGAGGATGAGGTGTCTGTGTGTATACATGTGGATGTGAAGGTGTTCCACACAGGCTCTAAACCCCCACAAAGCACCCGAAGCTTCCCCTGACACCCCAGAGTGCTCCTCTCCACTTTGTGGGTGTGCAGGGAGTGGGGCTGGAGGGGGGAGCCTGCTCCTCCCGAGCCCCCAGGACCCCAAAGCACAGCCAAAGAGGCCATTGTCCCTTTGCCTTGGAAGCTGAGGGGGGTTAAACCTGGCAGAGGCAGGCTCAGGTCTCTGGCTCACAAATTCTTTGTCCAACTTCTCCAGACTTCAGCAGGACAGAGCTGGGAGCAGCGCCCAGCCCTGGCTCCGAGTTTCTCTGTGTTGGTGCATGAGGGAGAGGCTGCACCTCTGAGCTCCTTGGGCACAGCTCCTCCAGCTCCTCTCTTTGTTCCCCCTCCCATCCCCATCCAAACCCTCTGCAAGCCTCTGGCTGCCTGCAAACCTCAGGCACCAATCCTGCTACAATTCCTTTATAATTCTCTTATTCTCTTTTTTTTTCTTTTCTTTTTTTTTTTTTCCCCTACAGAAACACAAGGGACAAACACAATAATTTCCAAGAAGCAAAAGCTTCCCTCTGGAGAAGCCAAGAGAGACCTGCAGCAGTGTCCTGGTACGGTGTGGCAGTGACACTGATTCCATCTGACACCTGGGTGTCTCCAAAGCCATCACATTGTGTGCTGCAAATGTATATTATTAACATTAGTATGCATTGGCACAATATGGATCCATTATTCCAAATGCTTATGAGAACTAGGTGCTGTCTAGGAGCAGCTGCTGCTTTTTAAGCCTCAGAGCATCAATAGATTCATAGATTTTAGGGCCAGAAGGGACCCCAGCGAGCCTGGAGTCTGACCTCCCACCGAGTGGGAGCTGGGGGTGATTTTTGCATCCTGCCCCACAACTTGTGGGCTGCCAGCTGAGGAGGGGTTGATGTCTCCCTCTGGAAATTTGTTCCCTTGTTTTATCACTTTCCTCGTTAATCCTAAAAGAGCAGATTTTCATTTCAAAGCTCAGCTTGTGTAGGTCCAGCTTTCCACCTCTTGGATTTGCCTCCTCTGTGTAAGAAAACCCATTTTCCCTCTTTTGTTGGAGTAGCAGCAATGTTGGAGAAAAGAAAAACAAAATCAATGTCCTGGAATGTCGGCTGGAAAAAGGATTGGTACTTCTTAAGGGTGGAAATGGTACCTGGCAAGTGTTCAAATCTTGGGTGATTCCCTGACTGTAAGCACTTCAGCTTTAGTCTTTGTTTAAAAAAAAAAATAAATCTGCATTTTGTAGAGAGGGGTGATGCTGGAGGACTTTGGGTTTATAGTGCTTCCAGAAAATGAAAGAAAAGAGAGAATGAAAATCCACTAAATCAACGAAATAAAAGGAGCTGAAAGTCCTATATTATGGTCACAACAATTCTTCACACAAACACCTCCTGGGTGACAGCTGAAGATGGGTAATTATCATTCAAACCACCTCTGATCCCCAAATCCCTGGCAAAACCTCGCTGAAGAGTGAGCCAGGATCAGATGCTGAGTTTGCCTTCCTGCAGGGGTTTGTTCCTTCTGCTTTCCCCTCTGCCCCTCGATTTGGGGACAGCAGCTCTGTCCCCCATTGTCCCCCATCAGATTGGTGGCTTCAAGTGGGGTGCCAGCCCCAAAACACAGCAGGTCCCCAGCTTTTCTGGAAACCACCACGTGTGAGCCTCTAGCCAACCTCACACCCAAATTTTAAAGCAGAAACCAGTTGAAAGTGGATATTTTCCAGGAACATCACCTTGTGCCTACTGCTGAACACGTGGGAAAGGAATGATCAGTTGATGGGCTGGGTTGGAAGGCGTTATCCAAAGGAAAAATAAGAATAATTTGGTGCCTTCAGTTTGTGCCTCATGAGAAGGGAGTCACTGAGAGCCATGGGAGAGGAGACAACCCCAGCACTGGGGTATCAGAAATCCAGAGCAGGGATACAGGGATGGGACAACTTCCCTGGGGTGGGACAGCACTGGGGGAGGCCTCAGGGGCTGGGATGGGGCTGAGCAGGGCCTGGTGGCCACGAGGGATCTGCCCTGTGCCCTGCCCTGGGGTGATTCCCAGCTCCCTCCCCATGCAGGATGGAAAGCTGCCCTTGGCATTCCCAGGGGAATGTCCTGGCTGACCTCAGGAGTTTTTTGCCTCCTTTCTGAGGTTATGTGATGTCCCTGGCAGAATTCCCAAACAGGCAATGGGGACCAAACCCCATTTCATGCCTTCAGGTGCAGGTGGCAGGGGTAAGATTTAAAACAGGTTGTGCTTCTTGCAAGCAGCTATCTCTAGAACTCCTGCTGCAGGATTGAGAGGAAACTGGGCAAGCTCTTAGGAGAGAAATTCCTGGAGGATGTTGAGAATGCTGAGCCCCAGGAGCACCCTGAGGAGCTGTGATTTGGTCTCCTGGGAGCAGCAGGCTGAGGGATGTCCTCTCCCCTCTTGGGATGGGCCATTCCTCTGTCCTGGGGTGGTGGCTGCTGCTGTCCAGCTCGGTGCTTTCTCCTGATCTGACAAAGGGAGGATCAGCTGCGCTCCTGGGAAGGAAAGATGTCCCCAGCACGACTCCTCCTACCCCACCTGGCATGAGCAGCTTCCTTCTCTGCTGCTCAGCTGAGTCCTGGTTTGCCTTTTCCACTGCTGGGTTCATGTGGGAGCAGACACAGCCCTCACCTCTCCCAGGCTCTGACAATGAGCAGAGGAAATTAAAAAAGAGTATTTAGTATATTTTTTTTCCTCTGACGAGACGATTCGTGTAGGAAACGCTTTCAAAGAAGAGGGATGAATCACACAACCACAGAAATTAGAGATGGAAAAGACCTTTTAGGTCAGCCAGTCCATTTTCCTGTGAATGCAGAGAAGCTTCTGAGTACAGTTAGATTTTTTTTTCAAGGACTTTGTCCAGTCTAAACCAAATTTAGCAAGAAAGCTTCCACTTAAATCCATTTTAAAGCAGCTGTAGCTGGAAGAGGGATGGTCTTCAGCTGAGTGTCATTTGAATGCTCTGAAACTTCCAGGGCAGGTGTGAAGCTCTTTCCTGAGGAGGAGTTGCAGAGCTGGAGGCCTGGAGCAGCCAGCAGATCTCTGCAGCTCAGCTGGCTGGAAACCAGCCCCTTGCCAGCCCTCAAAGATCTGGGGGATTGCATGGGTGTCTTTTATTGTAAAACACAAGCACTTATATACTGTTTTAAGGAGACTAGTAATGTGTACTACAATAATTAAGTTAACATACACAAACTTATACATATTAAACCATCTCTTGCTTACAAAGTTTAATGAGATTTTTTTTCTCCAATAAACCCATTTGATTGAATCTTCTTACAATCCAGGTCTAACTTTCAAAGTTCCGCTTGCTTTTCCCAAAGCATCCTGTTATCAAATCTCTTATGTTAACTAAGTCCAAAATCCATCATCCGTCTTGCGTCCCCCAGCATTCCAACACATGGGGAGATTCCAGCGGCCTGAGAGCGAGGGAGGGGCTGTGGGAGTGTGGCTGCAGGGTGATGGGCACAGATCTGCTGGCACCACCTCGGCTGGGAAGCCCAGAGCCTGAGCTGGGTGGCCACGGGGTCACCACAGAGCCACAGGATGGGCCAGGCTGGAAGGGACCACAGCAGGGTCACCTGATCCAGGCTCTCTGCTCCAGCAGGGTCACCCCAGAGCACAGGACTGTGCCCAGATGGTTCTGGAATATCCCCAGAGAGGGACACTCCACAGCCTCCCTGGGCAACCAGCTCCAGTGCTTGGTCACAGGAAAAAGCTCTTCCATGTTCAGCTGGAACTTCCTGGGCATCAGTCCCTGCCCGTTCCTCTTGTTCTCTTGCTTGGCACTTCCACGAGGAGCCTGCTCCGTGCCCAGCCCCTCCCTGCAGATATTTACCTGCTCCTCCCTTTGCCGGGGTCGGGGCTCTGCCCTGCTCAGGGCTCCGTGCATCTCCTCGGGCCGCCACGATCCACGCTATGAATGGCAAAGCAACCATTCCCACCCCAGGCTCTGAATTCAGCATCCCAGGCCACCTTCTGAGCCGTGGAAAACCTCCCTGGAGGTCAAACTACAATTAACTAACAATGCAGCCGGAATTAAAAGGGAGCAGATCCGCTCAGACATTTCATCTCCAACCGGAGCCGCTTCACACACAGCCCCAGGCTGAGCCCTGAGCTGCTCCCAGGCAGCTCCTCCTGCTCCCAGCCTCGGTGGGAGCCGTGTGGGGACATCTGAGCCTCGGCCCGGGGACACGGGAAGCTCCTTCCTTCTTCCCAGGGAAGGAGGAGGGTGCCAGAGAGGTGGGCAAGGGCAGGTGAAGTCATGATGATGATGATGATGATGTTCAAAGGGAGCTCCCCAGCCCGGGGGTTTGCTGTTGAATAGAGACTTTTGGCCGCGTGAACTCTCCCTCAGTGACTCTGCAAATCCTTATATTTACCTTTTTTTGGGGGTGGTTTTCAAAAGCCACCTTGCCTCCGAGCATGGCACGCAGGCAGGAAGGGCCTTGCTAATTAACCCAGGAGGGGGAGTATCCCTCTTGCCTGCTCTGACCCTGCACGGCGAGGGAAGGAGCAGGATTGCCAGAGCTCCCCTAGAAACGCTCCCTTAATCCGCCTCCCCAAAATCCCCGACCCCTGATCCGCGCAGAGACAACCATTTTAAAGAGACAGTGTCACCGTGTGCCACCTCCTTCTCATAAGTGGTCACCTGCCAGCTTCGACTGAAGGCGTAATTACCATCCTCGAGGCCTGATCCATCTTATTCCCCTTGAAGTCGATGAGGAAACCTCCCCGACTCTGCTGGAAGCGGTGTTAAGATTCCTTTCCCTCCTCCCCATCTCTTTTCCTAGGATTTATCTCCTTGTGAGGCTGGAGGATCTCCCCAGCACCGAGGCTGGAGCGGCCGGGGATGGAAGGAGCTGCAGGGAGGCAGAGCCGCCGGGAGGGAGCGGGTGAGAGGGGGAGAGAAAGAAGAGCAAACACAGGTCCATTAATCCGCAGTTAGTCTGCCTTTTTTGTTAGGAAGATGAACTTGATGAGTTAATTAAGCCACAGCCTGTAAAACCAGTTTATTTGCATAGCAAACTCCTGGGCCAGTGTGCTGTGAGCGGGCATAGACGTGCAGACAATTCCGGGGAAATTACAGCCTCATTAATATGCTAATCTGGTTGCAGGCCTGGAACGAGTTTTGGGTTTGCGGTGCTTTGGGGGGGGTCGGGGGGGAGGGGTTGCTTAGCAACCCTTTCCTCCAGGTAACCCTTCTCTTCCTTGCCCTTGATATCCCCCAAGGGCCGCCGGGGAGGGGGGCTCGGGGCCACGCACCAGCGAGCAGAGCGAGAGGCGAGCAGGGAGCGGGGGGATGGCTGCCCGGGCACAGCATCCGCACCCCAAAATCGGGGACAGCTCCCCCTCCTTCCTTCCTTCCCTCCTTCCCTCCCTCCCGGGCCGGCTGCGAGGATGCGCGGCCGCGGCTGCGAGCGCGCAAATGAGAGCGGGCACGGCCCGGGCTGGGCACGGCCGGGGCTGGGCACGGCCGGGGATGGGCAGCGCCTCTCCACCCCCCTGGCCGCCGCCGCTCCCCGGGGGCTGCTCCCCGCCGAGGGAACCGGAGATGGGCAGCGGGCACCCCAAACCCTCCCGGCTCCGCTCGCCGGCCCAGCAGCGCTCCCCAGCCTGTCCCTGCCGTGTCCCCTGCCAGCCCCGAGCAGCACCGAGCCAGAGATCTCTGCCTGTGCCAGCTCCCTGCGGCCCTGCTGGGGATGGGAGGATCAGGGATCTCAGGGGGGATGCAGCACCTCCACCCCCGCCATCTCCTGCAGCTCCCGCACTGCCTGCCGCGGCAGGACAGCCTTCCCTTCCCTTCCCTTCCCTTCCCTTCCCTTCCCTTCCCTTCCCTTCCCTTCCCTTCCCTTCCCTTCCCTTCCCTTCCCTTCCCTTCCCTTCCCTTCCCTTCCCTTCCCTTCCCTTCCCCACTGTCCTGCATGGGAAGATTTGTGCCCCAGCTGTCCCGGTGTCCTCCTGCATTCTGCAGGAATACTGGGGCTTTCCCAGCACCATGGCACCTCAGGCAGTGTCTGTACCCTGAGGGTCAGGAGGACAAAGCTGCAAGAGGAGATGGAGTCTGGGAAAGCCCCACATCCTCCATCCCAAGGGATCACACTCGGGTTCATCCTCAGCCCTTTTCTCCCAGCAAGTGCTCCTACCTGCCAGGTCTCTGTTGACAGATAAGCAATGGGGATTCTCATGTCCCAGTGTTGGCTCTCCAAGCACGGGTTTCCAACCCTCCCCTCGGTCACCAGACCTATCCTTCCTCTCCTGACCTTGTTTGGGATTAGAAGATTTTCCTCCTCTGTTCTAGGCTGCTTCCCTGGGAGCTCACCCATGGCTCTGGGATGAGCTGGGGCACTCCTGTGGCACCTGACTGGGTGCCAGAGCAGTGTGACTTTCTCCCAAAGCCCTGTTCTGCACGTTTTTGTCATCCAGAGCAGCTCCAGCAGAGCTTTTCACCCTGCTGCTCTCCTCAGGGTGTGGTGTGGCTGTCACCTCACAGACACCAAAACCTTGTGATTTAGACCCAATACCTGCAAAACAAGGCCAGGCCAGGTGCCTGGGGCTGATGGTGACACCTGGGGCAGGTCCATGGAGTGCTCTGCCCTCAGGACATTCCCTCAGCTGGAGTTTAGAACTCTGGAGGTGCAGCACAGCTCCCTTGCTCTGCCACCAAGCCTCAGGCCAGGAGAATCCACACCTGGCTGCAGGAGGAGTTGGACCTAATTAAAGCCTGAAAAGCTCTGAGAGCCCTTTGCTGACCAATCTGGCTCTTGCTCAATGGGAGCAGAGTGCTGAGATGGAGGAGGTTTCCCTCTCTGCACAGGTTTGCCCTGTGATGCTTGGAAATATTCACCTCTACTCATTCCCCAGCCCAAACATTTAAGTGTGAACAAATGTGCTGGGCAGCGAGTTTTAATGTCAAACACTTCCCTGCCAAGAAGAAACTCTGACTTCTCAGGAGGAGGCAAATTCCCTGGCTCTCTGCTGGAGACACTGCCATGTGGAAAGGAACTGCTGCCTTCCTACCTGGGGAGTCCCAGTCTCCAGGGTTATCCATCCGTTAACCTTCATGAGCTCAAATATTTATTATTCATATTACCCTGAAATGTGCTAAAAAGATGAAAAAAGGAATTAATGTGCCAGATCTTGCATCCACCTTTTAGCTTATTACAGTGCTAAAGCAGTATTAACATTTACAGTGTGTGAGCTCTGCTTTGCTTGTGCCTGAGGCCAAGGGGTTTAAGCCAGTGCTGGAGTTAATAGCAAGCTCTGGTTAGAAAAAGCCCATTATGTCATAAAGTTGGAATTTGACTTGGGCAGTGGCCACTGGCTCTTTCCATTTGGGATGCAGTGCCACCCCCTCCATCCCTTTCTGCTTCGCTCTCCCTCTCACAAACAAAATCAGAACGGGGAAATGGTGGGAAAATGGTGTTTTCTTTTCAGTGCTGCTGAGAATTGCTTCAAACCCTGGCCAAGGAGATTCTTGTGTTGGTGCTGGAGGTGCCATGCAGTCAGAGGTGTTCTTGGGCCTCATTCCCCCTGCTGGGTTCCTTGACACCTCCTCTTTTACAGCTTGAGCATATTTATACATCCAGCATCCCTGTGTTCTGCTGGAGGGTGCCTTGTTAGCATCTCCTCCTCTCCTTAGGAAGATCTCTATAATTCTGTGAGGAGCAGCTCTGCTTTTTTGGGTTCTCCCTCAAACCTGACAGCCCCACCACGAGGCAGGGTCTGCCCACGTGCCTGCTCCAGGTGACCAGACCTGTCCCTGAACCTGCTCTCCCCTGTCCCCACAGCCCTTATGGCTCTTGTGGGCAGTCCATGGACAGAGGTTCCTTGGCCAGCCCTGTGGCTGCCAGGACTCTGAGGACAAGGCTTTACCCAGCCAAAAGCACTCACATTTCTTGGAGAGGTTGGAATGGAGCTTGCTGTGCCCTGCTGGGCAAAGGGAGAGTGCTCCATGGAGCCAGGAAGAGCCCTGAACGTGAGTTTGGTACAATTCAGCTTGGTTTTGCTGCTCTTGAGGCTCAGCTGATTTTCTTCTGAGCACGGGGTGTGTTAAGGTTTTTGCTATTTTTATAACTCAGTTCTCCTCCTGTGTTCCTGCTCACAGGGTAGCTCTTCCAGTGATCCCAGCAGGAAGAGTTTATTTGGAGGAATAACCCTTCAGGAAATCAATATTCCTTCCAGCTCTCCTTGTCCTTGGAGTGTGGGACCAGCAGTCCCAGCTGGGGGTACCGAGTACCCAGCAGGACGAGTGACAAACCCCCAGCCCTGTGTGCTGGAGAGCTGCTTTTCTGGAGGCTTTGCCACCTGGATTTTAGCAGGTGGCTGCTTTTGGATGCAGCAGAGGTGTGGGAAGGCTCTGAGATCTTGGTGGCACTGGGACAGTGGCTCCTGTCAGCGCACCAGGGCTCACACTCACCTGAGCACCCCTTCACCTCCACTCAACGGGGACTCGTGTTCTGCAGTTCCCCCCCTGGTGATGGCAAGGCCTTTGGAGCACCTTCTCCATCAGGAGACCTCTGTGACCATGGGGCAGCCCAGTTCCATCCCTCAAACCCCTGTGCAAGGCCAGCACTACCCTGAGCACCCAGGCATTGCACTGAGGCTCTGGGCAGGGATGTTCCCTCTGCAAATGGAGCTCCTGGGCTCCTTCCCCTGCCTGCTCCCCAGCAGAGCCACCCAGAGCAGGAACACAGAGCTGAGACCTGCTTGGAATTCAGAGGGCACCACCAGTCCATGTCATTGGCAGGGAATAAATAAATAAACACCTCTTGGAGCACGCCAGGAGTGATGTGCTGCTGGGCTCAGCCAAGGTCACATCCGTAAACATGGACTGGGGAGGCACTGAGCAGATCCAGGCTGGATCCAGCCCTGGCTTTCCTGCAGGAAAAATGTCCCCCCTGGCTGCAGGAGCACCCCCTGGGGGAGAGGGTATTGGAACAAGGCACCCCTGACAAAGGGGAGAAAGGAGGCATCTGACTCCATCTTATCAGAAGGCTAATTAATTATGATATGATATTTATTATATTACATTACATTGCATTTATCATATTTATATTATATTATATTATATTATATTATATCTAAATTGAATTTGTTAACTACTTAATTGGGTTTTTTTTATAATATTTTGTGATTGTTAGCTGACAGTTTTGATACACACACACATGTGGATTTAATTGGTCAATGAATGAAAACACACTAGAATTTAATTACTAATTTTTTTAGGTAAACAATTTTTTATAATGTACTTTAATTGTGAGCAACACAGGCGCAGCAAATGAGATAAGAATTGTTCTGATCATTCTCTGAGGCTCAGGGAATGTGAATCTCAGAAATATTTTTGTGTTTTGCATTTCTCTGTGAAGAGAAGTGTGGCGATAAGAGGGCAGTGCTGGGGTGTGCCCTGTCCTTGGAGGTGCTGGCACAGGGCTGGGGTGGCTGGGAGGGGTCACAGTGACACTGGGCGGGCAGGGTGAGTTTCTGAGGGTGTGAGCTGTGTGTGACATCCAACAAGGGGTTTCTTCCATGAGAGTGCCTGATCCTGGTTCAGAGGCTGCCTCAGCACCCCTGGTACCCGGTGGATCCCAGTGGGACTCTGTGTCTGGAACAAAACCTCCCTGGGGAGAGCTCTGCTCCTGAGGTGAAGCCCAGTATCACCAGCTGGGGTCTGTGTACAGATCACAAACGGGACAGGACTGCCAGGAACTGCCTTGAGCTGTTTTATTTTCCAGCATCAGTCTCATTCCATGGTTATGGCAATGGGAAGATGCCAGCAGCTCACATCCCAGGCAGCAGACCAAGAGCTTAATGTTACAACTCACTTTATAAGTTTTTTGCCCAATCACACAAAGCAAAAGCACATTGACAGTAGTTCCATCCAACCACTATAAGCACAGGTACCTTTGGTTAAACAATGCTTGCTTATTTCAAATACAATACCTGCTTGTAAGCCTTAAAGCACAATGCACAGAGCTCCATTATTAAGCTTAAAACTTCCTAATATATCTCTAGATAAACTTTTCTGTAGCTTAGGGAGTTATTCTAGACAAGCATTAATACACAGGCCATTGTTCTATTTGTCCTTACTTTTCTACTTTTTAAATCATTTTTCTGCTGACCAATCTCATGGCTACTGCTTAGCTGCAATCACAGTTCTGCTGTCTCTGAGGGCTGCCTTCTGCAGCTTTCCCAAAAACCTTCTCAATTTATGGATTCCCACAACCCAGCATCTCTGTGGTTGATCCAGCCTCTTGTCCACAGCCCCTTGCCCTCTGCAGGCCCTGCAGAGCCCCTTGCTCTGGGCAGTGCCTTTCCCTGCTTGGCTGTAAAGCTGCTCCAGGGCCCTGCTCATCCCCAGGCTCCCTTCCCCATGGCTTAACCTATAGAAGAAGCAACCAAAGAGAGGGAGCCCAACAGAACCCCACCCTTGTGTCACTACAGGACATGAAATAACACAACACAGACATGCTGCTCTTTCAAGGTAAAAAGAGACCTTTTAATTTCTGACTCCAACATTTATAGATTTACAAAAGTGACAGTGGATTGGAGGGTGACAGTGCCACCTCTCCAGTGACACTGGACAAACCAAGAGCCCATCAAGTTTCTCTTCCATAAAAGAATGCAAAACAATGAGTTATTTACAGAAAGGGTGTGAGAAAGTTTGTTACAAGAATGTAAACATCAGAAGGCTCAGAAAAACTTCAAAAATCAGGGTGACACCCTTGCTGTGCCAAGAGCCCCTTCCTCCCATGGCAGGGCAGGGACCCCAGGTCCGAGGCTGCTCAGCTCTGTCTCGGTGCTGCTCCCTCACCCTTTGACAAATCCTGGCATTTGCAAAGTTATTATACCTCATTATGAATTGGATTTTAATCTAGTGTAAATAGTCCTACCATTATAGTGTCATAAGAAGCAATTAGCCCCCCTGCCTGCTTCTATGCATGAGGGGAAAGCTTTAATATCACGGAGCTGTGAGGGCTTGATGGGGCTTCAGCCTCCACGTGCAGGCAGAGGCTTTGCTCTCCTGGCATTCCCTGCCCAGGCTGTGCTGGGCTGTGTCACCTGTGTGTCCCCTGTGCAGGCTGTGCTGGGCTGTCCCCTCCATGTCACCTGCCCAGGGTGTGCTGAGCTGTCCCATGTGTGTCACCTGCCCAGTGTATACTGGAGTTGTCCCCTGTGTGTCCCCTGTGCAGGGTGTGCTGAGCTGTCCCCTCTGTGTCCCCTGCCCAGTGTGCACTGATCCATCCCCTGTGTGTCACCTGTCCAGTGTATACTGGAATTGTCCCCTGTGTGTCACCTGCCCAGTGTGTGCTGATCTGTCCCCTGTGTGTCACCTGTCCAGTGTGTGCTGATCTGTCCCCTCTGTATCCCCTGTCCCATGTGTGCTGATCTGTCCCCTGTGTGTCACCTGCGCAGGGTGTGCTGATCTGTCCCCTGTGTGTCACCTGTCCAGTGTGTGCTGATCTGTCCCCTCTGTGTCCCCTGTCCCATGTGTGCTGATCTGTCCCCTGTGTGTCACCTGTGCAGGGTGTGCTGAGCTGTCCCCTGTGTGTCACCTGTCCAGTGTGTGCTGATCTGTCCCCTCTGTGTCCCCTGTCCCATGTGTGCTGATCTGTCCCCTGTGTGTCACCTGCCCAGTGTATACTGGAGTTGTCCCCGGTGTGTCCCCTGTCCCATGTGTGCTGATCTGTCCCCTGTGTGTCCCATTTGCTCTCCATCTCCCGATCCCGGGCTGATTTTGGCGGGGATCTCTCCTGTCTCCGCCTGTGCCCAGCAGCACGGCTGGAGCTCCTCCTCCCGAGGATGGCCGTGCTTCCAGCAGATGATAAATCGCGATTTCCTCGCCTTGCCCCAGCCCCAGCCACACAGGGGATTATCCCCGGCAGGGTGAGACCGTCTGCAGGCGCTCCCTGCCTCGGGGTGATTATTTCCAATCTCTCCTGCGCAGGGAATTCATCCTGCGCAGCTCCCGCACGGCTCTGAAGCAATCCCAGCCTGTCCTGTGTCACCTGGAGCCCGGGCACTCCCGGCAGGGCTGTCCCCACCGGGGAATGTGCGTGATTAACAGCAGCCAGGTTAATGGCTCTGAATGTTCTCAGCTCCTCAGCTCCGAGCAGGGCTTTGATCTTTGTTTGAGGGAGGTGTCTTTGTGCTCCTGCTGCCTGTGTGGCTCTGGACACCGAGGGCTGAACGACACAGGCAGGGCCAGGTGTGCTCCAGGGCTGGGAATTTGGAATTGGAATTGGGAATTTGGAATTTGGGATTGGGAATTGGGAATTAGGGTGTTTGTGGTGATGGATGTGAGTTCAGTGCTGGCCCCATGGATCTTGGGGGATTCCGGTACAGGGTGGGGGATTGCTCAGAGGGTGGCACAGCAGAAAGATCCATCCTTGTGCCATTTTATCAAACATTTTATCAAAATTATCTTTTTTTTTTTTTTTTTTTTTCTCCCTGCACTGTGGCTGTAGCAGAGGAAAGGCTTTAACACCCCCAAGGATGGGAAAGGACCCAGTTTGTGCATGGAGGGAAACCAGGGCTGGGCAAAGGGGGCTGTGGTGCATCCCTCCCTGCCCCCAGGGTCCTGCTCACAGCCTGGCTGTGCTCCCTGTTCCTGTGAACAGTCCTGCTGGAACTTGCTCTCAGGGGATGGGCACAGAAAAACACCCCCCAGCCCTCCCCATCCTTTCTTTGTCACATGAAAGAAAAGCTGGCTGCCTGTTAATTACATGAACCTTCTCATGGGCAATTGAGCTGGCCCTGTGTGTGTGTATTCATGCTGCCTGCGAGTTCTTGTCTGATTCGTGTCACAGGTGACTGAAAGGAAGCCAAATTCTACAACAAAGCAGGGCCCTGCTGGCTGTGTCAGCTGCATCCGGGGCTGTGCACACAAGGCATGGCTCTGGCTCCCAGGGCAGGGACAGGGACAGGGACAGTGCCACCTCCATCCCAAACTCACTTTTGGAGTGCTGTGATGTCTCACCCCAGGGCCAAGATGTTACAGAGCCCCAGAGGTGGGGACATCTCTCTGCCTGTCCCTTCCTAACCCTGAGCTTTCCCAGGGAAGCCCTTCAGCCTGAGTCTTGGTCCTTCCCCAGGGGGATCTGGCCCCTTCCCCTTTCCCCTTCCCCTTCCTTTTCCCCTTCCCCTTCCGCTTCCCCTTCCCCTTCCCCTTCCCCTTCCCCTTCCCCTTCCCCTTCCCCTTCCCCTTCCCCTTCCCCTTCCCCTTTCCCCTTCCCCTTCCCCCTTCCCCTTCCCCTTCCCCTTCCTGGAGTCTGGAGCTTTGGGCAGGGTCTGGGGTTTGATTCCAAGGGGGGCAGGGGGAGATGGAACAGGTGACACAGAGGGGACATCTCAGCACACACTGGGCAGGGGACACAGAGGGGACATCTCAGCACACCCTGGGCAGGGAATGCCAGGAGAGCAAAGCCTCTGCCTGCACATGGAGGCTGAAGCCCCATCAAGGTTGGGGGATCATCCTTGTGGGGATCCTGCTGCTGCTCCGTGTGTCCCAGTGGGGCCCAGTGACCCCGCTGGCTGGGGACAGCCTTCTGGTGGTCCTGCCAGCCCTGGGACTCCAGTCCCCATGTCTGGCTGCCCTGTGTGCACACAGGAGCTGCTGGAAGCCCAGGGAGGTGCTGGTTCCTGGCTCTGCATCCCAGATGCTCCTCAAGGTCCCTTCCCTCCCACTGGGATTTGCTGGGAATGTTGGCCAGCAGGGCTCCCAAAGCCTCTCTGGACACATCCACAGGGCACAGATCAGAGCTCTGCTCATCTCTGGGTCTCTCCTGGCACAATTCTGGCCCATTCCAAGCAGTGCCTTCCCAGCCAGTCCCTGGGAAGAGCCGAGGGTCGGCCCAGGACACAGGAGGGGATGTGCCCCAGCCTCCCGTGACTCTGCAGCTCATCTCCTCCCTGCCAGCTTGATTCCAGCCTCTCCTAAGCTGAGTCTCCAGGCCTTCATTTCCAGCTCTCATTGCTATTCATCGGTGCATCTGAATATTTTAATCCTTGGGGAGGGGGGCCTGGAGAGCAGCATCCTCCCCCTGCTTTCCCAGGCACCTTCCCTGCCTTATCTGCTGCAGCCAGGGCCAGGCTGCCCCGGCCTCTGTGGCTGAGACAAATCGTGCAAGGAGCTTAAAGCAAGACCAGCATCTCCCACCTTGTGCTGGGAGGGGGCTGGGGAAGGAGAGGAGGGAGGGGGCGAGGGAAGCAGCTTGTAATTACAGAGTAAGAGGCAGCGATAAAATGATAATGGAAGAGTTCTGACCCGCCTGAGCCAGTCCTGCAAAGCTGTGAAATAAATTTAGCAAAAGAGCGAGGGCACGGGGGGCTCCCGGGCTGGGTTACAGCTGAAATGCTGGTTTCACAAACAAGACGTAAATTGGATTGCAAACATCTAATTAACCTCCTTGCTTTTTTTTTTTTTTTTTTTTAAGTGGGAGAGGCGACAGATTCCAGCTAAAGCTGATAGCGTGGCTTGATTTCCCTTTGCAGGAGAGAATCTGGAGGAGAGGAGAGGCAAATGATGCGCTGCTTTCACCTGCTGGCTCCCTCCTTGCTGTCCAGGCACCAGGGAGAGGAGGATTTGCAGCTCCTCTGACCCTTCTGCCTTGCTGTGGAAGTTGTGTGTGCTGTTTGTGACAAGCTCATCCTGGAAGGAGAAGGTGCTGCTGGGGCTTCTGCCCGTGTCTCTTTGTTCTTCACCTCACTGCCAGGGGCAGGAATGGGGGCATGGGGATGCCCCTCGGCTGCTGTTCTGCCCTGGGCCACAGCTACCGACTCACTTTGGGGTTTGACCCTCCCTCTTTGGAGAGCAGAGTAAGAGCTGGAAACCCCCTCTCCTCCCTTCCCTGGCCTCCAAGGGTTGCTGTTTATTTTCCTGGAGAGCAACCATCCCATGTGGATTTCGGCTCTCTGTGTGCCCCCCGCTCCCTCCCCAGCCCCTCACCGCCTCCTGCCTCCCCCTCACCCCAACCCCTTCTCTTTTCCACCCCACCTTCCCCCAGGGGCATCCAGCCAGTGCAAACGGTCCCTTGGCAGCAATGATGAAGATGGATGTGTGATTGATTCTCTCTCCTCTGTGCAGCCCCCTCTGCAGCCCCCCCTTTTCCCTCTCCCCCCCTCTCCGTGCCCTTCTGGCAGAAAATTAAAAGGCTATTTGTTAAAGGGCGAAAGCCCTCAGGTGCAGCCCCCGGCTGGACAATTTGTCTCCATGAAAAGGATGCTATTATGAGAGCGGCTGGATCCAGGAGGAGGGGGAGAATTTGCCAGCAAGAGAAGGGAGAGGTGGGGAGGGGGAAGGAGGCATCTCCCGGGGACAATGAGCTCGGCCTGGGGGGGACACGGGACATTGTCGGGGCTTGCCGGCTGCGCTGCCGTTCTCCGGGAGCGCCGAGGGGCGGGAGAGCCGTGCGCCGGAGGGAGGGAAGCCAATCCTCTTGTTCTGAGCCCGACCTGCCAAATCCTCTCCCACTTCAAAGGGAACAGACGCTCGGGCCGGCCGGGCACCCCACGGAGGGCTGGGACCCCGCCTGGCCTCTCCCTGCTGCTGCCGCACGGCTCTGGATGCTGCTGGGCTCCCCTGCACGGCCCCGGGGCTGGCCGGCCTCTGCTGTGCTCCAGAAAGGAGGGAAAGGAGGGATTAATGTCCTGCTGTGCCTCCTGGCCACCGAGCCCAGCAGTCAAGTGTCTGCTGCACCCCGAGCCCTCCCTCCATCCCTGTCCTGCCATCCCCCCCTTCCTTTCACCCTCTCTGTCACCCAGCAGCCCAATTCCCCCACACTCACCTGTTTGTCTCTGATTGCAGGGTTTGATGGGACAAAATCAAAGCCTGGCTGTGTGCTCCCTGAGGATCTGCACAGCAGCCTGGAGCTCGGAGCCTGCAGCTCTTTCCCTCTGAAACTCTGCAAAAACTCTCTGACAGAAGTCACTGCTGTGAGGAAACGGCTGCAGGAGTGGGATCCTCTCATCCAGGCTGGAATTGAGCCCTGAACTAAAGAGTCTGAGCATCCTGGAGCTCATTTCTCTCACACTCACCTGTTTGTGTCTGATTCCAGGTTTGATGTGACACCTGGCTCTGTGCTCCCTGCCTGGAGGAAGGTCCCTGTGAGACCCTGCAGCTCTGTCCCTCTGAAACTTCAAAAACTCTTTGACAGAAGTCACTGCTGTGACTGCAGGAGTGGGATCCTCCCATCCAGGCTGGAATTGAGCCCTGAACTGGAAGAGTCTGAGCATCACTGAGCCCATTTTCCCCACACTCACCCGTTTGTGTCTGATTCCAGGTTTGATGTGACACCTGGCTCTGTGCTCCCTGCCTGGAGGAAGGTCCCCATGGGAGCCTGCAGCTCTCTTCATCTGAAACACTGCAAAAACTCTTTGACAAAATCACTGCTGGAATTGAACCTGGAAGGGTCTGAGCATCCCTGAGCTCCCCTGGGAGGCACCAGGGCAGGGCTGAGGCCTCTGCTTCACCCCTGACCCCTGGGAGCTGCTAACAGCAGCTGAGATGACAGCAGGGGGACTGGGAAGAGGGTCCTGAGGGTGCTGGGGAGCTGCCCTGGCTGTGCTCTGTGCCCAGCAGGACCCTTCCACCATGAGCACGAGCCTGGATCCACCTCCTTTGTGTCCATGGAGCTCCTGCCCTTCGCTCTTCTGCTGTGCTACCCCAAAAATGAGGGAAGCCAATTGTCCCTTCACCTGGGAGCAAGCAGGAAAGCACTCTCAGATGGCAAGAAACAGCCTGATCTAAAAATAAAATTGGCTCTGCCAATAACAATAACATAAATATGGATGAAAATGGCTCTGCTGGAGCAGTTTCCAAGGGGTGTTGCTGCTGTCCAGGGTGGTGCTGCAGCTGGGGAGATGCTGACCCACGTGGTGAGGCTGCTCTGGAGAGCTCAGCAGGGCTGGCTGGGTTTGGGTGGAGGGAAAGGCAGATCTGGGCAGGGAAAGCATCTCTGCAGGGACCCTTCCTGAAGGCCAACCCATGGGACAGGAGCCTCTGGCCATGGCCACGGGGCAGGACAGAGCTCCCTGGCAGTGTCACCAGCTCCCTGCACTCCCTGAGGGCTTTTCCCACTTTCATCTTCCTGCCAAGAGTGAAAATAGCTGTTAATAATGGCTGAATCCAGCAGCTTCCCAAGACAGGATTGCTCAGGGCTATTTTGTCCAACATCTTCTAGAAACTCACTTCTCCGTCGAATAAAGAAGGAGAAAAAAGGCAGCTGTGAGTAGGGCAAGGGCAGGTGCTGTGTGCATTTTTGGGGTGTGCAATGGGGAGGGTGAGCCTTGTTGGAAGTCTCTGTGTCCTGTCTGGTGTCCCAGACTGCCCTGACTCTGTAGGACAGGAGTCAGCTCTCCCTGTGTGTGTGAGCAGGATTACACTGAGTGCTAGCTCACTCTCACACCTGCCTGAGCCAGAGGTGCAGCCAGGGCTCAGAAACCATCTCTGAATTTGCATGATTCCCTTCTGCCCCTGACTTAAAACCCCCATTTAAAAAAATTGCTTTATTTCTAAATTTTTACTCAGGACAAATTCAAAATCCACAGTTTTTCACAGGGGAAAGGATTTTTACCTTCAGGCAGAGACTGGAGCTGCCTTGGCCTTAACCATGAAAACCAGGGATTGCTCTGCTTTCCCTGGAGTGTTTTATTTTGGTTTTGCCTTTAAAGCCTGTTGCCTCCATGCACAGCCCTGGATATGTGTTCTAAAGCCAGCTAAAATAGGTTCCAGTGTAAGATTTAACGATTCAGCATTTCTCTTGCCACTGATTTACTGACTGATGCTCAACTTTTTCTTTTTTTTATCAGTCAAAGAACTGCTTGGCCATCGAGAGCTGCAGGCAGCTGCAAAGGGAATGAAATAATAATATCTTTGGGAGATAAAAATGCCTGGATGGAATGGAAAAGGAAAAGTCAGGATAGCAGCTCAAACAGGGAGGAGATCCCTTCATGAACTTCTGTTACTTAACACAGGCCTTAACCCACAGACATGCCAAGGAGGCTTTTAAATTTATTTTATATGAACCAAACAATCCCTAACGGTTTGATTTGAGGAGACAAAGTGCTGCTTTGACTCTGTCTGAGGTTTGTGGGAGGGGTAACCAAACCCCTCCATGGGCCCCAAGCCCCCTGGCAGCAGTGACCCAAGGAGGGCAAAGCCCCCAGGCCATTTTCCTGCTCCCCAGAAGCTTTTCCAGCTGGGGCTGAGTGAGACACCCCCATTTGTCCCCAGGCCCATCCAGGGGCAGTTCCCAGCACAAACAGCCTGGCAGAGCTGGGTCCTTGGCACCCCCCTGCCTTGGGTGGGATGGGGGCACAGCCAGGCACCCCAAGTCCTTCCAACACCAATATCTGGGGGTTTTTACAATCTAATTCCTTTTTTTCTCCCTAAACTCAGGCAGATTTTCCCAGGACATGAAAGCTGGACTTGTAATCCAGTCCCAAACCCACACCCTGTCATTCAGTCAGGCAAAAATTCAAACCCAGCCACCTCCCTGAGTCCACATGCAAATGTTTTTCCCCTTAAGCTCACGATGCTGAAGCAGCCTCAGAAACAGCTGATCTTCATCCCTTCTCTCACCACAGACCCTCTAACCTTGCTGGGCTCTGGGTTCCCTGTCCTGTGCCATTCCCAGCAGTGTTGTTCCCTCACCCCTGCTGCCCTGGACTCGAACAGAGATGTTTGCGTCCAATTCCTGCTGAAGAAAAGAGCAGAGGATTTGGGCAGCCTGGAATTGAGAGGCACCTGGGGGGATCTCAGGGGCAGCCCAGACACCCTGAAGGTCCACGTGGCTCCCTGGGCACGGGCAAGGAGCTGCTCCACGTGTGCAGGGAAAATCCCTGATGGGATTGCTGGAGATCAGGAGGGAGGAATGGTTTGCATCAGGAGCAAATGGCGGAGAGCTGTGGCTTTGCCAGCCAGGAGACATGGATGTGGGGCAGAAGCAGTGCCCTGGGGTTAGAGGAGGCTCTGCAGAGAGGTCTGGAGCTGTCTGAGAGCACACAGGGGGTGAAATGAAAGGGGTGTGAGCACTGCTGGGGCATCCTGGAGCACCTGGCACACTTGGTCAGGGCCTCCTCTTTGAGCAGGCCCAGGGCAGAGCTGTCTGAATGTGCTGGGGGGCAAAAACAGTTGGGAAGAAAAGGTGGGGGGGAAAAAAGGATGGCCAGAATGCAAAGGCAAAGCCCCTCTGGAGACAGCCAGAGCTGCTGTGTGCTGGTGCCTGCAAAGCACGCGGAACGTGAAGCGGAAAGCAATGAAGCACAGTGAGCACGGGGAAATGAGCCCTAATTGAGGGACAAAAACAGGAGCAGATGGGCAACCCTGCCCACCACCCCTTTCCAGGGGTCTAATTTGCCGTGGAGGCCGGGGAATGGCCGTCCCTGACAAGTGGGGGCTGCTGCTGGGGCTGGGGGTGGCCTTGTCCTGGTATGTTCCTGGAGGGGCTCCAGGGTGTCCGTGGGAGGGGGCTGGCAGCATCCCACAGCCACCACCCCTCCACAAAACCCTGCTGAGGCTGGGGGGCTCAGGGCCTTCATCCTCAGGGCCAAATCCAGTGACTGCAAGGGCTCAGAAAGTTCCAGAGCTCCCCAGGTGAGAGTGGTTCTTTGCTGGCACAAAACAAATGGGTATTTCCCCTGACATTTTCATTTTTGCCACAAATATGTGAGTTAGGGGGGGTTGTTTAACCAACTCTGTCCTGCTCTGCAGTCAGAGCCTCTCTGTGTTATATTCTGACACCCTCTGTGTTGTTTTAGGACAAGTGCCAGCAGGCAAACCCCAATTCCATCTCAAGGAGCACTCCTAGCATCTCTTTGGTGGTGCTGAAAATCCCTGTGTGGTGGTTTTCCTTTGACCCCTGAAAGGTGCTGCAAGTGGGCCCACCAAGGAGCCCTTGTGTCTGCCCACCTCAGCCTCCATCCGTGGGGGAAAGCAGGGAATTCCCTCTGGAATGCCTGTGGAGGTGAGGACCGAGGGATGCTCACTGGAAGCCAGCACCAACCCCTTCCTCCCTCCCACCACGGCCTGGGGAAGCTTAATGAGTTAATGCTGATTAAGTGCTTTCAGATAATCAGATAAAGGTGTCATAAAAGTGCTTTACAGTGATGATGATGTGTTTTATGGTGAGGAGAAACTGATGATCCTAAATAAAAATCCAAATTAAATCGGGGGGGAAGTACAAAGGTGTCTTCAGATCTGGGGTGAACTTCACATTAAGGGCAAAAAAAGCATTCAAGCGTTCACCAGGTTCCCATCTCTCCTCAAACCGTGCCTCATTTTGACCTCCCCCCTCCTTTCCAGGAGCCTTTCTGCTCGAGACCAAGATTAATTACCTCCCTCACAGCCCTTTGGGCTTCCCCCATCTGATAAGGTGTGAATAAGGCTGACAGGACCTGCTAAGGGTCTCACAGCTTTCTCAGCTCCGTGTCCTGCCTCGAGCACATCCCGGCCTCGCTGCATCCCTGCTGACCCCCAGCCTTGCTTAACTCCTCAACTTTTGGTATCCATGGAGTTGGAAATGCAGGGATGGAGCTGGGGTAAGAGAGAAATCAGCCCCAAACCCTGAATCCGCCCACCCCACACTGCCAGGTGTGGAGCAAGACCCTAAATAAAGCAGGTGAGAGCATTTCCCCTGCTCTGAGAGCTGCCTTTGTCCTGGCTGTCAGGGACCCCAGAGTTGAGGGACACATGTTAAGATCTACAGCAATTAAAAGGGGCTCCAGCCTTAATGTGCTCAGCTGAAAGCCCAGGTCCCCAGGTTGTGCACGGGAAATTGGCTGCTAATTTAGCGGCTGCTGCCAACTGGCCGCATCTGTCCGGCCTTGCATGGATGTTCCTTCCTTGCTCTTTTCCAAGCACTCCTCCTGGCAGGATTACAGCCTGGGGAGGAGGCACAGCCAGCTCAGACAGCCTGCTCGCTGCACACACTGCTTTGGGTTCATGGCCATGGCTGGGCAGTGCCCCCACCCAGGGCTGTCACCTCTGTCCCCTCTGTGCCTCTCCCTGAGCTGCCTTGGAGCAACAGGACCTGGCACAACAAATTCCCAGATCCTGGCTCATCTTGGCTGGTTTATTGGGGAAAAAAATTTCATCACCCTCCCCCAAAATAATTTATTTCTTCTTTTATTTGAGTTGACTGAAATGATGGGTTAAAAATAAAGCAGCTCATACTATTTTTAACGTGTTTTTTACTCTTCTATCAAAGGGAAATGAAAGGTCTGAATTTGTTTCACTTCAGTTGAAAACATCAAGTTGAAATGATCCAACTTCTCCAGTGTGGTATCTCTGTTATAAACACATTTATTTAGGCAAGCTGCTTTGCCAAATGTGACAGGAATCTGTGGCTTTGAGCTGAATTTCCCAGCCATCCTGAGACAGCAGTTTGAAGAACAGTGGATTTGTCTGACAATATTTCCCAGGCTGGAGCCCACTGGACCTTCAACCCAAAGGATGTGACAAAATACCAGAGGAATTCACTTTCATCCTGGAAATGCAGGGCTGCAGACTTGAGCTGAAGGAGAAGCTGAAGGTTTTGCTCAGGTTTGCCTTGGGGAAGTTGAAGGGTGGTGACCCCAGAGATCCATCCCAAGGATGAAATCATTTCCCCATCATTTCCCCACAAACCCACGGTGATGCCCTGTGCCAGTCCAGCAGCTCCAGGATCCAGGACCAGAAGGAGCTTGGCAGCTCTGGCAGGGCTGGCTGTGCTGCCAGGCTGCCCTGGGACACCTCAGCTGGGTGGAGGTGACAGGGAGGGACCTCAGCAGGGGTGCAGAGGGTGGCAGAGCTCCACCACCGTCAGCTCTGGGTTCTGAATTTGGGATCCTGGTGCTGGCAGAGCCTGCTCGGAGCTCCAGCGCTCCCTCGGGGCTGTCAGGGCAGGAGGAGGAGGAGGAGGAGGAGGAGGAGATCGGGGATGGCTCTTTGCTGCTCGGCTGGCAGAAATGAGGAGCTCAGCACAGCGACAACGCTCCGGGTGCCGGATAAAACACAGGGGACTGCTTTCCTCCCCGAGGGAAGCCACGCTGCCCTTCAAAGCTCCTTGACCCCGTGGCAGAGGGGCTCAGCCCGTCATCTGTGGCCCTGGGGACGAGCACCCAGCGAGGGCTGCCCATGCATCAGCCGGCGGTCACGCTGGAGCTCCCGTGTCACCGCCATCCGTCTCTGTCCCCTGCTCCCTGTCACCGCCAGCGCCGCGGGGGAGAAGGGCAGGCAGAGCAAGACGGAGCCAGGGAGAAGCAGGAGGAGAAAGGGAGGCACAGAGGGTGAGGGAGGTGGTACAGCCACCCACGTCCTGTTCATCAAAGGTGGCTTCTTTCCCTCCTGGAAACTCCCAGCTGAGGGCAGCTGCTGGCCGGGCAGGGATGCAGGTATCCATCCTGCATCCCAAGCAGGCAGAGAACCTCGGGAATGCCTTTTGGGATCCCTCCAAACATCCCAAAGCTCAGGATTCCTTTGCCTCGAAGGCAGGGGAGGCGATGGCCTCTCAGGAGTCACCTGGCTCTGGTTTGTCAGGACCTGTGGCACAGAGCAGGAGCCCAACCTGATAGGCTCTTTGTGCTGATTTGTGACCTCTGGAGGTGCCCGAGGCCAGGCTGGGCTGGTCCCCGATGCCGTGAGTGCCATCCCTGCCCACGTCGGGCGCTTGGAATGTGGTGACCTTCGGGCACAGGTGGGACGGGAGGATGCGGGGCTGAGCCAGGAATTCTGTGTCCCTCACACAGAGATGGTTTGTGCACAAATCCCCTCTCTCCGTGCCCGTCTCGGAGCTCTGCAGGGGAATTGGCCGCGCTGCTGCCGGCGGGCGCTGCCTTTGTGCCGAGCTCAGCCCCGCGCCGCAGCTCCCGCCGCTGCTCGGGGTCATGTTTGTTATGTTTCCAGGAAGCCCCTCCAGAAAAACATCCTCGAAACACAGAGGTTTCCCTTCTGCCGGCATACAAATGAACCCCAAACAGAGCCCACTTCAAAGAGCCCGGCTAATGAGCCGCTCTCTCCCCGGCCCGCCCCGGTTTCAGGAGGGCCCTAACGATGCTGCGGTGTTACAAAGGCGTTTGGAGGCTGTTCAGGGGGAAAAAATAGAAGGAGAGGGGGCAGGGAGCAGCGGGAAGCAGCAGGGACATGCCAGCACAGCGGCTGTGGGATGGTCCCCACACCCCTGTCCCCGTCCCCACTCCGGGAATGGGGCACGGCCAGGGCTGTGGTGCCATCAGTGCCACCCCCGGCAGGGCAGAGCCCAGCTCTGGGCACAGGGACACGGCAGGGGGAACTCCAGAGGCTGCCGGGGCGGTTTTGGTTTTCCCTCAAGGATAAGGGTGGGCGGAAGGGGGTGAGGGGGAGTGTGGGGATCTCTGGCTGCTCACAGTGACCCCGAGAAAAGTTCGAAAGTCTCTTTTCCCAGCCCAGCGCTTGAAGAAGGAGTCAGGGCTCTTCATTTCTCAGTCTCAAGGTTGTTTATTGTATCTTATCTATAAAAATTTTCTCCTGCCCAGCCGAGGTCCATCCAGCAGGACAGTTCCAGGCACTCTGCCTGCCCCCAGGGCAGTGTTATGTCTTTATACTAAAAACTACATATACAATGTTTACAATTACTTTCCAATACCTATCACCTATGTTAGACAGTGCGCTTCTACTCTAAACCAATCTATAAGTGCCAACATCACAGCAGAAGATGGAGGCCAAGAAGAAGAAGGAGAAAGGCTGAACATGCCCAGTTCCCTCCATCTTGCCCCCTGAACCCCCATACCAAAAACCCCAAAATCTACTTTTCCATTTCATGATAACTTCACTAATATTCTACTTAAACTGTTGTGGCTTGCTGATCTTCATACAAGGTTGGTAACTTGCTCCATGGGTCATAATCAAAACCACAGGGGCATTTTGGGCTCTGTGCCAGGGTCTCTGAGACCCCTGGCAGGGGTCCTGGCTGCTCGGGACAGCCAGAGGGATCTTCTGGGTGCTGACAGTGGAGGAGGCACCCCTTGGAGCATCCCCTTGCATTGCAGTGGGGTTTTATTCTGCTGAGCTGGTGTTTCCAGCTTCCCTTGGAGCTGCTGCTGCTGGCTGTGGTGGCCCCCCAGCCCTCCCAGCTCAATCCCAAACTCCATCGAGCCCCTGGGGCTGGACTGAGCTGTGCTGGGTGGCTGCAGCTCCCTCCCAGCCCTGGGAAGGGCACCCGGGGGTTTGGGGAGCCCAGCCCCCCCGAGCTGGGGCTGCAAACGCTGCCCTGAGCTCCCAGCACGGAGCTTCCATCGGCACCAGGGTGGGATCAGCCGAGGAAACCAGGAACCATCGCTGCACAGCCCAAATGAGGAGCTGAGCTGGGAAACCAGGCTTGAAGGGTGTTTTCTCACAAAGTGTTCTGAGGTGGGAACAAACCCAGAAATTTTCTTTTGCTTTGTTCAGAAGTTTTCCTTCTGTTTCTAGCTAGTGAAAAGTAGCATTTTTCTGATTATTGCTTACCAAAAAAATAAAAGATGTTTTCACACTTTCATTTCATCCACAATTGTATTTTTCTCTGGCTGAGGAAGCATTTTCTGCTACGGAAATGTAAAACAAAACTAAAAATAAAGCCTTCCTGCTCACGAGCTGTAAATATTCACTGTGCTCTGCAGTTCCCTGTATCAGGTGGAAATTTTTCCCATCTAGCAGCAGCAAGGACGTTTTACTCAGGATCATTTTCCTGTGTACACCCAGGATTGCTGCCACCATTGGACAAAGGTTTTTGGTTCAATCTCTTCATCTCTTCATTCCTCCACTCAGGTAATTTTTCAGGAGAACATCAGCTCCCTGGTACAGAGCTGAGCCATCAGTTTAGGGCTGTCCTACCCTTACCAACACTTTTTATTCAGAGCCAAAAAATTACATTTATGAGAACCTTAAAGGTTTCACACTCTCCAGACTGGACCTGCTTAGATACTTCCATCAGAGAGAATTTAATAAATAATTTTGCATCAAGAGGAGCAGAGGATTCTCTGGACCTGCTTTCCAAGAGTCTCACATCCCATGGAGCTTCCTTGCAACACAAACTGATGGTGCTGGGAGCTTCACCTGCCAATTTCCACTAGATCTCAACATTCCCTTCCCCTCTTCACCTGGAGGATGCTCCAAACCCCAGGACCTCCCTCTGCCCTCAGTCAGAACCTTTGGACAGATCTGGGTGGAGCCCAGAGGAGCAAACTCCTTCCTCTGTGCCCTCAGCACCCCCCATCTCCCAGTACAAATAAATAATCTGCAATCTCAACGCGCTCCCAGCCCCGGGGGCCGGAGTGCTGATGGAAACACCCAGCCAGGCCATTGTTCCCCTGCTGGATAATAACAAATCTTCAATTTCTGGCCGCTGTTAATGCCTTTGAGCCGGGCTGGGCTGTCCCTGCAGCGGGCCCGGGGATGGGGACAGACCCTGCAGGCACGGGGACAGGGACCGGGGCCACCAGCACGGATCAATAGTGCTGATCAGCTCGGGCATTGATCCGGAGCCCGCTCTGCCCGCTCTGCCCACTCCCCTCGCTCTTTTCTCTCCTGATAGGAACAAACACACACCAGCAGCGGGTGCCGGCGGTGCCTGGGCTGCTCTGGCTCTCGGTCTGGGATTGCTGCAGCTCTGAGAGTCCAGCACCAGCCAGAACCCGGCCAAAACCTCCAGAGCCTGGCCTAGAGCCGAGCCCTGCCCGGCCCAGAGCCCACGTCTGCCTTGGGCAGCCTGTGAGGAGGGGTCCTGGAACGGGTGGAGGAAGATTTCCCTCTTCCCTCTGGCTGTTGTGCCCCAGCTTGTACCCTGTACTCCCAGGGTGTGCCCCACACTCTGTGGTTGTACCCCACACTCTCAGGTTTTGCCTCACACTCCCAGGCTGTACCCCACTCTCCCAGTTTGTACCCTACATTCCAGGCTGTACCCCCAATTTCAGGCTGTACCCTACACTCCCTATTTGTACCCCACACTCCTGGTTGTACCCTACACTCCCAGTTTGTACCCTACACTCCTGGCTGTACCCCCACTTTCAGGCTGTACCCTACACTTTTGGTTGTACCTTACACTCCTGGCTGTACCCTACACTCCCAGGCCATGTCCTACAATCCCAGGCTGTACTCCACACTCCCAGGCTGTACTCTACACTCCTGGTTGTACCCCACACTCCTGGCTGTGCACTACACTCTATTTGTACCCTACACTTCCTATATGTACCCTACACTCCCAGGGATGGAGCTTCACTGGGAGCCCAGTCCTGCAGCCAGCTGGGTGGCCTGGTGTCACTGTCACATTTCCTGAAAAATCCCTTCACCAGGATTTCTCCTCCTGGGAAGAGGAGAAGCCTCAGCTTCTCCATGTTTTGCTGCTCTGGAATGTGGTCTGGAGATTGTTTATCCAAACATGTGAATTGTTTTTAATTAATGACCAATTACCATCAGCTGTGTTGGACTCTGAGGGGTCGGTCAGTCACGAGTTTTTCATTATCATTCTTGTTAAGCCTTCTGATGTATCCTTCTCTTTCTTTAGTATAGTTTTAGTATAGCATGATATGATATGATATGATATATGATATGATATGATATGATATGATATGATATGATATGATATGATATGATATGATATGATATGATATATAATATAATATAATATAATATAATATAATATAATATAATATAATATAATATAATATAATATAATATAATATAATATAGTCTTCTGAGAACATGGGGTCAAATTCTCATCTCTCACCTCATCCTGGTGACCCTCACAAACACCACAGCCTGGTGGCTGCTGTTTGCAGCTGGTCTCACAAGATGAGGAGCCAGGACTGGGGACAATCCCGTGTCTCCTGCCACACCCCATCCACAAGGGAAAATCAGCAGGAACTGGGGAGCCGCCCCCTCCATCCTCCCAGCTCCATCCCCCTGGAGCACATCGGATCCGGGATGGGGATTCGGGAGCTGCAAAGAGGAACAAACAACCAACCAGGCAGACCCCCCTGCTGGTCCCCGGTGGCACGGGAGGAGCAGAGCCCTGCAGGAAGGGCTCTCCGGTGAGTAATCTCTCCTTCAGATGTGTCCCGGCATCCCTCGCCATGCGCAGCCACCACTTGAATTAGCACCAAAGGCTTATGGGAGCCAGAGTCATTAATCTAGGTGACAAACAGGACTCTGAAGGAATATTTGCACCCCGAAATTGAAAAGATTAGGCCATATTTGTCAAGGATTGGTAGGCTTTATCGCCTCCAGAGCAGATGCTGTTAAATATTCATGAGCTGCATAAGTGGGAGAAGACCTCGCTAGGCCTGATGACTTTCAGAGAGAGAGAGAGAGGAGGGAAGGGGGGGACGAGGGCGGGGGGACACGGTGGCACTGCCACACGGGTGGGTGGGGATGGGGACACGGGGCTGCCGTGCAGGGCAGGGGCACAGAGGCTGGAGGGGATGAGGGGCTGTGGGATGATCCCTCTGGACGTGAGGCAGCACATCCAGCTCTGCATTCCCGGCACCTGCACGGGCAGGTTCTGCCCCTCCTGCTCTGCACGGGGCACTAAAGGCAGCTGGAAGCTGGGAAGGGGCCACTGTGGTCACCCCAGTCCTGGAGGTGGCTCACAAATTGTCCCCCAAAGGACTGAGGTGGGGAGTGAGCTGGGCTTGAGGCTCCAGGACTCGTGGGCCACCAGGCTGGGACACTGGGTGTCCCCACACACGTCCCCCAAGATGGAAAGAGGCTGTGAGAGAGGGATGGGAGGATTGGACAGCAGGGGGAAGGTAAGGAGGTGGGGAGAGGAGCTGGATGGGGAAAGGGGTGGAAAATGGGGAGGAAGTAGAGGAAAGTGTGTTGGGGAAGGGAAATGTGAGGAAAAAATACGATGATGATGATGATGATGATGATGATGATGATGATGATGATGATGATGGTGAAGAGAGGATGGAGGGATGGTCAGAACAAGAGAAAAAATTAAAGGAAGAGGAGCAACAGGAGTAGTACACAAAAAAGAAGCAGAAAAATGGTGCACAGTCAATGTCCTCTCCTTCACCTCCTGATCCCTATTTCCCCTCAAGTTTAACAATGACCAGTCTGAGAGCTGGTGGTGCCCATTGCAGTCCCAGACTGGCCCAGCTCAGCTGGGGACAGAGGACTGCAGTTAGCAGATGTGCCCAGGCCAGCCAGGGCTGCAGAGCAGCTCCCAGCCTCCCACAGCACATCCCTGAGCTCATCTCAGGGCTGGCATCAAACCCTCCCACACCAGCTGGAGTGTCCCAAAGTGCAGCAGAGCCTCCTGGGAACAATGTGGAGTCTCAGCTTTCCTGGGGAGGCTGCAGCCCCAGGAGCTGCTGCCCTGCTGGCGCTTGGCAAGGAGGCCCCAGGAACGCCCAAACCACGCGGGAGGGCTGGGATCTGAAATCTCCCTGCTCTCCCCAAGTTTCTCCCTGTATCTATCCCATACACATGGTTGGGTGGGATCCAATTTGAACCAAAACCTCCAAATCTCCCCAAACCAGGGAGAATTTCAGCAAACCAGAGAGCTTGGTTTGCAGCCAGCTGTTTCTCCTCGTGTCACTCAACTGATAAAGCGAAAAGCTGGGGCTGGCATTAGGAAAAGCAGCGAGTAAGCTGCAAAACCAGCAGAAAAAGGCTCCATTGCCAGGCTGGGGGGGAGACAGACACTTAATTTAGAGCAGTCCAGGGAGTTTTTTTATAATGTTAGTGGAAAATCCTGATTCATCAAAAGCCTGGCTCTCAGAGAGAGCAGGTCGGGCCCACCAGCGCCTTTGCTCAATTTAGAGAAAACCCAAACCAATAATGGTGATTCAGAAATTCTGTACCTGACCTCTTCCAAAAGGGAAAATTGTTTGCTGGTGGGTGACCATGGATTGAAATTGTTTGCTGCTCCAGAGGTGATGGGTGAGCATGGAGAGGGTGCACCTGAACCCCCCTGCACACAGTGCTGGGCACAGCATCCTTCCCCAGGATGCTGAGAGCAGGCAGGGGGAAAAGCAAATGAGAGTGCTTGAAGCTGCTGGATAATCCACTTCCCCAAATCCTCGTTTCCATCTCAACCTTCAAGAGATCTTGGTGCAGTTCCTGGCTTCAATCTGTGCACAGGATCTCCTCCTCCCGCTCTTCCTGCGCTCCCCAGGCCCCTGGCAGCCCTCACACAATTTAATGTCTTACAGCTCTGTCCCTATTTGACAAACAGGTGATTTTGCTAATGAGGAATAAATGAGATTCACAGGATGAGAGAAAGGGAAGAGCAGCTGTCGTGAGCGCAGGATGTGCTGGCTTTATTAAAATAATATATGGCCACATGCTTGGTATTAGGGCTCTCAGTTTGAGAACTCCCATCTCATCCCTCCTGGCTCCCCCTCCCCTTGGCTCCCTGCTCCTGCCTCTCCCTCCTCAGCCCCTGGAACATTTTCCAATCAGTGAATTACTGGCTGGAGAGGCCAGGCTGCCCCAGCCCGTGCAGGGGAAATACAGAGGGAAATAGAGCCCACACAGAGCCTGGTGTGCTGGGAATTGGTGTGTGTGGGGAGGGAAAGGGAAAATGGGAAAATGGGAAAGTGGGAAAATGGGAAAGGGAAAATGGGAAAATGGGAAAGGGAAGGGGAAAAGGGGAACGGGAGAAAAGGGAAAATTGACAGGAATGGGAAAGGAATGGGAAGGGAATGGAATGGGAAAATGGGAAAGAAGGAAAGGGAAAATGGGAAAGGGAAAATGGAAAAGGGAAGGGGAAGAGGGGAACAGGAGAAAAGGGGAACAAGAGAAAAGGGAAAATTGACAGTCAGGGGAGGGGAAGGGAAGGGAAGGGAAATGGGAGGAAAATAAGGGGGAAAAGGGGGGGAAAAGGGAGATGGAATGGAAGGGCCATTGAAGGCATTGTCCGGTTCCAGACATGCTTCCCAGAAGCACCGACTCCAGCCAGGTTTCAGGGGTGCAGGCAGATGTGCACCCCTTTGCCTGTTTGCCCAGGTGCCCTCCTGCTCCAGGGACAGGCAGGGATCAGGCTGGGCACCAGGGAGGGCACCAGGCTGGGCACAGGCAGGGAGGGAGCCCCAGGCCCAGGTAAACAAGTGCTCAGTGAATAATTCACTCGCTGAGTGACAGAGGAATTGCCGTTTAACAATTTGCTGGGCAAATATTATTTGACCATTTCTAGAGCTGCCTGAAGAGTACAAATATAACCTCCTTCTGCTCGGGGAATAATTCATTGGGCAAAAGCAGGCTGCAACTCATCAGATAAATTATTGAGAGGGGATGATGCAGCCCCGTTCAGGGGTGGCACAGCGGGCACCAAAGCCCCCCTGGCACAGAGGCACAGATCCCTTGGTCTGTGCCATCCTGCTGTGCCAAGGACAGGGGCTCCAGGAGGGTCTGCCTGGCACCATGGGGGATTGCTGGCAGGGAGCTGGGCCCCTCTCTCCAGGAGCACTGCTAATCCCATGTCCCCACGTCCCTGGGGGATTAAGCTCCCATATGAATGCTCCTGGGGAATGGGAGGAAGCAGCTCAGCTGCTGCTGAGGGGCGCAGGGGGTGGAGGAGGGGACGGGCTCAAGCAGGGGGTGGGAAGGACCCCCCTGCCCAGCTCAGGTTTGGGAACAAAAAGCCGGAGTTGCATGAGGAGCATCCCCCGCTGAGGCCCCGCGGCCGGAGCTGCTGCCGCCGCTATTGAGGCGGCTCTGGCATGCATGGCTCCAGGTGCTCCAGCCCAAATCCTCTCCCTGCATCCCTGCATCCTCCCCGCGGCACTGCCAGCTGCGGGATGGAGGGGCCAGGGAGGGGAAACGCCGGCTCTGAGCAGCGCTGGGGGCTGGAGCCGCTGAGAAAATGCCTTTGGTCACTCCGTGCCTCAGTTTCCCCGGGGGTTTGCCAGTGCAAAGCTACTCCTTGCTAACTGTACACCTCAGGTGCTGGGAATGGAAAAAGATTCACTGATCCAGAAAAAAAAAAATTACTCTAAATTACTCTTCTGTGGAGATCTTGAAATCAAAATTGTCAGGTGCTGTGGAAACAATTAATTGCCGGAAATAGAACAAAATTTTGAAGAGGAAATGTAAAGCTAATTTTTAAAATATTAAATTTAGAAATCAGAAAACTTGGGTGGCTCCAAGTTTGAACTCTGGGAAGTGAAATTAAAAGCAAGCCTGGTTTTCAATCAGCAGCACTGGCAGGGTCACCTCACCTCTCCCTGTGGCTCCACACAGACACCTCTGGACTCCTTCTCCATTCCATTCCATTCCATTCTAAACCCACTATTATCTTATTTATTTTGGCTTCCCTCCTTGCCAGTCCCCCTGCTGTAAATTAAATGATTGCCGAGTTAGATTAGCAGAAAGCATATGTGGAAATTACCTTTTAATTTCTTAATTACATTGCACTCACCTGCAGCTCAACCTGCCAGGGTAAGGAAAGTGTGAAGTTAATTTCCATTGATATATTATCTGCGTTTTTATAAATGAGGATGCTATTAAAGAGGAAGCATATCAAGAATTCATTGTTCCTAATCAGTCCCTGGGACATGGTTGAGATCTTCTTTCAGCCTCCAGGGATGTCTCACAAAACCAGGGCTGGCTAAAGGGCTCTGGGAATTGATGCCTAAGCCTGGGCTGCTCCAAGAGGATCTGAAGGGATGTAAGGAAATAAAATTCACCCTGAGAATAAATGAGCAATAGGGGGCAAAGAGAATTGTGGGATCCCCATCCTTGGAGGTTTTCAAATGCCTGAAAAACCTGGTCTGAATCCAGTGTTGGGCTTGCTTTGGACACAGGGTTGGATTACAGACCTCCTGAAGCCCCATCCCACCTGGAGAAACCTACATCCAGTGTGGGCTCTGTGCTGCCAGGGGCTGGAATTGTGCTCTGCCCAGCATTTTGAACATGGTCCCGAATTTCTGCTTTAAAGCCCTGCCCACCACACCCAGAAATCATCAGGAGGGGACACAGTTCGGTTGCAAACCCAATGAATTCACTTCAAGTCGAAAATGTCCAGTGAAATTCCAAGCTAAGACAGAAGATTCCTGATTTTTCCTCCCTGCTCAGTGCCTTCCCTCACTTGACCACGCTGCATTCATTTAAAACTCCTCATTCCCCACCCAGAGGTCACATCCTCTATTAATCACACTGAAGAGCCCCTCAATTATCTGCAACCACGATTACCCCAACCCATTCCACGTCCCCCATGACATTTGGATAACTGAGGTTGTTCTGTATTATTATTATTTTTCAATTGTGGTAATTATTGTACATTAAACCATTAGCATTCATTACTCCTACAGTGTGTAATTAGAACAATGGTGGATGGATTGCTACCGACTCTAATGAAGTTTTTATAATTGTAATTTATGGTCGTCAAATTACCTTTCTTAAAAATGAAGGCTAATATTAGCCTCTTAAGTTATGGGGAGGGGGTGGTAATTACTGCTAATTGATGCTGCTTGTTTGCTCTCCACACAGAGCAATGCTGATCCCATCCTGGAGGAGGGGGGCTGGGAGGGGGTCCTGGGGGTGTCTGTGACAGGAGGATGGGCCAGGCTCTGCTCAGTGGTGCAGAAATTGAAGCTGAAGTTCCACCTGAATGCTGGGAAAAATTCCCTCAGGTTTTCCAGGGGGATTGGAGGAGTCTCCTCCTCTGGAGACACCCAGAGCTGTGTGGTCACAGCTCTGAGTGAGGTGCTCCAGGGGCTCTGCTTGCCCAGGGGGTGGTGGGTGACCTCCAGTGCTCCCTCCCTGGGCCTGATCTGGGGATCTGGGGATCCATCCAGTCTTCTCCTAGCCCAGGATGGAGGAACATCCTCAGAAAGCAGCACTCACCAAGCCCTGGCCAGGTCTGGGAGGGGGTGCTGTGGATGTCTGTGACAAGAGGATGGGCCAGGCTCTGCTCAGTGGTGCAGAAATTGAGGCTGAAGTTCCACCTGAATGCTGGGGAGAATTCCCTCAGGTTGTCCAGAGGGATTGGAGGAGTCTCCTTCTCTGGGAGACACTCAGGGCTGTGTGGTCACAGGGGTGGATTACAGACCTCCTGAAGCCCCATCCCACCTGCAGAAACCCACATCCAGTGTGGGCCCTGTGCTGCCAGGGGCTGGAATTGTGCTCTGCCCAGCATTTTGAACATGATCCCATGGTGTGATCACAGCTCTGAGTGAGCTGCTCTGGGGGCTCTGCTTGGCCAGGGAGTGGGTGGGTGACCTGAATGGTCCCTCCCTGCCCCAGCCACTGATCTGGGGATCCATCCAGTCTCCTCCTAGCCCAGGATGTTCCTCAGAAAGCAGCACTCACCAGGCCAGGCCACGACACTGTGATGGGATGGAGGGATCACAGAGCCATGGAATATCCTCAGTGGGAAGGGTCCCACAGGGATCATGGAGTCCAAGCCCTGTTCCTGCACGCACACCCCAGCAATCCCACCCTGGCCAGCCCTGGGGGTGTTTTCCAAATGCTCCCAGAGCTCTGGCAGCCTCGGGGCTGTGCCCTGGGAGCCTGGGCAGTGCCCAGCACCCTCTGGGGGAAGAACCTTTCCCTAAAATCCAACCCAAACCTGCTCTGGCCCAGCTCCAGCCCTTCCCTGGCTCACAGGGAGCAGAGATCGGAGCTGCCCCTCCCCTGCCTCCCCCCGAGGAGCTGCAGCCCCCAATGAATCTCTCATTGGTCTCCTCCAGGCAGAAGAACCCAAATGACCTCAGCTTTGTATGGAGGGAACTCCACGGGAGCCGAGATGGGAGCGCTGCTGGTCCGGGGGGAGCGGCAGCGCTGGGCTCAGAGGGCAGGGACAGGGTGGGGAGAGGGGACAGGGCAGAGAGAGGGCAGAGAGAGGGACAGGGCAGAGGGAGGGCAGGGAGATGGCAGGGAGAGGGCAGGGAAAAGGAGAGGTCAGAGAGAGGGCAGGGAATGGGCAAGGAAAGGGAGAGGGCAGGGAGCGGGAAGAGAGAGGGTAGGGAGAGGGCAAAGAAGGGGCAGAGAGGGCAGGGAGAGGGTAGGGAGAGGGCAGGGAGAGGGCAGAGAGCCGGAGAGGGTGGGAAAGGGAGAGGGCAGGAAATGGGCAGGGAAAGGAAGAGAGAGAGGGCAGTGAGAGGGCAGGGAAAAGGAGAGGGCAGGGAGAGGACAAGGAGTGGGCAGGTAGCAGGCAGAGAGAGGGCAAAGAAGGGGTAGAGAGAGGGAGAGGGAAGAGAGAGGGCAGGGAATGGGCAGGGAAAGGAAGAGGGCAGGGAGTGGGAAGAGAGAGGGCAAGGAATGGGCAAAGAGAAGGCAGGGAGAGAGCAGAGAGAGGGCAAGGAAAAGGCCAGGGAGAGGGCAGGGAATGGGCAGGGAACGGGCAGGGAATGGGCAGGGAACGGGTAGGGTATGGGTGGGGAATGGCCAGGGAATGGCCAGGGAGAGGGCAAGGAAAAGGCAGGGAGAGGGCAGGGAGAGGGAAGCGCCCCGGCGCTGGCCATGGTGCTGAAGGGCCCCTCGGCGCCCCGAGAGCTGCGGGGCAGGGTCGGGCATCCCCCCGAGAGCTGAGCCCGGCTGGAGGGGCCGGTGCCACCCTGCCCTGTCAGGGCTGCTGTTGTGGTGGTTATGAGCTCCAAAGAAGCCGCGCCTCGGCGTCCCCAGCGGGGGGGGCGAGTTTTGCTTTAATTGCCTCTGTTTGAATCAATTTAGGCTCAATTATGCTCCTCCTTAGGTGTAATTGAGATGTTGGTGCCTATCTCTCGGAGGTGGGTGCGATCATCCCCCGAAGCACAGAGGCAGGGCAGGGGCTCCATCCCCTCCCTAATGACTGATCCTGGGTGAGCTCAGGGTGAGGATTCCCTCAATCCCCTCGCAGGGAACAGGGAGGCCTCTAAACCAGTTAGGAAGCTGCAGCTGTTGGCACCTTTCTGGGTTGCAGCTGTCACTGAGGTGTGCCAAGCAGTGGAGAGGACAATCAGAAGAGCCCTCGCCACCAGAAGGCTCCAAACTTTATGCTGCACATGACAAAGATGATCAGGAATTGGTTTTTATGGACAAGGTTTCCTGCAATGATGGCAAATCTCCAAGCTGGAATATCCAGCACCCATCAGGTTGGCCTCAAGCTCTAGGTGCAGGTCTTCTGCTCGGCCACAGAATGAAAATTTAATTCTAATACACGAGGAAGAGGTGAATTGTCACCAGTTTAGCAACACTTTCAAGTTTTGTTTTTTTTTTTCTTAGAACTAACAAGAGAAGGAAAAAAAGTGATTTGAGTGTTTTTTTTTTTTTTTTTTTTTTTTTTTTGAGGTGGTAGTGGTGGTATTTATTGGGTTGGTGGTTTTTTTTTTTTTCATGACTGCAAGGGGACAATTCACTGTCATTTTCCTGCTCTGCTGAGATCTAAGGTAAGGCTAATCAGAAAGCAAAAGGCTGATCCAGAGACCTCTGCCTCATTCATTGTCACAATTAGAGAGCTGCTCACTAGAGGGATTTTTCAGAGGTTTAAAAAAAAGAAAAGAAAACATTTCTCTGGTTGTGACCTTCAGGAGGTTCATGTTTTCTCCCTCAAATGCAGCACAAACCCAGCAGTTACCTCTCGGTGGTACTGGCTGTTCCTCATCCCCAATCCTCACAAAAGTGGGAAAAATACCTAAAAATGGAGTGGAAGAGTATTGCTGAAAAGTGTCAGTGCTGAATAGTGGCTCTTTTGTAAGGATGGCTGTGGCTTTTCAAACAACCCTTGATTTCACTTAAAAAACAAAAATAAAAGGGGAAGGGAAGGGAAGGGAAGGGAAGGGAAGGGAAGGGAAGGGAAGGGAAGGGAAGGGAAGGGAAGGGAAGGGAAGGGAAGGGAAGGGAAGGGAAGGGAAGGGAAGGGAAGGGAAGGGAAGGGAAGGGAAGGGAAGGGAAGGGAAGGGAAGGGAAGGGAAGGAAAGGAAAGGAAAGGAAAGGAAAGGAAAGGAAAGGAAAGGAAAGGAAAGGAAAGGAAAGGAAAGGAAAGGAAAGGAAAGGAAAGGAAAGGAAAGGAAAGGAAAGGAAAGGAAAGGGCTCCTGTAGAAGTTTGAAACCCAAGGACTTTGTTTGTGGGTCTCAGGTGCAGTTCTTGCCTGTGAAGCACCACGAGCACCCTCCTCACCCAGAACAGAGTGCAGGTGGTGGGAGCTGGGCTGGCCTTTCCCTCCTGCCTCCCACAGGGATTGCTCTCCCATCAGCCAGGCCCCAGGAACGGGGAGAAGCAGCAAGGATTGATTCATGTCCCACGAGCAGCAGTGCTGAGGAGAGGCCAAACACTCTGCTTTTGGGCCTGAGGACCACTTGGAACATTCAGCTCCATGGGATGGTCCTGGCTCTACCTGGGGTTTCACCAGGTCACCCCCAGACACCTCCTGCAGTGACCCTGGAGCCTCCTGCTGGGGCCGCCAGCAACTGGGGCAACCTGGGCCAGGTCTGCACTGGGATTCTGCACAGAATTCCACGGGATCAAGGAGTGGTTTGGGTTGGAAGTGCCCTCTGAAGGCCACCTAGACCAACCATGAGGCTGCTGGGAGCCCCATCATGAGTGACCTTGAGTGTTTCCAGGGATGGAGCATCTCCACCACTCCAGCACCTCATCACCCTCGGCACAACAAAACTCCTCCTTCCTGTCACTGTAGGACAGGAAACAACACGAGCACACACTGCTGTTCTCAAGGTGAAAAAAGGGAATTTAATTTCTGACTCCAACATTTATAGATTTCCAAGAGTGACAGTGGATTGGAGGGTGACAGTGCCACCTCTCCAATGACACTGGACAAACCAACAGCCCATCACCTTTCTCCTCCTCCATAAAGGAATGCAAAACAATGAGTTATTTACAGAAAGTGTGTGAGAAAGTTTGTTACAAGAGTGTAAACATCAGAAGGCTTAGAAAAACTTCAAAAACCAAGGCAACACCTTCCACCTCTCCTGAATCTCCCTTCTTTTAGTTGAACCCCTCGTTCTGTTGCTGAAGTTTGTCCCCAGCTCTCTTGGAGCCCCTTCAGGCACTGGGATCTCCTTTTTTACTCCAGGCCGAGCTCCAATTCTGTTGGAATTTTTCCTGGGAGAGCTCTCCAGCCTTTGGAGCACATCTGTGCCCTGCTCCAGAGCTTGGAGAGGAGATTTCTGATTCTTGGGGACCTTGCTGATCCCATTCCCACCCACAGCAGCCCCCGAGTGCAGGATCCCTCTGTCCCAAGCCATAACCCAGCCTGGCAGTGCCCAGTGCCCCTCCCTGAGCCAAGCCTGCCCCGGTTCAGCCTGGCAGTGCCCAGTGCCCCTCCATGAGCCAAACCTGCCCTGGTTCAGCCTGGCAGTGCCCAGAGCCCCCTCCATGAGCCATAACCCAGCCTGGCAATGCCCAGCCCGTGCCCAGAGCCCCTCCCTGAGCCAAGCCTGCCCTGATCCTGTCCTGGCCCAGCCTGGCAGTGCCCAGAGCCCCCTCCATGAGCCAAGCCTGCCCTGATCCTGTCCTGGCCCAGCCTGGCAGTGCCCAGAGCCCCTCCCTGAGCCAAGCCTGCCCTGATCCTGCCCTGATCCAGCCTGGCAGTGCCCAGAGCCCCCTCCATGAGCCATAACCCAGCCTGGCAGTGCCCAGCCTGTGCCCAGAGCCCCTCCCTGAGCCAAGCCTGCCCTGATCCTGTCCTGGCCCAGCCTGGCAGTGCCCAGAGCCCCTCCCTGAGCCAAGCCTGCTCTGATCCTGCCCTGGCCCAGCCTGGCAGTGCCCAGCCCGTGCCCGGTGCCCCCTCCTCGCTCCCTGCCCCGCACAAAGGCGCTGCCTGGGGCCGCTGGCAGTGCCTGGGCGCAGCCCTGATTAGATCGCTGTCACCAGGGAACAGGAAGGTTAATTGCCATTCTCTTTGTGTGCCGCGCGGAGAGGAGACCAATTTCAGCTCAGTAGCAACAAAGTGTTGCCTGCTTGCTTTGGAGGGGGGTAGGGGGAGAGCAAAGAAAGTGGAGGGCAGGGAGGGAGGGCGAGGGGGGTGTCGGACAAGCAGGCAGGATTGTGCACGGACTTTGAGCAGAGCTGTGTCTTGTCTGGTCTAGCAAAAGAGAAGTGCTTAACAAGTATTAAGAGACACAAATAATTCTCCTTTTCTCCTCTCGCCCATTCTTTTCTCTCTTTCTCTTTGCTTGTAAATCCTGCTTATCGCATCTGAATAGCAGAATGGTTTCACACCGGACCTTTAATCTGGCCCAGAGCAGCCCCCAGAGGGGCAAAGTGGCTGAGGATTACCTTTTATTTTATTTGATTTTTTTTAGCTTTCTTCCATTCCTCCCCTCCCTTGTGGTGGTGTAGGTTTTTTTTTTCCCCCCTTTTTCTTTCCCCTTGCTCTGCATTTGTTCTTGGAAGGAGTGAGGAGCAAAGGCTTAAGGGGGGGAAGGGGGAAAAAAAGAAGTGTGTAGGGGGTGTTACAAACTTAAGGGGATCTGGATCTATTCAGAGAGACTTGTCCATAGCCTTGCTGCTTTTGTTCGCCTGCCATTCTTTAGCTGATTTCTTCACTCTGGTAAAAGCCCCTTAATTCCCTTGTAGATACCGAGAATCCCTCCTTCTCCTGCTCTGCCCTCCTTCTCCTCCTGCAGCCCTGTGCACCCTCCTTCACTTTCTCAGACTCTTTATCCAGTGTCCTCCTAACCACCAACAAAGCCCAGAAACCATCAGGTTTCCTTTCAGAAGGATGAAAGAGGGAGAAGGGGCAGGAGGAGGGAGAGGAGATGGGGAGCAGAGAGTGTGTGTGTGCATCTGGGCACACCTGAGCCACCCTGCAGGGCTTTGGGGGCTCTCCCTGACCCTTTGTGATGTGGGATTTGATCTTTATCCACATTCTGTTCAGCTCCAGGTGTAGGGCACAGGGCCAGGCCCTTCAGGAGGAGCCAGGCAGCCTTGGGGGATGCAGCCAGGTCTCACACCCAGGGCTGTCCAGGGGCTGCTGGAGCTGGGAAGTGTCCCCAGGACGCAAGGATGGGCTGGAGACTCCAGTACAGACAGGTGGGTGTACCTGCCCAGGTGCACAGCAGAGCACAGGCCCCTCCAGGCACTGAGGAAGAGTTTGGTCTTCTCTCAGGTTTCTGTGCTTGAGATGACCCCTGAGGTGTTAGAAAGTCTCTTTTTTCCCAGCCCCATGACTGAGGAAGTCGAGACTCCTCAGCTCTGCTTTTCAAGGTTGTTCATTTTCTCTCATCTATTCCATTCCTTCTCTGACCTGCTGAGCTCTGTCCAGCAGGTTGGGTTGTGGCACAGTCCCTGCCCTTGGGGTGGTGTTGGCTTTTTATACTAAGAACTACCTGTACTTTATTTACAATAATTTTCCAATACCTATCACCTATGTTAGACAGTGAGCTTCTACTCTACACCAATCCAGAAGTGCCACCATCACAGCAGAAGATGGAGGACAAGAAGAAGAAGAAGAAGGACAGGACACACCCAGATTCCTCCATCTTGCCTCTTGAACCCCCATTCTAAATCCCCAAAATTCTACTTTTTCACCCTGTGACAAATTCACTATCATTCTACTCAAACTCTTGTGGCTTGTAACTCCTCACACAAAGTTGGTAATTGTTTCCATGGGCTAAAATCAAAGGCACAGCTGTTTGTGACTCTGTGCCAAGGTCTCTGAGCCCCTGCCAGGGTCTGGAAGCACCCAGGGCAGCCAGAGCAATGTCCTGGGTCTGACAGTGTTCTGCCACACTGAGCCAGGAGAGACATTGCAGGGGGAACACCCGTGAGCAGAGCTGGGAACCACCCTGTGCAAAGCTCAGGGACGGTGCTGCCAGCCCAGGGGTGGCAGTGCCTGCCCAGGCTCTCACTCACAGCTCCCTGGGCTCAGGAGGGCTCCTTTCCCTGTGATTCACTCCCAGAAACTCAGGCAGCTGCTCAGCTTCAGCTGGAAACAGGGACAGCAAACAGCCTGAATCTGCTGCATTCACCCCTTCAGCCCATGGCGCTTTATCCATGGGGGTTTATCCATGGGTTTATCCTCAGGTGTGATCCCCAAGGTCTCACAGCTGGCTGGGGTCACTCCTTATCAGCCTGCAGTAGCTGATAAGAGCAGCTCTCCATCCTGGCCCATGGCTCTGCTCAGGGATGGGGATGCTCCTGCTGAGGAGCTCTCCTGGAGACAGACAGCCTGGAGCAGGGAAGGGACAGACACATGCCCCAGTGGGGCTGAGCTCCTGCACTGCTCCCCAGGGACACTGGAATGTGCAAACCACTCCCAGCTGGTTTCTCTCTGAGTTTTACTTGAGTCTGGTGAAGTCCAATGCTCTGAACTGGCACTACCAGCCAGCAAAAACACTTGGGCCAAACCTGGTGTTTGTGGAGAAATTCTCTGAGCTGTGATGTCCCTGCTCTCCTTCCAGTCACTGCTCCCTTCTTCCAGCCCTGCCTGGGAAGCTGGGAAAGCTCCAGGAGAGCCTGGAGAAGGCACAGGGAGAGGAAGAGGAGCAGACTGAGAAGGCCAGGCTGGGTGGGGCTCTGAGCAGGCTGACCTAGCAGGAGGTTTCCCTGCCCATGGCAGGAGTTTGGAGCTGGAGGAGCTTTGGGATCTGTGCCACCCCAAGCCATGCCATGGTTCCATGATTCAGTGGCTCTAAAGGTGTTGGACAGGCCACCCAAACACAGCTGTGCCCTGCCCTGCTCCTGGAGGGCCCTGCTGCAGCACAGAAAGGGAGATGTGCCTCTGTGGTGGAGCACAGGGGGAGATTTCCCAGTGCTGGCTCTGCAGCAGGAGGTGATAAATTCCTCCCTCTTCTCCTGTCCCACCTTTTGACCCCAGAGTAAATCAGAGCCTTGGGCCTGCCTGTAATGCTGAATGCATTGAATCAAAGCCATCCTCACAGGGAGGAGCTCCTGGGGCTGCCTGAGCACTGACCATCACCCTGCAGAGTGTTTGGAGCCAAACTGGCTGTGCTCAGCAGCTGGGTGAGGTAAAGCCCCCAGTGCCTGTTGCCAGGGCCCAGCTGAGCACCCCAGCCTGGAGACATGGCCCAACACTGAATGGAGTCAGAGTTTTTAGCTAATTAGTCCCAGCTGATTAATAAACCCAGCTAGAGACACAGGCCTAGGGAGAGAGACCTGGAGTGAGCCCCATGGGCTGTGAGCAGGCATCCTGCAAACAGGGAGCTCACCCACACAGGAACCAGAGGTTCCAGCTCCACCACCTCACCCTGGCAGTGCCAGGCTCCCTCTGCCCTGAAGGACCAAACCCCTTCAATGTGCTGCCCTGCAAGGAGAGAAGAGGGCACGACCCAGGTACCTAAACTAAAAATCTCACAGTGGGGATCAAACCTTTATTGAGCTGATCCCTGATGGGGAGGGACAAGGCTCATCCCAGCAGAGATGAGCCTTGTCAGGGCCCTGAGAGCACCCCCTGCCCTTCCTTGCCCTAACCAGGACAGGCTCATGAGACTCTTCCCCTCCCCAACCACTTCTCCCACTAATCCCAGACAAAGCTCCCAGTGCTGGGCTGAGCTGCTGGGTGGTGCAAACCAGCAGTGGGGATTGCTCACCATCAGCAGCCTGCACCTCGAGAAAGCTCATTTGGTGTTCATTTGGTGTATTTTCATCTCTAATGCCCCTCCTCTAGTGCCAGGGCACAGCTTTCCCTTGGGAGCACATAAAGCTGCCACCACCAGCACCACGAGCGCTGTGACAGTGGCAGTGCTGTGACAGTGGCAGGCACAAAGGGTGCTCCTGCTTTTCCAGATGGTTGCATTGCTCCTGTCCCCACGGTGGTGGCACTGGATGGAGCCCCAGGCCGAGCACAAGAGCAGTTTAGTAATGAATGATTCACACAGTGCCAGCCAGGAGTAATTCAGGCAGCAGCCTGTGGAGCACAGCTGCTGTCCAAGCACCTGGCCTTCAAAGGGTGAATGAACATTAAGATTGTTCCATAAAAGCTGGTCCAGCAGTTGCTGGTGGCAGGGGGATGTTTTATGAATGGAGGTGGCGACTGGCCCCAGTTTTTGCAGGACTGGAGGATGATTTGTGCCATGTGTTTGTTGGCCAAGGGCTGGAGCAGGCTGGAGCCTGCTGGGGAGGCCTGAGGAATGTGGGAGGAGGTTTGGGAACACCCAGGAGTGAAGGGAGGTGGGACATCATGAGGTAACTGGGAGGAATTTCAGGGTGGATGGGCAGCCAGAATTTCCAGGGATGTGTCTGGGGTTGTTTAGGAGACAGAGAGGAATGGACGGCATAGGTTCCATCTGTTCTCCTCTTCCTTGAGGAAAACCCTCCAGAAGTCCCAAGCAGCAGGACACGTGTGTGGCTGAGGTCACTCTGGAGCTCTCAGCCCAGCAGGGGCAGGCTCAGCTCTGTGCTCAGCAGAGAGGGGCTGGTGAAGGGCACGCTCAGTGATCAGTGCAGGCACCCCAGAGCCGGTGGAACGAGGAACATCCCAAGAGAAAGCACTTTTGGCACTCCCTCTGAGCTCAATGCTGATCAACCCCTGGCCCTGAGGTAGAATTCAGCTCCCTGGTGCCTTCACCTCTTCCTCCAGGTTCTTGTGCAGCTCCACCCTCACCTGCCTGTGCCAGAGGTGACATTTCTCATCTTGTACTGGGACATGGGCCCAGCACAACAGAGGACCTGGAACATCAGTTCAGCACAGCTGCTTCTGGCCAAGGGACAAGGGAATATTCCCCCAGCAGCTCCAGAACAGCTCAGTTACTTCTTCTGTTGGAACTGCAGCTGGGAGAGGGATTTGAGTTGAGCATCAGCACCCAAAGAGGGATTAAAGGCCCAAAAACCCCACCCAATCCTGACTGTCAAGGGGCAATTCTGCTCTGCAGCTGAGTCCCAGCTCTTTAGCAGTGCCAGCTTCACCCAAGTCCCTGCAGCACCCTCAGTGTCTCCATCCAGAGCTCAAACCTCGTTTGAGGTGGAAAACACAGCCCCAGGAAGTCATGCTGAGCATGAATGTATTTAATAATTTATTTTGGACAAAATGTTCCAGCCACAAGCCACCACTGTCCCCGTGGCTGCTCTGGTGCAGGTGCTTGGTGAAAGAAATGCTTCATCCAGGGGGATCTCCCCCTCCTCCTCTTGGAAGGCATCCTCAGCCTCTCTGGAGCCCAGGCTGGGGAAGGCGTGCAGAGGAGCAGGGGAGGGAGAGGAGGAGCTGGAGATGTTTGCTAGCAAATAAAGGACTGTGTGCTCAAACACTCCTGCTCTGCCTGTCCCTCCCTGCAGCGTTTGCTCAGCAAACAGAGCTAATTCACCAGCTTCCCAACGTTTGATTCAGTCTGCAAGAGCAAACCTTGCATCCCACGTCCCCAGGGGCCTCCTCTCCCTGCTGCTTCACCCCCAGACCTGCAGCTCAGCACCAGCCCTCTGCTCTTCCACATCCCCTGCTCTTCCTTTCTTCCCCCAAAATCTGGGAGCTGAGGGGCACAGGGTGGGCAGGTGATGGAGCAGCCTCCTCTCCTATGCTGCCAGCCCTCAGAAATGTGGGAAAACACAACCCTGGGCAGCGTTTTCCTGGGATGTGACCCATGCCCAGGCATCTGGGCAGGGTGAGCACAGCCCTGACTCCCTGTGGGTTTGGCCATGAGAGGGGTCATGAGCCAGGTTATGAGCCCATCTCTGCCATGGGACAGGCACAGATGGATCCTTTATCCCTTTGCAGCAAGGCAAGAGGTTTTGCAGAGGAGTGGGTGGGACTTCAGCTCTGACTGGGCTCAGAAGCCTTTTTTAAATGTGAATGGTTCCTTGTAACCAGTGGTCCTTGGCGCAGACATCTTTTATGGAAAATCCTTTCCTTAGGATTTTTCCTCCTGAGAAGCTGAGAGGCCTCAGGAACAAAATGTAACCAATGGTTATCTGCTGCTGTGGAATGCAACAGGTGCATCTGGGATTGGGCTCATGTTGGATGTTTGTAATTAATGGCCAATCACAGCCCAGCAGGCTTGGACAGAGCCGAGCCACAAGCCTTTGTTATCATTCTTTCTTTTTCTATTCTTAGCCAGCCTTCTGATGAAATCCTTTCTTCTATTCTTTTAGCATAGTTTTAATGTAATATATATCATAAAATAATAAATCAGCCTTCTGAAACATGGAGTCAGATCCTCATCTCTTCCCTCATCCTTGGACCCCTGTGAACACGGTCACAGGTCCTGGTAAGGACACAGCCCTGAGCTCTTGGCTGCAGCAGTGGGAAAAGGTTTTCTTGCTTGACTGGTGCCTGGTAAAAGAGTGGCTGTTTGAAGTTATCAAACTGCCAGACACAGGAAACCAACCTGCAATCATCAAGTTCATCCAGACATTGTTTTAGACAGAGGAGTCACCAATAGCTGTGTGGAGGCACGACAGAGTGTAATAGTTATGATAATTAAGAGGCATTGGTAATGAAATCCAATCTATTTTACAGGGACACAGATGCCAAAATGCTTCAGCAACTCCAAAATGCTGAGTTTGAGTCAGGGTATAACATCCTTTTCATTTTGGGATGGCAGTGAGGCCATTCTTCTGAAATCTGAGAATCTTTATGTTTGGAAAATCCCTCTAAGATCACCAAATCCAACCATTGACTGGTCACTAATTGCAGTTTGTGGCTTGGAAATGTTTTCCCAGTGCCGTGGTGAGGTGTGAGGTCTGCCTGGCTCAAGCTGTGCTTGGACAAGGGATGAGAAGGACCATGATGGCCTCAGGGCTGTGCTTTCACTGTGCTTCTCCTGACCACAGGGCTGTAAACATGCACAGACCCTTCTGCTGCTCAGTCTTTGGTCTAAATTAGGGTCTAAAGACCCCAGTCAGAGCCAGGACCAAACCTGGTTTGGGTTTCTTGGCTCTGTGGCTGTGGCTGTGTGGGGAGCAGCAGTTCCTTTGTCCTGGCAGGACCTGGTGCCCTGGGCACCCAGGGGTCTGTCACCACACTCAGGTCACAGCCACGCGTGTGCTGGAGCCACAGCAGTCCCTGCCATGCTTTGGGAAGGGAGAAGCTTTGGGACAGTGATGGGAAGATCCCTGTGTCCCTGAAACTAGCTGGGAGCCCAGGCAGGGACATTTTCTCCCTTCTGCCCCGTTCTGCAGCCGCCTTTCAGCACAGGTGCTGCAGGGGCCCAGCAAACCCTGAGCTGGCCCTGGAGCCCAGCAAACCCTGAGCTGGCCCTGCAGCCCAGCAAACCCTGAGCTGGCCCTGGAGCCCAGCAAACCCTGAGCTGGCCTTGGAGCCCAGCAAACCCTGAGCTGGCCCTGGAGCCCAGCAAACCCTGAGCTGGCCTTGGAGCCCAGCAAACCCTGAGCTGGCCCTGGAGCCCAGCAAACCCTGAGCTGGCCTTGGAGCCCAGCAAACCCTGAGCTGGCCTTGGAGCCCAGCAAACCCTGAGCTGGCCCTGGAGCCCAGCAAACCCTGAGCTGGCCCTGGAGCCCTGCCTGGGGCAGGAGAGCCGGGGCTGGCAGGGTGGAGTTACCGGAGTGGGGCTGGCAGAGCGGATTTACCAGAGCAGGGCAGGAGAACTGTGGCTGGCAAGGAAGATTTGGCAGAGGGGGCTGGCACTGCTGATGTACCAGAACAGGGCTGGCATCACTAATGTACCAGAGTAAGGCTGGCATCACTGATGTACCAGAACAGGGCTGGCATCACTGATGTACCAGAGTGGGGCTGGCACTGCTGATGTACCAGAACAGGGCTGGCATCACTGATGTACCAGAGTGGGGCTGGCATCACTGATTTACCAGAGCAGGGCTGGCAGAGTGGATTTACCAGAGTAAGGCTGGCATCATTGATGAACCAGAGCAGGGCTGGCATCACTGATTTACCAGAGTGGGACTGGCACCAGCAGTGAGGGCCAGGGGGCTGCCCCAGAAGGAGGGAGGGACGGAGGGAGGGATGGAGGGAGGGATGGAGGGAGGGATGGAGGGGGGCACAGCTGCAGTGTCAGGGAGCAGCTCCAGGCTGCTCTGCCTCTCTGCCGGCTCCTAAATCCCCTCCGGGCTCAGCCCTGGGTGTTCAGGAGGGACAGGGGAGGTGCAGGTTAAAGCAGGCACTGAGGCTGGAGGATAGAATGGGTTGGTTTTCATTCTCCCCTTGCTGTCCTGGTGAGAGCAGTCCTTCCACAGAGGCACTTGTGGCCCAGCTGCAGGTTTGGGGTGGGGTTTTGGGCTTGGCTTCCTATCAGGAATCAGCAGTGCCCCTCATGCTGTCTCATCCCTGCTGCTGCCCAGGACAGCGTCCCTTGAGCACAGTGTCAAGCCCTTGCCTTGTTTTAGTTTTTGATTTTACAGCCCAAATCTCAGCCACCATCCCGCTGTGTCCTGCCCAGCCTCTCAGATGTCCTTAACGCTGAAAACACCCAGATTTTTCTACAATAATTTCTAAAAGACCTTCCATGCTCTCAGCAGAGCCTCCTGATCCCCTCCCAGGCATCTCTGGGGTTCTCAGCACTCCTGGACCAGAACAGCCCAGAGCAGGTCCTGTGCCCAGGCTGCCTCCAGCATTCTCCAGGCTGTCCTGGGATGTTATTTTTAATTTCATTTTTGGTTTCTAGAGTGAAATGCTGAGGTTTAATCTGTTCCTTGGGAAGAGAAACAACCAGGAGCTGCCTCTGCCAGACTTTGCAGGCAGCTGGAAGAGAAGAATCCATGTGAAAGGATGGGAAGTCCTGCACCACCAGCAGAACTAAACCACGACAAACTGAAGAGCTGCTTCCCCCAGCTGTATTTGGGGAGAACTTTAGGAAAACAGGGTAAACACTGTTTAAAAATTAAAACCACTTTTAAAATAAAAATTAAAAACAATTTTTAAAATAAAAATTAAAACACTTTTAGCTGCAGCACGCCCAAAGTCAGAAAGAGGAGTCCTGCCTTCACCACCTGTGTTTCTCTCAGGTCATTTTGGGGAATAATTAGGTTTTTCTGGGAGCCTGGTAGGCTAAAGCGAGTTTCCAACAGGAGATGTGGCTGCTCTGTGTGCCAGGGGAGATGAGTATGTGGGAAAGGATGGAAATTGTGACTCCCTTTGCCAGGTGCAGGCTGGCTGCTCAGGGAACCTCTTGAGGAGATGGGAATGTTTGCCCTACAGACGGGCTGCAGGCACCTGTTAAAGTGGAACCACCTCCCTCCAGTGAGCAGATTTTCCTCTAGTGAGGAGCAAACTCTCCTTGGAAACTGTTGGAAGGGGCTCTCACCCTTTTCTCTCAGCTCAGCACACACAAATACTCCATGGAGTCTTCTAGGGTGAGGGAGAAATCCCCAAATCTCCTATTTCCGCCACCCATCAGACCTTCCCCAGTGCCTGAAAGTTGGGAATGGGCTGGGGGAGGGCGGATGTGCAATCCTGGGGATTTGTCAGCTCCCAGAGCTCTCTCTGCCCGCAGATGAGAGGCGAGCTGTGATTTTGCAGCAGCATCCTTTGATTTGGAGCAGGGCTGGGAGCAGAGCCTGGCAGTTCAAAGGCAGCTGGGCTGCAGCAGGCAGCTGGCACCACTCCTGCCCTATCTCTGCTGGACACAGCTCAGCTTGGGCACACGAAGCTGAGGATCTAAAACCCGGCGTGCCTTTGAAAAATCTTCACTCAGAAACGTTGCTTGACATAGAGATGGACAAAAAAGGCCTTGGAGCTGTGCAGGGGCATGGAAAGAGCAAGATGTGAAGGAGAAGTGCTGCTCCTTATGTGCCAGTGCTATTTTGGTGCCTTGACTCTGAAATAAATGCCCCAACAGGTGCTGGGCTGAGGCCTCCTGGCTGATTCCTCTGCTGGGCCTTGGAAACCCCATCCCCATTTGCTTGGGAAAGGAACCCCTTGGGAGGCTTTGGGGTTTTTTCATTGTTCCTACTACCCAGGTTCTTGTGGGGAGCTCTTCAGAGGGTGTGAAGAGCTGTGAGGGGCTGGGTGAGGGGGGACAGGCAGGTGTGACAGATGTGGGAAACCTGCAGGGACTTTGCCACCGTCATTGCAGGGATCAGGAAGTGATGGAAGGGTTTGGGATGGAAGGGACCATGAAGATCACCTTGTTTCACCCCTCCTGCCATGGGCAGGGACGTCTGCCACCAGACCAGGTTGTTCAGAGTCCCATTCAGTGGCCTTGGATGGGGCACTCTGGTGCTGTCCAGAGCCTGGCCATGTCCTGGGAGAGGCAGGGAGGAGATGGAGCCCATGTGTGAGCAAAGAGGAGCTGTGCTGGTGCTGTGGCACCACTGCAGAAGCAGCTTGGAGCAGGCTGGGATGACCTTTTCCCACTGTGTCCCACGCGTGGGTGCTGGACATGTCCTGTGCTGGTCACTCCTTGGCCAGGAGAGGCCAGGACAGAGCTGTGCTGTCCCTGCTGTGTCCCCAAAGCGTGCTCCCCTCCTTTATCCCCCCCTCCTGCGTTATTATTTCCCCCCCTCTTTAAATTCATCTCCCTCCGCCAGCCGGGGCTGTCCCTGCTGGAAAATTACTCTGACAAAAGCTCCCTCAGCAGTAATTACCTAAATGGGGGGAAGGGAGGGGACATCCATTTACAATCCACTTCATTGCGGGATTAGCTAATTAATTAACGGTTTCACTGACAACTCGAAGGGGAAGAGTGTGTTAAATAGGAAGGCTCTGGAGCTTGATTTATGCGATCTGACACCCACGCTCTCCCCGCCAAGTCTCCATCCCGCCTTCCCCCGGCCGGGCCGCCGCCTCTGCCGGGATGCGAGGGGATGGAGAGGGGATGGAGCCGACCCGGCCGGGGCTGCCAGAAGGCTGCGACACGTGTGGGGACAATGGCGAGGTGCAGGGAGCACGGGGTTATTGGCTGGCAGATGAGGCAGGGCTGGCAGGGACACCCATCTGCCCGGCTCTGGCACAAAGAGCCGGCGAGGAGGAGCAGAGGAGGAGGAGGATGGTCCTGACCCGTGCTCCCTCCCTCGGTCCCACCTGCTGTCGCTGGGTCTGAATCCTCTTGTCACCAAACTGTGCCTGTGTGGCTGCAGGGTGTCCCCGGGTGTTTGGGGTGGGATGAGGGGCAGGGCTGGTGTCCCCTCACTAGGAATGAAGCTGCTGAGAGGCCCCAGCAGCACAAAATCCTGTCCTGTATTGCTCTAGGACACAAATTAAAACTGTGCAGACACTGGACTCTCCAAGGTAAAAAAGAAGCAAAGTTTAATTCTGACTCCAACATTTATGGATTTCCAAGAGTGACAGTGGATTGGAGGGTGGCAGTGCCACCTCTCCAGTGACACTGGACAAACCAACAGCCCATCAAGTTTCTCCTCCTCCATAAAGGAATGCAAAACAATGAGTTACTTACAGAAAGTGTGTGAGAAAGTTTGTTACAAGAATGTGAACATCAGAAGGCTCAGAAAAACTTCAAAAATCGGGGTGACAGTGCTCTGCTCCAGGATCCCTGGACAGCCCTGGGCATGTCTGTCACCCCCACAGAGCCTCCTTCCCTGCCCATCACCACGCTGATGTGGTGACCACAGGCCTGAGAGGACACTTGGAGGTGTCCTGGCTACCAAACCTGCCCCTCTCAGAGCTGCCACCAGCCCAGTGTCCCTCACCACCCAAACATCCCAAAGCACAGCAGGGATGGGGCTGGCAGGGTGGATGTGCAGAAGGGATGACCAGCACGGTCCTGTCCACGGCCAAAGGGGATGGGGACCCTGAGGGACGCAGGGCAGAGCTGGCAGTGCCCCTGGCATGGCTGGAACGAGCTCATTTGGTCTTAGACGCTGCTCTGAGCAAGGGGATGGTGACTCCAGCTCCTCTCTCCAGCATCCCTTTGCTTTGCCTCTTCTCTGCCCACCTTCCCTTCTGGTTTTTGGGTTTTTTTGTTTTGTTTTCCTTTTTTTTTTCAGGTGACTGTCACCCACACTGGCATCTCAAGGGACATCCAGCTGTGGATTTGGATGGGGAAAAAAATACAGCTTGAGAGTTTCCAGCTGGATTTGTTAATTTGAGGCAAATGTTAAAACGTGTATTGAAAAAAACCCTCGGTGCTTTTCCTGGTTAATTTGCATTTGTTTGTTTGTTTGCATTCTGCGAGGGCTGTAATTCCCTTTGGAGGGAACAAAACTGCCAAGTTTCACACCTTCTCTGGAGGTGAAAATTTCTCACGTTGGTAGCAAACCCAGGGATTGGTTTGGGGAGAGGCAGGAGGGGGGAGAGAGCAGTGGGGCTGGATTTCCTTCCACTTTCATCTGCTTCTGCAAGCATGAAGGGGAATTTTTGATTATCAGTTGCTCCAGAGCTGCAAAAATAGAGGGGGACTGAGGGTGGGGACAAGGTGAGACATCCAGACTGATGTCCACAGGATGGGCATGGAGAGCTGGGCTCATCCCAGCCTCTCTGCCCTGCTCCTGCCTCCCCTGGTGCTTCCCCAAACCTCGCCCTGGCGACTTCCAGAATTGTTCCAGCCACTTGAGCGCCGGAGGCAGGGAGTGGGTTAAATCCAAATAAACAAATAAATAAATAAATAAATAAAGGCAGTTGTGGGGTGGGGCACACCCGTGTCTGGCAGGCCTGGATCTCCCCCCACCCACCCCCGGGGAGCACTTGGATTGCTTTTTTTTTTTTTTTTTTTTGATGGCTTCTAAATAGAGGCGCCCGATCGCATCTGGGAGGAAAATGAAACAGATTTCATTTTTCACACGCGGCACAATGGCCGCCCTGACAAAAGAGGAAGGCGGCCCATTGTCCTGCTCTGCATCTTCACATCCTACCTCTGTCCCCCGAATTAACCCCTTTCACCTCGGCCTTTGTGCCCGCGCCGCTCCGGAGCTGCCGAACAAAGGCGGCAGAACGGCCCCGCCGTGTCCGGGCTGGGCGCGGGGATGTGCCCGTGTCCCCCGTGTGGCTGCCCCTGTCCCGGTCCCTGTCCCTGTCCCTGTCCCTGTCCCGGTCCCAGTCCCTGTCTCTGTCCCTGTCCCCTGTCCCTGCCCCTGTCCCTGTCCCCTGTCCCTGTCCCTTTCCCTGTCCCTGTCCCTCTCCCTGTCTCTGTCCCTGTCCCCTGTCCCTGCCCCTGTCCCGGTCCCGGTCCCTGTCCCTGTCCCTGTCCCTGTCCCTGTCCCTTTCCCTGACCCTGTCCCTGTCCCTGTCCCCTGTCCCTTTCCCTGTCCCTGTCCCTGTCCCTTTCCCTCTCCCTCTCCCTGTCCCTGTCCCTTTCCCTGTCCCTCTCCCTCTCCTTGTCCCTGGCCCTGTCCCATCAGGACCTTCCCCATCAGGTCCTACCTGCTGCTCTGGGAGGGGGAGTTTTGTGTTCCCCCCCCTCCTCCTCCTCAGGGGTTGGGGTTTGCAGCAGCAGCTCAGACAAGGGAGAAGCTTCACCCAGGGGGTGTCAGCACCCCAGGAGCTCTGGATGCTTCAGCATCGTAGCCTGAGCCATAAAGCACCTGCAAGCATCCCTCTGCTCCTGCTAAACCAAGACCCAGAGCTGTGGTGACCCCACTAACCACAAATTTTATTTGCACATTGAGGTGTTTTTTTTGTTTCTTCCAAAGCTTTTTATTCCCAGCTCTGTGGTGGTTTGGCTCATCACGCTCAGATCCCAGCAGTGCAAAGCCACAAAGCTCAGGGAGGAAAAACCCCAAGCTCTGAGGGGTTTGGGGGTTGCTTGGGCTGGTTTTGATGTGAGCCTCGTGCCCTCAAGGACAGGGCAGGGTGGGCACAGCCAGGCCCAGCACGGACAGCAGAGCTTTAATTCCATGGGGAAGCAATTTTGGAGATCACAGCATTCCTTGGAGCTGGGGAGATCTCAGGATTGCTCTCCCCAGCCTGCTGCTTTATCTCCTGGGGGTCTGGTTGCTGTATTTTGTTCTCCAGGATCCTTTTGGCTCCTGTCTATCTGACAAACCCTTCTGTTCCGAGATGACACCGCCGCGATGACGCCTGCGATAATTCCCTCCGTCCCTGCAATCAATGCCCTCTCCTGCCTCCAGCTGCAGCGGGATTTCGAGATGAAAAATCCCATAAAAATCACACCCAGAGATGTGTTTTTCTCTTTCCAAGCTCACTCTTTGCAGCAGCTGCTCGTGCTGGGGTCCTGCATGTATGTGCTTCCCTGCTGGGATGTCCCTTGGATTTGGGGAGGGGGAAGGACCAGCCAGGCTGATATTCCTGGGGGGATTTTGCTGGCAGCAGGATTTCCCCTCCCCATCCAGAGGGACACCATGAGCGCTGCAGAGAGCACCAGGAGCTGACCAGCCCTGTCCCTGGTGGCAGCCCTGGCTGTGCCATCCCTGTCCCTGTGAGCAGCTGCCTTGTGCAGTTCCCAAGTGCAGCATCCCTTTAAATAGTGAGGGACTGCACTCCCACCCGGGGCCTGCAGAAGGTTAGATAAGGGAATACAAACCACAATGCTTGCCCTTTTTCCTTTTTTTTTCTTTCTTTTTTTTTTTTTTTTTTATCTTTCCTTTTTTATTATCTTCTTATGGCTTTCGAATTATCTTCACAGACACTACATGAATTTAGTCAGGGCAGGTAAGGTCACTGGCAGACACAGTTGCTCATATTTATGTATATTCACCAGGCAAAGGAGATAAATGGGAAAACAGGCTCAGAGGGGGACAGGGAGGGAGGGAGGGAGGGAGGTCTTGGGGGAGGATGGGATGCAGCAGCCCCAGGGCAGGATGAGGAGGGGCAGCGTGTGGGCACCCTGAGCTGGGTGTCAGGAGTGTGACAGGGGGAGAAGAGCAGCACCTGGGCAGTGGCAGGGCCCAGGGTTTCCTGCCAGGCTGGTGGGAAATCAGCCTGGAAAACGATGGGGTTTGGGGCAAGGCCTTTCCTCTGCACATCTGGGAGCCAAGCAACATCACAGGTGGGGTTCTAAAGCAGGGCTCAGCTAGGTTGGGGTTTGGTGGCTCACTAAGGACACCAAAAAGCTGGGTGAGATGATTCTTGCACCTGATCCTGGGCACAGAGGGTGGTGCCATGCTGGGTGATATGTCCAGGCTCTGTCCTGAGCATTCCAGGCCAGAGGAGGCCGTGGGAGGTGACCACACCATGGAGAGATGGTGACCACACCATGAAAATGGGGGTGACCACACCATGGAGAACTGGGGGTCATCACACCATGGAGAGATAGAGGTGACCACACCATTGAAAATTGAGGTGACCACATCGTGGAGAGATGGAGGTGACCACACCATGCCATGGAAAATGGAGGTGACCACACCATGGAGAATTGGTGACCACACCATGGAGAGATGAGGGTGACCACACTGTCGCAGACATCTTTTATGAAAAATCCTTTCCTTAGGATTTTTTCTCCTGAGAAGCTGAGAGGCCTCAGGAACAAAATGTAACCAATGGTTATCTGCTGCTGTGGAATGCAACAGGTGCATCTGGGATTGGCCCATCTTGGATGTTTATAATTATTGGCCAATCACAGCCCAGCTGGCTCGGACAGAGGGTCTGAGACAGCTGCCTTTGCTATCATTCTTTCTGATTCTATTCTTAGCTTAGCCAGCCTTCTGAGGAGAGCCTTTTCTTCTATTCTTTTAGTATAGTTTTAATGTAATATATATAATAAAATAATAAACCAAGCCTTCTGAAACATGGAGTCAGATCCTCGTCTCTTCCCTCAACCTGAGACCCCTGTGAACACGGCCACACCACACCATGGAGAGATGAAGGTCACCACATAACGGAGACATGGACATCATGACAACATCCTGGGGAGCTGGGCATGACCATGCCATGGGGAGATGAATTCCCCACACCCTGGGGAGGTGGTGGGTGCCTGTGCTCTCAGGCTGCAGGGGCCAGGCAGGAGCTGCAGTGCCTTCCCTCTGGGCAGCAGCTGGTGGTGCAGGTGCTGCTCCAGCCTGACCTGAGGAGGATCTCAGGGTGCAGGACACTGGGAGGGGCAGGAGGGGTGCCTGCAGCCTGGGGAGCTGGGATGGAAGGAGCACAGAGCAGCTGGGAGCAGCTGGGGGCTCTTTCCTCCTGAACTGTGCCTGGCATTTCCCAGGGACACTGGGCAGGGGGGGACAGTGGAGAGGGACAGGCCTGGAGGGGACAGAGCCCTCCAGCAGGAGTGTCCCCTTCCCTGGGGGAAGCCACATAGCTGCTGGGCACGTAGGGGACAAAAAGACCTCTAGCCCAAGGAGGGAGCAGGAGGGACCTCAGACGTGGGCAGGGTGACAGATGCCCTTTGTGGGGCTGCTGAGGTGGCCAAAACACCCCCCTCAGCTTGGGGTGACCCTGCTCTCACTCAGCTTCTGCTCCCCAGCACCTTCTCAAAGGAAGAAAAGCAGAGTGAGAGACCCAAAGGGCTGCTGAGGTCAGGCTCAGCCTGGCCCATGCCAGGTGACACCTCCCCTTTGCATCATGAGCCCTGGGGTCACCTGCCCTGGGGTCCATGAGCATCCCTGAGAATCCTCTGTTTCCTGCAGGAAAACCTTTCCAAGCTGGGACCCCACAAACTGGGCAGCTGCCAGTGAAATTGAGCAATAAAGTGGATTTTGCAAAGGTCTCTTTTCATGGGATGGACCTGGACAGGAGGACAGGGACAGGGAACAGGGCTGGACATCAAACTGTTAATGGCAGGAGCATTCCTGGGAGGCTGGGGACCCACATGAGTGGTGTGTGATGCTATTTCAAAGAAAAGATATAATGCACCTAAAGAAATAGTACAGAAATTGCAAACAAAGCAGGAGGATATAAAATAACCAGCACAAGGGCATCCACCGATTATAACTTGATTTAAAACCACTTAATTCACTAAATAATAAATGCAGATTTACCAGAGGTGTCAGGACTAAAAGCATGCCTAACAATGCTTTTATTTAATAACTGTTTGCTCTCAATGTCAGGGCACTGTGTCTAGAAAATACAGGCAGCAACCAAAGGCTGCATTTTTTATTCTTTTTCCCAAGGTCTAATATATCTAGGGGAAAAAAAAATCAAAAAAAGAGAAGTCAGAAATTGTAATGATCCAGCTGAGGTGAAACCCAGCTTCCCTTTTCCCAGGGATGGAGGAAACCCCCATGGGAAGAACAAATCCACCAGGGGTGTGGATTCTCTGCTGGTGCAAAGGGTTTGAATGGAGCCTTCCCAGGAGAACATCAGCCTGGGGAAACAGTCACAGAAATGGCTCCTTGTTCCCCAGAAGGAAGGTGACCTGTGGTACAGGATCAGCGTGGGTATTCCCAGGATAAATTAAAGAGCTGGATGCTGTGCTGGTGACCTGAGCTGCTGGTGGGAAGTTAAATGAGTGCTGGGCTGGGCTGGCTCATCCCCATGGAGGTTTAGGGAGTCATTTTTAGTGGTTTGGTATTGTAAATGCAGGGCCACCAGCAAAGGAAGGAATGATGAGGAGCACTCCATGTTCTCAGAAAGCTAATTTAGTACTTTATAATAAATATACTTTAGTAAGTATCTTTTCTGTATTCTTTAGTATAGTATAGTATTCTTTAATACAATGTAGTATATATAAAATACTATATTATATTAAAGAATACTATTCTATACTAAAGAATTTGGAAAGGATGCTTACTGAATGTTAAAATAATAATAATAATAATGAAAACTCCTGGCTCTTTCCAGAGTCCTGACACAGCTTGGCCCTGATTGGCCAAAGAGTGAAAACAACTCCCAGCAGAATGCAATGGAACAATCACCTGTGGGTGAACAATCTCCAAACACATTCCACACGTGAGCACAACATCAAAGGCTGGTTTGTTGTTCACTCCATGAGATGCCCCATGTGCTTCTCCAAGGCCACCTTTGCCCCTTTCTGTGGGAGAACCCAGCTCTGTTCCCTGCAGCACCATTCCCCAGAGCCTCGGGGCTGGATGTGGCTGTGCTGAGCCAGGGACAGGTCCCTGAGGGAGCTCAGGCCCTTTTTGGGGTGGTTTTTTGGGTGACCCCTGGCTCTGCCCCTGTGTGGCACAGGGTGGGATCAAGCAGAGGTGCTTTGCTTTTCAGTGGCTCCAGACCCCAATCTCCTCCTGGCAGCGCTCCCTGCCCCCAGAGAGGGTTTCTCTCCCCTCCCCACCATTCCCAGCATTCCCGAGCGCTGCAGATCCAGCCCAAGGGGCACACAGGGGCTGTCCCATCCCTGTCCTGTGTCCCTCAGGGTGTCCATCCCCGCAGGAGCTGTCCCTCCTCCCTCTCACGCACCGCGCAGGGGAAACACAGCCCCAGGTTTGTCTCTGCTCTTCCCCGGTGCCTCCCATCCCTGAAAATCCCGATTATCTCCCCCGAATCCCGCTCCAGCCCCGCACAAAGAGCCCCCAGCCCCTTCCAGCCCTCAGCGGAGGTCTCTGCTGGGCTCCTCTCCCTTATCCCCCCTCACCTCCCTCCCCACCGTCTCCCTGCCTTATCTGCTGTTGTCTTCTCGTGGAAGAAGAGATAAAAGTAATTCTTATGGATGCTTCTCCAGCGGAGGCTCGCCTCCTTCCCCCCTGCCTCCCCCAGCATCTCCCTGCTCCGTCCAGATAAAGGGTGAGGACCAAGCACATGTCATTTTCTTTGTGCAAAATCAATATTCAGCAAAGTTTATCTGTCCGACATAGCAGGAAGCGCTAATTTCATCCACGTCAATTACTTTGATGAACGCTTCTACTGTTCAGGGTGCGAGAACAAGATAAAAGAATTACTGAAATAAAAAGCATACATGGCAAAGCACCCCCTCCCCTGCCCTGCTCGGCTCTCCCCCACCCCAAATCGCCCCTCCCGGGGTCAGGCGGTGCCGAGAACGAGGGGCGGGGATGCCCAGGCAGGGGGAGCTGCTTCTGCAGGAATGAGCCAGATTTGGGTGCAAACCCCCTGGTTTGGGGTGGGTGAGGAAGGAGCCAGAGCTCCCCAGCTCTGGGTGTCACTCAGCAGTGGGTATATCCCACGGGGGGTTGTGTTCATACATTGATTTTTTTGGATTTTTTTTTTTAAATTTTTTGAGCCAGATTTGGGTGCAAACCCCCTGGTTTGGGATGGATGAGCTCCCCAGCTCTGGGTGTCACTCTGTGGTGGGAACATCCCACGGGGGGTTGTATTTGTACATGGATTTTTTTGGATGTGCTGGGAGGAGATCGTGGGCAGCTCCAAGGTTTTCTGGCTGCTTTCTCCTCACTAATGGATGGAGGGAAGGATGGATGCCCAAACTCAGGCTTTGAGGTCTGCCTGGACAGGGTAAAAGCTCTTGCTGAGCTTGCCAGGACAAAACCTGCCCGTGATGCTGCAGCACATGAGAAATGACCCCGGGGGAAGGCAGCGGCTCCTGCAGGAGCTGCCTCAGTCCCTGCCGGGAAATGGGGCGTGACAATTTTATGGCACTGCCACCACAGACCTGAATAAGCAGATCTCGGGGCCCAGGTCTTTAATTAACCAGCCAGCCTTGATTTTTGCAGCAGGGCTGAGTGCACACCCACGTTGTCACAGCGTGGCCCAGACCTGGGGGACATCAGCTCTCCCCCTCCTCTGCAAAACCAGCCTGGTCCTGCCACTCGTGTCCCCAGCATCAGGGTGACAGGAGGGGCTGAGCACTGGTGTGCTCACACTCAGAGCTCAGCCCTTGGAGGAGGAGGAGGATCTGATCCAATTTTTTTTAATTTCTGGAAGCTCATCCCGTTAATTCTGGGGTTTGGTGGACACAAATCCCCTTCTCCCTCCACCCCAAGCTCAGGGAACGACTCCTGGCTGGGCAGAGAGAGATCCTGCTGTGCCCATGGGCTCAGGAACGTGGACAAATGGCCTTTATCAATATCTGTGACACCTCTGTCCCAGGTCATTTGTCAGTCCCCTCCTGGCCCTGGGTGTGTGGGGACACAGAGTGACACGAGCTGCCTGCTGAGGGATGGGGATTTTCCATGGGGATCACTCAGGTTCTTGTCTAGGACAGAAAAGCTGCCACAGCCCTGGGTAAAGTCTCATGGTCAGCTCGATTTTGTCCCATTTTCTTCTGGGGAGAGAAAAAGAAAGAGAGGAAGAGAGGAAGAGAGGAAGGGAGGAAGGGAGGAAGGGAGGAAGGGAGGAAGGGAGGAAGGAAGGAAGGAAGGAAGGAAGGAAGGAAGGAAGGAAGGAAGGAAGGAAGGAAGGAAGGAAGGAAGGAAGGAAGGAAGGAAGGAAGGAAGGAAGGAAGGAAGGAAGGAAGGAAGGAAGGAAGGAAGGAAGGAAGGAAGGAAGGAAGGAGCAACCCATCCCATCTGGGCAGGTCTCACCCCACTGGACGATCCTACAGGAAATAAAACTCAGGATGGGGGGGATTCTGCTCCAAAACCCCCTGATCTACTACAAACCTTTGCTATGTTATCACATGAGGCACAAAGTGATCCTGGAAAATCCCAAATGCCTGGGGAGGGTGAGGGGCTTGCCAGGCTGGACAGAGCTCCCTGGGGATGGGATGGGATGGGGTTCAGCTGAAGCTGGGGCATCCCCAGTGGGGCAGGACCATGCCTGGCTGCCAGATCCCTGCTCCCGAGGGAGGTGGCCGTGGCTGGGGAGCCGCTGAGCTCCATCCCCTGCAGCCGGGTGACCCCTCGGGCGCCTGCAAGCAGCACAGGGAAATGTGGCTTAAGCAGCCAGCGCTGCCTGCCATGTGCAGGGGGCTGGGATCGTGCACTGGAGCGATTTCCACAGCTCAGCTCGGCAGCGGGAATTTGTGAAGTCACGGCGATTTGCCAGCGCGGGGTGCTGTGATGGAGAGGCTGTCCCCATTTCCAGCCAGCTCCGTGTCCCTGCCATCCTGCCAGGGCTCCCCAAGCGTGGCACCGGCACCTGCGGCGTCAGGGCTGCCCCTCACCGTGCCATGGGGGCTTCTGGCACAGCCCTCACCCTGTCCCTGTCCCTGCCCCTCTCCCTGTCCCTGTCCCTGTCCCTGTCCCTGTCCCTACCCCTGTCCCTGTCCCTGCCCCTGTCCCTGTCCCTGTCCCTGTCCCTGTCCCTGTCCCTCTCCCTTTCCCTGTCCCTGTCCCTAGCCCTGCCCCTGTCCCTGTCCCTGTTCCTGCCCCTGTCCCTACCCCTGTCCCTGTCCCTGCCCCTGTCCCTGTTCCTGTCCCTGCCCCTGTCCCTGCCCCTGTCCCTGCCCCTGTCCCTGTTCCTGTCCCTGTCCCTGCCCCTGTCCCTGTCCCTGTCCCTGCTCCTGCCCCTGTCCCTGTCCCCTGTCCCTATTCCTGTCCCTGTCCCTGCCCCTGCCCCTGTCCCTGCCCCTGTCCCTGTCCCTGCCCCTGCCCCTGTCCCTATTCCTGTCCCTGTTCCTGTCCCTGCCCCTGTCCCTGTTCCTGTCCCTGCCCCTGTCCCTATTCCTGTCCCTGTCTCTGTCCCTGCCCCTGTCCCTGCCCCTGTCCCTGTCCCTGTCCCTGTCCCTTTCCCTGTCCCTGTCCCTGTCCCTCTCCCTGTTCCTGTCCCTGTCTCTGTCCCTATTCCTGTCCCGGTCCCTGTCCCTGTCCCTATTCCTGTCCCTGTCCCTGTCCCTATTCCTGTCCCTGTTCCTGTCCCTGTCCCTGTCCCTGTCCCTATTCCTGTCCCAGTCCCTGTCCCTGTCCCTGTTCCTGCCCCTGTCCCCGTTCCTGCCCCTGTCCCTGCCCCTGTCCCTGTTCCTGTCCCTGTTTGGGGAGCACAGGTGCCCCTCCCTCAGTGGCCGTGTCACTTGCAGCTTCCCACCCCAGGGCGGTGTCCCCGTGCTGGGGCAGGCACAGGAGCGCCCAGAGGAGGAGTTTGGGGTGCAGCCCGAGCTGGGGACACCCGAGGAGCCGCGGGGCAGGGTCCGGGCTGGCAGGGCACGGGGGAGCCCTGGCTGGGGGGGCCGGGGGTGCCTCTCTCCCCACCGGCTACAGGGGGAGCCAAGACATCGAGCTGAGCCGGGATGTGCCTTTTGTCCACGCAGGAAGGTGGGAAAAGCTCACGCTGAGGACGCGCTGGCACCGGGACCTGCTGGGGGAAAGCCACCAAATGCACAGGAGTTTTTGGGTGCAGCACCCCAATGGGGAATGGCTCCTGCAGGGCACAGCTCTCCCTGCTGCTGGAGCAGGCACCCAGCCCGGTGCTCACCTCTGCACTGCACCTGCAGTGGGGACACTCCCAGCAGGGCAGGATGTCCCCAGCCCTGAGCCCTGCACTCAGCATTGATGGGTGGCCAAAGATGCGGCACAGATCAGAAATACACAGAGGCAGGGCAGGATCCTGGCCTCCCATCCCCTGGATCCTCTCGAGGCTGATCCAGCAGCTCTTGCTGGTGTCAGTGGTGTGTTCCCGCAGGTTTGTGCAACAAAAAAGGACCCAAAAGAGAGGAACTGAACTGAAACCCAGCCACACAAATGGCAAAGTGCATAAACCAACACAACACTGCAGGACACCATCCCTTCCAACCAACATCCAGAGGAAAACACACAAACCCCAGCCTCAAAAACTGCCCAGTGAAGGATGATTTCATTTCGGATATAACCCCAAATAATTTATTTATTTGCTCATTGGGTTTTTTTCTCTGTCTTTGTTAAACGAGTTGTTAACAGCACTTCAAGGGTTTTACAAGTGACAAATAAAAAAAAGTCTCTAATTAGCAAGACTTTGTTTAGGGAGAATAATCCTTCTTTGTTATTATTTGGAACAAACAGGCGTGGGTGGGTGGGATGTGTGTGTGTGAGAGGGAGAGACCAGCTGAATTATGCAACGAAATATTCCAGAGGGGATGTCAGGACAGGAGGCTCGAATTTAACTGTGAGCATGGTCCAGCTCAGCCTCAAGTGGGGCTGTCCAGGCGCTGGGAGCGGCGCTGATGTGTCCCCAAAAAGCCCCTGCAGGCCGGTGTGGCAGCGCTGGCTCGGGATGAAGGCTGGCAGAGCAGGGAGGGAGCCTGGGGCTGGATCCATCCCCCAGCACGGAGCCTGCCCCATCCCCCCGGCCCCCGCTCCCTCCCCGCTCCCTCCTGGAGAACACAAAGCTGAGACTTGGATTATCTTCATTTCCATATGGAGAGCGATGTAAGCCCGTTCAATGCATGGCCGGTCATTTTGTTCACAACTTTGCAGCGAGCGGGAGCAAAACCCGCTGGGGAAATCAGCGATTCAGCTCCTCTCACCTTGTGTGCACACGCTCGGAGCAGCGATGCTCTGCCTCCCACCGCCCTGCAGCTTTTTGGGGTCCGGCTCCCCCTGGAGAGCCCCGCTGGGGACAGATGGCAGCGAGGGGTGGCGGCGCTGTCGCTGCATCCCTGGATTCTGGTACCCTCGGTGCCCCCCAGGTGCCCGGGCTGGATCCAGTCCCCTCTCCCCGCGGCCTGGCAGCCCCGAGCTGCTCCGTGCCTGTTCCCAGCGGTGTCCCTGCCGTGTCCCCGCCGTGTCCCCGCTCCTGCTGACCTGCAGCCCCCTCTGCCGTTCGCCGCTCCCGCCTGGCCCCGGCGCATCCCGCAGGATGCATCCCGCAGGGAGCGCCGCAGCTCTCCGGGCTGCCTGTCCCCTCTGTCCCCGCCGTGTCCCCTCTGTCCCCACCGTGTCCCCTCTGTCCCCAGCGTGTGCCCTCTGTCCCCAGCGGGTGCCCTCTGTCCCTGCCTGTCCCCTCTGTCCCCAGCGTGTGCCCTCTGTCCCTGCCTGTCCCCTCTGTCCCCGCCGTGTCCCCTCTGTCCCCAGCGTGTGCCCTCTGTCCCTGCCTGTCCCCTCTGTCCCCACCGTGTCCCCTCTGTCCCCAGCGTGTCCCCTCTGTCCCCGCCGTGTCCCCTCTGTCCCCACCGTGTCCCCTCTGTCCCTGCCTGTCCCCTCTGTCCCCACCGTGTCCCCTCTGTCCCTGCCTGTCCCCTCTGTCCCCGCCGTGTCCTTTCAGCCCTGCCGTGTCCCCTCTGTCCCCGCCGTGTCCCCTCTGTCCCTGCCTGTCCCCTCTGTCCCCAGCGTGTCCCCTCTGTCCCCGCCGTGTCCCCTCTGTCCCCAGCGTGTCTCTGCAGCCCTGCCCTGTCCCTCTCACAGGGCTGATGTCGCTCCTTTCATGAGCCCTTGAGGTGACGGAGGGAACTGAAAGCCCAAACTTCAAAGAATTCAGCCCAAAGCGTCGCCTCCTTCTTGCCCTGCTTGGGATCTCCAGCCCTGGGAGCAGCGGGGGCGATCCTGGGGACACCAATGGGTTCCTGTGCCACATTGCCATGGCAGAGCCTGCCTGGCTGGGGACACCAATGGGTTCCTGTGCCACATTGCCACGGCAGAGCCTGCCTGGCTGGGGACACCAATGGGTTCCTGTGCCACATCGCCACGGCAGAGCCTGCCTGGCTGGGGACACCAATGGGTTCCTGTGCCACATTGCCATGGCAGAGCCTGCCTGGCTGGGGACACCCCCCCATGGAGCCCTCCAGGGTGGGGCTCAGCCCCGAGCACCCCCGGCTGCTGGAGGAGGATCCCGGGTGTTTCTGTGCCCCAGCACCGGGCACTGGGATCATCGTGTGTGCCCCAGGGCAGGGCCAGAGCCCCCACACCCCCAGGAGCCCTCGGATTGCCCTTGGCTGGCCCTGGCACCCTCCCTGGATGGGCAGCTGTTGTCACACCCACTCCCAAAGGGTCACATGAGCCCTCCTGGGGATTGCTGAGCCTCAGCACCACCCCTGCCCCCTCCATTGCCCGGGGAACTGACGGGCTCAAAGCCTGGGGGCAGGTGAGAGCCAGGGGGGACACTGGGAAATTGTGGGGTGACCCCACTCTGGCCAGCTCAGCAGCCAAATCTGAGCCCCCCAGCAGCCCAGGCCAGCTCCCACCCACGGCAGCTGCCTCGGAGGGGAGAGAAGAGCCCCTGGCACAGAGAGACCCCTGGTGCAGCCCCCCTTGGCATCCGTGGGGACAGGGATGTCCCAGTGCCACCCCGTTGGCACCCAATGGGACAGGGATGGCCCAGTGCCACCCCCTTGGCACCCAATGGGACAGGGATGTCCCAGTGCCACCCCGTTGGCACCCAATGGGACAGGGATGGCCCAGTGCTACCCCCTTGGCACCCAATGGGACAGGGATGTCCCAGTGCCACACCTTGGCACCCAATGGGACAGGGATGGCCCAGTGCCACCCCCTTGGCACCCGTGGGGACAGGGATGGCCCAGTGCCACCCCGTTGGCACCCAATGGGACAGGGATGGCCCAGTGCCCCCCTCTGGCCCGGGACAGGGAGCAGCCCAAGCTGCCCCTGCCTGTCCCAGAGCATCCAAAGGCCACCCTGGCTCTGCCCCTTTGCCCCTTTTACTCTGCTTTCTTCTGTCTTTCTTTATTTTCCTTCAATTTTTTCATTTTTCTTTTTCTCCCTTCTCTCTCTCTGCCCTTTTAAAATCATCTTCTCCCTTTTTTTCTTCTACCCACCCTTATTTTCCTTCTTTTTCCTTCCTTTCCCCCTCTTGTTTCATTCTTTTTTCCTTCTATTTTCCTTTCTAAATTTTTCTTCTTTTTGCTTTCCTCTTTCTTTCTTTGCCCCACTCCTTCTCTTCTCTTCACTTTCCACTATCTTCTCTCCTCAGAGAAGATTTTCCCCCTTCTTTTTTCCTTCTTTTATTTTTGTTTTTCTTCCTTTTACTTGGACCTTCTTCTTTTTTCTTTTTCCTTCTTCCCCCACTCCCTTTTCTTTTGCTCTTCTTGCTCTTCTTTTTTTCCTCCCTTTTTCTGTTTCCCTCCCTTTCTTTTTCCTTCTTTGGTATTCTTCTTTCTTCCTTCTTTTTTTTTCCTTCCTCTTTTATTCTCTTTTCTTTTGATCTTTTTCTTTTTCTTTTTCCTCTTCTTCTTCTTCTTCCTCTTCTTTTCTCCTTTGCCTTTTTTCCTTCTCTTCCTCTTCTTCTTCTTTTCTCCTTCTCTTCCTCTTCCTCTTCTTCTTTTCTCTTTCACCTTTTCTCCTCTCCTCTCCTCTCCTCTCCTCTCCTCTCCTCTCCTCTCCTCTCCTCTCCTCTCCTCTCCTCTCCTCTCCTCTCCTCTCCTCTCCTCTCCTCTCCTCTCCTCTCCTCTCCTCTCCTCTCCTCTCCTCTCCTCTCCTCTCCTCTCCTCTCCTCTCCTTCTCCTTCTCCTTCTCCTTCTCCTTCTCCTTCTCCTTCTCCTTCTCCTTCTCCTTCTCCTTCTCCTTCTCCTTCTCCTTCTCCTTCTCCTTCTCCTTCTCCTTCTCCTCCTCCTCCTCCTTCTCCTTCTCTCCATCCTCTCCTCCTCCCCTTTCTCTCCATCCCTCCTCCCTCTCCCCTTTCCCCCGCCATTCCCAGCCCTCTGGCGGTCCCACGGCGCTGTCGCCGGGTGTCGGGGCGGCGCGGGTGACAGGACACGGTGACAGAGCCACCCTCACAAAGGCTCCCAGACAGTCTATTAGTCAGCAATTGTCTGCCCGGCCGTGCGCCGCCGCTGATAATGGCCAAGAACAAAGATGGCAGCTGCTCTGGAGAGGGACAGATTTGTGGCAAATCGAGATAAAATAAAGAGGAAGGAGAAAGGAGTGTAAAGAAAAAAAAAAATCGGTGTAAAAAAGGGGGAAGAAGGGAAGAGGAGCGAGCGGCGGGGGAGGAGGAGGAGGAGGAGGAGGAGGAGGAGGAGGAGGAGGAGGAGGAGGAGGAGGAGGAGGAGGAGGAGGAGGATGCTGCGTGCGGAGCTGACGGGCGGCCCCAGCAGCGCTGCGCTCCCGGCTGGGCCGGCCGCGGGAGGAGGGAAGGGAAGACACCGTGGGAGGAATGGCAAGGCCTGGTGTGCACGGGAAAACATCCTCAGCAGGCTGCTGGAGCCACAAGTGCGGATCAGCACCCGCCCGTCCCCTCCCGGCCATGTCCGCGGGTGTTGGGGGCACAGCCCCGCTCCCAGCGCCCTGTGCCAGCTCCTGCAGCACCCCGAGCCTGGGGGCGAGCTGGGGGCTCACCCATCATCCCCTCCGTCCCTCCCTGTATCCCATCCATCCCTGCATCCCCTCCATCCCTGCCTGTATCCCATCCATCCCTGCATCCCCTCCATCCCTGCCTGTATCCCATCCATCCCTGCATCCCCTCCATCCCTGCCTGTATCCCCTCCATCCCTCCATCCCATCCCTCCCTGTATCCCCTCCATCCCTCCATCCCATCCCTCCCTGTATCCCATCCATCCCTTCATCCCATCCATCCCTCCCTGTGCTGGCTGAGCCCACGGCAGGGAAGGGAGTTCTGCCCTGCCCAGGTGAGGCCCCACCTGCAGAGCTGCCCCAGCCCGGGCACAGCTCAGGAGGGACCTGGAGTGAGCCCAGGGGAGGGCAGGGAGCTGCTGCAGGGCTGGAGCCCCTCTAGAGCCAGGCTGGCAGAGCTGGGGGTGCTCACCTGGAGAGGAGAAGGCTCAGAGCCCCTGCAGGGCCTGAAGGGGCTCCAGGAGAGCTGGAGAGGGACTGGGGACAAGGGATGGAGGGAAGGGACACAGGGAATGGCTCCCACTGCAGAGGGCAGGGCTGGATGGGATATTGGGAATCAGGGTGGGCAGGCCCTGGCACAGGTGCCCAGAGCAGCTGTGGCTGCCCCTGCAGCCCTGGCAGTGCCCAAGGCCAGGCTGGATCTCTCCAGTCCCTGCTCCTCCTCCCACATTTGGCCCATGGATGTGGAACTGAAGGAGGTGCAGACAGTGCAGGAGGTGGAAAAGCTCTTGAGGCTGGCCTGGCTCTGACTGGGGACTGACCCCAGCAGCCACAGCCACCCCCTGATGCTTGAGGACAGTTGCTTATAATGCTGAGCAAAGGGGGGATCAAAATCTATTTAAAAAAAAGGAAATGAAAAGGTGGATGTTATAATTAAAAGCTGATTTTTTGTTGAAGCTGGGTTTTTAATGTAAATGAATTACATTTGCCTTAAAAACTTAATTGAATTAAAATTAAAGTTAACATTATGGTAAACCTATGTTAAAGCCTGAAGTTAGAATAATCTATTCACATTGAAATTAAATATATATGTACAATTTTAAATACATATGTAAAAAGATAACTGCACATATTTGCTGCTGAAATTTTAAAGGAAGTTAAATTACTGAGCCATCCAAAAGTTGTCTGCTAAGTACCTCAACCCCAAATTACCAGAGTGGCCTTTGCTAATAACATTCAGTGTGTAAAATACTTCCTATTTTATTTCAGTTTCCTCCATGGGTGCTGGTTTGTCCAGCCTGGGAGGGGAATTGGAAGGCTGAAGGCAGGAAAATGTGGTTTTGTCTTTCCCCTTGGGCAGGATAAAGCTGAGTGAGGAGTGGTTTGCTGAGGGGTTTGGGTCCCTTGCTGCAGACAACATTCCCAGCCTTCCAAGAACTGATCCTGTTTGATGTGTGGGAAATGCAAGACCTTTTATTCTGATCTATTCAGCTTGTACAAAATTTGGTTAATGTACATAAAAAAAGTGAATTCCTATTTTTGTACATGTTTTATTGAACTCCAATTCCCATCTGGCTGGTGCTCAGAAAAACTAACAATGACCCAGAGGGCCGGGTTTGGGGACAGAACTGCTGGGCCCTTGGGGCACCTGGCACGGAGTGGGGTGGCAGTGCCAGGGCTGTGCATGGCCAGGTGAGCACATTGACTCCTCCCAGTGCCCCTGGGTGTGAATTCCCGTTCTCCTGCCTCTCCCAACCCCTACCCACCATTCCTGGGGCATCCCAGAGGAGGGAAGGGCCAGGGGTGTGGCAGCAGCACGGAATGGCCCTGTGGACACCCCTGGACCATGCCAGCATCCCCTGCCCACCTCCCCAGGGCCCTGGCACGGCTCTGGCCCCGTCCCTCCAGCCCTGCTTTGTCCCAGGAGCTCCCCCAGGGCCCAGCTTGGGGTTAGTTCAAGTCTAGCCTATTTAGATAACCTTCTGGTGGGTCTATAGAGAGCCCGATATCCCTGCTGGAGGATCTCACTACAAATGAGCCAATCCTCCTAATCTCCTTATCGTTGTAGGCCTCAGCCTCCGGGCCTGGTTATCTGCGTGGATAAAAGAGAAGGGACACTGCACAGCACCTATCCCAGCAGAGACCCCTCCCCTCTAATCCTGCCAGCCTTGTTTCTCCCTTTATCCCCCTCTCGCAAATCCCCGGCGAGCATCCCGCGCCCGCGGGGCTGAGCAGGGATGCTGGGGATGCTGGGGATGCTCTTATCGCCCGCACCTGGAGCGGGGAGCGGGGCTGGGGGCGCAAATCCCCCCGGCCCCGGCCGGCAGGGGGGCTGCGAGGGGCGGGGGGCGGCTCCGGAGCTCCCTGCCTGATAAGTGCCTTAATCACTCAGGGCCAGGAGTCCCCCGGGGCGCGGGCTAAGCCCCGGCGCATTCCTGCCGCACACAATCGGGGCTCCTTCCCCCCTCCCTCTGCACATTTTTCCCTCGCTGTCATTCCTGCCCTCCACCCTTTCACCTTTGCAGCAGCCCCCTCTTCCCTTCTTGGTCCCCATCCCGTCCCTATTTCTTCCTATGTCTTCTTTCCCCCTCTCAAATCTCCCTCTTTATCCATTCTTGGAGCTTTTTCCACCTCCTTCTCTCATCCCATCCTCTTTCTTCCTCTCAAATTTCCCTCTTTATCCATTTTTTGAGCCTTTTCCACCTTCTTCTCCCTTCCTGTCCTCTTTCCCCCTCTTAAATTTCCCTTTTTATCCATTTTTTGGGAGCCTTTTCCACCTCCTTCTCTCATCTCATCCTCTTTCCCCCTCAAATATTTCCCTCTTTATCCATTTTTTGGGAGCTTTTTCCACCTCCTTCCCATGTCCTCTTTCCCCCTCTCAAATTTCCCTTTTTATCTATTTTTGGGAGCCTTTTCCACCTCCTTCCCATGTCCTCTTTCCCCCCTCAAATTTCCCTTTTAATCCATTTTTGGGAGCCTTTTCCATGTCCTTCCCTCACCCCATTTTCACCCCTACTTTCCTCACATCCTTCCTTCCCTTGCTCCCCTTTCCCCCTTTTCCCTGTTTGCTCTTTGTCAGCCTGTTCTCCATCCCTCAGCCTGCCTCTAATTTCTGATTAATATGTTCTTAGCCAAGGAAAGGGGAGAGAGAGAAAGGGAGCAGCAGAGAAAAGAAGGAATCTTCTAAATAAATCATTTAGTCATGTGAGGAGCTAATCTCCAAGTGACGGCCTGTGTTTATCTAGTTTTTAGCAGTGCATGTTAAATAGTGATATGGGACTAATTTTTTTTCCGCTGGAGCTGCTGTGAAGGGATTTTTAACTTCATTTCCCAGAAAGAAAAATGGTGAAAGCAGAGATAAGGCCCCCGAGCAGCTCTTCCCTGAACTGGCAGCCAGTGCAATTAAACACGGTGCCACCGAAAGGGCAGCAGAGCCCACAATGCCAATTACTGATGCCTCCCCCTGTGCCAGGCTGGGAGCAGCATCCCCGGGACCCCCTGCCCACCCCTGCATCCCCCTTGTGCCCTCTGCCCCCTGCCTGGCCCTGGGCTTGGTGCAGGACACACAAAAACCATTGCTGTGCCCTGGGCGGCGTTTGGGATGGGTCACTTTGGTAAAGGAAACCTCTGGTTGTGCAAAAAAGGGGGCAAATATTTCAAACCCAAAAACATTTGCCTTTTTCTGGGGATTCATAGGTTTTTTTCCTCTCTGCACTGGACGCCTTGGCAAAGCTGGCCTGAATTTTGAGCTCTTTTGAGATCCTTTTTCCTCTCTGCACTGGACCCCTTGGCAAAGCTGGCCTGAATTTTGAACTCTTTTGGGATCCTCCCCCTCAAGAGATGAACACACAGAATATTTTTTAATATATGTATTATTCCCTAACAATTCTTTTTATCCTTTTTTCATCACTCTCCCTCCTGGCTTGCTGAACAATCTCACCTTGCCAGGGTCACAAAATCTCGCTGTGATCCCTTGCAAGCCCCTCATCCTCTGGCTCATTTGCCAGAGAGGCAAAACTGTTCCCTTGTGGTCCCATCTCCCTCCTTCCAGCAGGAGCTCCCTGCTCCCAGCCTGGTGCTGCACAGCCCCTTCCCCTTCCCCTGCCTCTTTTTGAGGGGAAAAAGTCCCAGAATCACAGAACCATGGAAGGGTTTGGGTTGGAAGGGACCTCCAAGCCCACCCTGTCCCACCTCCCTTCCACTCTCCCAGATTGCTCCAAGCCCTGTCCTTGATCACTTCCAGGGATGGGACAATTCCAGCTCTTGGGTGACAATTTCTGTCTCTGCTGGGTAAGGAAGGGTTATGGCAGTGAATCATCCAGGAGAGGAGGATGAATAGTGAGAAAAGGAAGGTGGAAGCCATCCCCACTGCTCAACATCTTTTAGAAGCCATCTCCTGCTTCCAACAGCTCCTCCAGGCATTCCCAGCTGCTCCCTGGGCAATTGGAGGAAAACATTCAATTATACAGACTTATTCTGAGCTCTCCAGGCAGCTCCCATGCTAAGGGGCCCTTCCCTGGAGCCCAGAGAGCCCCTTGGGAGGCACCCAGCCCTTCTCCCTGGCTGCCTTTGGTGCCTCCTGGCTTGGGTGGATAATGAGTGGGCAGGAGAAGCAGCTAATTCCTGATGAGAGCTTGGAGGGGGAGCTCACCAGCCATTGCAATTAAGCCCTGAGCATTAAACCCCTGGTAATAAGGGGCTGGGCTGAGGGGAGGCAGAGCAGTAATTTAAATGATGGCCAGCTCAAATCTGGAACGTCTGAATGCTCTCTCGGAGAGATTTATACGAGCACGGGCCCACCTCGCTCATTTATTTCCTTAACGAGCTCCTCACTGGTGTCTCTGCTTGTGGAAGAGGGGTGGAAAGAGGGACATGGGATCCGTGGTGGGATCATGCCTGGGTGTGCATCCTGCTGAGCCCTGGGAGCTCCATGTGCCCCACAAAGCTTGGGCAATGCCTCCCATCCCATCCCATCCCATCCCATCCCATCCCATCCCATCCCATCCCATCCCATCCCAACCCATCCCATCCCATCCCATCCCATCCCATCCCATCCCAACCCATCCCATCCCATCCCATCCCATCCCAAATGAGGATGTTGAGGAATTTTCTCCCTCCTTTGCAGCTCCTTGGTGCAATCGGGGCCCAGATCTGTGAGGTGATGGAGGGTTTGGGGCTGGGGGGGGGTTCAGGGGCACTGCCCATAGCCCCCCTTTGGTGTGGCCTCACCCTGACTGTGGGCAACAGCTGATCCTCGGGGGGATCAGTGGGAAAAAAGCTGGATTTGCCCAAGAAGTAGGAAAATTGAAGAGGTTTGTGATGCATCAGGGTGAGGGTGGGAGTGGGAGCACGTGCTGGAAGGAGAGACTGACCAAAAAACATCTGGAAAATGAGCCAGAGGATGAGGAGGTCTCAAGTGATCACAGCGAGATCTTGTGGCCCTGTTCAGTGAGATAAAACAAGGAGGAAAGGGGAAATTCCTTGGGACAGCAAATCCTCCTCATCCTCCTGGAAAGGGGAAATTCCTTGGGACAGCAAATCCTCCTCATCCTCCCGGGGCAGGGCTGGAAGCTGATGGGAAGAACAAACCCTCAAAACGCTGGAATGGGAACATTTCCCACAGAAAGAAAAGCACCCATTTCCCACAGCACCCAAAAACTGCCTGCCCTGAGTGGCTCAGGCAGCCTTGGGGACACAGCAGAGTGGGGACCCCTCCCATGGCAGCCCCGCCACCTCCCTGCTGCTCCCCCTCTGGAGCATCCCTCGGGCTGGGAACAGCTGTCTGAGAGCTGAGATCTAATGGCTGCCTGGAGAGCAGTTAGTGGATAATTAATATTTGCAGCACAGAGCTGTGATTGCTCTACATTTTCCTGCTGACAGAGGCCTGGGCAGGGAGAGATCCCAAATCCAGGCTTGGAGCCCTGGGAGCAAGCAGGGAGCTCGACCAGTTCCTTCACACAAAATGCCTGGAGATCCTTATCCAAGGATAAAAAGCCCCTGGATGCAGCAAAAGAACATCACAAGGTGGGTGTGGAGCCAGTGGGGCTCCATCCCTGCATCCCATGGCAGAGCCAAGGAAAACTGTCCTGGGAAATCCCCCCTGTGAGATTTGTGGGTGTGGAAATGCTCCCACCCTTCACTCAATTTTTTATTTTTTGTCTTTGGACAGAAAACCTAAGCAGAAAGGTGACTCTGATCTCCCTTGGGAAAAACCAGTTTTGTTTCCTGTGCTGGGGACAGGCAGGATGGGGATGCTCTGTGTGTCCAAACCATTGGGATGGGCAGTAGGAGCACCCAGCCCTGCCTGGCACAGGGAAGGGCAATGGGAGATGCAGGACAGAAAACCAGGAGCGAGGAGAGAGTGGGACCAAGTGCTGGGACAGGAACATGAGCAGCCAGGGCATGAATCCCCCCAGGGGATGCTCCAAACACCATCTGGGAAGGCAAAACCCAAATGCTTGGCCTGGCTGAGCTGAGCTTGGGACAGACCCAGCCAGGCTTTGACCTTGGGCTGAGCTACCAGCTGAGCCTGGAGCAAATCCCCAGCCCTGGCAAATCCCTGCTGGGCTCCCAGGAAAGGGAGGCTCCAGCCAAACCCCAGCTCCGGGCATCCCCATCCCACTCATCCCCTGAGGGAGCAGCATCCTGAGCACAGAGCCCTCCCAGCCGGGGAAAGACAGGAAACGAGGCACAAGAAGAAAGAAAAGGCTCTGTGCAGCAGGCAGGGACTCAGTTATCCTTCTTTATTAGCGTTGTTTTCCCAGGTTTTTTTTGGCGAGGAGCAAATCCAGCCGTCCCTGCTTTGCTGCAGCTCGTGGCACGCAGTTAATTCCCTGAACTGTTTAATTGAACGGGCTCTGAGCGTGCAGACAGAGCTCTGGCACCTGGCTCTTCCCAGAGCGGCCTCGGGACCCAGCCAAAAAAGGGAAAATGCAAAGGCTGTACTTGGGAAAGGCTCAAATCCCGCTCGGCTCCTGCTCCCTCTGCCGGCTGCAGCTCCTGGGGCTGTGGAACACACGGAGGGGGGCAAAGCAGGACGGGCATGGAGCCCGCAGGGAGGGATCCCACTGCCCTTGGAGGGTGCTTGGTGGGGAGCATCCCCCTAGGCTGGGCCCTTGCATGACTGCTCTGAGGGGCTGGGAGGGTAAACACAGCTGGTGTCCAATCCCATCCCACCCCATCCCATCCCATCCCATCCCCTCCCATCCCCTCCCATCCCATCCCATCCCATCCCATCCCATCCCATCCCATCCCATCCCATCCCATCCCATCCCATCCCATCCCAACCCCATCCCATCCCCATCCCATCCCCTCCCATCCCCTCCCATCCCATCCCCTCCCATCCCATCCCATCCCATCCCATCCCATCCCATCCCAACCCCATCCCATCCCCATCCCATCCCCTCCCATCCCATCCCATCCCATCCCATCCCATCCCATCCCATCCCATCCCATCCCATCCCATCCCATCCCATCCCATCCCTTCCATGGGGATTTCAAGGAGCTACATCAGGCTCCACACCTGGGAAGGTGCAGGAGGATGTGGGAAGCCTTTCCAAACTCAGTTGCAGCCCTGAGAAGGGGGAAAGGGAGGGAAGCCCCTCCCTTGGGGCCCTGTGTGACCCCACAGAGGTGTTGGCCATGGGGATGCAGCAGGACAATGGGATCTCCAGGAGAAGAAGATCCTTCAGGACCATGTGATGCTTCAGGACAACCCCAGCCCAGCCTTGACTCCAAACCCATCCCCAGCCTTTCTTTGGAGGCAGGATGGGAGCAGGGTGTGACCCCACATCTCTGTGCCCAACGAGAGGGAAAGGAGGCTGTTTGTGCCCAGATTAAACAATCCCATAAAGAGTGGGGTGTGCCCCCACATCCATGCCCCCAAGAAGAGGGAAAGGAGGCTGTTTGTGCCCGGATTAAACAATCCCATAAATAGCGGGGTGTGCTCCCACATCCATGCCCCCAAGAAGAAGAAAAGGAGGCTGTTGTGCCCGGATTGAACAATCCCATAAATAGCGGGGTGTGCCCCCAACAAGAGGGAAAGGACGCTGTTGTGCCTGGATTAAGCAATTCCATAAAGAGCGGGGTGTGCCCCCACACCCATGCCCCCAACAAGAGGGAAAGGAGGCTGTTTGTGCCTGGATTAAACAATCCCATAAAGAGTGGGGTGTGCCCCCACATCCTTTGCCCAACAAGAGGGAAAGGAGCTGTTTGTGCCCGGATTGAACAATCCCATAAATAGCAGAGTGTGCCCCAGTATCTATGCCCCTAACAAGAGGGAAAGGAGGCTGTTTGTGCCCGGATTGAACAATCCCATAAATAGCGGGGCGGCGGCACCGCCCCAGCCCCGCTCCCGCCTGATCCCCGCGCCTCCGGAATTATCCCTCCAATTTCTGCCGCAAAGCCCGGAGTGCCTGCGCTTGCACACGCGGGAATTCACACCTAGAGAACAGAGCCTTATCTCGGCGCTGTGTGCAGGACAAGGCTGGTTTACTCCTCCCTCCATAACCCTCTTAGACTTAATCCCGTCTTTAATGCCGCTTGCAAGGGGGCTTTGAACGGCTGTGCAGCCTAACTGGCTCTGACCTCTCCGGCTGCTCTCTCATGGCCATTTGGAGAACTCCGACTTTCAAAGAGATAACAGAAGCCCGGTAAATCCTCGCTGGGCAGCTAAAGCGATTGTCACACTTAGGGGAAGTTTACTGGCCAAGCAAACTTGGAGCAGCTTCCTGGCCCCGGCACAGGGGGGGCTGAGGTGGAGGGGAGGGTGGAAGCACCCAGAGGGTTTTGGTGATGCTGGTCCCTGTGTTTTGGAGGTGTGGATTTGGGATGCAGCAGCTGAGGGAGGATTTCTGCAGGTTTTCATCCACCTGGGAAGCAGGGATGGGTGCTCCCAGCTCTCCTGTGATGCTCTTCCCTCATGGATTGCCCCCGAAATAAAGCAGCTGTGGGCTCTTCAACACCTTGCTGTTGTTCACACCCTGCTTTGGACTCTTCCCACCCACCCCACAGCGCAGGAGCGGCCATCCCAGCACTGATCCCACAATAAAGGGAATAAAGGGAAGGAGGGCCCTCCCCGTGCAGCCCCGTGAGGTCGCCGGCAGCGCTGGGAATCGACACCTTTCTGTTCCACTTTAAATTAATCAAACCCACAGCCCCTATATTAATACTGTGGTGGGAATTAAAATCATGCAACGCATTAAAGATGTAATTTAAAATTAATAACTCATAATTATTTATCATGGCGTATCAGCTGGGCTATGAATTTTCCCTTCTCACCCGGCATTCATTTCCTTCCCTTCCCTCCTTCCCACGCCTCTAATAGCTGCCGGACCATTATGGATATCTGAGAGGGATTTTTGGGGAGATGCTGAGCTTAGGATGTAACAATGCCAATTTTTTATTTAATTTTTTTCTTCCCCCCTGCTCCCGGGTATTCCTTGGGGTTGATGGGAGAAGCTTTGCTGTGGTGAAGAGGAGAATGCTGAGCCTCAGGGTGCTGCCTCCTGAACGAGGGTCCAGGTTTTGCCACGTGCTGATGACTTTGGAGGAGCCAGCTGTGCTTGGCATCCAAGAAAAGCCTTGGAATGGTGAGCAGCTTCCATCTCCACCCTGCTTTGGGCCACCAGGAGCTTCCTGGGGCCCTTCCCCATCGCTTCTCCAGGGGGAAGCACGGCCATGAAGAGCAAGATGGATCCATCCCTCTGGCCATCCTGAACCCTGCTCCTGCTCCCTCGGCAGCCAAGAGGGACAGCTCAGCCATTTTCTAGGGAAAATGTGGAAAAAGCAGCGGTGAAATCAAGGTGGGAGGAGGAGAGGCAAGCCCAGCATCCCTGCAGGTCCTGCACTCCCCTGCCTCCCTCAGCGAGCTGTGCCTGAATCAAATCCCAAAGAGCAGCTGGAGAAGAGAAAACTCACAGGAGGGAGAAGAAAAAAAAAAAAAAGAGGCAGGAGCAGCTCTGTCTCTTTAAAAATAAATAAATAGATAAAGACTAAAAAAATGCAATAAGTATATGCAAATGTGTTGAGCCGAACATCGCTGTCTGTGAAACAGATGAGGGAGAAAGTGCTTGAAGCTAGAGAGGAATGAGGCAGCCAGCGCTGACCTCGGGGTTAATAATTTTTACTTCTCCATCTCATTCCGTCCATAAAAAAAAATACGAGGGGGGAAGGAGGGAGGGAGGGAGGAGGCGGCGCGGGAGGGAGGGAGGGAGGGAAGGAAGGGCTGCGAGCCGGATGCTGAGGGGAGCCAGCGGCACCCGGAGCTCGTCCCGGCCGCGGGAGCCGCGGGGGCTGCGGGAGAGGGGCTGGGGCTGAGCCCGGGGCTGTTTGCAGCTCCCCACGAGGCGCAGGAACACGGCAGATGCAGGCTCCAGCTCCCTCCGGGTGAGGACGGTAATTGGGAACGAAACAGCGCCGTAAATACCCCAAATATTGTGAGTTTCCAAACCCCGTGCCTCGCGTGGGGCAGCTCTGTGAGGATGCTGGCAGGGTGATGGTGGAGGGGAAAAGCTGCTGCTGCTTCACCCAGCTCCCTGCATCTCTGTCTGTGTCCCTGCCTGCAGCTCTACCTGCTTTGCCTCAAATCCCTGATGGAAAACCCATCCAGAGCCAAAATTCCAGCAGCAGCAGCAGCAGCATCCTGCATGCCCCAGCCCTGCTGGGCTCCCCCACGCTGCACCAAGAGGTGCTTTCAAACTGGGCACTCCAAAGAGGATAAAACTTCAATGTATTATGTGTGTAAATATCTCTCATCCCCTCTGGTATTCCATCAGGCCCTTTGGCTGTTCTTTAAATGAAGCTCTAACATTTGCCAGGGATGTTGGAGAGATGCAGCCCCAGCCCAGTGCTGCTGTGCTGTTCCCACTTTGCTGACCTGCAGCTGACTCTCAGCATTAACCAGACAGACATTTCTGCTTCCTTTCCAACCCAGGCTGGGTTTTTAGCTACAAAAATCCTAAAATCCCTCCCTGGGTGAGGGAGCTTCTCAGGTGTGCCTGATAATTCCCACATTCCCAGGTGTTTGGAAGCACACACTCATCCTTCCTGCTTTTTCCCTGTTATGTATGACCCTATTCCTCAAACACTGAATTAAAGGAAAAGCTGCATCATACCCCAAATAATCCCAAACCATCATATCATGCCCCAAATAATAACCATCATATCATGCCCCTGCTGCAGCAGGTAGGGCTGGGGCACCCAGCACTGGGGCAAACCCACAGCCCTGCACCCACAGCCCCTCAAACACAGGGCAGCTCCTGTGGGAAGGCTGAGCCCCACAGGCCTGTGGGGTGCCCAGGGTCTCACTGCCTGTTGTGGCTCCTCCCAAAGCCCAGCCCTTCCCCTCTGCAGTGCTCCCCACACCCTGTGTCCCCACTGTTCCTCCTGGGAGCACAGAAAGGGATCAAGGGGACCTCCACGTGCCCAGGGCAGCCATCACCCTCCTCCATCCCTGCTGGAGCTGCTGCTCCCTGGGGAGGATTGCAGGAAAGAACTCCAGCTCTGCTCAGCCCTGGGCAAGCCCAGGAGCTCCCTTTTCCCATGGGAGGGTCTCAGTGGAAGGATGGAGCCCAGCCCCTCCTGAGCTGGGCAGGGGAGCTGCAGTTTGGCTGTGCCCACGCTGGCACCCCAGAGCTCCTCTTGCCTGCTGAGGGAGTGGCCTGGAGGCCTGTGCAAGCCTTCCTGCATCCCTGCATCCCTCCCTGCTTCCCTTCTTGAATCCCTGAATCCCTCCATGCATCCCTTCCTGCATCTCTGCCTGCGTCCCTGCATTTCTGCCTGCATCCTTCCCTGCATTTCTGCCTGCATCCTTCCCTGCATTTCTGCCTGCATCCTTCCCTGCATCCTTCACCACGTTCCTCCTTGTGCAAGCTGCTTCCCACTGTCATCCCTTCCTCGTGCAAGCCTGCATCCAACCCTGCACCCCTCTTTGTGCAAGCTTAATTCCAACCCTGCCATCCCTGCCTGCATCACTCCCTGCATTCCTCCTTGTGCAAGCCTTCATCCTTCCTTGCATCCCTGCATCCCTCCCTGCATCCCTTCCTGCATCGCTCCTTGTGTAAGCCTGCATCCCTTCCTGCATCCCTGCATCCCTCCCTGCATCCCTGCATCCCTCCCTGCATCCCTTCCTGCATCCCTCCATCCCTGCCTGATCCCTGCATCCCTCCCTCCATCCCTCCCTGCATCCCTGCATCCCTCCCTGCATCACGCCCTCCCTCTGCCCCCACATCTCTCCCCAAGAGCATCCCCTCCCCCGGAAGGCTTCTCCCCCGCCCCGTTTCGCCCCCTCCCGAGCTCCCCCCGATCCAGCCCGACACCCGGAGCTCTCCCCAGCCCCGGCCCGTGCCCGTGACCCCGTGCCCACCACCGCGGCGTCGCTGCCGAGGCCACGCCGGGGAAGCGCCTCCTCCCCCCCGGGCTCGGGCGCTAAATGGAAGCGGCAGATCGATCCCGAGTGTGCCAAACTGACACGGAGCCTCATTAGGGGTTAGTTTTCATCCTCCTGCTCCCTGGCAGCCTTCACATTATCCCATAAAATTTATTTACTATTTCATGAATACATAAGCAGCAGGCAAACGCCGGCTTTTTATATATTTACACTGTATATATTTCACGGGAGAGTTATGTGTGTCTCTGAGGCAGAGTGGAGGGAGCGAGAGGGGAGCAGGAGCAGAAGGAGAAAGCAGCTGTGAGGGAAGAAGCAGGAAAGCAGAGCCGGGGGGGAGGACGGCGATGGAGCACGCCCAGCCTGGGCGGGAGAGGCGCCCGAGGCACCGAGAGCCCCGAGCAGCCCCTGCTCCAGCCCAGCCGGCAGCTGCGAGCACCAGGGCTGGGGGAGGATGAGGAGCTGGGGGTGGGTGAGGAGCTGGGGGTGGATGAGGAGCTGGGGGTGAAATGAGGAGCTGGGGATGGATGAAGAGCTGGGGGTGAAATGAGGAGCTGGGGGTGGATGAGGGCTGGGGTGGATGAAGGCTGGGGGTGGATGAAGATTGAGAGTGGATGAGGAGCTGGGGGTGGATGAGGGATGGGGGTGGATGAAGGCTGGGGGTGGATGAAGATTGAGGGTGGATGAGGGATGGGGGTGGATGAGGAGCTGGGGATGGATGAGGGTTGGGGTGCAGGGTTGGGGCTGGGGTGCAGGGTCTGGGCTGGGGGAACACAGGGACCATGGGTTCAGGTTGTTGGGAACCCCCCAGCACCATCCAGATCCCCCCAAATCCGTTATCCCACAGCAGAGTGGGAGTTTCCCTGTCCCTGCTGTGCAGCACCAGCCCACAGCGACTCCCAGGGCAGCCCAAGGGCACAGTGAGGGGCTCCTGCCACCCTGGGAATGGTCCCCAACCCCTGGCACCCCGAGCTGGGCCAGGCAGCCCTGGCTGGAGGGGCTGGATCTCCTCCAGCAGCTCCCACCTCTCCCAAACACACTCTGCCCCCAGGAACCACTGAATGGTGAGTGTGTTAAAGCCCTGTGGCTGTGGGGTCACTCATGGTTGGTTTGGGGACAGTGGGGAGAAGGAAGGGACAGCAGAAAGGGGGCTTCATTCACAGTGGGGCCTGGCAATGTTATCTGTTTCCTTCAAACCCAGCAGAGATGTTTCTATTAACCCCAGAAATTACAAGAGCATTGTTTGCAATCTCGTTTGGTTTTCCCTCATTCAGGCTGGCTTGAGGAGGAAGATCCCTCATCCTCCTCATGAGGTTTGGGATGTTGTGTTGCAGCTGCTGATTGCCAGTGCCAGAGAAAAAGAGTTCAGAGAGGGGAAACCAACATTTTTGGGGGTCTGAAGCTGGTCTGAACTTCTGAGCAATAAACTTGGAGGGGCTGAGCTGCATTAATCACTGAGGCAGCTGGAATATGTGGATATGGATTTATATAATGGTGCAGGGAAGGCTTGGGGTCAGAGCAGCCTGTGCCAGCACCCAGCACAACCAGGGCTGGTTCCAGCCTGAAACCCCCATGTTTTAGGAACCTTTGTCCCCCAAAACACCCCAGAGCCCAGCCAGGAGCTGTTTCCATGGCCTCTCAGTGCTCCCAGAACCAGAACCCCACTGGTTCCCATGGCTCACAGGAGCACAGCACCTCCACCCCAGCAGGATGGGGCCAGGGGATTTAGAGGAGAGCCAGGAAAACACTGGGAGCACCAAGCAGTGGATGGGGTCCACACAACCCCTTCCCCTCCCTCAAAAGCCCATTTGATTCCCTGTCCTGAAGGAGGGGTGGGCACCTGGCCCCAGCACTGCTCCCCCAGCTCCATTTGGTGAAAACATCAAAGGATCTGCTCCCTGCAAACCCCAAAAGCACAGGAGCACCACGTTTTAAGATCTCTGCACTTCCAGACCTCTCTGTATTCCTGGAATTTGGCTGACATTTCCTCAGAAGGGGACAGAGGGAAAGGGACAGGCCCAATCCCTTGGGAATGCAGCTGGAGGAGAGCAAAGACCCCCCCCCCCCCCCCATTGCCAGAGAAAGGAAAAAAGAGAAACCCATGGGGATGGTGCTCATTTTAACTGCTCAGCCACTTGGACCTGATGCCATTAGAGGAAACCAACAGGTGAGAGGCACTCGAACAGGAGATGGGAACAGACACAAAACCAGGGCTGGGAGACAGAAGGAAGCACCGTGGCTTCCAGGAGAATCCAGGTCCACAAAGTTGGCAGCAATCCCTATAAAAATCCCTGTAAAAATCCCTTTAAAAGGCTGCGTGGGCACAGCCCTGCCCCAGCCCATGGGGACGGTGACACGCTGGTCCCCAGGGGCTGCTGGAGCCGGGAGGGATCGCTGTGGGATGGATCCTGCTGCTCCTCCCTGATCCTACAGCATCCCTGAGCTGTGGGATGGATCCTGCTGCTCCTCCCTGATCCCAGAGCATCCCTGAGCTGTGGGATGGATCCTGCTGCTCCTCCCTGATCCCACAGCATCCCTGAGCTGTGGGATGGATCCTGCTGCTCCTCCCTGATCCCACAGCATCCCTGAGCTGTGGGATGGATCCTACTGCTCCTCCCTGATCCCAGAGCATCCCTGAGCTGTGGGATGGATCCTGCTGCTCCTCCCTGATCCCACAGCATCCCTGAGCTGTGGCATGGATCCTGCTGCTCCTCCCGGCTCCCACAGCATCCCTGAGCTGCCGGGGTGGCTGCCAGCGCTGTCCCCGGCCGGTGATGGACGAGGGGAGCCGGCACCGTCCCCGCTCGATCCCTCCCGGAGCGCGGCCATTCATAGCCCATGATGGATGCGCCCGTCAAGGGGAGCGGCCGCGGCTCCTGCCTCCCCCTCCGTGCGCCGGCAAAAGGTGTAAATTTGGCAGAACAGCTTCACTAAGCGCTGGTTGTTTATTTTCCGGGCCGCTGCTGCATCCCGTGCACCGGGAAAAGGGGGTGGGGGATGCTGAGGGACATCCCTCACCTGGAGCAGGGCTGGGAGCACGGCCCAGCAGCAAAGCGAGGCTATCCGAGCACTGCCTGCCTCCAGAGGGGTGTTTTGGATGTGTCTGTCACCCTGAGCAGGCAGAACCCCCTCCCCTGCCACCCCTCCAGGTCCCCATCCCTCCCTGGCAGCAGGAGCAGGGGATCCCTGCAGACCCCACAGAACAGATTCGAGCCTTGGTGCCACCTCCTCGTGGCACTGCCAGCTGTGGGACCCCTGAACCACCCCAAACCCCCTCCTCTCACCCACAGCTGCCTCAGGAGGACCCGACAGATCCATCCCCCAATTTCCCTGGGAGAAATGAAGGGATTTCTGCTCTTGAGCTGGGGACAAATGCAGAAATGGGTTTGCTTTGCCCACTTCCCTCTCCCTTCCCACCGTGCATCACCTTCCACCCCAGCAACTGCAACCACCAGGACAGACACTGGGATGGGCTCTGAGGCTCCTGAGGCTCCAAGCAGCCCCAGCCTGGGCAAACAAATGGAATATTCATCAGCCAAAGGGCTGCAGCAAAAGCTGGGCAGCAAACAGGGCTGGGAAAAGAGAAAAAAGGGGAAAAAGAGGAGGAATTGCAGCGCTGAGGGGGTCAGGGGTGGGGGAACTGAGGGGCATCAAGGGGTTGGAGCTGCTGGAGGTGAGGGGTGGCAGGAGAAGGAGAAGGAGAAGGAGAAGGAGAAGGAGAAGGAGAAGGAGAAGGAGAAGGAGAAGGAGAAGGAGAAGGAGAAGGAGAAGGAGGAGTGGCCCCATCTGCTCCTGGTGTCCCCTGTCCCTCCTCCCAGGCTGCAGAGCTCTCAGTGCCATTTGCCTCTGCCCCCGAGGCGTTTGGTGATGGAAGATGCCTGCATTAGCACGAGGGGAAGCAGCAAATGTCTAGAGATAAAGAGAATATATATAGTTTTAAAAAAAGATAAAAATCAGGTGAGTTCAGGAGGTGGATGCTGCAGGGTTAAGCACAGTTTGTGGGGCAATGGACACACCTGGAGGGAGCAGGAGGGTTCAGTCAGGGGGAGGAGCTGCTCCCCTGGGTGTCCCGGGTGTGCTGGGCTCTGTCACCCCCTCCCTGAGCCCTGCACCGGCCAGAGCCAGCTGTGAGCAGCAGACAAAGGGGGAGATGGCCCGGCCTCCCTGCAGGTGTCACAGGTCACAGGCAGGCCACAGGCTTTGGTGCTCCTGAGATGCCCCAGGCACTCAGAGGTGCTGCCAGTCACCGGCCCCTGCAGCAGCTCCTGGCTCTGGGCTTTGCCCAAAGCCCTCCCAGGAGCACAGCTGGGACCTCTCATCTCTGCCAGGGAGGTTCCAGATTTGGGGATCAGAAATCATGGGATGGTTTGGGTTGGAAGGGACTTTCAAGCTCATCCCATCACACCCCTGCCATGGCAGGGACACCTTCCACTGATCCTGGTGGCTCCAAGTCCCATCCAGCCTGGCCTTGGGCACTGCCAGGGATGCAGGGACAGCCACAGCTGCTCTGGGCACCTGTGCCAGGGATTTACACCCTCCCAGGGAACAATTCCTTCCCAATACCCAACCTAACCCTGTCCTCTGTCAATTTAGGTCCATTCCCCACAACTCCAGGCCTTTATCACCAGTTCCTCTGCAGGTTTCTCCAGTGCAAACCAGAGTAACAGCCCCAACCAGCCCTGACCCTTCCCAAGGACCAGCTTTTCCCAGGCCACCACACCCATGGCCAGAAGGTTTGTGCTAACAACAAGGCACTGACCTTCCCTGCTCCCTGCACAGGGACTTTCCCAGTGGGAAAACCCTCTCCACACCCAGGCAGGTGCTGCACACCTCAGCTGAGGTGCAAACACAGCTTTTCCCCACACTTCCAGGCAGGGAAAAGGGAGCAGCCGGTGCCAGGGAGGTGACAAGGGCCACCTCTCCCTGTCCTTGTCCCCAGCCCCAGGTGCCTCTCCCAGAGAAGGATGCACCAGTTCTGGGTGGGTATTTCAAACATCAAACTGAAAAACTGAAGGGAAATGAAGAGATGTGCTGAAGTGGCTGCTGTGCCACTCCTGCTGGAACATTAATATTTGCCAAAAATAATTTGTCTTTAATCAGACACAGCCATATATTCAGTTTTATGTCCGTTCTGGATCAGACTTTATTACCTGGGGCTGCTTCAGCTCCTTCCTGGCCTGCCAGGGACCGGCATCCAGGAGGGCAGAGCTGGTGGCACCCAGGGAAGTGTCCCCAGGGCCTGTGTGTGCAGGGGGAGCCCCAAAGGCAAAGCACTGCAGGAGAACAGCCACAACAAGAAGCAGTTTTGTGTTTCTGTGGGGTGGCACACAGCTTGGAGGTGGATCAGGGGGTGTTTAATTCATTTCTGATCTGGTACAAACCCTGTTATTTTCCCTCCTGGCCCCATCCAGCAGCTCTGTGCATGCCCAGGACAGTTCCCCAGGGATGACAAGCCCGCTCCTGCCTGGGTTTGCACCTCCAGCTCGTGCCAATTACTGAGGTGTCACCCCCAGGTGTCCCCCTGAGCCTGCCCTCGCCCTCCTGCAGAGCTCTGTGAGCCCCTCTCCCCAAACAGGGGGTGCCCAAATCCCAAAGGATGGCCTGGAGGAGGGAAACCCAGCCCCCAAAGCCCAGTGCCAGGCTTCCTCCCAGCAGGGAGGCTCCAGAGCTGGGCAGAGCAGCCTTGATGCAGAATCTGCTCCAGAACAGCCCTGCAGGGACCTGCCAGGGGAGCCTCCTGCTCCAAACCCCATTTCCAGAGGCAGAGCTGTGAAGGGAGGGCTCCAGCTGAGCAGGCTCCTGAGCCCCTGAGCTGGGCAGGCTCTGCAGCCCCACACAAACACAGGAGCAGTGATTTTGGGGGGCAGAGCTCGCTGGGGAGGTTCGGGGGGCAGCCCCAACACTGCCCTGCCCAGATGAGAGCTGAGCTGCTCCCTGAAGGAAGAGCTCACCACCACTCCAATATGACATCTGTCAGTAAATGCCAGAGTGCAACACCCCAGAGCTGGCTGGAGGCACCACCAGTGATTTTATAGTCGTGGAGATCCCCACTAAAACCACCCACAGGTGTCCAGGAGCCTCTTAGAGCCCCCAGGGCCAGCCCCGTGCATCCCTCACCCCAAACACATCCAGAACCTGCATCACTCAAGGCTTCTCCTCCCACCCAGTTCACCCCACAGACACTCAGAGAGTCCATTTGAAGACCATCAGAAGTGGAGAATTTTACAGCAAAGCTCAGAGCTGGCAAGACAAGGCCAGGTTGGATGGGCTGGGAGCAACCTGCTCTGGTGGGAGGTGTCCTGGGATGAGCTTCAAGGACCTTCCCAACACAAACCATTTAATGATTTTAAGATCCAGGCTCCCCTTGGTTGAACATTCCCCCCAAACCCACAGTTGATTGTATGGGGTGGGCCCAACCACAAAACAAAACTCAGAATATTCATGACCAAGGCAGTCAGGAAAGGTTTGTGGAATACATTCACATAATTAATATATATGAGAACATTGCAATTCCCCTCTTTGCTGGTCCACAAACAGAAAGAAGCTAAATTCATTAGATTAATATTTGTTGAGATTTATTAGTTTAGCTCTAATTTCATGATCAGATGGCATTTTGGGGGAGTTGAAAAGCAAGCTCTAAAGATTCATTGGATCTAAATCATGGCATTGAAGAGCAAGGAATTGTAAAAATTTCTAGGAAAAGAAATTCCCTGCTGCTGGTTTGCTTCTAACACCGCTCTCCACCAGCTGGGGAATCAGGCACTTGTGTTCCTCACCCAGCCCCAGCCCTGGTTGATATTAAAGCACATAAACAGCTTCTCAAAGCTTCCAAAACGGGCTGGCCTCTGGCTCTGATGGTGCCACCACCCATGAGACCTAAGCAGAAGGTCCAGATGCCTTTAGGTCCCCTTCTCACTGATCTGGGTGTTGATCACACCTGGGCTGACAGGGGTGGTGTCCCCATCCCCAGGGTGACCCCAGCCCTCTGTGCTGCAGCCCAGCAGAGCCCTGGCCCCTGCAGTTGTTCCCTGGAGCCCTCACCCCACAAAGCCAGGGCAGGAGCACAACCCAGGGCTGCCGACCCTGCTCCTGGTGTGAATTCCTGCAAGCCCCCGCAGCCAGGGGAATAAATTTCATCCCAAGGAAGGCTTTGTGCAGCAAAAAAAGGGCCTCACTGTGTGCCCCAAGAGCAGGGAATGCTCAGGGGATGGCTGTCCAGCCAAACTCCTGCCCCAGAACAGCTCGGGATGCCGGAGAATTTCCCAGACTGCGCTCTGGCGGTGCTGGGGAAAGCTGGACACGTCCCCCGAGGCCGCCTGGGGAAGGGCACTGCCCTTGCAGGTGACACCATGCCGCATTCCTGCACCCGAAGGAAACTTCCAGGGAGGCAGGATTAATTCAGAAGTGCCATTATCTCAATTAGAGCCCGGCAGAAGCCAAGGCTCTCGGCTGGCAGGAAACCACAGCGGAGTTCTGGTGGCTTTGCCCCAGCTGGGCAGAACCCAAGGCTCAGGTGCAGCCTCCAGCTCCATGCCCAGGGCTCAGAAGCGCCCGGGGCTCAGCGCTCCTCCCTGCAGTGGCCAGGAGCTGCTCGGGTCCCGGCTGGAGGGGTCAGGGCCGCGGGGCAGCTCCGTGCCCGGGGGCAGCGCATCCCCGGGGGCGCTGGCAGCTGCGGGCGGGGTGACCCCCGCGGGTCCCCGCGCTGACAAAAGGCCTATCTGCTCTCCGCCTAAATGATTTAAATTCTAATCAAACATCATTTATAGCACATCTCGGAGCCGTCTCCCGGGAGCTGGTCCCACGTGAGCCGTTGCCAGGGCAACCGGGGGGTCTCATTTCAGAAATGTCAGATTGCATTATTGTCTTCACACTTCTCTGATAACCCGGTGTCTCTCCCTCTCCTGCCAGCACCAGCCAACCCCCACTCCCCGGAGGAAATCACCGGCTCCGTTTCACTCCCTGCCCTGCCAGCACCACCCTCCCCAGGCAGGGTCCCCGTGGGCTCTGCTGCCAGCCCGGTGTGCCGGTGTTTAGGGCGGGAGGGACAGGGAGGGCTGGCTTTGTGGGGACAGAGCTGGGGTGGAGGTGATGCTCTAGAGAGAGGAGCTGCACGGGGCTGCTTGCTGGGCTCCCAAAAAAAATGAAAGGGAGAAGGGTGGACAGAGCTCAGAGGGAGGTTTTGGGGTGCCTGGATGAGCCCCACTCTCCTGCAGCTCTCACAGGGATGTCCCAGCACATGCAGAGCAGGATGCAGCCCTGAGGGGACCCTGCAGGGCTTCCCCTCTGCCCCATGGCAGTGAGGGACTGACCCCAAGGACGCCTCCTGGAGCGTGCCTGCTCCTCTGCTCCCTGGATTTCCCTTTCCCCCTTCTAGGGAAAGGTGTCCCTGCCCATGGGGAGGGGTGGAACCACTGGGTCCCTTCCAACCCAAACATAAACTCCAGCTTCTCCTCATTCCCACATCTTCTGCAGCCACCAACAGCTCCCTGCATCCAGCTGAGCTGCTCTGGCCCCCTCCATGACTCCAAGGAAGCCCCCAGAGGTCCTTGTTCCCAGATCCAGCCTGGAGCAGTGACACCACAGATGAGCCTTCAGGGAGGTCCTGCCCAGCCCTGAGATGTCCAAACCCAGCAGAGCCTGTCTGGCACAGCCGTGGTTCTCGGGCACTGCTGGGAATGCAATCCTGGGGAAAACAGTCCTGGCAGGGTTAGGCCAGGAGCCAGTGACCCCAGGGAAACACTGAGGTGTTTTGATGATTATTCTGCCACAGCTTAGGGGAGCTGGGTGCATAAACTGTGCCTGGTGTTGTGGTTCAGGTGGTTTCCCGCAGGAGCTGTCCCTGCTCATATCCCACACCATCCCAACAGCCCCCATTCCCCTGTTTTTAGCCCCGTGTCCTGCTGGAAGGTGACAGGGCAGTGGTGGTGTCATCCCCACAGTCCCCAGGAACCATCAGGAGCCCACATGTGCTGTCCCACATCCATGCCTCCATCCATCCATCCATCCATCCATCCATCCATCCATCCATCCATCCATCCATCTGCCTGATAAACCCCTAATGAACCTCCCAACTCTGCCTCTTCCCAAAGAATAAACCAGCCCTGGCCCAGGCGGTTAATATTTAACTGAATAAGGGCCATAAATATGGAAAATGGGACTTTTAATTAAATAAGCAGCTTTTAAAAGGGCCCTTGGGCCGAAGAGGCTTTTGTTTAAATATGATTGATTTGACACGTCCTTTCCCTCCCGCTTCCTCCCGCTCTCTCCCTCTCCTGCTTGGTGCAGGGATGGGAAGCAGGGATGGGGAGCAGGGATGGGGAGCAGGGATGGGGAGCAGGGATGGGGAACAGGGATGGGGAGCAGGGATGGGGAGCAGGGATGGGGAGCAGGGATGGGGAGCAGGGATGGGGAGCAGGGATGGGAAGCAGGGATGGGGAGCAGGGATGAGAAGCAGGGATGGGGAGCAGGGATGGGGAGCAGGGATGGGGAGCAGGGATGGGGAGCAGGGATGGGAAGCAGGGATGGGGAGCAGGGATGAGAAGAAGGGATGGGGAGCAGGCTGCAGCACGGTCCTGCTGCAGCACCCTGTGCCTGCCTGTGCCCCCAGACCTGCCCACAGCCTCGGGCACCAGCTCTGGGAGCGTGGGGGCACCTGGATGGGCACCCAAGCACGGGCAGCTCATCTGGTTTGTAGCTCTAAATGGGAGCAGGAGGTTTGCCCTGGCTGCTGAGCCACCCCAGGGGTATTGGGGTGCCCCTTGCACCCCCTGGGGCAGCACTGACCCCCCCATCACGTAACCCTGTGATTGTCCCCATATGGAGGATGTGATGGGTCCCTTACAGAGGTGACAGAAGGGAAACTGAGGCAGGTGGCAGCTGGGCAGCACAGCCAGGGGAAGGGAAGGGACTTTTCCTGGTGCTTTGGGGCTGGATTCGCACCCCAAAATTTCCTCACAGACAGACTCTGGGAGCAAACATGGAGTAAAACCAGGTCTTAATGACTCTGCTGTCCCTGACATTTGGGCACTGCCTGCTGGAGCAAGCGGCACTAATTACTTCTCCTCAGCCAGGCACGAAGGGAGCAGGGGGGTCAGGGAGTGCCAGGATCTTCCCAGCCTTGGGGAGACCCTGGGGAGGTTGTTGGGGTGTGGGGGGCCCTGTCCAGGCCCGCAGTGTCAGCCCCTGGGCTGATGGACCCAGCGTGCTCCCAGGAGCAGCACCAGGCCTGGCTCTGCGAGGAACAGGAGTGGGGTGAGCCCGTGGGGGGCTGAGGGGCAGGAATCCTTGGGAAAAGGTGGGAAAAGCATCAGAGCTGCTCCCACGTGGGCAGGGGAGGATGCAGCGCCCATCCCTGGCTCCTGTGGGGGGCTGAGGGGCAGGAATCCTTGGGAAAAGGTGGGAAAAGCACCAGAGCTGCTCCCACGTGGGCAGGGGAGGATGCAGCGCCCATCCCTGACTCCTGTGGGGCACAGAGAAGCTGGGAAAGGATGTCCCCAGATCTGAATGGCCCAGACTGAGGGACAGGGACAGAGCAAGAGAAGAGGCAGCCCAGGGAGGGCTGTTCTCAGCTGGTTCCTCCTGTGTTTTCCACCTGTGGTTGTCCCAGTCCATCCCCCACGGATGGCACAGCCCCCAGGCTGCCATGGCAGGTTTCAGCTGAGAACACACAGTTAATTATCTCCACAAACTCGGGGCAAGCAAAGTGTTCCCTGGGCCCAGACCTGTTGCTTGCATGGGATTTCATGAGTGAGGATGTGAAATGGGGAAAAAAAAAAAGAAAAAAAGGGGAAAATGTGGAAAAGAGGGAAAAGAGCAGGTAAGGATTCACAAAACTTCTGGGTATCCTTGGGTGTGGAAATGCCCAGCACGAGGTGCCCAGAGCCAGACTGTGCTGCTGAGGGTGCTGTCCCACAGAAATGTCAGTGGGATCCCCTCAGGCCGGGTGATCCAGGGCTGAGGCCTCTCCCTGGGGAAGGTGCCCAAACTCTGCCCAGTGCTGGGTCCCCAGAGGTCTGGGAGCAGGCAGGTGTCCCTCAGTGGTGGCACTGCTGGGTATTTCCAGGCACCCTGGGGCGAACTCCAGATCCTAATCCTTCAAACCCATCACTAAAGATTTTGTGTTTTCCCTTAAAAGGAGCTGAGGCACAGCCTGGATCAGTTGGTGATGAGCTGCTCCCTCCCAGGGCTCCTCTCCTCCAAACCCCCCTCTGGCACCCCCAGGTTTGGGTGCCCATTCCAAGGCACTGCAGTGTCCTCATTTTTCTCCCTCTGCAATCTGGGCACGTCTCAGCCCTGGTGTGCAGCTTCTGAGCAGCAAAACATCCCTGAATCCTGGTGTGCCCTTCATCCCATCTTCCCCCAGCCCTTCTTCCCTCCAGGTGCCAGGGCTGCTGGGAGGACAAGGGAGGGATTTTGGAGGGGCAGCTCAGGAGGTGGAGCCAGGGGACAAACCTGGGCAGGGGTTTCTCAGCTCTGCTCATCTCCTGCTGGTGCCACCTGAGGGTGTAAAGGTTTTCAATGCCTGAGCAGATGACTTGAAAAGCAAATTATAAACCTCTCCCAGCTGGAGATGGGAGAAACCCTTGGCCCATGGGTTGGGAAGGAGTGTCCTGAATGGACCACCATGAGTGGATCAGTGTGACACTGGAGCTTGGCTCTCAGCATCATCACTCTGAGTCCCCCTGACCTCCAGGGATGCTGCATTTTTGGATGCTGAGGGCTCCTAAAATCTCCCCCCTCCCAAACCCTGAGCCAGCCCATCTGATGTGCTCAGCCCTGATGGAATCAGTGACATTTTCATGGATTCAGGCTCAAATTAACCTCAGTGAGAAAACCAATCTGGCCAGAGGCACCACCCAGAGGAGTCTGATGCCACCAGCAGATCCCAGCACCGGGCTGCTCCTGGGGGCTGGAGGCAAAAGGCAGAGCTCCTCCTGGCACTGCAGAGATAGAGATTTTTTTTTTTTTTTAAGAAAAAAAAAAGGGGGGGGGAAGGGGGTAAAAAAAGGCCCCGTGTTTGCAGCCAACACGTGTAATCTGTTGCAGCCCTTGTCAGACAAAACAGTTTTGCCGTAAGACAGCGATTCCCAGAGGGGAAAGGGGCGAAGTGAAAATACTTTATCAGCTGCCTACATATGTAAAGCAGTACCCTGGTTGAAAAGCAAAGCCTCTTTCCCTTTGAAAGCTGGGAAGGGAGAGACGGGAGGCGACTGCCTGGGAGCGGGGACAGAAATGACACAGGCACAAAGCCCAGCACAGCAGAGCCCAGGCCTCCCTCCTAAACTGCTCTTATCTCCCTATCGGCCCCAAAAACTACCTGGCTGTGGAGAAGAAACAAAGGCAAACAAAACCCAGATGTGGCTCAGCTGGGGAAATTAAAAATATGGTTTGTAATGTACAGGAATTATTGCTCTTATTTCCCTATCGGCCCCAAAACTGCTCTTATCTCTCTATCGGCCCCAAAACCTACCTGGCTGTGGGGAAGAAACAAAGCCAACCAAAACTCTGACGTGGCTCAGTTTGGGTAATTAAAAATATGGATTTTAATGTACAGAATGTGGTTTTTAATGTACAGGAATTATTGCTCTTATCTCTCTATCGGTCCCAAAAAATGACCTGGCTGTGGGGAAGAAACAAAGCCAACCAAAACTCTGACGTGGCTCAGTTTGGGTAATTAAAAATATGGTTTTTAATGTACAGAATGTGGTTTTTAATGTACAGGAATTATTTAATTCAGATATTAAGAGAAGGTTCTGTCAGTCCCCAGGTCAGCAGGGAAGTGTCCATTGCTCCAGGTTCCTCTTCCCCCAGGTTGGGCTGAGATGAAGGGAATCAATCCCTGCCTGATTTAAGAAGTGATGCTCAGGAGCTGCCAGCAGACAAGGGTTTTCTTTCCTCTCTGAATTTCAAAGGCTGGGAATCCCAGGACCTGGACACAGGGCATAAATCAGCCCTGGATTCCACTGGCAACAAGTGGGCTGGCTCCTCACGGAGGCTTCTCCTGCTCCATCCATCAGCCACAGACCTGAGAAGGTGAGGAAAAAAAAAAAAGAATTCCATGTAGCAGCTCCCTCAGCAGGACAGAGAGGGGACAGGGGGGACACTGAGCTGGGCTGGAGAGCCCAGGAGGGGCTGAGATCCCGGGGCACTTCATGGATGGGGATGCACAGAGGCAGGAGGGAGATAAGGAATGGGACTGGGGGAGGAAGGAGGGCAAAGGAAGGAGGGAAGCAGGAGAAGGGCAGGCAGGGAGGCAGAGGGGGGAGAGGGAAGGAGCCTGCACTGCCCATCTGGGCCATGCATCACATTGAAATTGTCCCGCATTAAAAATTCACCAGCCAGTGAATTTTCAAGGGATTTGTAGTAATTAGATGACAAAATGCTGGCAAATCTCAGGCTTGCCAAAGATGTTACTCAGGGGTCAAAGACTCGACACTTTTGGCTGGGTAATTTGTAAGTGTCAATCACACTCAGGCATCAGAGGGAAAGGAGAGCTCCAAGGGCTGAATCCTAACGAAGCCCAAGGCTCCTGCCTGCTGAGCCCCCTCCTGCTGCCACCCAGGCCTCAGACCCCCAGCTGAAACCACACTGGGCTGGTTTGGCTTCTTCATTTTTTTAAATTAAAAGAAGAAACTTGCCAGGTTTTGCTTTTCTGCAGCTGCCTGGGGTGATGTGCCTGTCCTGTTCATCTTGCTGGGGGCAGGATGGGCTGTGACTGCCCCTCTGCAGCCCTGCACCAGCTCTCCTGCCACCTGGCTGGAATTGCTCCTGGGCCACTCCAGCCTGCTGCTTCCTGGGGCTGACACACTGTGCTGAGCTGGGCTGGAAATGGAATTAAAGCATCTCCTGCCTTGTTCCCAGGGTGTCACAGAGACTTTGGGGCCACCAGAGCAGCCCCATGGGCTGTGTGTGCCTGTGCTGGCCCTGCTGGAAAACCCAGGCTCATTCAGATCCTCCCAGCCCTGGGCTGGAGGGGGGGCCCATCTCAGGCTGAGCCCATGGCAGCAGCTCATCCCACACACCCACCCAGAGCCTGGGGGAACAATTTAAAAGTTTTCTACATCATCAGCTTAAAACCAAACCACAAAATGCAAAAATGAATGCTTTGTCCAAAACACCAGGGGAGACCCCTGTCCCAGCCAGGTGTGAAGCTCCAGTGTGGGCTCAGCCTTGCTGGGGCTGAGGTTAAGCCTGGGCTTTGCTGCTGGGTTTTGGGGGCAGAGGATGGCTCAGAGGGGTGGCTGCCTAGCCCCAGATCTCTCCTGGAGAGATTTTTGCCTTTTGTGGTCTGCTTTCTAAGCTGATGAAGTAGAAAAACCCTGGATTTCTCAGCCCCACCAGCACCAGGGGAATGGCTGTTACCAGGGGCTACACTTACCTCCAAAAAAGATTTGGGATCAGCACACGTGGGAGAGGCAGGACCCTGCTTTAGTCTCCATCTCTCCTCGCTTACAAAGCTGTCCTTGTTTACCCCTGCCAAAGCCCACCTCCAGTTCCGGGTGTGAGGGATGACTGAATCTCTAAGGGAGGCATGGGGAGCTCCTGGCCATCAGCTCTGAGGTGCTGAGGCATCACACAGCACCCATCACCCCAAAGGAGAAGCACTGCACACCCCAAACCCCCTTGCAGAGGAAAGGAAGTCCCAGAGCAAAGGAAGCTGAAGGAGGTTTGTTGGCTCCATCCCTCCCAGTGTGCTGGATTTGGGGAATGCTCTTAATCCAGTGTGTGAGGAGGGAGAGATGGGAAAGGGAGGGAAAGGGCAGGAGGGAAATCCCCTCTGGACAGAGCTGCTGTGGGTTAGGTGGTGGATGCAGAGCCATTCTTGCTGCAGGCCAGCAGCACTGGGACAGCTGGAAAAGGAGGCAAGCAGGGTGGTGTGCCCCAGACAGGGGAGCTGAGGGGACTGGGAACGTGGCTGGAGGCTCCTCCTCAGTTTCAAAAGTCACTCAGCAGCTGCAAAACACCTTGCAGGGGCAGCCTTCCTCCAGCTCCTCATCAGCTGCACTTCCAGCTCCTACTCCACGTATTTAAATAGCCCAAATCATGGGCTGAGGTCTGCAGGGAGGCTGGGCTGAGGGGTTTTTCCATGGTTTTATCTTCACTTGATCTAAGAGTGCCTTCAGATGCTGCTGGAAGGGTATTTGCAGGGAAGGACTCTGCCTGTCCCTGCTCTGTCCAGTGTCAGGAGCCATTCCCTGCTCACAGGGGGTGTCCCTGGGATGTTTCCTGCCTGTCAGAGCCTGCTGCTGGCAGTTGGAGACCCCCCAGGCCCACCCCACTGCAGCTGAACACAGCTCCTACCACTACCCTGCTTGCTCCTGTAGGAGAAAACGAACCAGAAAATGCCAAATTTTAGTTGAGGGAACACGAAGAAAACCTTTTCCCCCCCCAGATCACCTCTCCTGACACACTCCACAGCCCTTAGTGCCCTCCCACCACTCTGTCCCAGCAGCTTTGCTGTACCCTGAGCTGGGGATGATGTCACATGTGGGGACATGGTGACACTGGTTCTGTACCCCCCTGGTCCACAGCAGCCCACCATGGTCCCGGGGCTTGAACAGAGAGACAAACCTAATTACCAGGCACTAATTACAGCCTGTGGAACGCAGGGACTGTGCTCCTGCAGCTCCCAGGGAGGTGAGACCCTCCCTTCTCCAGGATCCTGCCCACCTCCCTGCTCCTGTGCTGCCATCACTTCCTGCACACCCCCAGCTCTGCTCTGCTCTGCCTCCCTCCCCAGCTCCAGTTTGGGGTGAAAGCCTCCCTGATTAGCCAATTTGGATCCCTATTTACTGTGAATTACTGAGCCTGATTATTATTCATGGCTGGCGAAGGCTGAGCTCTCAAGCCCGGCCATGCGGTTTCTCTTCCTCTCCAATGCACACATTTAGGGAAAACAGGAGGCAGAGTGCCTCACTCAGGGAAGCTGCCTCCTCCTCCTCCTCCTCCTGCTGTTTTTTCCTGCTGAGGAAGGTGCTGGTGGAAGCTGGGATGTGATGCCAAACACTGGTGGTGCTGTGACCCAGGGTGAAGTCCAGATGTGTTGGAATATTGGTCCCTTCCAACTCGGCTTCTCCTGGGACTCTGGGATTAAGGAGAAGCTCCCCAAATCTTCCAGCCAGCATCCAAGTCAACTCTCTCAATCTGCATTTGCAAATTCTTCCTGAAGTCCAACCTGAACCTCCCCCTGGAGATTCCAGAGCTCCAGGAGGCAGCAGCTGGGCTGGAAGGCAGCAGGCAGGACCCATCTTCCTGCAAAGGGTGAGTGAGTGGCACTTACTGTGCCTGCTTGGCCTTGAAGTGCTCCCCAGACCTCATTCCATGGGACACACCTGGGAGGAAGGCCAGGGAAGATGGGCCTGAAGGGCTGAGAAGAGCTGGAATTCCTGACTTACTGCAGGAGCAGAGCAGTGGTGATGACAAGAAACCACCAAGAGCTCACAGATGCTGCCTGCCTGTCCCTGACAGCTCTCCTGTGGCACAGAGAGGAAAACACAGATGGTGGTCAGGAGTTTTCCAAAGGAGGGGGTCACTTTGGGCACTCCCAGGGCACTGTGGCACAACTGAGGGGCTGGCAGTGCCCAGCAGAGCCAGGCTCCCTGGCTCTCTCTGTTCCTTGCCTTGCTTTGCTGCCTGTCCCCATAAGGAGATAAAAGCCCACACAGGCCTCTGGCAACAGGCAGCAATGAGGGAGAGCTGCTTCTATTAAAACCCCTTAACCCTCTCATTCAGTAAAAAAGCTGCATTTGAATAATATCCTAATCCAATTGCAGAGCTGCCCTGGGGAGGGGGATCTGCAGCGTGCCTGGGGAGCAGCTGCAGCCAGCACAGCTCCTGCTCCTGTCCAGCTCGCCAGGGTCTCACCCTGGATGAAGCTGTCACAACCTGACACACACCCACTGGCCAAGGCACAGGGCTTCAAGCCCCCAGGGACCCTGCAGTGCATCCCAGCAGCCAGAACTGAGTGTCAAGCACTCTTTTGGGTTCTCTGATGGGAGAGCAGAGGCTGAGCACAGCCCAGAGAGCCCATGTGGGGTGGCTGTACCCAGCTCTCACCTGCACAGCCAGGGCTGATGGGTGAGCTGGAGCTTGGAGCTGCTCATCTTCTCTGCCACCAGCACAGCCTGGCTCCAGCCCTCACACCCCAACAAGGAGCACCACACCCCCCCTGTGCCCAGCTGTGCCCAGGGAGCACAGGGCAGCTGAGGGGTGACAGGCACACACGGTGACACTGACCCTGGGCTGTCAAGAGCCAGCAGAACGAGGGGGACAGGGCTGCAGCTCATCCCAGCCCAGTCACAACCGTCAGTGTGCAGTCATTTGGTACAGACAAAACCTTCCTGAATAATAGAACAGGAACTGTTCCCCCTCCCAAAGCAAACAAGAGCATTGCAGCAGCACTGCTGAGGTTAAGGACCAGGGGGAGGCTGTTGCCTGCTTTAGCTCCGTGGACAGGTAACAGAGTTTGCATTATTTTATCATTAGGATTGCTTCAGATCAGGGGGAAAAAAGAAAAACAGTCAGTGGGGAGTGCTGAATTTCTGCAGACCTACTTAAGTGATCATTTTAATTCAGGTGTAGGCTCGTTTTTAGAAAATTCCTGCTGTAATTTTAGGGGTGCAACGTGTGGGATTCTCAGTACGTAACAAAGAAGTGGAGCAGGAATTAACTCCAACTGTTCTCCAGAGCTGTGATCAGCACTTCCATAATTAATGTCCAGGCACATATATATCTGTGTACACATACACAGCCCCCCCCTGCTCACATCAAACAGATTTCCTTGATACCAAATTGCCTGAAAAATTAACTAATGTCAAACTGCTCCACAAGATAAGTATCATTAAGGGAAAAAGAAAATCTTCATTATGTTTGAAGGTACAGGGGAAAAAAAAAACCCTCATGAATGTTTTCCAGCCTGTTCCCAGCCTGGGAAATAACATGTTTTAAAACATATCAAAGGGTTAAATTAATTTTCATTAAAATTTAAATTTGAGAAGGCTCCCTCTCTTCTTTCCTCCCTCCTCCCCCTTTGAACGTTTGACTGGCAACCATTTCATATTTCAATCTCGGCAGAACAAATTGAATTAGATGTTGAAACCAAACTCTGCTCTGTTCTCTAAAGCCTACATGCTCTGCTTGTGCTAATCCTTTTCGTCGCTGCTGCAGACCTCAGAGACACTCAGCAAGAAACCTGCCCTGCCACAAAAGACAATGAAGGGAAAGAGGGAAAAAAAAAAAAAGAAAAAACAGGAAAAAAAAACCCCACAGGAAAATCCAAGCCCAACCTGCAATGCTGCAGAGCTTTGGGAAATCATGTGCTGGGTGATGCATGTGCCTGGAGAGGAGCCTGCCCAGCTTCTCTGTCCTCTGTGCTGGACTTGGGCTGGTCCTGCCCAGGCAGGATGGTCAAACATCCCTGCTGGACTGAAATTAAACTTAGCTAGGGCTGAGATTTCACTGCAGTGACCCCCTGGTGCAGAGCTGTGCCAGTGCTGGGGCAGGTGCTGCAGGCAGTGGGGAACAGGGACAGGAATGCCACTCATCAATGCCAAGCAAAAAAAGGGGAATCAAGCTTGTCACCACTTCAGGTGACACTGCCACCCCCTCTGACAGCACTGCTTCCACACCTGTGCCTCAGTTTCCCCACTTGCTGTTCCAGAATGAGGTTTCACACCACAGCCCTGAGACATCCCAAGGGGCTATTCCTGAATTTTGGTCTGTCCCTTGAGCCAGGTCCTGGCAGGGGTGGCTGCTGTGAGGTTTGGGAAGCTCTCAGTGGCAGCAGCAGGGCTCTGGAGCTGCAGCACAGTTTGGGGGACCAGCAAGGGGTGTCACAGCACTGGAGCTCAACCTGGGACTGCAGCTCAGCAATGAGCCCTGTTCTGGGAATTTTGCAGAAAAGCTGGGACAGGACATGTCTGTAAGCACAGAGCTGGGCTCTGAGCAGCACAGCACACACACCTGGAGGCACCCAAAATCAGAGCTGGACAGATGTCACCCCAAAGCCCTACAGATGTCACCCCAAAGCCCTGGCACTCCTGCAGTGGCCCTGCATGGAGCAGGCAGTGTGGTTTAACCCAGCTCAGCTGCTGTGAACAGGCTCCCATCAGATACTCAGGGTTTCCACTGTGGCCACACACACACAGAGGACACCACGAGCCCACCTTACCTCTCCTGAGCCCACACAGGGTGAGCCTGGGGGTCTCAGAAGGATCAGAGGGGCTGGCAGGACTGCAGGGTTTGACCTCAGGGAGCCATTTCATCCTGACTCCCTCCTGCCATCCCTAATTTTCCAGCCTTGAGACGCTGCCCCAAGACACACCAAGGAGGAGTGATGGCAGCCAGGACTCACTTGGGGTGTGCTGCTTTTGGAGGGAGAGAAGTTGTGGAGATTTTTGTGCTGGCAGGGAAAAGGCCTTTGCCAAACTGTCTGTGCCATGGTGGCAGCTGCAGGTTGGTGTCCAAACAGGGATTTTGATTTTTTGGCAGCCCATCTGTTCTCCCCCAGCCACAGGGAGGGACAATTCACACTCTGACAGCAGAAATTCTGCTGCCTTTCCCTGGAGGATGCCAACAGCCAGGGGAGCACACAGAACACACCCAGGGCATGCACTCACTTCAACACTGGGTTCAAACTGAGCCAAATCTGGGCTGTAACCCCTGGGACCACAGACAGGAGCCTCTGGGGTTGCAGAGGGACAGGCAAAGGGTGGGATTCCTGCTTGGAGGCTGCCGAGCCTTTGGAATTCCACCTTCTCCTGCTCCTGGTGCTACTGACCCTGCAGCAAGGACACTGTGACTTTTAGGGCCAGCTGTGCCCACCCTGCCCCAGTACCCACCTCACCAGAGCCCAGGCAGCTGTTAGATATCCTCATCCTTGTTAGTGTCCTCCTCTTCCAGGTGCTCCATGATTTCATTCAAAAGCTCCGATCGTTTTTTCTTCTTTGGGGAGTCTGTCCAGGCCAGGGTGGGAGCAAAGGGGGGGGAGAGAAAAGCAAAAATTACAACCTGGACCCACCTTAGGAGGGGCTGAGGGGGCAGGATATCCTTCCAGGTGAAGGTCATCATCACCTACTTCTCCTCCCCAGGCAGGTCCTGGAAGGAGCTGGGATTCCAAAACCTTCCACCCGTGCTTTAGTTCACTGGCTGGGAGCAAACAGCACCCAAACAGATGATGGTGATGCCAACCCTTCCTGCTGACCCCAATTCACTGTGAAATTCACCATCTCCCTGTGGAAAAGTGGCTGCAAGCCTCAGCAGGAGCTCATCAGGGCTCTTGGCAGGACACAGCCCCACCAACACCCTGGCTGAGACCACCCCATCCCAGCAGCACATCCCTCACCTGGGGGGGACCATGTCCCTGCTCTGCCCCTCCTGCCCTGGCACTGCCTGTGGCACACAGCGCCCTGCACACATCCCTCCCAATGCCTGCAGCACAGGGGGGAACCCTGGGGGGCTGCTAGCACCTGAGGGAACAGCCCAGCCCTGGCTCTGAGGTGACAAAGCCATTTGGTCCCTGATGTGAGGCTGACAGCCTCCTTTCTGCTGGGCAGGCAGTGCCCTCCCGGCAGGAGCTGTGGTACAGCCCCCTCTCCCCCCCTGGCTCCCCAGCTCGCTCGCAGCACATGGAGAACAGCTGTTTAAATCCTGCTTTCAGACATCAAAAGCCTCGCTGGGTTTCTCAAACAAACAAACATACCATAGGACTAAAGAAAAGGTGTAAAATAAATAAATGGAACAAGCTGTGCATTTTCTTTTAGTATTACAGCTGCTGCGGGAGATAAACAACAAGTAAATGTCACAAAACATCAATACAGAAGAAATTAACCTGACAAAAGCTCACATCCCCCCCCCGCCTCCCCCCAACTCCCAACAATTTTTGCATTTCTGGAGTTCCCATCTAATGATTTTATTTTTCAATTAATTCTTTGACAGAGAGCCAGAACCTGCCTCCCTTCTCCCTGGGGGCTGTGGGGACAGGAGGGGGACGAGGGTGCTGATGGACCCCGCTGCCCTCCCAGCATCCACCTCAGGGGAGCCATGGGGGCCACAAGGTGCCACCCCCAGACCCTCCAGCAGCTCTTCCCAGTGCAATCACCCAAAGGCACCAGGGATAACCCACCCTGGAGGAAGGTGCCAGCTCAGTAGTTCTCCCTCTCTACTCTGCTCCCAGCTCTCCTCCTTTGGAATGGCATCAAATGTGGTCTCATCTCCCAAATCCGCTGTAGGAGCATGTCCTGTACCTGCCACCCCTTCCCAACCAGAGCCTCATGGAGATCCCACAATGCTGAGGCTGCACAGCAGAGGAAAAGCTGGATATGGGATGCTGGGGGCCCAGGGAACATCCCTCAGCAGAGCAGCACCTGGCAGGGCTCGGGCAGGGCAATCCCCCACTGCACCCCCCAGATTCACCAGCTCAGCCACGGGCAGCACCAGCAGCATCCCCCTCTTGCCTAACAAGGGGAAAATAAAAACCCAGGAGGGTGGGGGAGCGAATTGGTTGGGCTTCCTTCCGTTCTGCTGCTCCAAGCTGGTTAAGGTTTGCCCGCTAACGATCCCATTTGCTTCCTTTAAACAATGGGCAAAGCCGGCGGGGGTGGGCCAGGAGGGGGATTACCACGGGATTAGAACGTGGCAGGGTTGTGGATGCCACGCTAATCCTGCAGGGTTTTACTCCCCGGCTCCGGCATGTGTTTGCATTAGTTACAGATGCTCTCGAGAAAAAAAAAATTAAGGAAAAAAAAAAGAAATAGGAAAGGACAAAGGAGAAAAAAAGGGAGCCCAGCGGTTGGGAGGTGAGGGAAAAGGAAACCTGGGGGATGGAGGCCAAAGGAGGAGCGATCTGGCACAGGGGATGGAGGCAGGAAGACTTTCCCAGCCCAGCAGGAGGATCAGGACCGTGCCTTCCCTGGCTACCCCTGCATCCAGGCACAGCTGTAAATAACCAGGGATGAGCCACAGCGGGGCTCGGCTGCTCTACAGCCACCCCAGCTGAACCCCCGCCTCACACACCATCGTAACCCCCCCACAAGTCATTGCTTCCCCTCCCGGCGTGGTGAAATTCCCCATCTGTCAATTTAATGCTTTGATCGATGGCAAGGAGCAGGAAAGCGGCCCGGCACAGCTGGCTGCCCCCGTTAGGCCTGGCGGGAGAGCGGCGGGGCGGGCTCAGGAGCAGAGATTGGCCTTTGGTGGGATTGGGAACAGAGCCCTCCTTGCACCAGGAGCACCAGGAATTGGCCTTTAGTGGGATTGGGAACAGAGCCCTCCCTGCACCAGGAATTGGCCTTTAGTGGGATTGGGAACTGAGCCCTCCCTGCACCAGGAATTGGCCTTTGGTGGGATTGGGAACTGAGCCCTCCCTGCACCAGGAGCACCAGGAATTGGCCTTTAGTGGGATTGGCAACAGAGCCCTCCCTGCACAGCCCGGGTTGAAGGATTGGTGTTTAGTGGGATTGGGAACAGAGCCTTCCCTGGGCTGAGGGAGGGATTATAATTTAGTGGGATTGGGAGCCAGAGCCTTCCCTGCACAGCTGGGATTGGCATTCCCTGCACAGGAGCAGAGGGATTGCCATTTAGCGGGATTGGGAACAGAGCCTTCCCCACGTGGCCTGGGCCGAGGAGCTCGAGGCATTAGGAGCCAGAGCCTTCCCTGCATGGCCTGGGCTGAGGAATTCTCACTTATTGGGACTGGGAGCCAGAGCCTTCCCTTCCATGCATGCTTGGTCTGAGGAGCACAAGGAATGGGCATTTAGTGGGACTGGGAGCCAGAGCCCTCCCTGCACAGCCCTGGGAGAGAGCAGAGCACACTGAGGGGTGGGCAGTGCTTGCCAAGCTCCCCTCAGGATGGAGCTGGGGGAGGAAGGGGTTGGAGCTGCTCCCAGCCCTTTGGAGCGGTGGCTCCGTCATTTGGGGATGCAGGGATGAGTCTGGAGTGTTCCCCCTGCACAGGGCACACATCCATGGCTGCCCCTTGCCCCAGTGAGATCCCTTGGTCCCAGAGCCAGGACAGCCACCCTGCTGGTTTCCAAAGCTTCAGTGATCCTTCTTTTCCAAAGGGAAGATCCCCCTGCCCAAGCTAGGCCGAGCTGCTGCTGCTGGCAGTGTTTGTCACCTGTCCCTGCCCTGCTGCGGCATTTGTCACAGCCCTGCTGCAGGTTATGGCTGCACTAGAGGGTCCAGGGATAACTGTTGGCCAAGCTTTCCCTAGCTGCTCCTTCCCACGTTAAGAGTCACTGATTTTATCCACACAGCCTGTCCCTGGCCAGGCCCTCAGGCCCTCCAGCCACCTTACAACAATTAAAATTGCCCCCAGATTAATAGTGGGGTGCAAACAAAACTCAGTGTCTTTTTTTTTTCTCTAAGTGCCTTCTGCCCCAGGATGAAGAGCAGATCCTCAGAAATGAGCAAAAAGCCTGAAGCCCCTCCCAGACTGTGCTGGGAGCCAGCAGGGCTAAGGTGCCAGGCCTCAGGGCTGGGCTGTGGCTTCACTCCTGACAGAACCACTGAAACCACCCGTGGCAGTCAGTGACCACTCCTGGGCTCCTCACTTTCTCCTGGAACATTACAAAGCCTCAGAACAAGCCATAAAGAATGACCTGAAAACTACACAAAATGGGAAGGAAGCCTATTCCATTTTATTGCATCTATTAGACCTATTGAAAAGTCGGCTCAGAAGTGGTTTGATTGCCATGACAAATGCCTGCATGGAGAAAAGATTTGGGAGACCAGACCTCTCCTTCACAAATAACAGCAGAGACCTGGAACTGGAAGCCCAATCTCTCTAAATGATCTCTAGAAATAAGGTGTGTAATGGTAGCAGGGAGCAGAGTGGTAGGACACGTCTGTCACAGCCCAGGTCAGGACCTTGAAATACTAAGACAAAGATGATGAGGGTGACATTAGAGCTGGGGACACCACAGACCTCAGTCCTGATCGTTTCCTGAGGCTTGAGGACCTGAAAGGATCTTTTCTTTCCTATTCCCAGCTCGGGATGGGGACCTGGCCACTGCAGCTGTGGGAAGACCCTCACAGTTCACCCACACTGTGCTGGCAGAGGAAAACTCATGGGACACACAGCACAGGAATGTCTGAGCTGCTCCTGTGCCCTATGGGGAGAGGAGGAGGCTTGGGGAAATGGGGATCAGTAGGAAAAATCCTGGTTTCTGGGCTGAACCACCAGTGAAAAGAGATGCACGGTGTCAGCCTGGCTGTTGGGTGCTGTGTGTGCTCTGCATCCTCTCCATCCCTGCTCCATGTGGGAAAAGCAGCCTCTAGCCCCACCAGGGAGGAAAGCTGAAGGAGCATCCCCGTTCCAGAGGGGTGCAGGCAGAGTGGGGCCAGCCTTTTTTCCCCTCTTTATCACCCACAGAGGGACAGGGTGTAGCTTCCTCCTCACCTCAGAGCCACTGGGCACCCCACAGTGCCTTGAAATCAGGAGCAGGCACTTCCCAAGGGAATAAAATCCCACCCCTGACCCTCCAGTGTGTCACAGAGAGGTTGAGACCTGGTCCCGGGCACCAGCCAGACCCTGGTGCCTATGGGTGTGCCCCAGCCTGGCTTTCCTGGCACAGATCCCTCCTGGCACACCCTGCTCTGCCACAGCATTAGCCACTGGCAGTTTGGAGTCACTGGATGTTCCTGAGACAGGCTGGAGCACAGCAGGGATTGTGCTGCCATCCTGTTTCCCATCCCTAAAGATGGGGAGTGGCAGCCTTGCTCCTGTTTCTCAGCTGAGACCCTGGAACCACTTCAGCTCCAAGGCTGCATTCCTGCTGGGATGTGAAAATGCTCTTCCTGCTGCCCTCCCCAGGGCCCCAGCTCGGTGAGGAAGAGCCCAGACAAGGAGGCTGGAGCAAAGACAGGCAAAAACTGGGGATAAGCAGAGCTTGGGGGAGGTGGCAGAGCTCACAGCCACATCTGCTGAGAGTCTGCAAGGATCCTAAAGCCAAGACTGCTTATTTCCCCTTACACTGAGCAGAGTGGAAAGGGGGGAAGGAGATCCTGAAGATAAAACTGGGTGCTTGAAACATCTCACCTGCTGTTTTCTCCACATGCACAACATGTCCCCACTCCACTGCTGGGTTCTGGGTGGGCACATCCACCCCTCAGCCCTGCCACCACCAAACTGCAGCTTGCCCAGCCTGGAATGAGCAGCCCTGAACCATTTCAACATGGGGATCACTGGATCAGTCAGGATCACTGAATAACTGAGGTGTGCTGCTCTCCCCTCAGCAGGGATGTGCAGCCCCACAGCTGCTGCCAAACCCCCGGGCCATGGGCATGTGGTGATGGAGAGGGGAAGCAGGGAGGGGATGCAGGAGGAGGAGCATTGATCTCCAGCTTAGCCCTGCAGCCCAGGGGAGCCCTTCCTACATAAATATTTGCCAAGCAATGCATTTGTGCCTGTCGATGGCTGTCAATAGGAGCCTGCAGTGCTGTCATCTGCAGAGCTGTCACTCCCAGCAGCCTGAGCCAAGCAGCCCCTTCTGCATCCCATCACCACACAGTTTTCCCTTTTAACTCCACGTGCTGCATGCACAGAGCCTGTCCCCACCTCGGGAGCAGCCAGGGGAGGGAGCAAAGGCGCTGTGGCTGCCAGGTGGCACCGCGGTGCCCGGGCACACGCAGAGTTAACAGCTCACAGGCAGAGCTGCCAGACAAAGGCCTGGCCTGGCTGCCTCCCCCAGCGTGCTGAGGCTGCAGCAGGGAGCTGGCAGCCCCCAGCAGGGTGGCAGTGGCAGCAGAGCAGGGGTTACCGTGGAAGTGCTGGGCGGTTTTGCGGCGCAGGGCTTCCAGCGTCTCCTCCGTGTCCGCCCACTCCAGCACCAGCCTGCGGCCGTACAGATGGGTGCTGTGGCACAGGGCCTGGAAGGCTTTCTGCACAATTCAAAGAGAGAGAGAGAAAAAAAAAGAAATTAAAGGAGAAAATAAGAACAGGCTCACAGGAGGGAAAGGCAGAAATGTTGCTCCCTCTGCCCCGGGGTGGAAAGGCCACCAGAGAACATCGTACTGGGAGTGCTTTGCTCTGATGGGGCAGGATCCATCTCCATCAGAGGCTCTGACTTGGTCATTTATCTTCCCTGCACTTGCAGCAGAGCACATTCCCATCACCACTGCTGCTGGCTCTGCTCCTGGGGGGCAGGCTGGAACCCAGCACAGGGTGGGACCCCCCTGAGCCGGGAATGCTGCAGCCTCTGCAGCTCTGGGTGGGACCCTGTGACTGCCCAGCACCCTGTTCTCTGCTGGAACACAGGGAAGCACAGCTCAGCTGTGACAGAGGAGTTCCTTTCTGCTCTGGAAGCAAGATGGAAAACTGCCTTTCTCCTGCCAACCATTTGGTGACTTGGCCGTGGTGGCAGCACATGTGGCAGAGCAGAAGCCAGCACAGAAGCCCTCTGCTCTTTATGCCTGTGGTGGTTTGCTCTGATGCAGAAATCCAGAGGTTTCCTGGTGTTAGGTCCTGTTTGGTAACACCCATACAGCTGGAATCTCTTGCTGATGTTGAATACAAACATGCCAGCCAGCCCAGAGCTCAGATGGCTTTCTCTGCCCCTAGCCAACCAGCAGAGACACCCAGAAAGCACTGACTCAGTCTAGGGAAGTTTGATTTTGTCTTTATTTCCCACAGAATTTCAAGGAAATTCAGGACTGAGCAGGACTGGGCCCACAATGCAAATACACAAACACACTGGCCAAATATTTTTATCCCCAGGGGCCCACAAAGTGCTCCACAGTAAAGGCTGGGCACGGAGGGAGAGAAATGCCCCAAATGCTTTTTCAAAAACTCCAGCTAAGGCTGAGATTAGCTCAGGTTTTGAGCTCTGCAAATCTCTGGAACAAAAATGGCATCTGTAGGATCAGACAGACATCCTGCTGTCCAGCAGGGCCTTGCGCTCCCATCTGGAGGCCCCAAACCAGCCCCCAAGCTGTCCTGTAGAAGTCCACACCTCCCCTCTGAGCCACCTGCTAAAAGCAGCTCTGAACCACTGCAGCTGTCCCCAAATGCCACATCTCTGGGCAGAGGGGCTTGTCCTGCTTTGCTGCCCACAGGGTCCTCAGGACCCTCCTTGAGCTGCTGGGTTATGAAACTCATTTAAAAAATCCCATTTTCCAGTAATCTGAGCTTTCCTCTCTTTCCACAGTCCTTTCACTCATATAACCCTCATGTGCTGTAAAGCAGTGATGAAGAGCACCAGCTCCACCATGGCATGGGTGAATCTCCCATTGTCCCAGCACCCCCAGGGTGATCCTGGCAGGGCAGAGTGCCCCCTTTTCCAGGGGCACATTCCTCCTGGAAGAGCTGCAAGCTCCAGCTGTTTTTATTTGCTGCTGCTGTGTTTTCAAGGCCTGTCTCCCAATTAGCAGAGCAATGTGTTGGCTTAAACAAACATTGTGGGGAGGTGGTGGGAGGGAGTTGTGAGGGCTGTTTGTGTTGGCACCAGGAGCCTTTTCCAAAGCCTGGCACACAACCCATGGCTCTAAACACTGCATTTCCTTTGTTAATTCCTATTTTTGGATTGCTCCTTCCCACAGCACAAGGAAGAGGGAAGTTGGGTGACAGCACACAGCCCATCTGTGCTCCACAGGTCATGGAGGAGGGCAGGCCATGATGAACGTGGCATGTGGTGGGCTCTGCTCCACTGAGCCACTTCTCTGCCCCCACCTCCTCCTCCTCCTCCTCCTCCTCATGGGATTGCCATCCTCTAGTTTTGCTGGGAAAGGTCATGGAGCAACACAGAAGGCAGATGCTGCCATCAGGTTGTGTTATGTGCAGGAAATCCGCTGCAGACGAGACACATCTGCCACCAGCCTGGTGACATGGGCCCTTCCTGGCCAAACACATCCCCAAAATGAGTTGGTTTGCACCCATGATGAAGAAAGCTCCAGCCTGTACTGGGGTCTCTGCTCCCTGTCTTCCAGATGGGCTCCAGGAGCTGGGAATGCAGAAGAGAAGCTGCACATTTCAGGTGACAAACACACGGATGTCACTTCTTTGGAAATGAGCTAAAAGACAAAACTAGCTGTTCAGTGCTCTGAGAGGAATTAAGACTTTTTCAGGGAAAAAAAAAGAGAAGGCACTGATGATTTAAAAGACAAAGGGATGAAGGGGAGAAATGCCATCCCCATACATCCACACTGCTGGAAATCTTCCAGGGAGAGGAGGAAATCTGCCACTGCTGCTATTCCAAATGAAGAGATAGGTAGGAAAAAAATATATTTTAATTAGGTGACAAGTATGAAAGGAGAAGCAGGCTGGCTTTCAGAGAAAGCAGGAGCTATTTTAGGGGTGCAGCTCCTCTGTGTGAGCATCTGCCTTCCCAGGACAGCTCTCTGGAGGAACAAAGAAGGGCCAGAGGTTTGTGGAGTTGTATCCAAATGAGGGAAAAAGGCAGGTGTGGTGACTGCTCATCCAAGAGAGAGACTCACCAAAAAAGCCCTCTAATTCTCAGGGCTTTGTATCTTCCTACAGCTTTAAGGAGAGCCTTTGCCACAAAAAGCTCCTTTGGAAATGCCCAAACCCGATTCTGCTGCATTTGGTAACACACCCTCTGCCAGGCCACCCAAAGCCTGCAGATCCCTGGCAAACCTTTTCCCAGGCCTCATTTGCTTTCCAGATGCTTTAGGGTTGCATGGAAACACTATGGGCTTCTCCTCCTTGAGAATAGGATGTGAGCATGATTTAAAATGCCATTTCTGAGCATTTTTTGCAAAGTTTGGTTCAAGCTTAACATTATGGCTCAGCATGGCGGGAAAAAGCAGGGAGAGGAAAGGGAGAGGCTGGAACAGCAGCTTAAAAACGTCTGTGGGATTCAGAAAGAGAATTTCCAAGTGAAGAGGTGGCTGCTAACCCCCCAGGAAGGGCAGGCTGCTGGGATGAGGCAGGCAGAGCTCTGGAGCAGAGCCTGCTGTGCTGGGAGGGCCGGGAGCAGAGGCAGGAGCGCAGCGTCTGTCACCCACGGGTGTGACAGCGCCAGCCCTGACTGCTGCACTCATTTGGAGGACAGTGCTGCTCTGCCTCCAGATTCCCCCTTGCCCTATTAAATACTCAAGCCAAAGAGCCTCCAGGCTGGAATCATTAGAGGGACAAAGGGTCAACAACATTAGGAGATTGATAAATATCCCTCCCTTGCAAGAGCCGGTCCCAACTGAGGATGCTCTCCGCGATGCCAGCTGCACACAAGGATTTTTCCTTCCGTGTGTGTGCATTTTGAAAGCATTGGCTGTCTCTCCCAAATGGGCAATTTCTATTTGGAGACCAGATGTATTTTTATATCAACAGGGGAGAAAAGTGGGAACTCGGCTTCCCAGTTAATAGTTCAAAAATAAAAACAATTCTGCAACGATTCTGCACAGGGAACGTCAGGAAATGTTTAGTGCTTCCTTAACTGGAGTTAATTTGGTATTGCCAGCGCATCAGAGTTGCAGGGGAGGCTGAGGAGATCAAGCCAAGCCTGATGGGGCAGAGCTGCAGGCACAGCATCGGGGAGCTGGGAGGAGGAGCCCCCGTGTCTGCGCTGGCTGTGGAAAATCTCCATGTGCGCTCCCACAGCAGCCGTGCTTGTTCAGAGAAAAAGACAAACACGGGAGGTCACAGGCTTTAAATGCCCAACAAAGGCAGCCTAACTATTCTATTACAAACCCATCATGTTTTAGAAGATGCTTATAAGCAATTTCCAGATTACCACTCTGAGCAAAAGCGTCACTGACAGTCAGAGCTATTCAGCTCAGAGGTCTCCAGGCCCACTCCCCTCCTCTCTCATTTCACTCAGCAATAAACTCTAAGCCAATTATGAGCATGTTTACAATATTCAGGATCCTATTCATCAATACACTGTGCATCCTCTTCCAGACGGCCAATGGAGTGTACTTGATGTGCCACTTGTGAGACAATTAAATCCCTCAAAGAGATGAGGGTGGAAAAAAAATATGAAGAAGGAAGAAGAGCTGCTTTGCTGGGAAAGAAGAAAACCCTGCTGAGAGTTGTTCCACAGGGCAGCTCTCTCCCTGCATGCTCCCCTCCATGAGCTTTGGGAGCTGTGCCCTGGGCCAGAGCCTGCCTGGCTCTCTCCCCTCACCATAGATGGGCTGCCTATCACTGAGATGCCCATTTGTCCAGTGCAGCTGGAATCAGCCCCTGAGAGGATGAAAAGGGATGGGAAGCAAACACTGAGCTGTGCCTGCTTCCCCCAGAGAGCAGCAGTAAAGAACCAGTCAGGTCTCTCTCTGTACCTTTCCATCCAAAGCCTAAAGTTTCCCTGGGAAAAAGATTAATTCAAACCCCAGGAACAAAGCCTGAGTGACTGTGCAGTGAAGCAGAGGTGAAAGCAAAGCTGCTTTGAGCAGAGCCACAGGCACAGCTCAAGGTGCAGGGAGAGGAACCAGGCTCCTGGGGGGATCCCCTGCACCCCCAGCTGACCCCCAAGGGGAGGAGGGAAGCTGAGCAGAGGGAAGTTTGAGTTAGGATCAATACAGGACTAACAAAGAAACTCCATGTACTGTGTTATACAGGAGGTCAGGCTGGAAGGGATGATCTAATAGTCCCTTGTGATCCTGGATCAATGAATGCTGTCTAAAAACATAAACACAGGCTCTGGCTGGCTCCCCCCTCCTCTCTCCTTCATCTGCACTCACAGTCTGGAAAATCTGGAGTTTTGGGGGCTCATGTGGTCCCTTCCCTCCAGCAATAACATCCCGTGGGTTGTGCTTACAGCCACTCCCTTCCAGACCCTGCCCAAACCACCAGGAATCAGCAGCAGGATGAAATCCACCCTGCTCCAGAACCTCTGGCAAATGATGAGAGCAGGATACCATCATCAGACAGGCTGCAATCCCCTTGTTTCTGCTAAAAGCATGGAACTTAAAGATACAGGAAAGCTTTCAAAAAATAAATGAACTAGGCCAATTCATAACTACTGATCCTCTGGCACAGTCACTGGGAAAGCAGCAGGGTAAGGCTGCTCACAGGGGGCTCTCAAAACACACAGAAGAACTGGTGAACACAAGCCTTGCATGGGTTACAAATTAGGGAACAGCCACAATATCCAAAACTCCCCTAAAATCAAGGTGGTGCTGGAGGTGGGACATGTGCAGAAGTTTCCTGATGTGTTAATGTTGGGTTAAAACCATCCTGTCTCACCTTGCTGCTGGCAAACCTGAAAAATAAGCTCCTGTCCTTCCATATTACAAGAATTTTGAGTTATTTTATCAGTTGCACCAAAATTATTCCTTTTAGGGGTTGGCTTGTAGGTTTTGTTGCTGCCCGCATGGGGGTTTCAGCCTGAGTGCAGCTTTCCTGGGCAATGCTACCAGCCCAAACCTGGGCAGTGGGACAGAGCCTCCAGGCTGCCCTCCCCACCTGGGGCAGTGCCAGAAGGGCACAGCTCACCTTGGCATCCTGCTTGGTGACGAAATCCACAAAGCCAAAGCCCCGGTGGGATCCTGTTCCTGCCATTTTCTTGGGCAGCCGGACGGTCTTGAGCTCTCCAAAGGTGCTGGCAATGCAAGGAAAAGCAGGGACAGCATGAGATGAAGGCAAGAGTCACCCCTTCCCCACAAACCCTGGCAGTGCCAGCTGCACACCCACACTGAGTGGTGTCCTGCAGCCACTCTGCTGCCCTGCAAGCCCCATTTCCAAAGCAAATACCAGTTAAAAAACTCAGCTTGCATTTGAAGGATAATTCTGGATATAAAACTTAACAATACAAAAAACTTCTTTAATGTAACTGCTTTGTTCCTCCTTCCCTCAGGAGATCCAGCCAGAATGCCATGCCCTGCTCAGGGTGGGCAAAGCATCTCCAGGTCAGCAGGGCTGCTCCAGATGCCACCAAAACAGATTTATTTGCACCTTTAAAGAGGGGCTGGAGTGCACAGGATACAGGCAGGACACAGAGCATGGCCCCACAGGGAATTATTCTGTTTCCAGAACAGCTCCTCCATCCCCAGAGGTGTCATCCCTCCAACTCCAGGGATCCTGGGCATTTTTTATGATTGGATTTCCTCGCTCTAACCCTTCAGCCTCTGCCATCCTGCAGCTTCTGTGCTGGAAAAAACTGGTTTTATCTAAGCTTTCTGGATGTAGAAAGGGAAACAGGCGAATCCAGCAGACCACAACAACCTCCATATCCAACAGCATTTCAGACAAGTTTTGCAGTGTCAATGGAAAGCCAAGAATGGGAGATAAGGGGGTTCCTGTCCCACAGAAGGAACCTGTGGCTTGAGCAGCAAAGCATGCAGCCATCCCACTTTGTCCAAAAACCCTAAAAAAGTTTTTTAGCCCCAAAGGCAGCACGTGCTGGACACCCCTCTCCAGTGCCATCCCCTGGAGAAATTCCAGGACAAAGCCAATGCTTTCCCTGCTGCCAAGCTCCCTCTTCCCCTTCTCCTCCCCTCCCCTCACACCCATTTATATCAAACACATATGCACAAACTGCAGGCAATAAATATTTAATGTGGCCCAGGTCTGAAGAGATGTGTTATTTTATTTGAAAATCTCCACACAGGCGTGCATACACAAAAGGAGCCTGGGATACAGCAGTGCCAAAGAGCACCTGGGAATAAACACAGTAAAGGCCATAAACGCTCTCGTGAAATGATATAAGCTAAATCCTGGGAGTTAACCTGCTGCACTGGCAGCATGACCAGGCATTCATCCACCCAATTTCCTTAGGCAACGTGGTGTGTAAATGCACCATTATGAAGCTTCAAAATGAATCCGCACGTCTCGCGCTCGGTGCTTTCCCTCCCTCTCCCTGCTGCCCCCTCTGAGCTGGAGCCATGCAAACAAACAAACAAACCCCAGCACAGCAGAGGGAGCAGCCTCAGCTGCCGGAGGGCTCGGATCCTGGGGGTTCCAGAGGTCCTCCTGCAACGGGGTGGGGGTGACAGGGACTCCCAGGATGCCTGGAGCAACTCAAATGCTGCAGTTGGGTGAAGGGAGAGGCAAGGGGACAGCTCCTGAGCCATGGAAATGCCCATCTAGCTAGGAAAAATGGGAGGCAAAGCCCATGGGCACGCTCTAGTCTCTCTCTCTCTCCATGAAAAATATCAAGGACATTGCCTGGGGGCAGCAGAATATTTGCTGAAGGAACAGGAGCAGAGTATTTGCTCAAAGGGAGGTCTCAGACAATGTTCAGTCTGTGCACTGAAACACCAACGTGTCCTTTGGACACCAAAACCCAGCACTCAGGGTGGCCAGGGGGTACCCACAGGAGCAGGATGGCTCTGGATTCAGGGTGCCAGCTATGCTGACCCACATCAGCCTGGGCAGAAATTGGCCCTTCCTTCCTCCCCAGCTCAGAGCAGTCCAGGCCACCCACACGTGGAGAGGAGCGGAGGGGACACCCGCTCCAGATCCACAGCAGGGCTGGCCAGGAGCTTTCCCTGGGCACTGGGAGCCAGCAGGGGCTTCCAGGGAGATGGATCCAGGGAACAGGCGAGGTGCAGGGGTGAGGGAAGCCGAGGGGACAGGGCTGACCCCAGTGGGGCCGTGCAGGGGAGCAGCATCCCCCCCACTGCGGCGCTAATTAGAAAACACAACACAGCAATTACCGGCGGGAGCTGCGAATGAGGCACAGCTCCGGCCTTTAATGTTCTCCTCTCTGGTGCCAGGCACAGACTCACACCTCTCCTTTCCAATTATTTCTGCTGGATTTGGGGGGAGAGAGAGGCAGAGGCAGAAGGAAACCCAATTACCCCCTGCAGTGGCAGGCTCCCTGCCCAGGGAAGCCAGAGGGAAGCCAGGTGCTGATGGGTTTGCTCCCACTGCGGCTCATCCAGGATGGCCAGGCAGGGACTGTGCCATGGGCAGAGGCATGGGGATGGGCATGGGAGGAGGAAAAGCATGGAGCACATCACCCAAGTGACAGCAGAGCATAATGGCAAGGGAAGGAAGAAACCTTTTCCATTAGATGTCATGGAGCTGTTTGAAAATGTGCTCCCAGGGGCTGGGATGGCTGTGGAGTCACAGCAAATCAGACACGGTGGCACTGCCAGCTCCTTCCCCTTCCAGCACAGATGGAGTGAAAAAACCCACAGGCAGCCCAGGGTGGGGGTTCCTCTGGGTGCTGGTGCCTCTCTCCTCTCCAGGTGGGCAGAGATCAGCAATCCTGCTGCCAGCACAGACCACAGCACCAGGCCAGGCTCCTTCCCTCGAGCAGCATGGTTTACAGGGAGGTTTCCAGCATCAGTGAGTGTGAAACCAGAGCAGTTTCTGGATTTATACTCACCCAGCCATCCATGCCTTCTCCAAGTGCTGCTGAGCCCCCAAGTGCTCCAGGGCTGGTGGTTGTGGGAGCAAAGCCCTTTCAGGCTTGAGACATTGCCTTGTTTGCAGTCAGCCGGGCTTAACTCTGCACAAGACTTGAACCTCAGTCCTGAAGAGCCCACCAGCCCCCCGTGCCTGGCCTGGAGCTGGATTTCTGACAGGACACTGGGGTGTGTGGCCAAGGTGTGCAGCAATCCCCAATCTCTTGTGAAACCTCCATGGAGCTGCTCACAATTAATACAGAGAGGTTTGGGGGCCAAAAGCAAAGAGTTTTTGCTGCAGAGGCAGCAGGATGGCAGAGCCTCTGGTGACCAGCCATGCACACTGCCGGTCCTGGCTTCCTTTCCACAGGTCTATAGACAATAGTGTCCAACAGCTACTCTCTGAAATCCCAAGTGGAATCAGGAGCAGGAGGGGAGGGCAGAGGTGGGGAGGATGTGGCTCTGCCTGGGCTCCCCTGTCCCTGCAGGCCCTGCCAGCCAGGCTGGCAGATCTGGCCTCACACCTCGCTCTCCCAGGCTTGGCACATTTTCCTGCTGCTGGCTGGGAGGGATGACAGCCTCCACAAACACTGCAACTCCTATTTCCTAAATGAGAACCTTTGTTTTGTGCCCATCCAGATTTGTGGGAAACCAGAAAAAGCCTGTGCTGGCCCTGGCTGAGCCTCAATCCACAGGGCTGCAGAACAGAGACAGCCACGAGCTCTCCTGTGACAAGTCACCCCTTCCAAGCTCAGCAGGAACACAGGGTGCATCCCAGGGATGCCAGCAGGGACATCCCCTCCCTCCCACCCACAAGAGGTGCAGCATTTCTCCATGGCAGTGCTGGCTATCAGCTGCTCTCCTGCTGCTTTGGCAGCTCTTCCAGCTGCCATCCTGCTTCCCTGGCTGAACACAGGCAGGAAAAGGAGATTTCTCCTCCTCACTGCAAGCTGGCTGCAGGTCAGAGGAACATCACTCCTTGGGATTGTAATTATATCCTTCTGGCACAGGCCAGCTGGGAGGCAAGTCCTTTGCCTGCTAATTATAGGACATTATATTGCTATTAACCAGCACATTGCAGCTCAGGAGACAACCCACAGCTCACCTGGCTTTGCCTGGTCACCACAAGGAGCCTGCACATCCTTCACCAACACAGCCCAGAGGCCATGGGACAGAGGAGAATGGGCAGGTGAGCTCCTCTTCCCTCCCCTTCCTCACTCCCTGCTCTCCAGAAAACCCCACAGCTTCAGGCAGCAGTGAAGGCTGCTCGTTCATGGGACAGGTACCTGCAGATCAGGGTGAACCTGGAATCAGAGTGGTTTACCTTAAAGCCCATTCTGTTCCACCCCCTGCCATGGGCAGGGACTCCTTCCACTGTCCCAGGTGGCTCCAAGCCCTGTCCAGCCTGGCTTTGGGCACTGCCAGGGATCCAGGGGCAGCCACAGCTGCTCTGGGCACCTGTGCCAGGGCCTGCCCACCTGCCCAGGGAACAGCTTCTTCCAAAGGAATTATAAACATCTCTCCAGCTGGGAAGTTTTCCCTCCATTTCAACCCCTTCCCTGTCTAAAAGAGCAGCACTTAAACTGCAAAATCCTTGGGACAGGCCAGACTGTCCATCCCTGATGGGCATTTTCAAGTCCCAGACACAGAGATGTGTTCATCTGACTTGATCTTGGTGCACCCCAAGCCATGAGCTGGTCAAGGACTCTTGGGTTGCCAAGTACAACAGACACCATGAATCTGTCCACTGCCAAAACCACAGAACATCTTGGAAAACAACCACAAAAATCACCCTGAGTCTTCTGCAGATGTGTACAGACGTCCCACTGCACAGAGCAGTCCTAAATCCCCCTCTCTGGTTTATACCCCTTCAAGAAAAACAAAACAGCAAAACCACACTGAAAAACTGATTAGGAAAACCTTTCTCAAGGCTGCCAACCTTCTCCTGGGTTGCCACCATCTCCTCCTCCTGTCCTCTCGCTGCCTTGCTCTCGCCAGCCCTGCCCATCTCCCCCTGGTGACTGCTGGCAGCCCCAGGCCGGAGCTCAGGCAGGCAGCGTGACCGCTCATCCCAAACAGCTCTGGGCAGGGATGAGGAGTCCAAAAGAGACACAAGTCCTTCCCTCCCCTCCCTGCACAGCCTCAGTCCCAGGAGCAGGCTGCAGCCACATGGAATTCACTCAATCCCTTCTTTTTTTCTCCCCCCAAACAGGACCTTCCCCCTCCGGAAGGCCCTGCCACACTCTGCCTCTGCATTTGCTGATTAAAAGGGGAAGAGAAAAAAAAATACAGTAATGGTCCTTTTTTTCTTTCTTCCTCCTGGAGGAAGGCAGGACCCTGGCAAATGGTTTTGCCCCTGGGCTGAGCCATGGCCAGTTGCACCCCCTGCATGAGGGAGTTAATGGAATACGCAGCAGAAGGGCCCTCCCGCCTCCCGCTCCAGGACTTCAGCTGACTCCAGGATGGCTAATCCCATTACAAGAAAATAACGTGGATAATTCAAGCTAATGAAATCGTTACAAGAATGTGGACAGCCAGGGGTGGACATTCAGAGCCAATTTAACACTCCTTGGTGTTGTTATCCCCGGCACAGGAAATATCTGAAAAGGAGGAAAGGAAAGGGAAGGAGGGAAGAAAAAAGCCTTCCTCTCTTGTTAGCTTAAATCCTGTTAGAGAGTTCAGGAATTATCTGGCACCCATCTCCCCTATTACCATTATCAGCAGCAGCATCAATAATGTCTCCTTCACCTCTGGAAGCCAGCAAATGAAGGCACAGGAAGACAAGGTGGGAGGGAACCTCTGGGTGCTGGAGCTCAGTCAAACTGTGGCTCCCTCCAGCTCTGGTGGAGGGGTTTGGCAGCAGAGCAGGGGAGCAGTGTCCCCCTGGCCCACAGCAGGAAGCAGGTCCCCAGTGCAAAGCTGATCCTTCATTCATGTCCTGCTGGATAATCAAAGCTCCTGCAAAATCCGTGTGAAAAGCCAGCGGGACAGGGGACAGCCACGTCTGCACCTTGCTCTTTACCATGGATCATCAGTTTTTCCAGCTTCCTCTTTGCCCAGGAGCATCATCTTTGTTTGGAGGCCCTTGATCTGCTGCTGCAGCACAACTGGGTTTTGCTTTATGTGATTCCTCTTCTTTCTTGTGCTGCTGCCTGTCCAGGCTCAGCTGCTCCATGGATCCCTTCCTGAGCCCGGTGTTTTGGGCAGACCTGTCCTTGAGGCTCCTGGGGCAGGGCCAAAGCCAGGCTCCCCTCACTGCAGCATCTCACACACTCCCTGGAATAACACTGCTGCTGGTCCCACCTCTGGACTTCCCTCCTCATGGAGGAAGTCCATGAGATCCACTAAAAAACAGTCCTGGGGAAGCTGCTGCAGCTTTTGGATTGCCTTCACTCCCTTGGTGCCTGTGGAAAGCTCCAAGTTTAGTTCTTCCTGGATTTATCTAGTTTTGGCACAGATCTTCAAGAATTATTTAGAAGCCCAACACCACAACTACTGCAAGTGCCAGGGACCATGTGGCTTCTTCCAAGGAGCTGGGAATTGACCCACAAATCCCATTTTTAGTGGACAGTGGCAGCAGCCTCTCTTGGAGCTCATGGCAAAGCAGGATCAGGAACACAACAGCTTTGGCCCAGAGCAGGAGGCAGCCAGGGGATGGATCTTCCCTCTCCTCAAGATGCTGGATCAAGAGGCAGTAGCTGCTTCTGTGGCTTAACTGGCTTGTTTAAAACCACAGCAAAACATTTTATCCCTTCTCGATTTATTTTCCTTAACAGTTGCTTATGAGGGACCTTATCAAAAGCGTTCTGAAATTCCAAGCAAATTAGTCATTAGGCAGGTTTTCAGAACAGTAATTAGGCCACTCCATGCCCCTGATGTATTATTTACCTGAGAAGATCTACATAATTAGGGCTCTTCTTTATAACTGGTATTACACACACTAAATTCTACTCCAGTCTATCGTGTAATTACGCAATTAGGCCGCACGCTAAACAGAAACCAATCCTGAAAACCAAGCAGAAGGAAAAAAAAAAAAACCACCCAACAGTAATTATTATTTTTTTTTAAATCCTCCATCAGCAGCACAGCAGCAAGTCTTAAAATTTTAATATCCCTTCACTTAAGTCATTTCTAAGCAGGTGCTGCAACCAGGTTTGGTTTCTTAATTTTGCTGTGTTTAATCCGACTTTGGGAGGTTTTAACATCGGGAGAGATCGGCTTTAAAGGCTGTGGGAAAAGGGGCCTTTCCCTTGCCTGGATTTGCTGTGCTGGTGGCAGCAGCATCATGTCCCTGCAGCCTCCCTTTGCAGCTCCTCAGCCCCCTGCTCCTCCCAATGCAGGCTGATTTTCCAGGTCCAGCTGCTCTGGTGTGACTGTCACAGTCGTTCTGCCCTCCAGAGCTGGCTCCCACGCTGGAATTTTAGTGTGGAAAAAAGGAATGAGAGCCCTGGAGCCCCTGCAGCAGGAGCTGGGACGTGCAGAGCCTCACCCAGCAGCCTCACACACCTTTAGGATGCAGGGATGGACGTGGGCATCTCCTCTGATTTCTTCCCCTCTTTCTGACTGCAAAGCAAGATCCCAAGATGTCCCTTCCCAACCTGTGCCTGCCCATGGGGTACTGCACATGTCCTGCTTTGTTTCCTGCTCCTTGCTGATGGAAAAGCCTGCACCACTGGGGTGGGAAGTAGTTTTTAAATCCACTTCTTGCCATAAATCTATTTTAGACTTGGTGACATCAAGGAGAAGCAGCCAGGACTCACTGACACCTCCAGGAGAAGACACCTGCCTATTCTCCACATTTATTTCTGTGCTTTAAAGACAATGATGATTCACTGTCTGATGAAAGCAGAACAGATTTCCTCCTGAAATTTCACACCTCAATGCCTACAATTCCAGTTCCTAAGGGCCAGGGGAAGGGGCAGAGCTGGCACAGGGAACACCACAAGCTTTAGGAAGCCCTGGGTTCAAGCAGCACTGCTCAATTTGAACACTGACAAGAGTTGGGGAGTTCAAAGCCACCCCAAAAGAGTTTGAAGATTTTAAGATAACTGGTGGGTGTGTGATGGAAGAGGTCACCCCAAACCAGGATGGAGGTGGAAAATCCCACTTTAATATTATTCGGGTTTTGTTGTTGCTTCTCTTCTCTTGGGCAATCTTACAGAGCTCTGAGCTGGTTCTGGTCACAGCAGGGCTCTTGTCCCCTCTGCTGTCACTCTCAAATTCCCTCATTTCACCTATCCAACATCTTCCTTCTTAATCCTACTAGTAATACTAGTAATTCCTAATACTAATTACTTTTTTTTATTTTAATTTTTTGCTGGGGGAGACAAAAATATTCAAGCCTGGTGGAGAAAGGACCTGCTCTATCAGGACATCTTCCCCCACATCACCTCCCTGGAGCACACCAGGGCCAAACCCTGCTCCCCTGGCAGCTGAGATGTACAAATGCAGCAGTCACCTATAGACCCCTCTATCCCAGCCCTCAGGGAATCTCAATCCCTGCACAGCCTCCAACAAGAGCCTCCAATGCCTGCAAAGCCTTTCTCAGAGCTCACACTCCTAAGCCACAATTCTCCCAGCACGCAGCACCTTGCAGGACCAGGGCTTAGGAGCCACCAAGTCACTGCCCTAATCACCAGAGGGTCAGGATTTCAAAGGAACCTGCAGCTCCCACAGAGCTAAGATTTGGGGATTTATCTCTCCTGGGCTCTTTTGAAAATCCTGATCAGAGTGCAGCTCTGGTCAAAAAAAAAAAAAAAAAAGTTATGCTAAAAATAGTGCTCACAGGAGGGTCTGGTGCAAATCTCTGCTCCTGGAGGATTCTTATGAGTCAGCTCCTTTCAAAGACAAGAGGAAATTTGTACAACTAGCAACTAGGAAACACAGAAGAAACCCAAAGGTGTACCCAGGGCATCCTTTGGAGAAGGCAGCCTCGCTGTTAAGGTACCAGCTACATCAACAATCCAAAAAATAAAGAAATATCTTATATTCAGCTGTAGAACCTCCTGCACTGAGCTGGGGAATAAATATAGAAGCAATGAGATATTTATAGACACACAGCTATTTTAACACAGCTCTGCTTTAAAGAGAATCCTTATTTAAGTCTCATCCCTGTAAAGCTGCAGGATGACTTAGAAAAATAACCTGATTAATTATTTTCATCGAGGGAACAGAGAAACACAGAGGGGAGATCAAATGCACGCAGGCGCCGTGGGAACGCGGAGCTGAGCTGGAGGCTCAAACACAACCAGGCTGTGAGGTCTCCCGAGCTCAGGATTGTCCCCAGAGCCCAGGCTGGCCACATGTGACACCTGCCAGGGCTCAGAACAAGGCAAAGCATTAAAAGCAGGCACAGAGCAGCTCCTTGGTGAGGCAGGCTGGGAGCCACCACGCTCCAGACACAGCACATCCCATTTTCTGCTCCCTGGGAGCAGAGGTGGCTTTTCACTGCAAACAGTCCAATTTACCCATCCTGTGCCCAAAACTGGAGGTGTGGCTCCTGCCCAAGCTACAATGGTGGCTCTCCTCCTGCTCCAGGACTTTGGTCACCCCTTGCCAACCTGCCATGGCCACAGCAAAGCTCAGAGGCCACTTTGCACAGTGGGATTTGTCTTTACAGGTCACCTGGAAAAGTCCCAAAAGACAGGGAGTGATTGGTGCAAGCACTACCTGAGCCACCATGGGGTTCAGTGATGATGTTCCCACTCCATTTCATGGAAAGCTCATTGCTCTCCACCCATCTCAGAAAGTGCAGGATGAAGAGGACACAGATATCCCTGGATAGTTTGGGTTGGAGATCATCTAAGTCCAATCCCCCTGCCAAGAGCTCCAAGAAGTGTGGCCATAATGAGAGAAAAGGGGAAGGGATCATCCTTCAACCACAACCACAACCACAACAAAAATGCAAGCACACACGTGGAACAAAGGTAAGAACAATCCAAATGGCAGGGACAGAGCAGAATGTCTGCCATGGAGAGTGAGCTTCAGCTAGGATGGGCTCAGCAATGCTGAGCTTGTGTGGGAGCTGTCAGAGGCCCTGCTGATGGCAGTAAGTCCTTGCAGAGGTGACAGCTCTGGCAGATGCACTGAGCAAACAGCAGAAGAGGGGGAGAAATCAGACAGGAGGCAAAGGCAGCTCCATCTTTACAGGCAGAGCTGGGCTGTGCTCGCTGGCGTTAGGAAAGGGAGGCAAGCGGTTAAAAAGCAACTTTTAAGCAGCATCCTTGCTGAGCACAGGTAGGGCAGGGCAGACTGGCAGCTCCCCTCCCTCCCTCCCTCCCTCCTCCAGACCTCCCTGCTGCAGCAGACCCAATTTCATGGGGTTTTTGCACAAGCAGCGGGGTGGAAAATGATCATCGGGAGGCAGCGCACGGCGCTCCCCACATCCCCCTGCAAGGTGAGCGGCCCCAGCCCCACCTGGGCGGGCACCTGGGTGAGGAAAGAGGCACCAGAGAGCTCCCAGAAAGGCAGCCATGGTGGGGATGAGGGGCAGCCACGCTCCCCCCAGCCCTGTCACCCTCCTGGCTGCTGCCGGCAGAGACAGCGCAGTCCTGCGTGACAGCGTGAAATTAATATGATTTTGGGGGAAGCTGGCAGTGAGTAATGAGCAGCTGAAACACCTCATCCCCACCCCCTCACCCCCCCCCCCAGACTCTTTTAACCCCTCAGCTGCTGGCATGGCATCAAAGAGTGGGAAGAGCAAGAGCTGGGTTAAAGAGGAGTAGAGAAGGGCCATGGAGAACACCTGAAATGGGATTTGCAGGGTGGATTTTGGCACAAATCTCAGTGGTGCTGCCTGTGAGAAGCCCCAGCCTGTTGAGATGCTGAGATTGGCACTCCTGGGTTTGGAAAAGTCAATATCGCTGCTTTTTCAATTGAGGTTTCACAAAGAGATTTCCAAAAAAATGAGGGGCTGAAGGAGACCCAAGGCTGTCCTTCAAACAGCCCTGGGCAAGGGCCAGAGTCCACCCACGAGGGGACAGCCTGATGTGCAGAGATCACTGATGGGGAGCAGAACAAAAAGTGGTTTTCCAGGCTCCCCTGGTACCTAATAAATGGGAATATGGGCAGAAAAACCATCCCATCTTCACAGGCAGCTGATGTGAATCCCTGGATGCCTGGTAAGGGTCAGTCCCACAACAGCACCTTCCTCAGAGGATGAGGCTCAGCAGCTTCTCCCTGGACTTAATTGTAGCAAATTTAAGATCTCCTGTCCTGTGCCAGATGCCTGGAAGTGCTCAGGACACTGCTGGGGGAGGAGGAAAGAGAGGTGAGAAGACAGATGGTCATCCTGATCTGCCTTAACTTGATTTCTTCAGGAAAAACAAGGTGCAGACAGAAATGCTGCTGGTGCCAGCAGCTGCAGAAGCCAGCAGAGTTCAAAGGCCTTGGGCACAGGCACTGCCCCAGGGGAGGTGAGAGACTCTGGAATGGAAGGGCTTTAATTGCAATCACATCCCAAGGCTGAAAATCTCCCAGATTGGGAGAGGGAGAAAGGCTGCAGCAGGCATGAGGTTAAAAAAATAATGATGCAAACAGAGATGCAAATAAAGGACACGATGTCATCGTGAGGAGAAAGCTGTGATTCATTAGAGGCTTGTTCAGGACCTTCTCGTGAAGTGAGACTGAAAAATACCCACACAAGTGAAAGGCAGGGGGGGATGGATGGATCAGCATCACCAGCAAAGAACTGCAGTTAACAAATCCAACAGGCAGAGGAATTTTAAGAGCAAGGAGATAATCATCTTGACTGTACCTTGATGAAAGGCTGAGACACAAGCTCAAAAGTCAGTCCAGTGGAATTTCAATGGTATAGATTGTGCAGTGCCCCAGCTGCCAGCCCCCAAAGGGCCAACTCTGAGAATGAACAAGAACTGGCCACAATATAAGGCAAAAAAAGAGAAATCCAGTGTTTTTCCTTTCTTAGACACACACATACTCTTCTTAAGTCAGACAAAAAGACACCTTGTAACCCTAAGAACCCTGAGTGGGTTATTTCCAGGACACAGCACAAGCAAGCTTTAGTTTTCTTCCTATGGAGAACCACCTGCCCACATCTGAAATTTTTTTGCACTGCAAAAATGGCAAAAAGCCCAAAGCAGAACCCCAGAGTGGCATTTGAACAAGACATTCCAAAAGCAGCCCCTTCCCCAGCTCACTCCACCTCCCTGAGCCCCTCCACGCTGCTGAGCTGAGGAATTTGTGTGGAAAACTAATTAAAGTTCCCTTGGGAAGCTCGGCTGGATGCCCTGGAAAGAGGTGGCAGGAGTCAGGAGAGAGCAGCCCAGAAATTCCCTTCATTTGCACAGGACAAAATCCAGGTGTTGGGTGGGCAGAAAACGGACCTGGAGTATGTGGAGAGCAGAAAAGGGGGAAAAATAAATATAAAAATCAAATATGTAATGAATATTCAAACCCGGGAAAGGGATGTGCTGAAAAAAGAAAATCTTCCTTCTGCTCTTGGGAAGAGCCACCTTTTAAAGCAACTTTGCCAAGATAACACAGAGTTAAACATTTCCTTATCTATGTTAAACACCTTTATGATTCAAACTGAAAAACAGCACTGCAAACCCATTTCCCTCTCCCCCACCCCATGGCTCTCTTTGGAGAGTGGCCAAATTAAAGTGGCCACTTCCATTTCTGGGCTCTGAATATCAGCCCAATTCTGCTGTGTTTGGGTTTCCAGCACACAAGGAGAAGATTTGAAGAAGAGGGAGGGGAAAAAAAAATAAAATAAAAGAGTTTAATTTATGCTGTTTGAAACAGAGAAATAAAGCAGCCCAGCAGATCCCTGCATTCCTGGTGCACATTCCTGCAAGCTGCCTCCCAAAAAGCTCCTGCACTCTGTAATTTCCTGTGCAACACATCCAGGGCACACAGCCCACGGGGCTGGAAGAGCAGAGGGTGGCTCAGGGGCAGCCTGTGCCAGGGGATTCTCACCCTCATGGGGGAATTCTTTCCCAAGATCCCATCCAGCCCTGCCCTCTGGCAGTGGGAGCCATTCCCTGGGTCCTGTCCCTGTGTCCCTTGTCCCAAATCCCTCTCCGGCTCTCCTGGAGCCCCTTCAGGCACTGCAAGGGGCTCTGAGGTGTCACTGAACCTTCTCTCCTGCATCTCCCAGCCTGGCTCCAGCCCCTCCATCAGCTCTGGGGCCTCCTCTGGACTCTCTCCAACAGCCCCACATGTGCTGTGTTCCCCTGGCAGAGCAAAGACAGACTGACAGCCAACAGTGGGGCTGAGCCCTTCAGCCAGGACACAGGGAGCCATCAACCAGGCTCCTTTTATCCAAAACTAAACTCAAACACATCCAAAGGTGCAATCCTTGTGAGAACCTTCACACAGCAAGGGTGGGACCCCACAGCCCATGGGTGACAGAGGAGGAAAAGCCCCAGTCCAGGGGAGCATCCTGCACCCCCAGAGGCACCAGGCAGACACTGAGCAGCCCAGCACAGCCCTGGCATTCCAAGGAGGAGCTGGATGTGAACACAGGCACCACATCCCCTGTGCCAGCAGCCTCAGGAGCAGCCCTGGCCCAGAGCTCCCAGCATGGGCAGCCCTGAAACGTTGCTATCCCCAAAGGACAGGCCAAAACAAGGCTTGGGAACTCAGCCCTGTGCTGGAAACCCCAGAGCACATCCCAGGTGTGCTGGGATGCCAAGCAGCACATGGTGACCCCTGGCATTGGAGCAGGGGCCTGGGGAGGCTTTGGAGAGCTCATGGCCCCACCAATTTCCTGGAGAACATGATGTGGTGACCCACTCAGCACCACATCAAACTCAGAGGCACCTTCCAGCTGCCACTACACCTCTGAAACACCTTCTGCTCCCTGCTGCCAGTGCTGTTTGTGCAGGTTTCCAGCTCAGCCCGTGCCCTCCAATTCCTCCTGCAATTCCAGAGCCCTTCCAGTCCTCAGGGGAGGCCAGCAAGGAGGGACCCAAGCCCTGGTCTGCTTCCCCAGGGGTTTCTGCTTCTCCAAAGTTCATTTCTGGGCACTCCCTTCTGGCAAGCAGAGCACCCTGGGACAAGCAGAGGTGTCAGCACTGCAGGGGAGCTCAGGGATTCATTCCCCTGCTCCTTCTGCCACAGCAGCAGCTCTGTCCTGCCCCAGATGTGCCAGCACCAACCACCTGCAGCCCCTCACAGCCCCCAGGGACTTCTGCAGCTGTCCCCAAGCCCTTGGGCCACTGCCTGCAGGGGACAGCGTGGAGACAAAATTCAAGCAGCTAAGAAGCAGCAGCAATCAGTTTTGAGCCATTTCTAGCACAACATTTGAGGTTTTAAAAGTGAAACCCAGCAATCCTGGCAGCACTGGACATTCTGTTTGCATGGAATGCTCTAATTAACTCTGCCCAACACTTGCTTAACAAACTCACATGTTTTTCCTCAATTTTTTTTTTCCTCTTATGTCTTTCACCAGCACAGATTTTCCACATCTTCAACAGGGGAAGGAGAAATTGTCTCCAGTCATGTAGACTCCATTACTGGGAGAAAGGTGTGAACAGCAAGCATGTCTGGCAGAAGGATTCATTATCCCACCGTGTCCTTTATAATGGGAAATGAAAAGCCCATTCTGGTAACTACACTTTATTATAATAGGTCAGAAGAAGTGAAAGGCATCATCTTATAAAATTAACTTCATAAAGACTGCCTTAAAAAAAATAATAAAAAAAACCTCTCTGCCAGTTTATCCACTGCATCTCCCTGCAGAGACTTTTTCCTTCTCTCAGAAGGGGCTGACTCCCAAGTCTTGTCCCACTTCACTTTTCCCCTCCATCAGAAGGAATAGTTCTTTTTCCTCCTCATCAGGCCCAGACATTTGCTTTGCCAGATGCAATAAATGCCATGTCTTTGTCAAAACAAAGAAAACAGTCAGCAAAGGAATTAAAATTAAAAGAGACACCCACCCCCAAGGTCTTTGCAAGAAGCAGTGTTACTTTCTGTGTAGGAAAGTCAGGCTGTGCAGATGAGTGCCCCTGATAACCTGTTCTTTGCCCTGCAATACCTTTCAATTGCTCTTCTGCTCACTGCTTCTTTAGGCAAACTAAAGCCCAGCCTCCCAGATGATGAGAATTTTGTGATTTAACAGCTTTGTGCAATGTGTTTGACTGCAGTTCCTGCAGGTGCAGGCAAGGGATGGCCAGAGGGATGATAAACTACCTTCCACACTGAGTCCTGATCTCCTCAGCTAACTGGCAGGGCAGGGCTGGAACTCACAATTGCTGCAAATTCCAGAGAAATCAAAGATAAAACCAAAATTCTAAGTTCTCAAATATATCCTGCAAAAAAAAAAGAAGAAACAACTTCATCCCCCAAACACACAACTCCAAAAACTCCATCCTTTGGTGGGATGAGCAGCAGCTCTGCCAAATTCCAAGCACACCCTGGACTGAGTCCATCCCCCAGCTTGCCTTGGATTGGGCAGGAATCCTTTAAGAAGTGTTTTTCTACATTTTATCATTCCCTTTTGGAGGAAAATGAAACCCCCATCTCCTAAAACATTATAAACCACTTGCAAAACAGCCTGATTTTCCATTTTCATGGAGTTGGTGCAGCCAGAGGGGAGGAGGGTGCAAGGGGATGCTCTGAAACAAAGAGTTAATTGGAACTCCCAATGAAGGCTGCATGGATCTCATGTGATAGATTCTTAAAGGAGCCCAATTTTCAGAAATTGCCAGGGCTCCAATCTGTGAAAATGTGGCCTTTCACAGATCTCCAATTCAGCTTGCCACGTCTAGAGTTCCTTTTGAAAAAAAAAAAAAAAAAGTCTTGCCATAAAAGCCCCACAGTTTGGTAGGAAAAATTAGAATTAGCAGCCTTCATGGGATAGCAATCCCTTTGTCTCTCCTCCCCTAACTGTGGCTCTTTGCAAAGAACTAAGCACCATTTACCTTTTGTTATTTTTCCAGGTAGTAAAGAGAAGAGTAGGATCTAATCAAGAACAAAAATGGGTGAAAAAAACACACCCACAAAAGCTAAATCTTCACACCTCGCCCAAAAGCAGCCCCTATAATTGAACAGCAGTTCTCCCTCTGAAGAAGATAGGTGTTATCTTAAAAAAAAAAAAAAAGATAAATAAATCCCTTGAGGGTGCAAAGAAGCCAGAACCTCCAGGAGAACGTGGCAGGACATGCTCTGAGCCAGTGTCACCCCCCAGCAAAGCCACGGGGCTGAGCAGGGAGCAGGGAGCACCTGAGGCCTGTGGAACTGCTAAAATAGGATTATTTTGCAGGCAGAGGATCTGAGACGTTGATCAGAGCATTCCTGGCTCCCCTCAAACACCCTAATTAAGCACCACCTTCCTCCAGTCCAGGGAACAGAGCCTGCTGTCCCCAGATTCCAGAATGAAGTTCCTCCAGGCTGCTGTAGGAACACGGGCAGTGGTGCAGGGCAAGGCTGAAAATTTCAGTGATGGATTCATAAAAAAACAAGATCCAAAAGTGTAAAACCAGCCAGGGCAGGGATCCCTGAACTGCCAGAGCTGGGCAGGTACAGCAGCTTGAAAAATCCACTCTCCAGAACACCCAGCTCGCTTGGGTTGCTGTTCCAGTGCCACCTAAACCTCCTGTGGGGCTGTTTGAGAATGGGGACTGAGCTCCTTGAAAAAGCTCAAAACATGGAAATATTTGTTTTGGGGGGAAAATAAATATATCTAACCACATATAATGTGTTATAGATATTTTTTGAACAATATTGGCATGATCTGTGTATTTTTCTGGGGTAATGCATACATATATATAGATTCTGTGTGGATATAGATAATGTGTGTGTACAGAAAATAAAACCACACACTTATAAATTAATATTTATTCCTAATTTAATATTTATTTTAAAATTAATATTTATTTATTTTGAAATTAATATTTCTTGATGTTTCTCCTGCTGCGGGGCTGGAAGGTGGCTCTGGAGCAGGGGAAGCAATAGGGAAGGTGCTCATCCTGTAAAACCTGGGGCCTGGGGCTGTCACCCTGTGTGGTGATGCCTGGCTGAGTGGCCTGGTGGTCCCCAGGCTGGCTTTCCTGGGCAGGCTAAGAGTGCCCCCTGCAGCCCTGCCAGCCCTTCCACTGCCAAAGGACTGCTTGCCATTGCCAATCAATCCCTAACAAAAGCCAAACTGAGGCAGGTTCCTAAATGCAGAGCAAGCCCAAAGCTCCAGAGCAAAGGCAGCTGATTGAAGGGCACAAACAAAGCAATCCAGGAGGGTGAAGTGCTGGGCACTGCTCTGGTGTGCCTGGTTTGGGCTGCTCCAGAGGACAGGAGGGATGGCAGGAGAGAAAGGAATGTCCCCCCCAAGCTGCAGGTTTTTGTTTTGAGGATAAACCCAGCTCTGAACATCCCAGGTGAATGAAAGGGATGCTCTGAGAGCGCTGTCACCAGCTGGAAGCTGCAAAATCAATCAGATGTTCCCCTGCCCCTCCTCTCCACAGCTCTGAGGTGCCAGACAAGACAGGAGGGAAAAATCCCACACCAAAAACCCCCCACAGGCTCTGTGCTTGTGATGTACAAACCCTCCCAGTGCCTTGAACTTCACCTCAGCCCCGGCTTTGCTGGCTCCAGCTTTACGAGGGTCACAGCTCTGGCTGGGAGTGTTGGGATTTAAATTAGCAGAGCTCCACGTGCTGAGGAAACTCAGCATGGCACTGGCAGCCCAGGGGCTCTGCCTGAATCTCTCAGGGCAGAATTGAAGCAAAATGCTTCAAGAGAAACCTTTTGCTCTTCTAGAGGCATCTCGTCGTTGTGACCATCATCACACCCCTGTCCAACAGCCAAGTCATGCTTTGCCTTTAGTGAAATCCCTGGAATTCATCCCAAATGAATCCCTGGAATTCATCCCTCACAGCCTGCAAGGGAGCAGCCTCCCAGCCACACAGGAGCCACATCTTCACACAAATAAAGGAGGTGCAATTCCATCAACACAGGGAAACACAAAAATCCCTGCCAGGGGCTTTGTATGCATGGTCTGAGCAGGTTTTAAAGGGTTAAGGAAAGAAATGCCCCAGAAATGTGACAAAAGCACCCAACTTCTGCTAAGACAAGCCCACAGAGGCCACCTCCCACCCAACACAGCACCCTGTGGCAGAAGAATCAACAATTCCTGCACACCAAGAGCAGAGCAGGGACCATGGCCTGGGGCAGTGAGCAAAACATTCTTGTCCTGGGAGCAGCAAAGATGATTTTCCTTTTACAAAGTTCCACTTATTTTTCAGGATAGAACAAGGCTTAAATCACAGCACAAAAGGCTGAGGACACAGAGAACACAGAGGGGATCCCAAAATCCCCGTTTTCTTCCACAAAGACAAGAAAAAGTTCACAATATTCACAAAGTGAGAAATTCCCCGTATATGAAAATCCCAGCAGCTCCACCCCAGAGTGACCCACAGACCCAACAAAGCACTTTCCTACCTGAAGAGCTCCCTGATTTCCTTGACAGTGGCCTGGAAGGGGATGTTTCTGACCAGGATCTTGGAAGTTTTCTGCTTCTTGGCAGTCTGTTTCTTCCTGGCTGATTTCACAGCAGGCCTGGAAGCCAACAGGAAGGGCAGGTGAAGAGCAGGGAGCAGCAAAGCCCCTTTGAACTGTGGCTCCCTCAGGATTTGGAACGTGGAAAATTGAGAAACCAGCTCACATTGGCATCCTGGGTTGTGCCAGTGGCAATGCCACACAGGACACCAAGAAGGATCAAATTTCAAACACCCTAAAATCCTACATCCGGAAATGAAATAGCGCATCTTGCTCCAGTTGAAGTCCTCATCTCACATTTGCCACTAACTTGGGTTTTGTCACCAAATCTTACCCTTTAATTGTTAGGAGAATGCACTAATGAATATATTTTAAAAAATTAGCTTAATGTAAGCTAATTTTGATTATTTTTCTTCCTTGCTTATAAAACAGTACATTAAATTTTGTAGCAGACTATTAATTTTTTTTTTTTACCTCTGGAATTGTATTCAATTTGGACAAGGTCAGAATTTACCTAACACAAAACACAGCAGCTTATTCCATAAAGCAAAGCACTTCCCATTGTGGCCTGGATACCTGCTGAAGGGATTTTCAAAATCAAACTGGATAAAAATGGTTTATGAAAGAATTGAAATACAAAGTGCAGACACAGGAGCTGTCACACTGCCTATGGTCCCCAGGAACCAGATTTTCAAACAAATTTTGATGTCTAACAGATGTCACTTCCAGTAGGGTTTCCAGAGTGTCTGAAGCACAGGGTTTAGGTGCCAACATTCAAATACCTGGATTAATTTGCAGCTTTACAGTTAGAATATTCTGTGCTGAGTAAGAACTAGGAAGGAATCCCTAAGAACTGAGGCTAATTCCAAGTAAATTCACCCACAGGTAACCTTCTCCTCTGTGCCTGATTGCCCAGAGCAAAGGAGCTAAATCCAAACTTTTATTTCAAGCAAGAAACTTGGTTTTGTCTTGATTTGATCAGAATATTATTCTTAAGCTTTTTTTCTCAGATGAGCAGATAGAATACTTCAAAGATTTCTTTCCAAGAACTTTTTAAACGCTTTGGAAATCACAGTGCTGCCTGAACTGCCACCAAAGCAGAGGATTTTTCCTTGAGCAGGGAAGAAAACTCTGCCTGGTTCTCACTTTGGACTCATTTTTGGGGCCCCACTTCAGCTCAGTCCCCTTTTTATTTTTTCCTTTCAAGCAAAACTGAGTCAGTAAAGCAGAGCAAAGGCTGATGTGTTCAACAGCTGGAGCCCTCCTGGATGCAGGTGCTGGGGAAGAAGCTCCCAAGGATTATTGCAGCTGAAATGTCACTGAGGGGAGAGGTGAGCCTCACCTGACAGCTCTCTCTGACAGCTTCACTTCCAGCTTATGGCCATCCACAGTGCAGCCCTGGGAGTGCAAACAAAGAAACAGCAGGAAAAAAATTATATATAATTAATAGAAATAAATATATAGAAGAATTAGAAGTCAAAGCAGCACTAAATTAATATTAATCAGTATTTGTTCTGTGAAGGGATATCTGGGTCTGCACCTGACAGGAAAACTCATGAAAATTCAATTCTTGTACATTTTCTGAATTTCCACCTTGGATCAGCATTAAGAAACACACTTCTCTTTTTACAAAGCTTCTTCCCTCCAAACCCTGGCCCATTTTAGAGGCTCCTCCACCTGTGCAGTGCAGCCCTCAGCCCTGACATCCCCAGGTGCATTTGGCAGTGCCAGGCTGAAGCAAATCTCTGGAGAGAACTGCAGGGGGGCAGCTCAGGCTCACCTGGAGCTGGCGCAGGGCTCTCTGGGCACTCTCTGGCTTCTTGTACTCCACAAAGCCAAAGCCCATGGAAAGCAAGGTGCCTGGCAGGAGAGACAGGGGGCTTGGTAAGAAAGCAGTGATGATATAAGATATAAAAACAAACCAGGAGCAAGCACTGATTGCCAAAACTGGGGGGGACAAAAGCTTAACATCCCATGCAAAGGGCCAGCCTGTCCATGGCTGGTCTCATCAGCACCCCTGGCTGAGTTTTTTAGCAAGGCTCTGCTCTGGACTATCATCAGCTGGGGTCTGTGTACAGATCACAAACGGGACAGGACTGCCAGGAACTGCCTTGAGCTGTTTTATTTTCCAGCATCACTCTCATTCCATGGTTATGACAATGGGAAGATGCCAGCAGCTCACATCCCAGGCAGCAGACCAAGAGCTTAATGTTACCACTCACTTTATAAGTTTTTTGCCCAATCACACAAAGCAAAAGCACATTGACAGTAGTTCCATCCAAACACTATAAGCACAGGTACCTTTGGTTAAAACAATTCTTGCTTATTTCAAATACAATACCTGCTTGTAAGCCTTAAAACACAATGCACAGAGCTCCATTATTAAGCTTAAAACTTCCTAATATATCTCTAGATAAACTTTTCTGTAGCTTAGGGAGTTATTCAGACAAGAATTAATACACAGGCCATTGTTCTATTTGTCCTTACTTTTCTACTTTTTAAATCATTTTTCTGCTGCCCAATCTCATGGCTACTGCTTAGCTCCAATCACAGTTCTGCTGTCTCTGAGGGCTGCCTTCTGCAGCTTTCCCAAAACCCTCTGATTTTGTGGATTCCCACACTGGACCAGCTGGTTTTGGTGCTGATGCAAAGAGGGGATAACAGATACTGCACACAAAACCAACGTTTTGCTTTGCATCATTTCAGTGCAACTTCCTTAAACAAAAGACTGCAAAGCAACTGCTGGTCACAATCAGGGGAAGAGATCCTGTTGTGGGACAGACATCCCATTAACTGGAGTGAGTGGGCAGCTGCCACTTGCACAACAAAGGAGAACCATCCTTCCCCATCCTTCCCCTGCCCAGCAAAGGTCTGCAGTCCCACCACACCCCTGAGCAACATGCTGCCCAACACAGCAGCCATAATTAAGGGACAATTAATAATGAGGAGAGAAAACAACACCCCATTTTCCATTTCAGAGCCTCAGCAGTGGCAGAGCGTAGAGATGACCCCCAGTGCCTGAAGGGATCAGGTGCTACAAGATCAGCACACACTTGGTGCTGCCTGCTCAGACCCATGAGCAGAACTCAGAAGAATTCACTTCATTTTTTTATCTCCCAGCAGATCTGAGTTTTTAAATATCACATCAAGGAAGCTCTGTCAAGGGGAAATGCCACAAAGCTCCCAGGGAGAAGCCCCAGCCCCTCCAGCCAGTGCTTGCTTCAATCCAACTCCTTGGGAAGGGAGAGCAGCCAACAACAGGCACAGCCACTCATCCCTGCAGCCTGGGGGGGCTCAGGGCTGGCAGGGAGAAGGCAAACCCAGCCCACTCAGCACAGCTCTCAGCCAGGCATCCTTGAGGATCTGGCCATTTGCAGGATAATGCAGGACTTAATCGTCACAGGGCACTGGCTCCTGTCAGCCTGCATCCCACTCTCCTCTGTGATCCTGAAGGAGTTTGGCTTCTCCCATCTCAAGATCTCAAGAGAAGGCCACATCTCCACAAATCCCACAATGGAGTTTAACCTTCTAGACCCAAGCCTGGGGGAAGCTTTGGCTGCTGCTTGCAGCCATTTCCACAGGAACACTTCTGGAAGCACTGAGGATTTGCCAGCAGGAACACAAATGCTCAGCCAGATGAGTGCTGAAGCAATGCCACACCTGAGCCCTCAGCTCAGCAGAGGGAAGGAATTGAACAGCAACATCTAGAGTACCTGCTTTGTCTTTCTTCTTGGATATTGTGCAGCTCTTCAGGGCTCCCACTTTGGAGAATGTCTGCAAGGAATTTGGACACGTGATTCAGTTCCCTTTGTCACAGGCTTGTAACTCAACTGCCAGCGTGGCACTCTGCCACACAGCCCCACCTCCCCCAGCACTGCAGCTGAGCCTTTCCCCATCAAATTATTCCTGTACAAATACACACACACACAGAGTTTGAAAGGTATCAAGATAGGTGTTCCCAGAACTCCTCCACAGCCCCTCAGAAAGTGCAGAGATCTGAGGGGGCTCTGGAGGAACACTCTGGATTACAAGATGCCCTCAGCCAAATAGAGCCCTTAAGGGTGGGTGCTGCCTGTGATGTCCCTAGAACACAGCTCTTCCCAAAAATGGGGGCTAGAGGGTAGCAAACTATTTGTTTGACTCCCTTGTAAAGCCAGAAAAAGAAAAGGGGACAAGTCCCAGCCCTGCTCTGGGTATTTATTTGTCCACAGCTGGAGCAGAGTCTCCACACACACTCACAGGTCCAGGATGCTTGGCCATGGAATGTGGCATTTTACACAGCTACAAGAAGTGCCAGAGATGGGAAATTCCAGCTGCTTTTCCGTATTTTGGTATTACCACCCCACATAACTCCAGGAATGCCACTCTCTCTCCCAAGTGCTTATTGAGGTGAAGCAGCACAAGGCAGCACTGTCAGCAGAAGCTGAGAGGAAAAGCACATTCAGAAATCATCATTTATTTATTCATTCACTGCCTCTCACACACCAAGCAGTGGCAGAGCTGCAGCAGTGCCTGTCCCAAGGAGGAGCATTACAGAAAACATGGCAAATCAGAAAATTCAGTAGATTTCTGTTAGAAGATTTCCTACTGCCTCCACCTGTCTCTAGGTGGAATTAAACCCCACAAAACCAGCTCCAGATGCATTTGTCTTATCTGACACCTGGAGTGATGTTCCCAGTCCCAGTAGAACCCAGTGCTCTCTCATCTCCCACCAGATCACACTGGCTGCAGCTGAAATCCTTTAAACACTGTGTCCTTATTGCTCACCTCATTCAGTGTGTCTTCTGTGGTGGCAAAGTTCAGGTTTTTGATGAACAAGGTACACCCAGGAATATTTTCTTCTTCTTCCTCCTCCTCCTCTTCTTCCTCTGCTGCTGCTTCCTCTGAGTCTTTTATAGCTTCACCTGAACCAAGAAGAATAAACCCAACTTTGTAAGATGCGACAAAGCCAAATTTTGGGGGACCTTACCACTCAAACTGTGGGGGAGTTTTGGGATGGGGAGAAAGGTGGTGTATTTAGGGAGGAAAGATCAGCCCTCACAGTGGAAGGTCACCCAGACAAAACATTCCTGGGGCTTGACACAACCCCAGAGAAACACAGAGACCCCAGCAAGTCAGTCAGAGTTCTTACCTGGTACCAGCCCTGCTTCACCCTCCTTTCCTGGAACCACAGCTTTTTTTTTCTGAGGGGTTGGGCTGAGGAAAACCCCCATTGGAGCCCACTCCAGATACAAGGGCACAGAATGAAACTGTGAAAGGAAGACAGGAGAGAAATGAGGAGTGGAGGGCAAGGCCTGAAGGAAAAACTCTGCTTTAACAGCAGTGGAAAAGCTGAGTAACCTTTGCAAGTGGCTAAACTCTGTCAGAAAAGGATCCAGCCTTACAAGATGCAGCCTAAACTCTCTGCCACAGAAGGATCCAGCCTTACAGGGACAGAGCCTAAACCCTCTATCACAAAAGGATCCAGCCTTACAGGACCAGAGCCTAAACTCTCTGTCAGGTAAGGATCCAGCCTAAACTCTCTGTCACAAAAGGATCCAGCCTTAGAGGACCAGAGCCTAAACCCTCTGTTACAAAAGGACCCAGCCTTATATGGGTCACTCCTGGATTGCAAAAGGGAAAAGAAACCCTCCAGCTGTATGACAGCCCCCTTCTCCAGCATCCTCTGCAGGCTGAGCCCTGCTCTGCTGTACCAGGCACCTCCCTAAATCCAAAGGGTACAGCTTGGAAGGTGAGTCCCTCTGGGATAACACCTTTTCACACTCCCTGAGCCCCTCACACTCATAGAGAGCCCTCCTGCAGCTCCCCAGCTCACCAAACCCCCCTTCCCCAGGCAGTGCTCCCACCTTGGAGTAGGCCAGCCTGGTGAAGGCTTGCTTGGCCTCTGTAGGCTCCAGGAACTCCACGATGGCTGTGATGCCTCCCTCTGGCAGCAGCACCCGGCCCAGGTCCCCATGCTGGCCAAAGAGCTCCTCCAGCTCCAGGGCACTGGTGCCAGCTGGCAGGTTCTTCACCAGGATCACTGTCCTGCTCCTCTCACCAGCAGCCTGACACAGCCAGCAGGGAAAGAAAGGAAGAATATGGCATGGAAGAGAGAAAATCCAGCAGTTTTCCAACTGGAGATTTTCAGATCTCCAAAGCTCTGCTCTCCCTCTCTCTGTGTCACTCCTCTCCCCAGTGCAAAAGGACTGACAGACATTTAGGGAACACTCCCTGGAAAATCCACACCTCATGGATGGAGGTGTCAGCTGCAGATCCACAGGGCTCCTTCCCTGCCCACCATCCTAATGCCATCATATTATGAATTTCACTCATCCTGAGAGCCACTGCCTTTTCAAATGGATACATTTCCTGTCACATTCAAATTTTCTGAAAAATCCCTTTGCCCAGGATTTTTCTCCTGGGAAGCTGAGAAGCCTCAGAGAAAAGGAAAACAATTCTAATCTCATTTGCTTCTCCTGTGTTGTGCTCACATGTGGAATGTGTTTGGAGATTGTTTAACCACAGGTGATTGTTCCACTGGTTTCTGGTGTGAGTTGTTTTCATTCTTTGGCCAATTGGGGCCAAGCTGTGTTGGGACTCTGGAAAGAGTCAGGAGTTTTCATTATTATCTTTTTAGCCTTCTGTAAGTATCCTTTCTGTATTCTTTAGTTAGTTAGTTTAGTATTCCTTAATATAATATTATAAAATAATAAATTAGCCTTCTGAGAACATGGAGTCACATTCATCATTCCTGCCTGCCATGGGGCACCCCGCAAATACAATAATTTCCTAACTCATCAGGGAGGGTTCAATCCTGCAAGATGCTGAGGATTTAATTACCAATTTCCAAGAGAGCTGAGAACACCAGGACTAGAAGAGGTGGATCCCCATTGGTGCCTCCAGCTGGGCCTCTCACCTGGCTGAAGGAATCCAGGCTGACTCCATTTTCCACGAGGAACCGGCGGATTTCCTGGACCAGCTCCGTTTCTCCCAGAGCCACTCTCACTGCCACGCTGTCTTTGCTCTCCTGCAGGCAAGAATTCAGTCACCTGCTGCTCTCAGAAGCACATGCAAAGGGAATGTGGCAGGCAGCTGGAGGGTAAAATGCTCCAGCTCCTCTGCAGCTGTTGGAAATTGTGCTGCTGGAATTCAAACACGTCCCAGAGTAAAATGAAATTTCCAGGAAGGATCTGAGCTTTAGGGTGTAAATTCCCACCAAGTTCTAGTTATGTAGAAATGCAAAATTCAGCCACAGGAAAGCAGAGTGGGAAGGAAGGGATCAATAGGCTCAGACCCCACAGAATGCCATGGAATGTGGCCTCAGCCTGTGTGGTACCCATGGATGCATGGAGGCTTTTCCTGTGCAAGACAAGGCCCTGGCCACAAAGAAACAGGCAGGAAAGTGATGTCCCACCCCAGCTGATCCATCCCAACCCAACTCACAGCATCCAGCACTTGGCTTTTGGTAGCATTGTACTTGTGGGCCATGGCATCAGCCACAGCGTTTGTCCCCACGAACAGAGCATTCCAGTTGTGGGAGCTGGCAAGAGAAAACACAGCCAGGGTCAGTCATGGGCCCTCCAGCCAATAATCCTGGGAAAAAAACAGCTCTGAGCACCAGCACGAGCAGGCAGGGTGAAGGGAGAGGGAAAGAAGGGTGGAAATTCCCTAGGGAAGGGACAGGATGAGGGAGATGTGACTGGAGAGCAAACAGAAGCAGTGCAGGCAGTGAGCTCTGCTTCCCCAGACCTCACTGGTCACAGCTCTGCAGCTGAAGCTCAGGTACTGCCTCAGAGGAACACACCTTTCCAACTGGTTTCCTAAACCCACAAACCCCATACAAGCAAGGTTGCACCCTTTTCTCTTCAAGACAGAAAGTATCAGCCATTTCTTTTTTATTTTTCTTTTGAAACTGATTTGTCACACAGCAAGAAAAAGCCTCTACAAGCTCTAGAATTACAGGTGGCCAATCAGAGGAGAAGAAAGGCCCAATTGATCTGAAACCACCCCTCTGAAGAACTACATAACCAGACTAACTCTTATTAGAGAAGGAACTCACACCAAAGCCATTCAAACCTCTCAATTTCTGCTGCTCACTGAGCTACTGCAGCTACTTGAGCAGAGGAGCTGGGGAGGTGAGAGATAAAGGAAACAGAGCTGCACAGCAAATGCTTCATCAGCTCTGGGAATCTCCACAGCCCCTGTGAAGATCCCACATGCATTCCTGGGAATCTGGCAGCTTGTGTTGTACCTGGCACTGTTGGCTTTGTCCTTGGCCTCTTTGTTCTTTTTGTAGGAAGAAGATTCTTCTGCATCTCCATCTTCCACTTTTTCCTTTTTGATGGTGGAGGGTAAAAGATGCATCATTCTGCCCTACAAGACAGGAAGGAGAGATCCAGCAGCTCTGGAATAATCCACATGGAGGAAATTTCCTGGCACCTTTCCCAGTCAATGAAAGGAGGGAATTTTCCTTCCCAAAGGAGCCACAACTGCAAGTCAAAGTGGGACACAGCATGAGACACTCAGAGCTCCTTCCCCAGCTCCACCAGGATTCTGGTGTCTGCAAAGCTGCTCAAACCAAGCTACTCTACCAAAAGAACCTGCAGAAAACCCTCAAAGCCTTTTTAACAAAGCCCAGAAGCAAACTCTCAGCCCCATTCCCACCAAGCATTCCCAGCAGCTGCAGTCCAATGCAGAGGAAAAGCATCAGAGCTGTACCTGGAACACCTGCCCATCCAGCTCTGCCAGGGCCTTCACAGCATGCTCAGGGATCATGTAGGTGATGAAAGCAAATCCTTTGGGTTTCTTGGTGAGTTTGTCAATGGGGAAGTGGATCTCTGAGAGGGGTCCTGCAGGAGGCAAGGCTCAGTGGTCACAGATGTCCCTGAACTGGCACCTCCCAGACACAATCAAGGATGAGGGGAGCAGCTCTGGATGGGTGGGGAGACACCATCCTGGGCCAGGAGTTGCAGAGGGACAAGGAGGGCCCAACACAAGCAGCCCAAAGGCTCTGACAGGTGACACAAACCAGGCAAGCTCTGAGCAGCTGCCTTCACCTTCAGTCAGGGATAAACACATCCAAGCCTCACCCTTTCTGCCCCAGGATGCCAAGAGAACCTTTAATGTGTTTAATTTGGAGGTAAAAGAGGGAAACTTCAAATTTACACCCCAAGTTTGGGATGTCAAGTGGATCTGAAGGGTTCACCTCTAACCTGCAGGGAGCCTCCTGCCAAGCAGGCTCACATAATCACACCAGAAAATAAAGATGTGGGAGCTGGGCCATGTCCAAGAGATGTGGGACACAGAGCTTTGACCATTCCCACCCAGCAGGAACACCTCTGGACAAAGGAAAGACATTGCCCTGCAAGTTCCAGTCCCGTGGCAAACACTCACCATACTTTGAAAAGATCTTCTCCAAGTCCTCCTCAGTGCTGGTGAAAGGCAGATTCCTGACAAAGAGTCTCCCTGATTCAGACAAGTCCTCTTCCTCCTCATCATCTCTCAGTGTCCTTTGCCAGGGCTGGTGCTCAGGTTTTGCTGGAACTGTTTCTTTTGGGGTGTTCCTGCATTGGGACACCTCCACACAGCGTCCACCTGACCCCAAAGAACACAGAGGGATGTTCAAGGCCATGAGCAAACAACACCCACGTGCAAATGACACCTTGAGAGGCTGCCCAAAACACAGGCTAGGCAGTGTTAAAGGAATAAAGCAGGTATTTATTTAAAAGGCCTTCAAAGGATACACCTTGGGCTGTGCAAGAGCTTGGCCAAGGCTCCAAGCTCAGGTCATGAGGTTTCACACTTTTATAGGTTTTGGTGCATTTACATATTGGGGTTAATTGGCCATTTACAGCTTCAGGTTATGAAATCCCATCCTCCCAGATTGTTCTCCTCAATTTGCTGCTGTTTATACTTTTTGGGCCTGAACTGGAAAAGGATTGTTTTGTCTGACTAAACTGTGAGGAGAACTTGTTAACACTTGATATGAAGTTCAGAGTTATATACTAATGCAGTACAGAATTTAAATAATGTGAAAGCTAAAACTTAAGGCATCCCAGAGAGCCCAGGGTTAGACACAATTACAGCCCCACAGGCTCTGAGCAGGACTCAAAAATAAGGGGGAGGTGGGAGCTGTAAGAGTCAGTCTTCATAAAAATCAGGGTATCAACCCCAGCCCCCCTTTCCTTTCAGAGAGCCCCAGCTGTCTGTGCCAGCCCACACAATATTTGCAAACAGAATTTCAGGAGTTACTCCAAGGGTTAGGTCAAGCCAAGGGCTCCAGCCCAGCCTTGCATCACTGTCTGTACAAAGCTGGACTCCAGCACTGTTATTTTTACCCCAACAAGAGCCGCCTCAAGCACACGGCAAAACACGAGGGCCCCAAAACCCCACTCCTGTCACAGCACCTGGTTTATCACAAGGAACAACCCCCCCATGTGCCTGGGAAAAACTCCAATCACAGGAGCTACTTGTGCAGGGAACACTTGAGCAGCTGAGCTCCCAGGCTGGAACAAGGAGAAGAACAAACAGCCCTTACCCAGGAATTCTTTTTTCCGCTTCAAGGCCCTTTGCATTTCTGCTTCACTCTTCAAGTCAACAAAGATGTAACCTTGGAGGAAGGGAAGGTTGAACTGAGCATCATGTGGGGAACACACACAGCCACTAATTGGGTAATTAAGGGTGAATTGGGTTTGCTTTAATATAGATTCCTATAGGTAGAGCATTCAGCTGCCATGGAAAGTTTCAGCCTGGAGATGATGATGTCAGACTGGAAAGCTGCCTTTTCAAAGCTTATTCTTTAAATACAAATCACAAAAACTTTACTTAGCAGCTGGAGAAGGCTTTCACAGGTGCCTCTGAGAGCAAATAAAAGGTGAATGTTGGACTATTAAAGGAAAAGAGCACAGAGCAAAGCTCCAAGGACCTGCTCCCACAAATCAGCACAGTGCCCTGGGCTGCCGCAGCTATCCCAGGGGAACAGGCTTTTCCTTGGCATGGTTTGGGGTGTTTAGAATAAAGTTCTGGATGCAGCTCAATAAAAAAAAAAAGATCCTGCTGCTACTCCAAAGGGAGCACAGCCAACATTACCCTGCCCACGGCATCCTGTGGCCAGCAAGTAGGGCAGGAGAGCTGCAAAGTCACAGAAAGGTCTCCAAGAATCAGGCCATGAGCCAGGGATGTGGAAATGCAGGCTAAAAGAGCAGAGGGGTGACCAAGAGGTCCCCTAACTCACAGATCCCACCCCCCTTTCACACACAGTTCTTACCTGAATTCTTCCCCTGGCCCTTTTTCCCCATCCGGATTGCCACTGGCTTCAGAGGGAAGAAAAATTCCCGAATTTTTTGCTGTGGGAAGAATCAGAATTGTTTGAATAATTCTCAGATACAGGAAGCAGCAAGTTGTAGGCTTAGATTTTTATAACTAAAACACCCAGATCTCTGCACAAAGACAGTTCAGAAGTTGCCCTGATCACCCACAAAGCCCTCAAAGGAGTGAGAAGTGAAAGGTCTCTGCAAACATCTTGCAGAGGAACACTCTGGGACAACCCTGAGCCTCCCTTCCCAGCTGGGAAACCAAACTCGCCTCAGTGATGTTGGAGGGAGCCCCACGAAGTTTCACTGTGAATGGAGTGCTGGCTTCCCCTGAGCTGGCCTGGCTCTGCACAGAGGAGGGGGAAAAAGGGAGAAAAAGCTGAATGAAAGAACAGAAATCACAGCACAACCAGCTGGGCTCGGCCAACAAACAGGAGGCTGAAGAGTGGGAGGGAATATCAGGAGATTCCCACAGCTGCAGCAGCCTGGGGCAGGAGGTGCCATCTGAAGGTGCACTGCCATGAAAAACTGAGTGCTGCTGTTGCCAGGACAGCATTTCCTGGAAAAAAGCCTCTGAGAAGGGCACCAGCAGCACTTATCTGGAAGCCCCATCTTTGGGAATTTAGTCAGCCCTGAGGGGATTCAGTGAAATTTGTAAATGGGTCACACCAAGGAGGCCAAGAGAGCTGGTACCCAGTGGGGCCTGCAGCCTTGCCAGGCTGTCAGCTCATTCTGCAGGACTGACAGACACCTGCTATCCACAAAGCTGCTGCTTCAAAGAAGACAAATCTAGTCCAGCTGTACCTCTAGTGTGGATCCTTTTTTCTTCTTCCCCACTGGTGTTTTTTGCTCTGTTTGTTTGGCTTTTGGCTTCCCCTTTTTCTCCGGGTGAGTTTCTGCAATGCCTGAATCCTCCTCAGTCTCACTTTCCTCCTCTTCTTCAGTCTCTGTTTCTTCCTCTGTACTGGATGAGGAGGAAGAATCCTTCACCACTTTAGATTTCAGGTAATCCATATCTGAGAGGTCTTTGCTGGTAGCTGCCTTCTTCCCTTCTTTCTTTCCTGGCAGAGAGGAGAGAACAGAGAAGATTTTTTCACACAGATGCTGCTGCTCTCCCCCCAAGCCAGGAAAAAGCTGAGAACTGACACAATCATGGCCATCACCTCCTTATTCTCTACCTCTTCCATGGGAAAACAGCAGAGCAATTTGATCTTGGCACGCCTAGACTGACAGCCTGGATTTCAAAGCAACAGTTCATGTATAAAAAGGGTTTGAAGTACTCCAGGATGAAGTATTTTGTCACAATTTTAACTAAATACCCCGAGCAGGCCTCAGAGAAGGGTTTGTAGTGTTTAGTTTTAGAGGGAAAAGGACACAAGCACACCTGGATTTGAGTTACCCAAGGAGAGATGAGGAGCAGCAGGGAAAACACCACTCACTCCACCAGAACAGATAAGAAAATCCCATGTAGAGATGGAGGGAGAGAGATAAAAAAATCTTTATTTTCTGGTGTGATTATGTGAGCCTCCTTGGCAAGAGGCTTCCTGCAGGTTAGAGGTGAACCCTACAGATCCACTTGACATCCCAAACTTGGGGTGTAAATTTGAAGTTTCCCTCTTCTGCCTCCAAATTAAACACATTTAAGGTTCTCTTTCTCCCTCTGTGGGAGGGAGAAAAGCTCCAAACCCACACTCATCCCTACTGCAGGGACATTGCATCCTAAATTACACACACCAGGCTGTGAGTCTTCAGAGTGAAGCCACTACTCCAGATTTGCTCTCAGGAGCCAAGGCACTGAACCTTGCCCCTTTTCCCCAACCCTGGCAGGCCCAATTTCCAGAAACATCCATCAAAGGCACACCAGATGAGTTCCCAGCCACCCACAGGTGCCTAAAGCACAGAAACCACATCCAGCCCCGGAAATCCTGGAGATGAAAGGGGTGCCAGAAGGAAAGCACTTCAAGGAAAGCTGCAACTGTTTGTCCTGTTACTCCTCTCTAATGACACAGGGGAAGCACAATGGCAGCCCCAGATATCAGACACTCCATCTGCCACAGTTCCCCAAATCTGGGGAAACAACCAGGCATTCCCAGCACACAGAAAGGTGACAGCCCACCCTCCTGGTGACACTGAGTCCAATGCTGTCACTCCCTGTGACAGGAGCCACTGTGACTGACACAAGCAAAGGGTGACAGCTCCCTCAGGTACCTTTACCCTCCTCCTCATCTTCAGAGGGTTCATCCCCACCCTCACTCAGCTCCTCAGACTCATCTGAATCAAAGTTCAGGTAATCAGATGCTGCTGTGGCTGATTTTCCCTTCTTGGGCTCCTCTGCCAAAGTGTCATTAGCCCAAGTGGCCACCTGGGACCTCTTCTGGTGAACCACCAAGAACTCCTGGAATGTTTTATCTTCCTTCAGCTGTGGGGAAAAAAAAAGACAAACTGTGGAGAGAGACTCATAGTGAATCTAAGATATCACCTCATTTCCAGCAGTGTGAAACCAAAATTCCCTTAAGGGGAGCTCAATTTACAAACTTACACTGACAAGGTGATTAAAGTCTTCTCAAGGTGTTTCATTCCTATTCTTTTTTTTAATTGGTGTTTAGAAAGTACTTTAAAGAATAAAACAAAGCTGAAAAAAGAGGGGAAAAATAGGGGGGAAAAAAGGAAAAAAGAGAGAAAAAAAAGAGAAAAAAAAAAGAGGGAAAAAAAAAAAGAGGAAAAAAAAGAAAGTTAAATGTGACACAACTCAGCTATGGTTAAACCCCAGAACTGCTGAAACAGAGCAGACCTGGGTGCAGTGTGTGCTCACAGGAGAAGCTGACCATAAAATCCCATGTTGGAGTTGTTAAAATAATTTTTACAACAGAACTGGCCTGTCCCAGCCTGAATTAACAGCATGGGAAGCAGGACAGAAAGGAACCATTCAGCAGCAAGAATGCAGGGACAGCAATCCAACCTCAACTCACCTCCTTTAAGTTATCCACTGGATCTTTCTTCTTTTTATCCTTGGGGGAAAAAACCCAGAAGGGTTTATTAGAAGCACAGGCAATTCCAGATAACCCAGCAGCACAGGGAACAGAGACCCTGAGGCAGAAAACACCAGCACCAGGACTCCAGAATCTGGTGGCCCAGCTGCTCTGTGCCCTTCCCCACAGCCCAGGCCCCCCTTCTGTGGCACTGATACAGAGCAGAGCCCCAGGAATCAGGCAGGACTCACCTTCTTTGTGGCTGCACTTGCCAAGGGCTCCTTGCTCTGCTTTTCTGGGGCAGGGCCCTTCTGAGAGTGCTTGCTCCAGGCTTTGGGTTTTGTAGGGTCACCAAAAGACTTGCACAGCTCCACCTGGAATGAGCCAGGTCTGTAATTAAGCACAGGGCTGTAACTGCTGGGTGATTTCACTCAGGAGTTACTGAAACCCTGGTGGGATGGAGGGAGGGTGCAGGAACAGCTTTTAAAAGCACAGAGCCACACATTCAGCCACCATGGGAGAGTCAGGAGTGCACAGGCACACAAACCCAGGATGGCAAGGGGCCTTAAAATGCCACCCCCTGCCATGGGCAGGGACACCTTCCACCATCCCAGGCTGCTCCCACCCCCATCCAGCCTGACCTTGGGCACTGCCAGGGATCCAGAGGCAAGCCCAGCTGCTCTGGGCACCCTGTGCCAGGGCCTGCCCACCCTCCCTGAGATCCCATTCCTTAGGAATTTCAGGGAGATATTTCTGGAGATCAGCTCACTGTGACTCTGGAAGTGTCTATGAAGCTTTTGTTGAAGTGGTTCAGGGCTGTTTGAGCCTCATCCTCAGACTTGTAGCCAATGAAGCCAAATTTCCGGAACCTTCCATCCTTGGTGTACTTGAGGCAGCAGTCAGTGAGCGTGCCAAATGCAGCAAAGAGCTTCCTGAAACGCTCCTCCTTCATCTGGGAAAGGAGGGAGGGCAGCAGAAGGGAAATCAGCCCCAGGGAGCCTCTGAGGACAAGTCCAACCCAACATATTCTGTCTCAAAGAGCTTCTGGAAGGCTGCAGGAAGCACATCGTGAACCAAATCCCCACTTCAGCCACCACACCCATTCATGTTCCCCCCGAGTCCACGCGTGGGGATGGGGAGCACGCGGGATCCTGCCGGGCACAGCAGCACCGAGGGCACCGGCATCCAACCCCGGACACGAGAGGGGCAGAGTGACCACAGCGATCCACTGCCCACCCTGAGGGGGTGTCACCTGCCAGGCCATGCCCCTCACGCTGCTTCCTGCCCCTTCCTGGCTGCTCCAGGAGCTCTCCCACCATTCTCCCCCCGAAGTGTCCGCATGTTCCACATCCCAGTACTGACCGCGACCCCTCATAGCCCCTTCCCCCGGGACACCTCACCGCTCCCCGTCCAAAACCTCCTCTTCCCACCACTTGAAACCTCTCCCGGGAGTGGTGTCCCCGCTCTCCCCCATCCCCACCATACGCTCCCCCCTCCCGATGCCTCTCCCTGCCCCGCATCCCGCTCTCCCCGCAGCGCCCTCAGACCCATCCTAGGCCCAGCACGCCCCCTGCACCGCACAGAGCCTCACCCCGTTGGGGAGATTCTTCACGATAAGTCGCGACATGGCAGCGACAGAGGCCAAGCAAAGAGCGCTCAGCGCCGCGCACGCCGCCCCATGGGCGCCGCCATATTACCCGGGTCACGTGGTCCGAGGGCGGCATCGCGCATGCGCAGGGCGGGACCCGGATGTTGGTCCTTAGCAACGGCCCCTTAGCAACGGGGCCTGCGGGGCTGGGGGCGGCGGGAGCATCCATGGGGCACCGGGGACAGGGACTGGCGGGGAGGAGAGGCGGGCAGGGTAGGCGGGCAGGGTGAGGAGGGGGTGAGCACCCCCGGGTTTCCCCGCAGAGCCGGCTGCAGCCTCCCGGCCCGCCCGCGCTGCTCGGTCGGGGCCGCAGGAGGGAGCTCCGCGCCCGCCGCTCCCGGCTCCAGGCGGCCGCTGAGCCAAAGGCTCTCCAGAGGTGTCGAGTTTGTGGGGGGATGGCGCAGAGAGCATCGATGTCACACCTAAAAGTCATGCGGAAGGGGGACAGAGGGTCTAGTCCAGGGAAACTCTGGATCCCTGGATGTATTCAAGGTGCCAGGTTGGACGGGCTTGGAGCAACCTGGGATAGTGAAAGGTGTCCCTGTCATGGCAGGGAATGGAGTGAGATGAGCTTTAAGGTCCCTTCAAATTCAAACCATTCTGTGATTCTGTGAATAAAGATTCCCTCCAAGGAACAGCTAAATAAACCCACAGCTAGAGGAGGCTGGGCTGTGAGAGCTCCAAAGGTTCAAAGAGAGCAAAAGTCACGGCATAAAACAATCCCTGCAAGGTTACTGAACACTGCAGGATGAACAACACCCAGAGCTTCCTCATGAGGGACAGCTCCAATGTCTGCTGTGCCCGAGGGAACAGCTGCAGCTATGCCAGGGGAAAATCAGGTTGGATGTTGGGATGTTGTTCTTCCCCTCAGAGAGGGACCAGCAGATGGACTCTGTGATCCTTGTAGATCCCTTCCAACTCAGTATTTTATGCTTCTACGATCCATTGCTGGAGGCTGAGCATATCAGGGAGGGGAGCAGAACTGTTGTTCTTCAAGCATCTTCTCCTGCTCACAGCCCTCAGCCCCTCAGCCCTTACACCAGCTGGAAATCCAAATTACACCCTTATTCCCAGAGGAAGATGCTGGGGACAGCTCTAAGCTCCAGCACCAGCCCTCAGCCTCTCTCCCCACGGTCTGGAGCTACCCCAGGGATAACTGGAGCAATCCCAGCCTCTCCTGACGCCCTTGGAGGCTGCTCTGGCTGGCTGAGCCCATCCCAAAGGCTGAAGGCAGCAGAGATTCAGGGCAGGAACAGTCTGGGGGAGGACACACAGTGTCCTGGCAGGACTGGGGTGCAGCCCCTGCTCTTCTGGGTGAACAGCAAGGGAAATGCATTTTCCAGGAGGCAGAGCAGAGCCGAGGCCAGGCTCGGGGTAGGGGGAGCAGGAGGCGGCATGTCACTGTGATATTTTATCAAAAATCCCTTCACCAGGATTTCTTCTCCTGGGAAGCTGGGAAGCTTCAGCTTCTCCATGTTTTCCTGCTCTGGAATGTGATTTGGAGAATTGTTTACCCATCATGCGAATTGTTTTAACATAATGACCAATCCCAGTCCGGCTGTGTGGGGACTCTGGTCAGTCACAGGTTTTTATTATTCATTCTTTGCCAGCCTTTTGATGTCTCCTTCCTCTTTCTTTAGTATAGTTGTATATAATTTCATATAGTATAATATAATAAATATAATATAGTATAATTAATATATAATATAATATAATATAATATAATATAATATAATATAATATAATATAATATAATATAATATAATATAATATAATATAATATAATATAATATAATATAATATAATATAATATAATATACCAGCCTTCTGAGAACTTGGAGTCAAATTCTCATCTCTCACCTCGTCCTGGGGACCTCACAACACCACAGCAGTGGGAATGCCATCAGTACCCTGCTCAGAGTGCACCCCACAGCCCTGATGGGGGCTGGCAGGGGAGCTGCTCCTTTGTCCCCTCACAGGGCTGTCCCTGAGGTGTCACAGCACAGGGACACAGGTCCCTCCCCCCTTGCCCTCTGCTCCTGCCTCGTCCTTGGCCATCAGGGCTGTCAGGGCTGTCACTTGCCACGAAGGCTGGCACTGACAGGACCCTCACGCCATCACGAACGCATCCAGACCTTGCCCTTGTCACTGCTGTCCTCTCTGAGACACTTGTCCCCTGTCACCCTGCCCGTGTCCTGTTCACCTGCTGTGTGCAGCTGGCAGCAGTGCCCACACTGCCCAGACAGGGCTGCCCTTGCCTGTTCTGCCTCCTGAGGGGCTGGGCAGGGATGGATCCTGCCTGTGTGTGACCCCTCTGCTCTGGGCAGGTCCCCACCTCCCACCACAGCTGCACCTGCAGCCCCCTTGTTGCCCTTTCTGCCATCAGGGGTGATTTTGCCCACGTGGAATTTTGCCCACAGTTGCTGCATCTGTGAGCCCTAAGGATGCCTGGGATCAGAAAGAGATCTCTCTCTCCTCTCAGGGAGTTTGGGGGAGCAGTGCTTACCTGAGACCAGGCCAGCTACCCACTGACTCCTGATTCCAGTGGCTATGCAGGAATGTGGCCAATCCTGGTCTCACTTAATTGAAAACAACTGATTTTATCCCTCCCCTGTACATGCAAAGCTGCAGTACAGAAGCGCAAGATTTACACATGCCAAATTCATTTTTGATTTCCTTTGTGGGTTCTGCTCTTCAGGGTGGGTCAAGATTTTAAGTTTGCAAATTTAAGAGTGGGAACATCCTTTTTCTGGAGAGCTGGGGATTTTAAGGGGATCAGAGAGATCTGCCCCTTCAGCAGGTGGTTGTGCTGCACCATGGAAGGTCCTTCCCCAAGGCAGGCTCAGTTCCAGCCTGAGATCCCAGCCCTGGGAATGAGGGAAACTGAGGCCCTGTCCTGAGAAAGCTCAAAGGGGATTTTGGAAAATTCCCATTGCTTGAATGGCTGCTCTGAAAATCATCCTTAACCCTTCTGCTGCTGGCACAGAAGGGGGCCAGACCAGGCACTATAGAGCCTGTGTGCATGGTTCACTGGGGCACGTCACCCACACGTGCTCTGAAACAGAGGCAGGGAAGAGTCCAAATCAGTTATTTGGGATGTTTTTCCCCATGGGAACGATTGTCTTTGATGGTGGCAGTGTGAGACACTGTGTCCCAGTGTGTCACCTGTCCCCACAGCAGTGCTGGGGTGGCTGCAGGTGGCACCTGGGTGGGCAGGGAAGGAAAGAGCTGTGCCAGGCTTTTTTCCCTGGAGCTCCTGAGAGCAGCAAGAGGCAGAGGGTGACTGGGAGGTGACAGGCCCAGCAAAGGTGACACATCCCCCACAGCTGGGTGCTGTCCAGAGAGAGCCCCACGTCTGTCTGCTGTCCCCCTCTCCATGCTGGGGTGCCCACAGACTGGTGGCAGGATCCAGGTGACAAATGTCCCCTCTCCCTCGCTCTGCAAACCCACGCTGAGCACAGAGGGGCACCAGGGCAGTATCAGACAGGGCCTTGACACATTCCCCCTGCCAAAGAGCAGGGGTCAGCTGGCTGTGAGGGGCTATTATGGGCTGCCTGCAGCCAAGGAACTGAACTTTGCAAAGCAGGGCACCACGGGGTCAGGGCCATCTCTCTGTGGGGAGAGGGACAAAGGGACCTTGTGCTCCGGGTTTGAGGGCACCAGGGGGAAAACTGCTACTGAGGAGGAGAGGAAGAAGAGAAAGGAGCTGCTGCAGAGCCTTTCTACCCCTGGGTGGGAGAAGACAGAGGTCAGATGGAAAGGCTGCTGTGGTGTTTGGAGAGCTTCTCTCGCTCTGCGCCCAAAGGGGCACCGGAGGTTCCCTCTGTGCCACTCATGCCATGGCAGGCAGCAGAGCTGTGACCCCAAGCCAGAGCAGCCCCTGTGCTGTGCTGTGGTGTCCTGCCCTGGCCACCCTGGCACTGCCAGCCCTGTGAGAAGGACGAGCACAGCCCCGGGGTGCCCTTCATGCCTGTCGGATCGGGAGCGCCTCGGCCACCGCTGGACGCGTCTGGAGGTGGACAGGGAAGGTAAAAATGCCTCTGAGCTGGGGTCACCTTGGCTGTGACAGACTCCCCCACGCCAGGCAGCCTCTCTGGTGCTCACAGGATGCAGCTGAGCAGCTCTGGGGGCTCTGGGGGGTACCCACACCCCTCCGTGGCAGAAAGCACGGGAGGTGCTCGGTTTCCTTGGCACACGGACCTTGAGTCCTCTTTTCTTTGAGATGGGGGAAATGAGTGAAATTCTGCCTTGGGGGTTACTGCAGAGGGCTGTCACCTGGCTGAGGACCTCCTACTGACTAAATTCACCCACAGACAGCAGCAAGGACAGGGATGAATGGGATCAGCAACACTCACAGCCTGCTTTTGGTGTGCTGGCCCTGCTTCAGTGGGTAACATTATTTTAATAACAGCATCCTAGGAAATGCTGCCTGAACCTCCTCAGTTTTGCTGCTGGAGACATTAAATTTTGAGAAGGGAGATGGCCAGAGCCTCCTTCTTTGAGCAAATTGTCCTGACAGTCCTGAAGGAGATAAAAAGCTGCTTTTAAAGATGGAGCTGGTGCTTGGAAAGGCAGTGCCTGGGACACTTGTCCCTGCTGTGTGCTGCACAATGGGATGGAGCCAAGGGAGGAGGAGGAGAAATTGCCCTTCTGAAGGGCTTCATCCCTGGGAGTTTGTCCAGCCTGGCCTGCCAGACCCTCTGCTAGAGGGACAGGATGCTGCAAGGATGCTGTCCTTGCCTGGGGGTGTGACTGCTGCAGTGTCACTGTGGGCAGCGCAATTTGGCTTCCAAGCGCACCTGCACTCACCTGAACCTGCAGCCAAGGGGACAGGCTGGGAGTGTGTCCATGCTCCTGCTCTCTGCCCTCCTTTTACCTGCAGGTTTTTGGTGGAGATTGTGCCAATCTCTCTTTGCAAAGCCTTGCAGCCAAACTGCAATGCTGAGATCAGCAGATGGGGGAGAGGATGAGGAAGGGCAAGAGGGATCTTCCCCCTCACATCAGGCACAAACAAGCTGCTGATGCCACCTCCATGGAGGAGCATTCACAAAGGACTTGGAAATGCAGATAATCCAAGTGCTTTGCCTTACAGCAGCTGGGGAGCAGAGGTTAAACCCTGTCCATGAGCAATAATTAATTCATCTGCCAGAACAGCTAATGGGACCACACCTGCCTGGGAGAGGAGCCACCAGCAGAGCAGGTCTTGGACCTTCCTCCTCTCCCTCTGGAGCAGTGGGTGGTGGTGGCTGGCAGAGCTGAAGGAGGTGATCCACGAGGTCAAATCCCTCCTGGCATCACTCTCCCCATCACGTCTTCCAGCAAAGCCTCCATGGTTCTCCAGAGGGGATGGGCTGGATTTGGCACTGAGCACACACAAACTGCCAAGATTGGGGTGGGATTACAGCAGAGCTCGATCCAGGCTCTCTCCTGACCCCTAAAGCTGGGGAGATGTTGGCTGTGCTCTGCCACAGCTGCAGCTGGCCCAGGCTGCTGCTGTCACCCACCCAGCACAGTTTTCTCCAGCTGACAGATAAGGTCCAGCTCATTTTCCAAGCTGCCCCAAGCAGGAGTTCCCTTCAGACCTTGACAGACTCCCCACCAGCCTTGCTGAGGGGTGTGGATGGGACCCTCCATGAGGAGCCCAGGGAGAGGGATCTTCCTGCTGCTGCCCTTGCCTGCTTTCTCCTTCATCCATCACCCCTTCCACCGCCCTGAGTCTCCTTTATTTCTGTATTTTCGGGTGTGTGTGTGTGCAAATGGGCTCAGGGGAGGGTCCAGGCAACAGCTGCCTTTGATCAGCACAACATGTGGGAGATGGAGCACTCCAGGAATGCCGACTCCTGATCAAAGGTGGGAATGCGGTGACAGCCGGGACTTGGCAAAAACCCATCCCAGCTAATCCCTGCTGGGGAGCTGGGGGTGGCCCAGGGACCCCCACAGGCAGAGCCCCCAGCCCAGCAGAGGGATGGAGAGGGGAGCAGGGCTGCTCCCTCAGCCCCAGGGCTCTGTCCCGAGCAGGGCATTATCCTCTCTGCAACAAGAAATGGGATTCCCTTCTCTTCCTTGGTTCCCCATTGTGGAAGGGGTTTTACAGCAAGTTCTGTGAGCCAGAGAGAAGTTTGAGAGGAGGATCCATGTTTACTCCTGAAGGAATTTTCTACCAAGGCTGTTGACATAGAAACCAAGAAAAAAAGAAGGATAAATAAGAGAAACCTGCAACTGTCTATTCCAATCAGCACTTTGTCTTTAGTGACCAGTGAGTCAAGTGTAAACTTAGGAGTTTTGTAAGAATGTATAAAAAGCTGCAGGTGATTTTCTCCAAGGATGCTCCACACAGGTGGATCAGCCCACAGGGAGAAGCTCCTGTGGTCCCTGAGCTCCTGCCTAGAAAGTGTTTGGATGCATGCTATAATAAAAATGGGTCTGAAGCCTTCTGAAAATGGAGAGTTGCTTTGTATTGTCTCCATCCCAACTACAACACTCCATCATCCCTGCTCCCACAAACCCTGCAGCTCCTCCCTGGAGAGGCAGCTGAAGGAAAAGAAGGGCAGTCTCAGTGACTGAGACTTTTATCACCTCCAAAAAGATGGATGGAAGGGTCATTTGCTCTAAAAACAGCTGGGAGGAAAAGAGACGACAAATCGGCCCCTCCTGTCAGACAGGAAGGCTGTGGGGACAGCAGGGACAGAGCTCCCAGCCCTGCTCCGTGCCAGGTGGGTGGGTGGCAGTGCAGGACACACACACAGGAGAGTGGGGACACAGCTCCCAGCCCTGCTCCATGCCAGGTGGGTGGGTGGCAGTGCAGGACACACACATAGGAGAGTGGGGACACAGCTCCCAGCCCTGCTCCGTGCTAGGTGTGGGGTGGCAGTGCAGGACACACACACACACACACACACACACACACACACACACACAGGACAGGGGGACACAGCTCCCAGCCCTGCTCCATGCTAGGTGTGGGGTGGCAGTGCAGGACACGCACACACACACACACACACACACACACACAGGACAGGGGGACACAGCTCCCAGCCCTGCTCCGTGCCAGGTGGGTGGGTGGCAGTGCAGGACACACACATAGGAGAGTGGGGACACAGCTCCCAGCCCTGCTCTGTGCCAAGTGTGGGGTGGCAGTGCAGGACACACACACACACACACACACAGGACAGGGGGACACAGCTCCCAGCCCTGCTCCGTGCCAGGTGGGTGGGTGGCAGTGCAGGACAGCCCCGATGTGTGGGCTGTGCCCCGGTGCCAAGGATGTCCCGTGTCACCTTCCCCCGCGGCCGCTCTTATCTCCCTCTGATAACACCGGTGGGATCCCTGTCTGGAGGAGCAGGTGGACTCAGGCAAGGCGTTTGTCAGACCCAGCCCCTGTCCACTGCAGCACTCAGCTCTTCCCAAGCCCAGGAACACTCTCCATCCCCAGCAGGAATAATCCCACCCCGTGCCTGATGCTTCCTGCATCCCTCATCCTGCCTGCTCACACCTTCCTCCTCCCTCCCCGTGGCTATTGGGGCTCGGCCGGGGCTCCTGTGTCATGTTAAAAAGGGAAGAAAGGGAAGCTTTTCCCCAGGGCCGATAAGGGCGGCTCCCTCGGGCTCACCCCGTGTCCCCGGGCGGGGTCACAGGTCGCTTCCTCGCCGGGCAGTGCCTGATAATGAGTCCATCACAGCCGGGGCCACGGAGACAGCATTTATCAGCAAAGCCTGGGAAAATAAAGACATGAAAATGCTCCTGCACCAGGCTGGGAATCTGGCAGGGATGAGGCTTTTTTTGGGTGGATGGAGAGTTTGGGGTTTGAGAGTTGATGGAGGTGGCTCAGAGGAATTGGGGAGCAGGGAGCAGTGGAGGGTTGGGATCCCCCATGACCTGAGGGCTCCTGAGAGGCTGCCAGGGTGAGAGGGGGTGCCTGAGCTCATGGGGTCGTTCAGATTGGAAAAACCCTGCAAGATTATCAGGCCCAACCACATCCTTCAGTGCCACATTCACCCATTTTTTAAATTCCTCCAGCTTTGGGACTCCACCACTGCCCTGAACCAGTGCTTGGCAACTCTTCCCAGGAAGAAATTTTCCTTAATATCCAAACTAAATCTCCTCCAGTGCAACTTCAGGCTGTTTCCTCTCTGTCAGTCATTACCTGGGAGAAAAGACCAACCTCCACCTGGCTCCAGGCTCTGCTCAGGGAGCTGTGGAGAGCAGGAAGCTCCTCCTGAGGCTCCTTTTCCCCAGGATGAGTCCCCCCAGCTGCAGGTGGCCCATTCCAGACCAGGATAAGCAGCAGGCAGGGAATGAATAGGGTGCCCCCGTGCCAGACCCACTGAATATGGGGCTGAGGAGGTGCTGGGTCTTTTCAAGTGAACCTGAAGGCTCCTTGGAAAGATTTGCCAGAAAAAAATGAGGTTCAATAAGGCAGGAGGGATGGTGTGATCAGCACTGCCATGTCCCCACAGTCAAGTCCCAGCTCAAAGGGTTCACCTGCCAAAATATCCCCCACAAACCAAGATCCACAGCCCCCACCACGGCCACATCCTGCACCAAAGAGCAGGGAAGGAAACTGAGGCACAGAGAAAAGCCTGGTGACACTGCCAGGTGACACAGCCAGGGTGCCACCACAGCCTCCCCTTGCCACACCTGCACTATTTGTGCTCCAGCACTAGGGACAACCCAAGGACCCTCACTTTTGTGGGGCTTCTGGAAGTGGCCAGAGGCTTCCCAAGCTGTGAAATCAACCCTTGGCACAGGGATGCAGCTGCTCCATCCCCATCCCAATCCCATCTCCATCCCAATCCCATCGATGGAGGGGAGGTTTGGAGAGGCAGCAGTGAGGGACAGACAGCTGTGGCAGGGGAGGGGACAGCACAGGGCACTGCTCTGAGGCAGCACAGGGTGACAGGCCACCACTGACACCTCAGGAGGGCCACCCTCAGTGACAGCAGCATGGGGAGGGCCCAATGTGACAGGGACAGCTGTGACATGAGGCCACGGGGCAGCCCCCACCAAGGACTTGTCACCTACCCCAGCTGAGCTCCCTCCTCCTCCAGATGAATCTCACAAATGCTTTTCCCTCTCAGAGAGGCTGGGCAGGGGAATATTGGCAGCACCTGCCTGCCTTGGCTGGGAATCAAAGCCTGTGCTGGCATCCCTGCACAGAGCAGTGATCCTGGGAAGTGCCACGTGAGGGAATGCAGGGCACTCTCTCTCCTCAGTGACCCTCCCTGGGAGCAGCACACAATTAAAACAAGCAAGGCCAGATGGTTTGTTAGCAATTACAGAGCTGGGAGCTGCCACTTCTCTGGTTCCAGCCCCAAGGGATCAGGAATGGCCCCATCTCAGAGTGTTTCACACACAGTCCCTGGCACTGGGGTGGGAGAGGTTGGATTTATTTGGGAATGCAGCACTCTGATACCACAGCAGTGAGTTTGGAGAGTGGACAGATGGGACTGGAGCAGATTGTGGCATTTAGGAGGCAGATAAGGGAGAAATAGAAATTGTCACCTGGCTTAACAGTCATTTGTTTGGAATTATGGAATCATTAAGGTGGGAAAAGGCCTCCAAGATCATCAAATCCAGCCTTCAAGCAAGCCAGCCCTGGAATTCCAGCAGTTTTGGGGGCTCTGTTCTCTTTGTCCAGACCAGCATGGTCAGGTACCACATTGCATCTCCCTTAGCATGGGTTTGGTGAGAGCAAAGAGGACTTAGCAGCAAGTACCCCAGGGGAGGAGAAACCTTCATTGGTGCCTCAAAACATGCAAACCTAGGGCTGCCATGTCACCTGGAAGATGATGATGATGAAGTCCAGCTCTGCAGAGGGATTTGCCAGGCCCCCACGTTTGCAAACAGAGCTGAATTCTCTGCATTTTTGTGCCTGTTCCTCTCAGATCTCTGCACCAGCACTGGGAGGTGACCTTGGACTTGATAGGACCCACACAGGGACACCCTCCAAGCTGGAGAGCCCAGCAGGACCCATAGGGGACTCCCAGTCTCCAGCTCATCCCTGTCAGCACCCATGTGAGCCCCCAGTCCCTCCTGGGGAGGGTGCTGCCCCCTGGGCACGGGGCAGGGTCCGGGGGAGCAGCAGCCATCACCTCCTCTGCTGTGCCACACACACCTGCAGGGACATTGTGGTGGAAGAGGAGCTGATATCACCTCTGGGCAGAGTGGAACAGCACTGTTCTCCCTCTCTTTCCCTTTACCTTCATGCCCCCACACCAGAGCACCCACCTGAGCTGGCAGGGCTGCCCCCACAGTGTTCCATCCTCCCCATGAGCCTCTCCCTGGACACCTCTGGCCCTTTATATCCATGCTGGAATTCCTCACCGCTGGCAGGGGGAATTTGAGTGTCCTTTTGTGTTGGGTGAAGCATTGCAGCAGAACAAGCTGTTCCAGCAGTAGGGAGAGCTCCAGCCCTCCTCCTCCTCCTCCTGGGCTTGGCAGGCTCCTGCTCCATCCCCAGATGGTGACAGGTGGCACCAAGCTCCCTGCCAAGCCCAGCATCCCTCTGGGGGCTGCAGAGGAGGCTCCCCACCCTGCCCTGGGCAGAACAAAGGCGTTGATTTGGTGAGGTTTGCTCCAAGGATGCTCCACACGGGTGGATCAGCCCATAGGGAGAAGCTCCTGTGGTCCCTGAGCTCCTGCCTAGAAAGGGTTTGGAATTCCTGGAAGCAAGTGCTGGATTTGGGAGAGCACTGTGTGTTCTGTGCCCTCAGGCTGTTCTCTCTAAACAAATCCCTTGGTTCCAGCAGTGGTGCTCAGTTGCTCCTCACTTCCATGTGTCTGGCAGGAGCAAAGAGCCTTCCCCAAGCCCAGATTCCCCACTGCAGGAGGAGCCTCTGAGCCTGCAGCAAAGCCTGGCCAGGAAACGAGCAGAGCCACCAAACCTCACTTTTAAAGTTCTTTTCTATTTTATTTTACTTAAGGGTGGTGCTGCAACTGCAGCTTTGCCTCCTGCAAAGTTTATTTTTCTGCTGGCAAGGCTGGGTGCTGGAAGCTGCCAGGCAAAGGGGCTCTCCAAGCAAGGAACTACAAAGCAGGCTGACACCTCTAATGAATTACAGTAATACCAGCTCGGGGTGAACTCTGAAGTGCCTGTTTACACAATCACTGACCTCTCCTCACCCCCTCCCTGGGGCCAGGCCCCCCCTCCTTGATGGATCACAGCTGAATGGAGGCAGCCCCCGGTGTTTATCATCTCCCAGCTCTGGGAAGGGAAGGAATAGCAGCGTTTCCTGGCCACCACTGACAATTCAATACCCAACCAACACTTGCTCTGAAATACCCCTGCATCTTCCTTTGAAAATCCCAATGTTGGTGGGAGGGCTCTGCCACAGGGATGAGGCTTTGGCAGCATCAGGCACTGGGACACACAGGCAAGGACACTCATGGAGCAGGGACAACCCCTGTGCCCTGCAGGGATGCTGCTCTTGGCCAGGAGATCCTATTCAGGGTGTTATTCTGATTTTTTGCCATTTTGGCACAGGAATTTTTTCCATTTTTCCCGGTCTCCTGGTGCTCAAAAGCTGCCACCTCCTGGGTCCCATGGGATTGCTCCCTGTGACAGGAGGGATCTGGCAGGAGCAGTGCCAAGCTGGAGGGAACAGGTTCCTCAGGGAGCCCTGGGTTCCTGAGGTGTTTAGATCAAGTGGGGTGAGACAAAAAACACCAAAAAAGCCAAAAAAGCAGCAGGTTCCTCCTGTCCCACCTGCAGCACTTCCAGCCAGAGCTCCCCATGGCCACCACAGGCATCTCCTTCTGTCCAAACAAAATCTGATCTGTGAGGGGCTGGAGATGTGTCCCCAGCCCTTGGGTGTCCCCAGCTCTGCTCAGATCTGAGCCTGGTGAACACCACAGCCCTTCCCAGCCTTGGGGAATGCCACCCTTCATCTCCAGGACACACCCATGGGCAAGGAGCAGCACATCCGTGGATAAGGGACCACATCCATGGATAAGGGACACAAGATGCGACCACATCCCTGGATAAGGGACACAAAAACCCCTCAGTGCCCTCTCCTGCCCTGTGCCAGGGTCACAGCAGTGTTGGGGGTGGGAAGCAGCTGCAGCATCACCAGAGACAAGGCAAGGACAGGGGCCATGGCTGTCACAGACACATTTTATGAAAAATCCTTTTGCTAGGATTTTTTCTCCTGAGAAGCTGAGAAGCCTCAGAGGAAAAGAAAACCAATAATTCTCTGCTGCTGTGGAATGCAACAGGTGCATCTGTGATTGGTCCATGTTGGTTGTTTCTAATTAATGGCCAATCACAGTCAGCTGGCTTGGACTCTCAGAAAGTCAGAGCTTTTGTTATCATTCCATTCTTTCCTTTCCTTGCTAGCCTTCTGATGAATCCTTTCTCTATTCTTTTAGTATAGTTTTAATATATCATTTACTTTTAATACAATATATGTCATAAAATAATAAATCAGCTCTCTGAAACATAGAGTCAGATCCTCATCTCTTCCCCCATCCTGATTCCCCTGTGCACCCCACCACACCATGGCCACATCCCAGCGTGTCCCAGCCCTGAGCAGCTGGAAAAGAAGAGTTTGTTGGGAGGATGCTGAGCTTGGAACATGCAGTGGAGGAAGGGCAGCGCTGTGCCCTGTGCCACCATCCCCTGCTGCTCTCACACATGCCTGTTTTAGCTCTGCAGCTGGGGACTGGCTTTAATACAGCCAAGCTTTCCTGCTAGGAGGGTGAGAACTCCAGGGCTGCTCCCTGGAGAAGGCACTTCTCCCTTTCCCTGCTTGCCCTCTGCCCTCTTCATTTTGTTCCAGAGTTATTTTTGGATGTAAAAGCTTTTTTCCTTGCCCTTCCTCTGGCCCCCATCTCTCTGCCAGCCAAAGTGGCATTTTAAGCCTCCTGCCCACCCAAGCAGAAAAATGGTGGCTGAGGCAGGGTAGAGTTAAACCTTTCCATCCTTCTCGAATCATTAACTGCCCATCAACTCAGCTGCCCAGAGAGGAGCTCTCAAAAGCCTCTGTGGGGACAACCTGCCCCCCACCAGGGGTTCATGAGGCCAAGGAGAACCACAACCCCCAAAGTGGGGTCTCACTCTACATCTCCTTCTCTCCAGCACTACAAAATCCACTTGACTGATTCAGCACTGAAGTACCTACAGCTGTAATCCCCCATCAAATATAAAATCCCAGCTGCACTCCAAGTCCTGCTCCCACCCAGAGCTGGGTGAACCAAGAAGGTCCCACCACAAAAAGTGACACAAACCAGGGACTTTGTGTCACCAAACTCACACACACAGAGCAGGAGAGGGTCCTGCTGGTAGCCAGGCAGCCAAAGAGCAGGAGCCCAGTGACCTCCAGGCACCAAACCCCCCAGGCCTCTTTATTCCTTGATTGCTGCTGGAATTCTCTGCAGCTGGAGGGATGGACAGCAGGAATTGCTGGCTGCTGCCTCAGCATCCCAGAGGAGGCAGGTCCCTGTCACTCACGGGGACCAGGACAGTGGCAGGAGGGTGCTGGGAGCCAGGAGCCAAACCACACTCAAGGGGAATAAGAAAATCCCAGTCCCAAGCAGGGATGAGCCTTTTCCTGCACAGGACAGGCCATCCACTTCCAAACCTCCCCATTTCCCAGGAAAGCAGGGTGCCTGTCTGTCACAGACATCTTTTATGAAAAATCCTTTCCTCAGGATTTTTCCTCCTGAGAAGCTGAGAGGCCTCAGGAACAAAATGTAACCAATGGTTATCTGCTGCTGTGGAATGCAACAGGTGCATCTGGGATGGGTCTCATGTGGTTGTTTCTAATTAATGGCCAATCACAGCCCAGCTGGCTTGGACTCTCTGTCTGAGCCACAAGCCTTTGTTATCATTCCTTCTTTTTCTATTTGTAGCTAGCCTTCTGATGAAATCCTTTCCTCTATTCTTTTAGCATAGTTTTAATATAATATATATCATAAAATAATAAATCAGCCTTCTGAAACATGGAGTCAGATCCATGTCTCTTCCCTCATCCTCGGACCCCTGTGAACACGGTCACACCCGTCCCTCCTCTCCATGATGGAGCACAGGGAAGGAACTGCCTGCAGTTTGAGGAATTTTCAGAGCTCTAATGGTTTATCTCAGCATCTGGGAGTGAAACAGATTCCCAAAAGACACAAAGCCCATAAAAACCAGCAGGAAGAGGTGAGCACCCAGAGAGCTGAGCACCCTCCTCACACCAGCCAGCATCAGGAAACAACACACACCCAGAGTTATTCCAGAGTTATTGCTGCTGCTGACCCAGGGACACCTCCTCCCCATTACCTCCAAGCCCTGGTGTTTAACATCCCCTGGCAGACTGCCCTCTGCCTCCTGAGGGTTTCCAGAGCCTGATATTGCTGCCTTCCCTGGCATCCCACAGCAGTGATTCCCACTGGGTCCCAGAGCCACCCCAGGTTTGTACCCAGTGTGTAGGAACAGGACGGGCCAAACTGAGCACCCCGTGTTCCCAGCCAGGCAGGACCCCAGGAAAACCCATCCACAGCCCTGCTGTTTAGGGGGGCTGACATTTTCACTCGCTGGCACAGATCCCAACTGGCACAAAGGGGAGAAAAAATGGCTTTTAGCCTCCTGCAGGACCCCGGGGCTTCCTGCCTTAGCTCCATCCCGAGCTGTGCGGGCTCTTCAGGCAGGGAAGCTCCCAGGCAACGTCTCCCCATGGCTGCCGCCGGGATTGGAGCAGAACGGCCCGGCAGGCTCTGCTCTGGTGGCACAGCCCCGGCCAGGAGCCGCCACCACAAGGTGTCACCCGCCCCCTTCGCCCCGCGGCCGCCGCTCCGGAGGGGCTGGGGCAGCGCCCCGAGGGGTCCCCGGCCGCTCTGGGGGTCCCCGGCCACGTCCCCTCCTCCCCGCAAACATCGGTGGCCACCAAATCGCATCCCGGGCTCGCTGTTGTCCCGTTTCCATGGCGACCCCCGGCTGCAGCATCCCTCAGTGACCAGCGCTGGACCGCGGGATGCTCGGCACAGCCCAGCCCTGAACCCCATAACGAACGGGAATTATTCCTCCCTAAACACAGAGAACTGCGACCCAGAATCTTTAGATAAAAATTAAGTTGTTTTCAGAGCCATAATTTTAAGCTTTCTACCTCAGGAATGCAATAGAGTCATGGAATGGTTTAGGTTGGAAGGGACCTTAAATATCTCATTCCAATTCCTGCCATGGACAGGGACCTTCCACTATCCCAGGGTGCTCCAAGCCCTGTCCAACCTGGCTTTGGACACTGCCAGGGATGGGACAATAGCAGGTACCTGTACAGGAAAATATGCAGCTGAATTATCACAATTTACACCAGAACATACTAGCCTTGCAAGTAAATAAATCAGAAATGAATTTAAAGTACAGACTCAAGCTGTTTTGCTCTGAAGTAATTAAATTGGTTTAAACAAAACCCCTCAAAATCAAATGACAAGGTTGCTCCAAAGCAGACAAATGACAGGACAATTCTGCAAACACTAGAGGTGAACAGCTGGAATTCAAGCAGAAATTTACTTTTCTCCAGCAATATGCTACAGCCTGGAGCTCCCACAGCATGCTCAGGTTGTCAGATCTCTATTTTTTCCTACTAAAAACACTGATGAAAACTGCAACCCAGCCTTGGTGTTAGCCCACAGTCCTTGGGCATTGTCTAACAACTCCTTTCCCTCCCCCAGCCTTGGCAGGCAGAAAAGGAGCTGCCAACAGGTAAAAGCCTCCAAGTGAAACACTGAAAGCGCTGGGGAAGGACAAGAAGACACAGGTCCTCTCAGATGACATGAAGATGTTCAGCTCAAGTGACAGCAGCTGAGAACCAAGGGCAGCCCCTGCAGAGGAAGGACAGCAGAGGGTTCAGCCAGGCCAAATTTAATAATTTCATGTGAAAAGGGGTGGTTTGTTTGTTTTTGCTGCCCCCCACTAAGTCCATGTCGGTTTTGTCCCAGGCAGGTGATCTCCAGGGCCAGCAGGCTCAGCACTGCAGGGTTTCCACGCTGCTGCCTCGGAGGGGAAGGGCTGGAGCTGAGGGAGGAATTTCAGTGCTCTGGGTGGCTGTTTCTTGGGAAAACACCAGCAGGTGAACAAGGCAGGGCGTGCCTGTGCCCTTGGCACACAGGGAGGGCAGCTGGGGATTGTAAAAACCAAATGCTTAATCCCTTTTTCTCCCCTTTTCCCTGTCCCCACCCCTCACAGCGCCAACAGCACCATGGAGTCAGAGTCCCTCACTTGATGTTGGGAGGCCACAGCTCTTCCTTCTCCTGCAGCTCAAAAGAGAAAGAATAGACCCCCCAGCAATCCCACACTGTCCAAACACTCCTGGAGCTCTGGCAGCCTGGGGCTGTGCCCATTCCCTGGGGAGCCTGGGCAGTGCCAGCACCCTCTGGGGGAAGAACCTTCTCCTGAAATCCACTTAAACCTCCCCTGACACAGCCCCAGCCTTTCCCTGGGTCCTGCCACATCTCCTGGACTGCACCCCAAGACTCAGGAAGAGAAGCCTCAGCAAGGATCCCAAAGTCCCACACACACACACCAGGCTTGGCTCATGAACAGAACCAGCAGCGTTTTGGCCAACTGCTCCTGTAGCAACAACCAAACCCTGAGGAAAACTCCCAACGTGGCCCTTTCCACACTTGACCTTCCCTTCAGCAGCACATTAGCCTCAGTGCCCAGGCTGTTTGCTGCTGGGATCCTGAGAGGGATGCAGCTGAGTTGATTACAGGAGCAGAGGCCTTGGCTCAGCAGCATCCCCGGGGCTCCATCCCCTGCTGCTCTTTAGCTCTGCCTGCTGTGTTTAATGGACTGGGCTACAAAAAGCTCAGCTGTTGGGAGCCCCCAGTGTGGCTTGTAAAAGGCAGCCCCAACAATGAGCTGCAAACTGGGCTGTGTGGCTTCCCTGCTCTGCTTCCCAAGCAGGTTATTGCTTGTAAAAGCTTTCCCTGGAAGCAGCAGCGCTCCAAGGGCCAGGCAATGAAGGCTTTGGAGATGTTCAATAAAAAGGCCCCCACACTTGATTCCTTTCCCAAGGAATATTTGATATTTGTTGCTCTGGGGTGCCTAGAAAGGAAGAAAATTACTGGCCCATTAACAACTGCCCCTTGGCCTGTTTTCCCAGATTTAAAACAATGCACTCCAAATTGGCAGTTGAGGCAGCCTTAAACATTTGTTTTGCCTCAGATTATTTGCAACACCCTGTAAACTCAGGGGCTTTTCACTCCCTGGCTGAGGGGATTTCTCCTATGCATTTTTCCATGTGTCTCCAACATATGGAACAATAAAAAAAAAAAAAAGAAAAAAAAGAAAAATCAAGCTCATAGCTGGTGTCACGAAATATTTTAGGGGTGGGGAGGCCTTGGGGAGGTGGTGTGGGACTTGGATCAGTGTGACCTGGCAGAGACCTGGGCCTGAAGGAAGCTCATGTTTTTATGAGCCAGGAAATTGCAGGCTCAGCTTGGGCTGTGCCAGTTGTCCAGAAGTGTTCAAGTTTCACATCATAACTCGGGTCTCAGTGGAGGTGAGGAGGGGTGGAGGGAGATGTGGCAGCTGCAGGGGAAGGTGGGCACCAAGAGATGCAGGGATGGCTACAAGACATCGAGGTGGTGCTTGGGGAAAACCTCTAAGAGCCTGTGAAGGGAGAAAAAATTCCTCCAGTTCCCACTTCCACCTACAAACGCCCAAAAGCTGATGAGTTGGGCAACTGAGAGTCCCCAATAGCCAGGGGCACAGGGGGAGCATTGTTGGGGCCATCCTGTGTAGGGCCAGGAGCTGGACTTTAAGATCCTTGTGCATCCCATTAGCACCTGATATTCTTTATGAGCATTCTTTTAAGGGAAGAGAGGGCAGGCAGAGGAGGAAGGGTGTGGGACCAAACTGTGGAGAGCCAGAGAACCAGGGAAGAGAGGAACATCAACCCACAGAGCAGAGACAGGAGATGCCTGAAGAGCACTGAAATCCTTTCCCTCTGTCCATCAGCAAGAGAAGAGTTCAGCTATGCCCGAGTTTCTCAAAAACCATTTTTTTCTGCTTCTATCTGAAGATGTTTCCATGCTCAGGGGTTTTTGGAGGAGTCCCTGGCTGCCTTGAGGTGCCCAGTGCCCAGCTGGGTGCTGCAGCATTGTTGGCAGTGAGGAGCCAAACACACTGAGGAGTGCCAGACACATTGGACTTTGGGCAGAGCTGGTGTTCCCCAGGGCACAGCAGTCACACACTCAGCCACATCTTGTTCTCTAGGGAATCCTGCTGGGAAAATGGGAATAATATGGGAAACTTTGGGGAGAGGCTCAGTAGCCACAGAAAAGAGTGAAGAGACCCCCATGAGCACTGTGACATCCAGGTGCTCCCTCTGCTCCTATCCACAGCCTGTTCCCTCTGAACTCCAGGGCTGAGAGTTCACTTTTCCAGCAGTGGGTGGGCATCCCACAGTGCAGGCAAGCAGCCAGAAAATCCCAGCTGCTCCCAGCACCCCTCAGCCAGGGGCTGTGAGCAGCCCTTTCACACCAAACACAACACAAACATCACTGCAGCACCCCCAGGCATCTGTCAGAGAAACCCTCTGCAGGCCACCACCATCCAAGGGAGTGGGTGTATTTAACCTCCTATTTAAGTAAAAGGCAGAAAATTCATCAAGCAACCCAAATTGTGGTGTTTCCCAGCTTTCTTCATTTGTCACTTCAGCTGTGCTCTTTCAGTGCAGCTTTTAGTGGTGGCTTGGACAGGCCAGCAGCAGCACCAGGGCTCTTGGCAGGCCCAGCAGAGCAGAGAGGGAATTCCCAGCTCTGGGGCCTCTCAGCCCTGTTCCTCTCACCCAGGCTGCCCCAGCTCCTCAGGGCAGTGCCCACAGCAACCCCATGGAGCCAGGCAAATCCCCTTGGGCCCCCAGAGCCAGGTCTGCCCAGGGCAAAACACATCCAGGGGCAGCTTTGGAGCTGGAGCCTCATCCAGAAACTTCCAGCTCAACCCTTCCTGTGTAAGGAGGAGATGAGTGGATTTTCCAGAAACTTCCAGCTCAAACCTTCCTGTGTAAGGAGGAGATGAGTGGATTTTCCAGAAACTTCCAGCTCATACCTTCCTGTGTAAGGTGGAGTGTGACCGTGTTCACAGAGGTCTTAGGATGAGGGAAGAGATGAGGATCTGACTCCATGTTTCAGAAGGCTTGATTCATTATTTTATGATATATGTTATATTAAAACTATGCTAAAAGAATAGAGGAAAGGATTTCATCAGAAGGCTAGCTACAAATAGAAAAAAAAAGAATGATAACAAAAGGGTCGTGTGTCAGACAGAGAGTCCGAGCCAGCTGGACTGTGATTGGCCATTAATTAGAAACAACCACATGAGCCCAATCCCAGATGCACCTGTTGCATTCCACAGCAGCAGATAACCATTGTCTACATTTTGTTCCTGAGGCCTCTCAGCTTCTCAGGAGGAAAAAATCCTAAGGAAAGGGGTTTTTCATAAAAGATGTCTGTAACAGAGGAGATGAGTGGGTTTTCCAGAAACTTCCAGCTCAAACCTTCCTCTGTAAGGAGGAGATGAGTGGGTTTTCTGCTTGGCTTCACTCCTTGCTCTGGGCAGACAGAGGGTGGTAAAACCCCATTGTTCTTTCAGGAAAATCCCCTTTACCTTCTCTTCCTGCCTTCAGCTGCCCCATTTGTCCCACTGTGCTGCTGGTGGGATCCAGGCACCCATCCCATGGGGACAGCCCCTATCCAAGGTCCAAAAGGGCCTTGGGCCATGGCTCAGGGTGGGCACTACATCCAGATAACCCCACACACCAAGGGGAGCACAGCTCTCCCCCTGAGCTCTGGGTGAGCTGGGCTGGAGTTTGTAACCTCCAGCTGTCATCGCTGGCATTTGTCAAATGAAGTGACCACTCTTGGGACAGGTACTATTTCAAAAGTGGACATCACTTTAAAAAAGTGCTAATGTACAAGGCTGTCAGGTCCTGGCCTCAGGAGCAAGATCAGATGTTTGGGGGAGAGATAAGGCACCACTCCCCACCCAGGCCTGGGCTCTTTCTGAGAGTCACTCAGCAGAGTGCTCAGTGAGCTGCTCCTTCCCAGATGTTGGATCAGCAGCCTCCTCCTCCTCCTCCTCAGGCTGCTGCTCCAAGAGCCTAAATGAGGGATGTGGGACTCCAGGAGCTCTCCAAAATGCAGTTTATTCCATCCTAGAGGTTACAGCAGTCCAGGGTCGTGGGTGACAGAGCCTGTGCCTACAGCTGTCAGCCCCAGCTGCAGGCAGGCCTGGAGACCTTTGGTTTTGGTTACATTGCATTATTTACTTTTCTTTTGGTTACATTGCATTATTTACTTTTCTTTGCTGAGCATCTTAATACAGCAGAACCAATCTATACCTTAACTATTATCTCTAGCCTATCATAGCTACTGTAATTACCATATTCATGTCACTGTTCTCCAATCACTCAAAGTCAGTACATTACAGTTTAAGCTTGAAGTGGTTTTTCAGTTTTCCTGCAGTGGAAAATTCTGAGACCTTTTTTCTACTTGCAGCTTTGCTGCCTTGTTTGCCTGTGCTCTCTTTGTGCTTGGTAAAAACATCTTCTTGTTTGGGGTGGGTTTATCCTTTGCTCTAAGCCATAAAAACCCCTTCTAACTCACACACCCTTTGCCTCCTTGGTTATCCAGTGAGACTGGCCCAGCAATTCTTTTCTTCCATATCAAAACTTGCTTCCATCTCTACTCTTCATCAGACTCAACATTTAAAAATCTTTCTGCTAAGCATACATATCTGTGGGACTTTCTTGTCAAGCTTTCATCCTTCCCAACCAGAGGGAGCTCCAGCCTGTTCAGCTGGTCCCCAGCATCTCCAGAGCTTCACCTCCATCTGTGTGCTGGAGGCTGAAAATCAGGAGCAGCAAAGGTTCAGTGAGATCCAGGGGGTTAAAGCACAGAAAAATCCTTCCAGAGTTAAAACCTGCCAGGATTTAAGTCACTTCCCAAGAAATCTGTGCTGGAGGATTTATTTGATAGAGCAGGCAGTGGCTTCTGCTGCTGCCCCTGAGTGCCCTGCTTCATGCAAAGAGTTTGGGGCTTTTCCCAAAACCAAGGGGTCTCTGAAGGTGGGGAGGGAAGGTAAAACCTTCACCATGGTGTCTGTCACCCTGTGTCCCCAGCAGGGCTCAGGGACACACCAGACTCAGCTGAGCCTCTGGGGCAGAATTCAGGAGAACAAGGAAACAAATATCCCAAAACCAGAGCTCAGCACATCCACCTTGCCTTCCTGCTTGCAGTTCTGGAGCCAGCCAAGCCCCAAGCCAGAGACTCTCAGGATTTTTAGGGATTATCCAGCTGGAACAGGAGCCTCTGCCTGAGGAGGGGACAATGGAATCACTCAACAGGACAAGGAGTGACTTAACTCTGTCCCTAGGTCCAGCCCAGAGCATTTCCTGCAGCCAGCTCTCTAAATGCTGCTCCCCAAACACCAGCAGCACCCAGGGCAGGAGATTTCTGCCCCCAAAAATAACACAAACAAGCAAACAACACCTTCCCCATGTAGGAAAGAATTCCACCTACCCCAGGGAATGCTTACCTGGCAGCACCCACTGCAGCATTCCAGCAGTCCCAGGGCTTTATAAAGGATTTACCACCCCAGGGAGGGAAAGTCCTGCCCTTTCTCTGATTACTGGCAGCTAATTAATCCTCTCTCCTTCCCTCCTGGGTGTTTTACCAGCTGGGCTCATCAGGACATCCCATTGTTTGTTAAAATCAGAGTGGAGATCAATTTCCTCGTGCCTCTCCAGTGTGTGGAGTTGTACAGTTGGTCTGTGGTGCATGGCTGGAGATAAAATGACATTTTAAAACTATTTTCCCCAAATGATGTTGTATTTACCGTGGAAACCTGGACAAGTGAAACCCAAAGAACAAAAATAGTGCCACAAAAACACAGAGGGCACCTCCCTGATTTCGATTTTTGGGTGGTTTGTGCAAATGATCATTTTAGGGAAATCCAGTGTCAGGAGAAATCTATTTAAATGAGAACTTTTTTTTTTTTTTAAATGCCAAAATTCCTATTCATGGGTAAGGAAATATATCTATTTATTTAAATTAGAATGACAATTCTTTCTTCCTTATTAATAAATTATTACTAACAACTTATTGTTAATTATTAATTATTAATTATAATTAATAACGATAATTAATAATTATTACTAATTATTAATAACATTTTAATTATTTATAATATGACATTCAGTAATAATATGATAATATAATAATATAATAATAATGTAGTTATTAACAATAATTTGTATTATTATCTTAATAAAAGGATAACTCTGTACTCTCTGATGGGAGTACAGGGTTTTGTATTGAGCTGTAGAAAAAAAGTGAATTAATCAAACATCCAAGATAAGCAGCCCAGAAAATCTGTCCAAGCCCTTGCTCAGGGTGTCAGGTAAGGAAGGTTCTGTGATTCTGCAAGGAAAAAAAAAAATTAAAAAATATCCAAAGCTGAAGCCCTGCAAATTCCAAGCAAAGGCAAGGCACACATGTTGAAGTGAGGGTGATTAACTCTGGCACAGCTCTCCATGGGAAGTGATGGATTTGCCATCCCTGGATGTCTTCAAAGCACATCTGGATGATTCCAGGGGCTGGATGTGACCTTCCCTGGCACTGGAATTGCTACTGTTCACCTTGCAGCTCCACAAAAAATGCTTGGAGAGACCAAATTTCTCCTCCCAGCTTTGCTTCCAACCTGCTCTGGGCTCTTATTGGAGTTATTTCTTCTCCTTGTGAGTTTTGCTATCAGTTCTTCCCCCTTGCTGGGAGTGTTAAGGGCAGGAGTGCCCTGCATGGTGCTCAGCAGCATCAGTCAGGCTGATTTTAGGGTTTTTTGGCATTGGTTTTGTAGGAATTTTCACAGGTTGGGTAGTTTTTGGTGAGGATAAGAAGTCTGGGGGGATTTCACTGCCAGCAGGTACCATGAGCACACTGACTGTACAAAAATCCTTACAATTTTTCATGCAAAAACTTCTTTTTGTAGCTAGCAAAAATAGGGAATTGAATAAAGGAAAGGATGAGAGGATTTTGCAAAAGGGAATGGATGAGTGAACACTTTATCAATGTAAACACCTTAAAATACAAATCACCAAAGGTGGAGCATCAATTTTTAAGTTATCCTCTTCTGGAAAAAGGATGAGTTCATTTAGGGCCAAAGAGCCCAAGGGGAGCCATTGCCATTGCTGAGACCTCTCCAGGGGATGGAAAATCAGGAATGATTGACCAGAACAGCACCACAGGCATGAAGAAATAAAAAGGGAGGGAACATCTGACCAAGCTGGGCTTGAATCAGAAATGTCCTTTATTTCACAGGGATTTTAAGGAAAATTGTTAATATTAAGTGTGATGTAGAAGCAGAAGTTGTAACCAGCTGGGCTGGGAGACAGGAGGTGTCAAAGCAGAGTTGTCAGGATTTTTTTTAATGCACCTTTTGTCAACCCAGTGGCCAAGGCACTGTGAATTTTGGCTTTGAGTTGTAGGAAACAGGGGATGCATCAACCCAGGGGTTTGTGGGGTGGGACAGAGGATGGAGCAGCAGGGATGTGTCCAGGGGGGTTGTTACATCTCCTGAGAGCTCCTTCCAGCCTGAGCCACACCATTTTGAAGGGTAGGAGTTTGCAGCAGGCCCATGGAGTGGTTTGGATGGATTATCAAGCAGAGAGAGACAAAAATTCAGGTTTTTAAAGGACATCTTCACCTGGGCACTGAGAGCTCCCTGAGTCATTCCATTTTGCTGCCTTTTCCTGCAATTTGGGCCTTCCTAGACCTGAATTTCAGCGCTGAGCTGAGCCTAAGGTGCATCAGGCAATATTTTGGTGTCCCCTCCTTGCAAGCATCATCCCAGTGGCCCTGAGGAGGATGAATCCCACCACACCCCATCCCTGCTGCCCATCCATCCCCTCACCATCCCAACCTCTCTCTGCTCCTCCCAAACCCCACCTTTATTCCTCTTCTGCTGCAGGGAAATATCAGAGGCACCCATGTGGCTCAGAAAGGAGGCACTGGCCGTGGCAGAAACACCCAATTATTTAGCAGCTGTCAAGGTTAAGCTGAATAACCCCGGCATGGGGAAGGCTGGGCTTTGGGAGAGGCACAAAAATCATCTTCCTCAAGGGGAAGAACATCCCAGGGAGGCAGAGCAGAGCCCGCGGGGCTCTCCAGGAATGAAAGGAAGCCGTGATGTCCCGGGGCAGGGCTGGGCAGAGAGCTCTGCCCATCCATCAGGCTCCCCTGGCCATGGGATAAATCAAACCCAGAGGGGAAGGGGGAAAAAAAGTGTCCGAGGGGGAGCTGGGGGGAGAAGAGGGAACGAAAAGGCAGCACGAGGGAGAGGAAAAGCCAGATCAAAGGCAGAAATTCATCAGAGATAACGGAATTATTTATTTTTCCTGCTGCTAGTGGGGATTTTTTTTCTTTTTTTTTTCCCCTTTGAGGCCCCCCAGGCCTTCTGGGCTGCTCCGTCTCCAGCCAGTCTGTTATTCTCAGGCATCCCATCACCCCAGCCCAGGCACAAAGCAACATGTTCACTTCATCACACGGCTCTGCTCGGCACAGAGAGACCTTTTGATCTCCATCTCTGCTGTGTTTATATGTGACAGTGCAAGAAATGTATTTACAGTACACGGGGCTCTGTTAGACACTGCCTGCCTTCATTTGAACATTAATATTGGCAGCAGGGGAGAGGAGGGGGGGAGCAGCTCTCCTTTAATACCCCCCTCATTTATTAAAATGTTTATTTGGAAATCCTCAGGCCCATTTATCTGGTTATTACTCAGAGCAGGATCAAATAATAACTCAGGTTCTCTGTGTCACACAAGACAAACCAAATATACGCTGGATGAGGGCTTTCAATGGCCCTTGGATCCATCCTCATCCTGGCACTGGGCCGGCTGCAGGGCCCTGGGTGGGCTCCCTGGACCTGTAAGGCAGCTTTTTACCCCTGGTTCCACTCAGGATCCACACAGGATCCAGCCTGAGCCTGTTGCTACTGCTGGAGGTGCCCCCAAAAGCCCCTCGATAGCAGGGGGAGCCTCACTGGTCAAGGGGGATTCCAGCAGAGCTTCTCCCCAGCTCTGCCTGACTCAGGCTCTGCTTTTCAAACCATCTCACTCCATGTGCATCACCTTTCCCAGGAGTGTGGGAGCTCAGTGCATCCCTCCAGGTGTCCAGAGCTGCCAAGGACCCCACCAGGGGGCTCAGGGACCCTGGCACGCAGCCCAGAACACCTGGGGAGTTGATTGTGACCCTTGGAGCAAGTTGCCAGCTTTGTATGAGGATGTGAAAGTCACAGAGGTTTGAATAGTGTAATAACAAAATGATCACAGGGTGAAAATGTAGATTTTAGGATTTTTGGTATGGAGGTTATGAGGACAAGATGGAGGAATCTGGGCGTGTCCAGCCTTTCTTCTTCTTGTTCTTGTTCTCCATCTTCTGCAGTGATGTTGGCACTTTGGGATTGGTTTAGAGTGGAAGTTCACTGTCTACCATAGGTGATAGGTATTGGGAATTAAGTGTAAATATGTTATATGTAGTTTGGAGTATAAAAGGACAACACCGTCTCAGGGGCGGTCAGAGTGCCTGTGGCTGCCCTGCTGAGCAGATCTCTGCTGGGCAGAAAGAAAATTTTATAGATAAGAATTAATAAACAACCTCAAGACTGAAAAGTGAAGAGTCCAGACTCGTTCTTCAGCTGCGCGGGCCAAAGCAGAGACACCCTGCACATCTCAGGGCAGCAAATATCAACCAAAACCCGAGGCAGGAGGAGATGGGGGTGTGCAGGACCACCTCAGTACCAACAGCTGAAAGCAGTCAGGGAGCACAAAGATCCTGCCCTCAGACCCAAACTCTGGGCTGTTCTGGGCTCAGGCTGGTGGTTCTGCTCTCCTTCCTCTCTGTCTCCTTCCAACCTTCACTCCCCATCCCATCTTCTACTCCACTCGGGGTTTGCCAGCCATATTTTGAAAAACACCAATTTCAAGCTCTCAGCAGGTCTAGGCCACATTCAGAGGGTGTAAGAAGCCCTGGCACGTTTCTGGTGAGCAGCTCTTGGTCTTCAGAGGCTCAGAAAACATTGGAAGCACTTCTAGGTGGAGCTTGCTCTGAATTCTTGAGCAAAGGGCCTTTGGCATTGAGATGGCAAAGGAAAGGTGAATGTGGCTCATTGCAGGTGATCACAAAGAGCCAGCAGAGCTGGGCAGGAGCACTCCCAGGTCCAGAAAGGGAGGCTGGAGGTGCCAACCTGCAAAACACTTGGGAAAACATCAGTGCTGGAGGAAAGGAGTAATTCCAGACACTGCCTGGTGCAAGGAATGGTAAGTTCAGTAAATGAGAGTGGGCACGTGGGATCTTTGCATTTCACATCCCTCTCACTCTTGACTGCAGAGGTTGAGCAACCATCAAATCCCAGCTCTTCTCAGCTTCATGAAGGGCTTCCCATCAGCAGCTGCTTGCAAATTTGGGGTTAAAAAGTCCTGATTTGTGCTCTGAGAGCTTCTGCATCCCACCCAGCTCCTGACCCACAGCTCTGCTGCCCCACACTCTCTCTGGGGTCTTTGGAGGTGTCACAGCTGGTTTGTCCCACCCTTGGAAGTGTCCAAGGCCAGGCTGGATGGGGCTTGGAGCAGCCTGGGATAGCAGGAGGTGTCCCTGCCATGGCAGGGGTGGAACGAGATGGGTTTTAAAGTCCCTTTAAGTCCAAACAATTCTGTGCTTCTAGGGTTTAACCATGAGGTGACCCTGCCTTGGTGGGTCCCAATGCTCCCAGTGCAGGGTGATCCCAGTGAGAGCTCCCAAACACAAACACCCATGGCATTCACCCCAAAAGCCTGCAGGGAGCTGGGCTCACCCACCCTGGAGTGGGATATTCTGGAAGCTGGCACTGCCACATGAGCCCTTGGGAATCATCCCTGCTGCTGGAATCCTCCTGCCCCAGAGTCACCACTGGTGCTCCTCAGGCTTTACAAATGCTCATTTTTAGTGCCTCCTTTCCCCACACGTGGGTTTAAGGTGCCCAGGATGAGGTGTCACAAAAATCTCTGAGGAGCCAGGAAACCCTGAGCTGCTGCTCCCCCTCTGTCCTGACACCATTTGGAGACTTGGCTTGGGGAAATCTGGGATTCTGGCACAGGATTTGCTGGTGGCAGGAGCACAGAGCCACTGTCACCTCCTGGGAGCCTTCAGAGCCCTGGGCTGGGGCATCAGGCCCAGCAAACACAGGCTGGTTCCCAGTGGAGCTGTGATCACACTGATGAAAATGGCATTTTATGTAAAATCATATAAACTGGGGGAAAATTTGCTTTAAAAAAAAGCATATTCACATTTTCAGTGAATATGAAAATATTCACTGAATACCTGGGTATCAGTTTTATATGTCCTTTGTGTCTCATAATGGGTTTATTTTAGTTATTTAGATTTATAGCTATATATTTATCCATTAGATATGGATTTATTTAGTTATTTATACAGTTATTGCAGGGAGGGAAAAGGCAGTTTCAGTTCCAAGGATTTGCTACATGAGTTTATCTACATTATACTCAAATAAAATGTTTTGACTATATATTAAATCATTACCATGACTTCCCCTTTCCTGCCTTATCTTTTGTTAAAAACCTTTGAATTTTGGCCTTTCATTTACCATAATTTTATTTCTTCCTACCTCCTCTTTCCAAGGCCAGCCATTCATTTTGTAGCTCTTACTACTGAAATCTTTTAGTGCTTTTAATCCTTCCTGAGCTCACACACCCAAAACTCCCTGACAAAGAGGCTCAAAAATAAAACTCAGTAATTGACCACTTGGAAAACGTTTATTTTTAATTTTTTTTCTTACTTTTTTTTTTTTTTTCACTCCTAACTGCAGAGAAGGGGTGAGTCACAGCTTTGAAATCTGCACTGGATGCCAGCTGAAAACAGAGGCTTTACACGATCAAATTGACAGATGATTCCAAGGCAGCCCTGCTCCACACAGACCCATCCATATTCCCAGTTAAAAGAAATATTGCATTTTTAAGGGTAAAGAAACATATTTAAGAGATAAAGGAAAAGAAAAGTTTGCTGGTCATCAATTATCATAATAAAACAGAGCAGTGGTGAGGGGGGGGGGATGAAATTCACTTTAAAGACATGTTAAAGCCCCCTAATCTTCAAAGAGATAAAGGCTGCCCCTGAGAGAGCCACTTTGCCAGGAGGCAGCCACGGGCCTGGCCTCAGGGGAGGCTGATCCAGCTCCAAAATAAACTTGGGACCAACTTGAACCCAGCGTGGGGTCCAGGGATGATGGAGGAGGAGGAGAAGGGGCAGGGGAGGACACAGAGAGGCCGGGGCTGGGAGCTGGTGTGGGGACAGCCTGTGCTTTGTGGTGGCAGCAGGGCACACAGAGGGATCCCTGGTGGTGTTCTTGTCCCTCCAAGCCCTGCTGGTCCTTGCAGAGCAGCTGGAAATGTGACAGAAATGCCGAGAGGCCAGGCCCAGGCGCGGCTGGGCCCACGGGGCCGAGCTCAGCCCTGGTGCAGCCCTCAGGGAATCCCTGCTGGGGAGGGCACACCAGGCTCAGCTGGGGCTGCTCCTGTGCTCCTGAGCTCAACATGGGCCTGCAAAGCCCACGCCTGTGCTACAGCTGTGTTGCCACATTTGTCTTCACAGAGAAAAGCAAGGCACAATTCTTCCCAAGAATATTTCTGGGTTTCATATTCTCTGAACCTCAGAGAAAGAAAAAAAACCAGTTCTTATCTCATTTACTCCTCCTGTGTTTTTCACAAGTAGAGTCCATCATAGAAGGTTGTTTACCTGAAAAGAATTGATACTTGGATTCTGCTGTGGGTGTTTTGATTCACTGACCTATTGAATGCAGGTCTGTGTGTGTCGGGACTGTTGGCAGTCACAAAATTCTGTGCACTGAAGGGCAGTTCAGTGCTTAGCAGATTCAGTTGAGATGGAATGTAATATAGTGCAATATAATATAGAAAAAAAGAGTATAACAAAGTAATTAACTCACCTTCTAATATCAATAGAGTCCTCTTTGTCATTTCTCTCCTTCATCAGGGGTGAAAATAACCACTACAGAGGTGGGGACAGGGCTCTGCTGTCCTTGGGCCTTGCAATGGCTGCTGGCAAAGGCCAAGAGCATGGAAATATCTGGATTCTTACAGGTTTGGCCAACTCCCTTTGCTCCTCCAGCATGGGCCAGCCCCGAGGAGGAGAGTGTCCAAAGCTTGGAGAGCTTGGATCCTCCAGCAATGAGGGCTCATCACGCCCCAAAACACACCCAGGCCTCTTATTTCAGCCCTAATGCTCACTCACCTCGTGCTGTGCCAACCTCTCACCCTCCTGGGTCTTGGAGGCTTTAAAAAATTGTTTCCAACCTGAGATGGAGGAGAGTTTATCACCAAGTTCAGTACCAGACTTTTTCTGCAGCTCGCAAGCCAAAACTAACACAAACAGCAGGCTCCTCATTCATTATTCTAATTCCACCATAAAACATTCCCAAGCCAGCTCTGACTGAGGGTTTTAGCTGATTTACTGCCTTTTCAACAGGCAGTGTCTATGAACTGGGTGAGCTCGTGGGTCAGATTTACACCGAGGAGCAGCTGAAGGGAGCTCACCCTCAGAGCACCTCTCCATGCCCAGGGCAGCAGGAGCACTGATGGCCTGCTGGAAAATTCCCAAAACATTCCTGTTTCCCACCACACAGAAGTGGCTACCTCCAAAATTTTTTCTCAAAGAGAAAGGGAAAGGAGAACATGGGGCTTGGAAGAGTTATTGACTTGGACTCAACAGTGCCTTGAGGTGGGGATTAAGGAGAGTGGCTCATCCCATCCCTGGAAACATCCAGCAACATCCAAGCCAGGCTGGATGGGGCTCTGAGGCTGAAGATGGCCCTGCCCATGGCAGGGGATTGGATTTAAAAGTCTTTTAAAAGTCCCTTCCAACCTGAATTCTTTTATCCAAGCCACCATGCATGGAACAAGAGGCTCTGGCATGTGGCACTCCCTGAGGACACCCACACCACACCAGCACCACATCACGGGTCTTGGGTGGCCAGGGAGGTGTCAGTGACAGCCATTCCTTGTGCTTCTGGCCACTGCAGAGAGCTGGAGCCAACACTCAGCCTGGATGCACTTCCACAAATCCACTGCTCCTCCTGGATCCCCTTTTTCCTCCCTTCTGATGGAGGAAGCATTCCCAGCTTCAGCTTTGACAGGTGCCACACATTGCTCTGAGAAGTTTCATCTGACCAAGTGACTCCAATATGTGCTTTATCAAAAAGATTCCCAGCCAGCTCTGCTTCCAGTGGCTCCAAAATCCCCTTGCAAGGTCTGTTCCAATGACTGGGACAGCAGTGCCACAGCACAGCCTGGTTTGCCTCCAGCTGTCCCCACCAGAGCCCCATGAGGAATGGTGCTGCCTCTGGATGCTTCTTAATCCAAATAAAATGTAAATCCTTTGCCATTTTCCCATTTTGCTGTATCAGGTTATAAACCAGATTCCCAGGGAAGCTGGTGCAAGGAAAGAGGAGCTCAGTGAAGCATTAACCCTTTGGTTGTTGTATTTGGGTTAAAATACCCACAGCAGGTATTTTGGAGTTCTTTCAGGAATCCTTTTTATCTTTGAGATGTTGCAATTTTAATCATGGCCAAGCTCCCAGGTAACGACTCCTGAGCAGCATTTTCCCAGCAATGAATCCAGCAGCATTCCAAGGGTGTGGAGATCTCTTGGGAGCAAACAGGAAGTCCCAGATCCAGCAGATCCCAGTTCCAGGCACAGTGCAGTGATGCCTCATTGCTCCCTCAGCCTCAACGAGCTCTGATACCAGCCAGATGCTTTTCCTTCCTCCAGCTGAGCCAGCTGAGTGAGCCACATCCCTGGGGACTTTGGGAATTGGATAAACCCCTGCTCAAGCTGCTGGGGATGAAGCCTGAGAGCCATGCTGCTAACAGGGCAGTGATGCACTGTCACAGACATCTTTTATGAAAAATCCTTTCCTTAGGATTTTTCCTCCTGAGAAGCCGAGAGGCCTCAGGAACAAAATGCAAACAATGATTATCTGCTGCTGTGGAATGCAACAGGTGCATCTGGGATGGGTCTCATGTTGGATGTTTGTAATTAATGGCCAATCACAGCCCAGCTGGCTCAGACAGAGAGCTGAGCCACAAGCCTTTGTTATCATTCTTTCCTATTCTATTCTTAGCTTAGCCAGCCTTCTGGTGAAAGCTTTTCTTGTATTCTTTTAGTACAGTTTTAATATAATATAGATCATAAGATAATAAATCAGCCTTCTGAAACATGGAGTCAGATCCTTGTCTCTTCCCTCATCCTCGGACCCCTGTGAACACGGCCACACCCCCCAAAGGCTCCCCAGCCACACTGTGCACCCCAGCCTGGTTCCCTGCAGCCCCCCAGGCCCTGGCTGTGCTGGACACAGCTGGCAGGGCTTGTGCCTGCTTGGCTTTCCCCTGGAGGCACCAGGAGCTGCAGATGTGTGCAGGGGAGGCAACCTGGCTTTCACATCAGGGCTGTGTGACGAGGGAATTTTGGTGTTTCAGCTCCCTTTGGCACAGGGGAAAATGCATTTCCCCTCCTTCTGCGGGCTGGGCTCTTTAACAGCACAGCCACCTTCATGTTTCAGTCAGGATTTTTCTTATTCCTGCTGCATGGAACAAAACCAGTCTAACACTAAGAGCAGGAATTTGGGTCCTTCTTGACTCTCTGGAGTGCTGGAAGGTGCAGCTTTCTCCAATCATCTCCAGGCTGCTTGGGAGGAGATGCAAAGAAGAGAAGGAAAACAAGGCATTATCTCAGTGCCAGTGTTGTTCAGGCTTGGCTAAAATCAGATATAAAACCAGCTCAAGGCTGGGAATGAGGAGCTCCTGTGGATTTAGCTGTTAAAATTAGGGGCAGCCACACTGTCAGCCTTATGGCTGGGACCATGCATCTGCATGGTGACTCTTCAGCTGACCAAGCCATTTTCACATCGGCCAAGAGCAGGACAAAAGCCTGGGAAGCCCTTTCTCCCATCCTACAGCCAGCCAGAAAACCACCATTCATCTGGACATCAGCACTCCCAAATCTTCCTCTGGCATCAAGCAGCTTTAGGGCACCTTGCCTTGCTTATCTGCCCAGGTAGCCACACTTCTCACTAAATAAAAAATAATTGAGGATGATTTCTTGCCTGTCTGTGGCAACAATGGGGTGAGGATTTGCAGGATTTTCAGGATTTGCATTTTTCTGTGGGTAAAGGGCAAAGGCCCACCTCTCTGCCAGGAAGGGACCATTCTGCATTGCTTGCACACAAAATCCCAGCTCCTCCAGCATGAGCCAGGCCCTGGGTTTTCTCTGCCTTCTCCCTTATCAGAGGTGAGAGTTGCCAGTAGCTCAGCACGGTGCTGCCCAGGAGCCTGGGGAGGGCTGCAAGCCCTGAGTGCAGCCATGCCCCAGCCCCACCAGCTCTGTGTCACAGCAGCCACAGCAGAGCAACCAGAGCAACCAGCTCCTCCAGCAGCAGAGCTGACCCAAGCCCCTCCATCCCCGCCTGCCGCTGTCCCTGCAGGGGAGGGGATCCCGGTGAGCTCGTTAACCAGGTGACATTCGAATCCTCCCCCTAGGCACAGCCCCTGCAATTCAAATCACATCCAGGGCTAGGATTTAGAGGGCTGCTGGGAGCAAACTCGGCGCCCAGATTGCCAGATCTGGAAGAGCTCTGTCCTTTGTGAGTTGTGTTATGAGACAAAGGTGGAAGAAAACACCTGGAGCACTGAGGCCGGGCTGGGGGCGGGAGATGTGGCTGCTTGCAGGATTTGGGCCAGATTTGTAGAGGTCTGTCACCCTGATTTTTTAAGTTTTTCTAAGCCTTCTGATATTTACATTCTTGTAGCAAACTTTCTCACACCCTTTCTGTAAATAACTCATTGTTTTGCATTCTTTTATGGACGAGGAGAAATTTGATGGGCTGTTGGTTTGTCCAGCGTCATTGGAGAGGTGGCACTGTCACCCTCCAATCCACTGTCACTCTTGGAAATCCATAAATGTTGGAGTCAGAAAATAAACTTCCCCTTTTTCTTCACCTTGAGAGCAGCAGTGTGTGCACTTGTGTTGTTTCGTGTCCTACAGTGACAGAGGTCCTTGGAGATCAGCAAGCTCTGCCAGAGGGACTGTGCAGCAGCTCAGAGAAGTACCTTAGTGCCCAGAGATGTGGGTCAGGGCTTGCTCTGGATGCCCAAAGTCCTGGCCCATCCTCCCTGAACATTCCCAGAGCAGCTCTGCTGCATCCCAGAGGCACCAACCTGCTCCAGACGTCAGGCAGAGCCAATCTCTGCCTGGGATGTGCTGGATTTGCTGCACACACTCAGGCAGGACCACCTCCTTTCCCATGTGTTGACAGGGCTGTACTCAAGCACCTAAAGACATAAAAATGTGCCTGGTGGGCTGGAGCATGAGGCCGAGCCAGCTCCTCCTGAACTGACAGCTTGCACCTTCCAGAGCTGCTCCCTGCTCCTCTCAGCCTCTCCTCATCCTCCCAAAAACTGTGGCACCCTTTTCTGGAACTCTACCAGCAAGTTCTAACAAACTTCAGCTCTTCTCTGCATGCAGGACGCTGTGGAAGAGGTTTTACAGCAATTTCTGTGAGCAGAGAGAAGTTTGAGAAGAGGATCCATGTTTACCCTGAAAGAATTTTCTACCAAGTTCGTTGACACAGAAACCAAGAAGGAAAGGATAAATAAGAAAAACCTGCAACTGCCTATTCCAATAAACACTTTGTTTGTCTGTCCTGACCAATGAGTAAAGTGTAAACTTAGGGGTTTTGTAAGAATGTATAAAAAACATGCATGCTGTAATAAAACAGGGTTTGAAACCTTCTGAAAATGGAGAGTTGCTTTGTATTGTCTCCATCTCAACTATGACACAACACCGCACAAACCTTTTGCAGCCAAGAGAGGGATGTAACAGCCCAGGGCAGGGAGGAAAGGCAGACAAAGCCTCTCCCTCGGCTTTTCACGGGAAATCCTCCTGGCATGTGTGAAGAGAGGCTGAGAGCTTTGTAGGACACTGATAACGATCTCCACACCCTCCCTTCAGCGTCTGCAGCATCGCAGATGGTGAAGGAGAAAGTTGGAGATGCAGAGACAACAAGTGTCCCCACAGTGTCCCCACAGTGTCCCCCTGCATCCCTGACAGCGTCACTGCCCCACAGCCCGGTTTGGGGGCTCCAGAGAACGAGCTGCAGAGCTCAGGCTCCCTCCCTTCCTAGCGGGAGGAAGGGAAAGCCCCATAAATAAAGGGCAATAGGAAAGAGATTGCAGGTCCTGCAGCAGCGCCTGGAAGCCGCCTCGGAGGCGAGGCGGGGGGAGGAAGGGAGCCTGACTGACAGCCTGATTTAAGACCTGCCTGAAAAGCAAACAAAAGCAATTGAAAACTGCATCATCTAGGAAAACTTAGTAGGTTGTATTTTCACAAGTGAGGACTGATGGTAAGACCAGCTTAATCCCCCCGTGGACTTTCCACACCTCGGCAGGGGCCAGCTGGTTTGTCTTGCAGCTGATTGCTGAAATGAGAGCGGTGGGCTGGGGGCTGGAACAGGACACAGCAGAGGTCTTGGAAGAAATGTGTGTGTTTTCCAAAGCCTCCTTCTCCCTGTCAGAGCCAGTGGCACCTCCTGGGCTTTGCAGCAGGGAGCGAGGATGCTCCAGCCTGGCAGAGCCTCTGCTCGCAGGCAACTGGAGAAAAATCCCTGGAGGTTCTTCCTCCTCCCTGTTTCCAGCTGGTTTGGGGGGAGCAGGAAACACAGCCAAGAGGTAAAGACATAACTTAGGGCCTTATCTTTGCTTCCCAGGGACTGAGCTGGGACACAACGAGCTGAACATGAGCTACAGAACAGCGCTGGGGCCACAGCGGGCTCACCAAGGGCCTGACACAGACAAGTGTTAAAAGATGACATCATGTGCAGGCAGACAAAAAACCCCAATCCACAGCATTCTGAAGCCTTCTATAGATAATATTTCCATTTAGGTTTGGCTTGAACAAAACTGCAGTTTCCTTCTGCAGAATCCAAATGAAGTCGGAAAAAGAGAGAGAAAAATGCCCCTTTGCCCGAGCCAGGTGATGTTCTGTGCCCTGATTCCCTTCTATCCCCTCCCTGAAATGATGAACCAGGATGACATTTCCTTTCCCAACATCAGCCTTGTTAACAGAAAACCACAGGTTTAAGTGGCCCAACACAGCCCTGAGCAGATCAGACATGCAAGCAGCAGATGTACGAGCCCCCCGTACTGAGCCTTTTTGTCAGCTTGTGGTTTCCAGCCCAGACCTGATGGCTGGAGAACAAAAGGCAAAGCAAACTCTCCTCAATCCTTTCCTTTCCAAGCCATCTATTTTCCCCTACAAGCTGGGAGACTGGAAATATCTGTAGGAGTGGAGATAGATAATTAAATGAAGATGGGAGGTGCCTCACCTGGGATGTTGGAACATTGAGGGCTGACAGCCTAACAAGTTCCTGCAGGGGAATAAACCCAAGCCTGGCATCTGGGAGCTCAGGGCATGTCCAGATGATTAAAGGCAGCTGAGGGAGATTTGGTAGCTGGGTTTTAATGACCGTGGTGTGAAGTTTCTCTCCTTCAGCTTTTGGCCAGAGGAAGAATTTAAATAACATTTCATGTTTGCAATGGGTTACATCCATCAGTGATGGGTGGTACCTCCAGCAGGATGCTCCAGAGGGTGGAGCAGCTCTGGTGTCCCCAGGGATGTGCTGCTGTTATCAGGAGCTCTTGGTGCTCTCCAGATCCAAGGGCTCTGCTGAGACTCAGCAGCCCAGGTACTGCCACACATCTGGAATCCAGACCAGGCAGGGAATTTGCTCCTCTCCTTGCCTGAAGGAGAAGATGAATGAAGCTGCCTGGCTGACCTGGGCTTGTTCAAAGGGACAGATGATGTATCAGGGTCTCTCCCTCTGCCAGCACCTATGCAGGGAAATGGACCTGGCCTCAAGGCCATCAGTCCCCTTCTCTGTCCCCTTTCCTGCCCTCACTGTGGCATTTCTCCTCCCCACTATTTGGGCTCAATGACTGTGCTTGCTGACCCAAGTAGCCATTTAAGACCTGATATTTTGGCTCAGGCAGTTTTTGCTTTATGAAAACATGACATTACAGCCCAGGCCACTGGATATTCTGATCTTTTCAAAGCAGAAAGCTTGTTGAAATCCAATTTCTTGGTGGTGTTTGAGCTCTTAAACTCATCTCCATCTTTGCAAAGATGTAGTTCGGCCCTTCCTGATTAAGCCAGTGCCCCCCCCAGCCTGCAGGGAAGGGGATGGATGGCTCCAGCCACTTCCATCTGCAGCCCCAGCCATGCTGGGCATGGATGAGTGGGTTCAGGTCCTTAATGCTGCCTTTCCTTGCAGCTCCCATGTGGCCCTGCCCTGCACCAAACCAGGCAGCTTTCCCCCTAAGAGTGTTGGCTTTCCCTAAGCTCTGTCACCCAGCCATTGGAAAGTGAAAGCTCTCATCCAGAAGCCTAAAAGTGCTTTCCTCTTCAAATTAATTATTAATTTTCAGCTTTCCAATTAAAAGAAAAAAAAAGCAGATTTTTTTTTCTCTGTGATGGACATCAGGGAAAGGGATTTTTTTCCCCTACCACAGCTGTAACTGCAACACATTTATCCATGTTTTCCCAGTGTTGGTAATGCCCCAAAGCTGTTATTTCACCCAGGTTTTCCTGGTGTTGTGAGTACCCCAAAACTGTTATTTTGTCCAGGTTTTCCCTGTGTTGTGAGAGCCCCAAAGCTGTTACCTGCTGTCCCTTGTCCCCAGTGCTACCAAGGGGACAGCAAGAGCCACCAGGTCCCCAGCAGCAGCACCTCTGACCTGGCCTTTTGAGCAAGGAAATATCCCCAGAGCCATTAACTCCCCCATTTCCTTCCAGCCAGCATCCTGCCTCCCCAGATCCATGCTAGCAATTCCTGGACAAAGATTTATGCTAGAGCATGACTTTTAAGCTGGGATGCTCCTGAGGAGGACACCATGCCATGAAATGGTGGGATTTGGGCTGAAGTTATCCTGTATCAGCTCCTGAAACCATCCAGCCACACCTGAGGCTCCATGGCAGAGCAGTGCAATGAGCATTCTCTCTCTGATCCATGAAGGAGGAATTGGTTTTCCTCCCAATCCCTTTCCCAGGGCAGCTATAAACTGTTCCAGCACGCAAAAAAATTCCAAGAAAATTCCCTGCAACCATTGCAATCAGCCTGTTCAATCCATTCTCACCCCCTGGGGGCTGTTTTGTGTGGCTCAGTGTCTCCTCCCCACCTCCAGAGCATCAGCAATTCCCTTGGCATCCCAGGAAATGGAGTTCCTGGTCAGGTCCCAGGGCTGGAATCTGGAATCCTGCCACAAGTAACCATCCCTGCAAATGGTTCCCTTTGTTTGGGCACCTCTCCCTGGGAGCAGACTGGGCAAGAGCCACTGCAGCACTTCAAAAGGAGAGTTCACGCATGGGTAAAGGTCATTTAAAATGGGATTAAAAATTCACATTTTTGTCCTGCATTTTTTTGATGTTTCTAATCAAACCTATCCTGAGACAGAGAGGAGGACAGGCTGAACTTGCTGTTTTTCAGTGATAAGACACAGGGGGGTTTTGATGGGTATTTCTAATCAGCTTTTTATTTTTTTCCTAAAAATAAAACCCCTTGTCTGAAGCACTTACCTGAACTCCAAAAGGTGCCATTGAAAACTTAAAGATTTTTATTTAAAAACAAATTTAAAATAGATGTATATGCAGCATTTTCTCCACCATGTTACTCTTGCTACATTTTCACCAGGCTGGCTACACCAACAATTTTCTGTTCCCACCAAATCCTAACCAAAACCTGGCCAGGTTTAACACTCCAAAATCTTGTTTTAGATCTGGCCATGATGCCCAAAACCTCAAGGGTCTCCTCTGTGCCTTCCTGCCCTGTTGAAGCAGATCCTTGGGTTGCTCTGCCTGCTGGAATGGTCCTTTCCAGAGGGGTAAAGCCTCATTCCAGCGTGCCAGCCCAAGGGATTTGTGCTCAGCAGCAGGTAAATGGCCTTTGATCCCACGGGGCAGCAGGGCTGGTGGATAAGAGCCCAGGGAGACAGACTCCCCAGCCATCCCTCCTTCCCTAATTCCCTTCTGAAGTGCTGGAGCCACTGTCAGCTCTCATTAAAAGAAGGGAATGCCCCTGGTTTAATTCCCAACCAGAGCCAACCGGATAATGATATTAACCCCAGCAGGGGGTGGCAGGAGAAGGCACCTCCTCGCTTCAAATGTTTGGACAAAAAATTTGTTCTCATTAGGGCACAAGCCCAGGAGATGTCGCCTTTGTAGGGCGGGGGGACGGGGCTTTGTTGGGTCTGAATGTCCCCTCTGGGAGCGCCCCAGGCTGTAATTGGGGCTGGGCCAGGCTGGGGGAAGAGAGGCAGAGACAAAAAAGGGCAAGGGAAGCGTCAGATCTCCTCTAAAATTCCATATTCTGCTGCAAAATGTGCTCCTGGAAGTGGGTCCCTGAAATGAGGAGCAAGGTGGGGACCATGGATGGCCTGGGGGCAGGATGGTCCCACTGCTCTGGGAGAGGGGCTGAGGAAAGGCCAGTCCTGAGGGCAAAGAGATTCATTCAGCTTAAAATATCAGAGCTGGAAGGGGAAATCCATGGCAGGGACCCAGAGGGGTCCTTTCCACCAAGAAATGGGGAGGGAAAACCAGCCCCTAACTGAGCACAGCGTTCCTGCTTCTCCCCAGGCACAGAAACACTGTTCCCATCATTTTCAGGAGGTTTCCCATATTTGCAGGGACAGAGATGCTGCAAACCAGGGAGGAACAGAACTGGGGAATTCCCAGTGCCAGGGACACCTAAAGGGGAGGGAAAAGCTCATTTTCCCACCGCTGCAGATATTTTTCTGTAGCTGGAGACACATCCCCTGGGAAAAGGAGGTTCACTTACAGTTTACCTGCTCTCAGGGATTCCAGCACCTCTCTGAAGTCACTCCAGACCTGGAGTATCCAAAGGCTTGAGATGGGAAACTCTCCTAAATCCACGATCCAGCCCATGGTCTGCAGGTGCTGCACAGGATGTGACACCAAGGAACTGAACTGACTGAGTGAAGCTGTGGCTGCTCCATCCCTGGAAGTGCCCAAGGCCAGCTTGGATGAGGATTGGAGCAACCTGGGGGAGTGAAAACCGGCAGGGGGTTGGAACAAAACAAGTTCTGAGGTCCCTTCCTGTCACATTCACATTTTCTGAAATACCCCTTCTCCCAGGAAATTTCTCCTGGGAAGCTGAGAAGCCTCAGAGAAAAGGAAAACAAATCTTATCTCATTTGCTTCTCCTGTGTTGTGCTCATGTGGAATGTGTTTGGAGATTGCTCACCCACAGGTGATTGTTCCATTGCATTTTGCTGTGAGTTGTCTTGGCTCTTTGGCCAATCAGGGCCAGGCTGTGTCAGGACTCTGGAGAGAGTCAGGAGTTTTCATTATTATCTTTTTAGCCTTCTGTAAGTATCCTTTCTGTATTCTTTAGTATGGTTTAGTTTAGTATTCTTTAATATAATATAGTATTATAAATAATAAATTAGCCTTCTGAGAACATGGAGTCAGATTCATCATTCCTGCCTTCACTGGGACATTCCCAGCAAATACAATACCTTCCCACCCAAACTCCATCCTGGAATTCTGGGATTGACTAAATATGGCCACTCCCTGGTACCACTGACATCTTTTCCACAGACATTGTCCCAAATCTTCCTCCCAGCTCACCGTGCTTGGAAAAAGAGAAGATCTGGTGGGAAAAGAGGAAAAAGAACTGGTAAAAACCACCCAAATCAAGCAGAAAATGATGGAAACCCCAACCAAGAGGGAAAAATTGCCACCAGGGTCCTTTCCTGCAATGGGAAGCACGTTGTCAAAGGGATCTGAGTTTGGCTCAGTCCTGGGCAAAGAGGGGGGAAATGAAAAACAAGTGTTCAATTAATTCCTCATTTGTGGCCGAGGAGCCCGTTTATTGCTTCCCTCATTGCAGCTCAGCCACTGTCAGAGCCTCTGGAAACAGGCTGGAAATGAGGGCTGTCCCTGTCACAGGCCATCAGGGATCTCTTTGGAGGGTCCCTTTTGCAGGGTTTTGCTGTAATTCCAGCTGGGTGGAACCTCAGGGCTGCCCTGGTTGTTGCCATTTCTGGGAGCTGTGGATCAGATCCTCCTGAGGACAGCTGGGACGCTGAAGGTTTGGGAAGGGACAAATTCCCACTCATCAGTGGAATGGGAACACGACTCCAGCACATCCAGCAGCAGGAGTGGGGCTTGGAAAAGGACAAAAAATTGCAGAAATATTTGAATTTACCCGGCCTTGTGGAGACTTCCTCCTGTTGGTTTCTCCAAGGAGAGGAACAGACCCTGGAATCCAGAAAGTGGGACCTTATCCTGCTCCAGGACCTTAATTCCAGCTCATCTCAAACCTCCACCAGAGTTTTGGGTCAAAGGGCCTCATGCCGCAAGGGTAAAGCTGCTGTGATTAACTGTAATTTGGAAATTGTATTTATTTTATTATATTTATTATCAATTTCAAGCTAAAGCTGGCTGATTAGAGACCTTTCTTTAGCATGCAAAGAACTCACACATCAATATCTTGGTAATTAAAACTTGTTACCATTAAAAACCCCTGATAGATGCCAATTCATAAGGTTATTTATTTTCAATAGGAATTCAGGGGAAAAAAATTCATCATGTTCCTAATGTTCCCTTTCAGCCTGAACCAGTTTTTAACACTTTAATATTAAAAAAAAACCCAGTTTATTCAATCACTCTTGAGTCTTCCCAAGGACTTCAGAGGTTCCTCCAGGGGAAACCAGGCACTTTAAAAATAAAAAAGAAACAGGTTTTAACTCTCAAATCTGGTTGTAGATCTGTTGAGGGTGACTTGATGGGACACAGCCTGACTGTGATGGGACAAACGACACTTGTCATGTTGTTTTCAGGAAGCTTCTCCTAAAATCAGGATCAAGGAGAGCCTGAGGAAACGGGACACAACCTTCATTCAACCCTGAGCAGCTCAGACACGGTTCCAGTTTGCAGCAAATAAACAGAAAAGTGGGGAATATTCAGGGAATTCTTGGTGGGAGCAGCTCCTTGGCGAGGAGGTTAGGCTGGGAAATGGCAAAATCCAACTGGGAAATGGCAAAATTCAACTGGGAAATGGCAAAAATTCAATCTGGAAATGGCAAAATCAAACTGGGAAATGGCAAAATCAAACTGGGAAATGGCAAAAATTTCACTGAGAAATGGCAAAATTCAACTGAGAAATGACAAAATTCAACTGGGAAATGGCAAAAATTCAATCTAAAAATGGCAAAATTCAATCTGGAAGTGGCAAAAATTCAATCGGGAAAATTCAAAAATCCAACTGGGAAGTGGCAAAAATCTATTGGGAAATGACAAATTCAGACTGGGAAATGGTAAAAATTCAAACTGGGAAATGACAAATTCAAACTGGGAAATGGCAAAAATTCAATCTGGAAATGGCAAAAATCAAACTGAGAAATGACAAAATTAAATTGTGACATTGAAAAATCCAGCTGGGAAATGGCAATAACACAGTTTTACACACAGTTGCAGTGTGTAAAAATCCCAGTTTATTTGGGATGCAGCACAGCAAAACCCCCAAAAGTGGATTTACCAGGGAGGTTGATTCCCACAGTCCTTCCCACAGCCCCTAATGCAGAACGTTCCTCCTCTGGGCCTGGAGGAGCATCCACGTTGTGGGAGGCACCGAGCTGGCCACTAAACGTTGGCTTTCCCTCCAGCTCTCCCTAAAACTTGGCTTCCTGGGCAGTAAAATGAGGATAATGACCAATTTTGCCTTTCCTTCTGGAGGGATGAGATAATTTGATTAAAGGAAATGACAAAAAAAGCACATTTTGGAGTTCCAAGTGCAACTAGAGAGCCATGGATCCAAAGGAGTTGATCAAAGAGTTCCTGGAAGTGAAGTTCTTGCTCCTTCCAAACCCACACTTGGATCAAAATCAGAATATTTTGCAAGAACTTCTCCATTTCTCTGAAATTTTTGAAGAGGGACAAAGTTTTTCCTCAGTTTTCCAGAGGCACTGATGGAATATTTCATTTCACTCTGGGCATTATTTCCCTGGACCATTTTGTTTAAAGAATATTAAAATATATAATGACATATTATTATATATTAAATGTCATAACGCATTCTGATGCTGGTAAATGTCAACTATGTATACAAAAATCCAAACAAAACATTTTCTCCTAATAAAATGGCAGATTTTTATTGAAACAAATTATTTTAAAAAATAAATCTAAAAAGTCAGGAAGCATTTTAAATTTCCGCCACACTTAACTGCTTTTCTCCCATTTTTCTGCATGAAAAATGCTGGTTTCTAATTGCTTTGCAGAAGGGGAAAATTTCATTTTGTGTTTTCAAACTAAAAGACTGCAGTTTTCAGTCAGCTCTCAAGGCACTGGCATTCCTCAGCTTGTATTTTTCCCACAGAAGGAAAAGAGAAGGAAAAGATTTTTCCACCAAGATTTTTGAGTTCTGTCTTAAACAAAGACTTGATAGAAAAGACTCTGCTCCTGTCAGTTGAAATGGTGACAAAGGTTTTGTCCTGAAAAGCCCCAAATTTGCAAACAGACCTGGATCCTGTGGAATATCAAAGCCATTTTACCTTTCTGGGATGGCATTTCAAACATCTTGGTCCTCCCTCATTACTTGGCAAATCCTGTTGATGTGGAAGGGGAAAAAAAGAAAAGTTTTCTTTGTTGGGTGTTTCTCTTAAGCTTGGGGAAAAGAAAAAGAGGAAAAGGGAAAAGAAAAAGAGGAAAAGAGAAAAGAAAGAAAAAGGAAAGAAAAGAAAGAAAAAGAAAGAAAAGAAAAGAAAAGAAAAGAAAAGAAAAGAAAAGAAAAGAAAAGAAAAGAAAAGAAAAGAAAAGAAAAGAAAAGAAAAGAAAAGAAAAGAAAAGAAAAGAAAAGAAAAGAAAAGAAAAGACAAACTCGTGCTGTAATTTCCCAGCATTTTCTTCTGTTTCTGTGGGGAGAAGAACAGGAGCTGTTCTTCTGCTCTTCTTCCAATTTTGAGTTGGAATTCTCTGCACAGCCACAGAAATTATTGTTGACATGACTCACGTGGTGGTGAAAGTCCTCCCACAAAACTCTGTCTGCAGGATCATGGTGCTGGATCAATCCCTTATTTAGTGCTGAGGAAAGAGAGAAAACCCCATGGAACAACCAGTGCATGGTACTGGTGGGAGTGGTTTCCTCGTGGATGAGAGTTCCTGGAAAAGAGAGGCAACTTGTGCTCCTAAACACCCCAAAAGGCACCAAATTCCTGTGGAGGCACAGTTCAGGAGGATCCTTGGGAGGTTTCAAGTCCAGCCTGGTGCCCAAGGTCCCCACTGAGCTCAAACTGGGTCGCTCCTGGCTGTGTCCAAAGGGCAGGACAGTCACATCCCTGTGCTCCCAGGGAGCTCCCTGAGCTGTTCTTCCCAGGTTCCTCTGGGAAGAAAAGCTCCTTGCTGCCTGGAAAAGCAGTGGATGGAGGTGTGGAGGCCAGGAGAAGGAGAAGCAAGGAAAAGCCAAGTGCTCTCAGCCTCTCCATTCTGGGATTCCACATCTCTCAGGCTCCAGTTCCTGGAGCCCTGTTAATAAAGGGGAGATTATCATCCCAAACTTTTCACAAGATGCTCCACCTTAAATGCAGGGAATAAAAGAGGAGTCAGAGAATATCCTGAGCCGGAAGGGACCACCAAAACCCAGCTCATTGACTAGGAAGCTTTTACTGAATGGGTTTGGAGTGCAGACCTCTCCAATAGTTCCCAGGCCTTGAAAGTCCCCCAGGTGAGCTGGGGGTGAGCAGAGTACAGGGAACCCCTCACCCCAAGGAAAAGCTGCTTTTCCCAGGATCCTGGAGGCAGAAAGAGCAGCATTCAGGTCCTGGGGATGGGGTGGGAGAGTGGAACTGACACTGGATCTAAATGATCCCCACAGTTTGGGGCTGGAGGATTGATTCCCTGACAGTCCTGCCCTACCTATGGCTGGGGTTCTTGACTGTTTTCATTATATTTTCATTTGTGATTTCATTTCAGAATGGTAACAAGACACCCCTGGGCAATGTGTTTCCAGGGGATTATTGCCTCCAGCTCTTTGCTTTATGACACATGCCATAATCACCAAGAAATGTACAGCCTGCCACAGCTCATTACTTAAGCCTGGCTTACACAGCCATGTATTAGGCATGATGGATAGACCAGAGCCATAAAATTATATGGACATTTGGTGGCAAAAGTAGCTTTGTGCTGAGAATGGCTTACAGCTGGGCCAGCTGTGCTCGGAGCCATCCCCAACTTCAGAGCTCTCACCAGTTGGTTTTGCCCTCACTCTGCCCACAGAAAGTGCCTGAACTAATTCCATGGCTTCTCACTCCTCTGCTGACCCTCTCAGCTTGGCAAGGCTCACCCACCTGCAGCCACCAGCAAGAAACACCTTCCAGGCAAGCTGAACCTCACAGGACTCCCCTGAGGCCTTGCAAAAGCCAGTCCCAGGTCAGGCTCCTTCTCCCTTTCAGTGCCCATAAATCCCCAGCACGAGATTTCCTGGAGAGCAGCGAGGCAGAGGAGGGAAAAGGGAGAGCAGGGAACGTGGGGCATGAGCTGCTTTCCTCCGGGGAATGGTGTCAGCCTGGCTTTGTTTTACAGTTTCAGGCAGTCTGGGCAGCAGACTGGTACAGGAAGCCAAATGTCTGAAAGCAAGGGGCAAAGGGATACCCTGGGTTTTGGGGGCAAAGGGAGTTTGGGCAGCAGCCAGGGGCCAGGAGAGCAGCAGGGAGCTGGTGACCCCCAGGGAATGTTCTTGGCCAGCAGGGCTGGGGAGATGGGCAGGACCCACATGCAGAGCTGTAGTCATGATATTTTCTGAAAAATCCTTTCCTTAGGACTTTTCCTCCTGAGAAGCTGAGAGGCCTCAGGAACAAACTGTAACCAATGGTGATCTGCTGCTGTGGAATGCAACAGGTGCATCTGGGATTGGCCTCATGTGGTTGTTTCTAATTAATGGCCAATCACAGCCCAGCTGGCTTGGACTCTCTGTCTGAGCCACAAGCCTTTGTTATCATTCCTTCTTTTTCTATTCTTAGCCAGCCTTCTGATGAAATCCTTTCCTCTATTCTTTTAGCATAGTTTTAATATAATATATATAATAAAATAATAAATCAAGCCTTCTGAAACATGGAGTCAGATCCTCATCTCTTCCCTCATCCTGAGACCCCTGTGAACACGGTCACACAGAGCAGCCCCACAGAGTCCCCCAGCACTGCAGGATGTTTAACCAGAGCTGTTCCATCACTGCCAGGACAGCTGGTGCTTCCAAGGTTTTCCCTGGAGCCCCCAGGGATTCAGACAGGAGGCCTTTCATGGGGATCCCATCACTCCCAGCTGCTGGGCTGGCTCTGGCTCCCAGAGCTGTGTCACTCACAGGGACAGCATGGACAGGCTGGGATTCCTTCCCTCCACAGAGCCCAGGGCTGAGGTTACAGCTGGAGAATGTCAGCACTGGGCCAGGCAGGCAATGAGGCAGAAGAAGAGCACTTTTGTACAGCTCCAACACACAAACACTCTTCAGAGCAGAGGGCCCTGAGCCACCACCTTGAAGAACCAGCAGGATGAAGCTGAAGACAATGGAGAACCAGCAGGATGAAGCTGAAGGCAATGGAGAACCAGCAGGATGAAGCTGAAGGCAATGGAGAACCAGCAGGATGAAGCTGAAGACAGTGGAGAACCAGCAGGATGAAGCTGAAGACAGTGGAGAACCAGCAGGATGAAGCTGAAGGCAATGGAGAACCAGCAGGATGAAGCTGAAGGCAGTGGAGAACCAGCAGGATGAAGCTGAAGACAAGAAGAACCAGCAGGATGAAGCTGAAGGCAATGGAGAACCAGCAGGATGAAGCTGAAGGCAGTGAAGAACCAGCAGGATGAAGCTGAAGGCAATGGAGAACCAGCAGGATGAAGGTGAAGGCAGTGAAGAACCAGCAGGATGAAGCTGAAGGCAATGGAGAACCAGCAGGATGAAGGTGAAGGCAGTGAAGAACCAGCAGGATGAAGGTGAAGGCAGTGAAGAACCAGCAGGATGAAGGTGAAGGCAGTGAAGAACCAGCAGGATGAAGCTGAAGGCAGTGAAGAACCAGCAGGATGAAGCTGAAGGCAGTGGAGAACCAGCAGGACAGAGGGATCTGCACTGTGGGAGACTCTCTTGGTGTGACTCTGGCCAAAGGCACCCACAGGGGTCCTTCATTCACCCTTTCCTGCTGAGGTTAGGCAGAGGAGAGGGAACAAATTAATGAAGGGGTCATGAGTGGAGATCAGGACTGGGAGAAAAACACTATGAGGGCAAAATAGGTTCAAATTTAAAGGAATGAAGCCTAAGCAAGCAGGAGGATCCCCCCACACAGATGTGTCAGAGTTACAGGATGCTGTAGGAAAGCCTCCTGAGCCTTCCTGGGCTGGGAACGCTCACAATGAGGCTCTGAGAGCTGGACCACCAGGACAGGCATTCCCAGAGGGCAGCTGAGATCCAGGGCTTGCCTGGCAGGCTCCTGGCTCTCAAAGGCAGGTCTGTGCTAGCCTGGCCAGCACCACCACCACCCTCCTGGCCATGTCCCAGCCCCACAGCAGGCTCAGGCCCTGCTCAGCCAGGCCAGGGTGGAGATTGATTCTGTTCTTTGGCTGGGGACAGCCTGCCCTTAACCACAAGGCCTGAAAGAAGCCAGGGCCCAGCCTTTGCAGGGAATAAATTCACAGCAAGGCTTTTCATCCCCAGGGAAGTTACCTGAGTCCTGGGACAATGCCACAGGGATAGAGCCTTCCTTTCTCCAGGGAGAGGCTTTTCCACGTTCTGTGCCTTTAAGCTCACCCTACTTCTGCCCCTCTTTCCAAACAGCCACCTTTTTGTTCTCCAGCTCAGATGCATGCACCATGCCCCCTTTCCCTGAGATTTTTGGGTTTTTTCATCCTTCTTGCTGTTCTCCATGATCTAAAGTTAAAGACATTCAGGTTAAAGACTTGTGGCTGAGGTGTTTTTTTCCAGACCCCCTCAGGAACCAAAAGCTGAGCAGGATCAGCCTCCCACAGGTGACAAAAGTGATTTAGGAGGACAAAAACTGCAGTTGTGCACAGTGAATTGCTCCTCTTGGCTATATGGAGACGAATCCCCTTTGCCCACATCCCTTCTGCCATACCTGCTCCCACTCAAGATTCCCTTTATTCCTGAGAGCAGCTTAACCTAAATCCCAGCCATCCCAGGAGCTTCTAAAGGCTTTTTTCTCCCTGCCAAGTTTCCTGTAGCTCTTGGAGGGCAAGCAGCAGCCACACAGCCCCTTTTGTGCTCCAGGGCTTGGCTCCTGGTCCCCCCTGGGCTGGTGGGCAGGAGAGGTGCCCTGAGCCACGCTCAGAGGGCTGGCATAGCATCACAGCAGGCTTTGAGCAGCAGCTGCTGCTGCCTGGCCATGGAAAGGGCACCTCATCAGCCCAGGAGGGCACAGGAGGAGGGATCTGCAGGGCAGAGTACGGGGGGACTGGGTTTGGGGGCTGGAAGCCTGCAGGGAGGATGATGCTGGTCAGGGAAGGAGAGGTCAGCCTCAGAGGGAGAGCTGGGTTACCCAGATTTCAGTTTGGAAGGCACAAAATACAGCACTGAGTGTCACTGGGTCACTGAGGGACAAAATTCAGAGCCTGCAGGCTCAGAAATGAGACCTCCTCACCCCTGGTCTCCCTGGGAGAGAAAAATCCCAAAACAGGCACAGGGTTCAGCTCATCAGTACCTCCCCTCTGCCTGTGGGAAGGGACACAAGAGATTCCTGCATGGCAAAATCAGCTTTCAGGGGTGTTCTTTGTCCTGCTCTGCAGGGTCAGCAGCTTCCAGGGGAGGAATGGAAACACCACCCAGGACCCTGCAACACCACCTGAGCACCCCCAGCTCTGGCCCTGCAGCCTGGGGAGCCACGAGGGCCCCTGTGCTGGTGTGGCTTGGGGACAGCTGTGCCTGCTGGAGCACTGGCTCTGAGTGGTGATCTCCTCTGGGGCCTGTCCTGAGCCATAAAACCCCTGAGGGGTCACACAGTGAGTTAATGAAACCCTACAGTCACCCAGGGAGAGATTCAGGTAATGGAGGACATAAAATCCTCCAGGTGAGAACAATAAACCCTCTGCAAGGGCTTCACTTCCTTTTGCTTGCTTCCAACCATTTCCTCTCCCCCATTATTGCTCTGGGGTTGGTTTTTTTCCCCCACATGGTTTTCTGACTTTCTACATCACTTCCTCAGTCTCTCCTTTTGTTTTTTTTTTTCCCCTGCCCTTGTGTTTTTCTGTGCAATCCACAGCTCAAGTTTGATTTATCCCTCAGCTGGCACCTGTGGTGCAGTTTGTGTACAGTGTCACAGTGTGGGCTGTGGTTTGCATGCATTGGTGATGTGCTCCCAGACCTTCTCTACCCTTGTTTCTTGAAAAAAAGAAAAATAAAAATCTATGATTTTCTTTAGTGGGAGCTTTATAGAAAAACTTCCACATACTTTAAAGTCTCCCATAATGCCCTCTCCCTTTTCCATGTCAGGCAGTGGGACACACCAGGACCATGATCCCAGTGCTGCCCATCCCTGTCCTCCATAAACCAGGGCTGGAGGAAGAGCCCAAAATCTCAAACCTCTCCAGAAACACCTGCAGAGGATGGGATGACACCACATTTCACCCTCTCCTGCAGCATCTTCTCCCCTTGCCCAGCCCTTTGGGACCACCCCAGGGAGGAAATGTTCCTTTAGACTTCCCCCATGTCTCCAGCCCTGCCAGGATCACATTTATTTATTTATAAATGAGAAAATTATTTATTTATAAATGAGAACTGAGGCTGTGATCTCATGTCTGGGGTGAAGCAGGTCCTGACAAGTCACACAAAGGGTTCCTGTTACTGCAGGGACCAGAATAGCAACATCCGGCCCCAGCAGAGGAGGGATTTGTTCAGAACAACACTTTGGGAACAGAACTCTGGCAAGAGCAGGATGTTTTTGCTCTCCAAAAGGTCCTTATGTGTTGAGATGAAGGGGGAGGGTGAATATGGGCAAAATGTGCCGTGCATGGCTCTTCCAGCACTCTTGAAAATCCGTGGTGATTCTCCAGCCTCTCCCTCCCTGCATCCACATCTTTCACCAATCTTTCCCTCAATCCCAGGAGTTACACAAAGCCCATTCCCTCTGCAAACTTCCCTCCTTCCCTGAGTTTACCTCTCCATTTCCTCTGTTTCTGGTGTTGGGGTCTCTGTTGGATCCCATGTGGGAACTGGGGATCCCTCTTGGCCACACTGTCAGCAGCAGCAGAAGCCACTTTCTTATCTCAAATAAATTAAAATGTCATTGCGTTCTCCCAGCTAACAACCATCAGGAGGAGAGGAAACAGCCCCAGTTGTGCCAGGGGAGGTTCAGGTTGGATGTTAAGGAAAATTTCTTCACCAGAGGGATTATCAAGCACTGGAAGCTGTGGGGTCACCATTCCTGGAGGGCTGTGGTGACCTGGGCAGTGCTGGGGGAATGGTTGGGCTCAATAATCCTAAAGGGTTTTTCCAGCCTTAATAATTCTATGATTCTACAAAAACACACTTCAAATAAAGCCAGGGAGGACTCCAAACTGAATTCCCTGTTCCAACCACCCTCCAGAACCTCAACTCTGAGATTCCCTGCGTGGGGGAACCTCCCCAAAGGACAGGGTAGGGGCACAACAGCCGTGCTGGGGCTGCAGCCAGGTGTGGGACACCGACCCTGGGACACGCTCAGAGCCTGGCACGGCCTGGGGACAGCAGTGGGGGACAGGGAGCAGCTGTGTGTGGCTGGCACAGCCCAGGGGATAGCAATGGGGGACAGGGAGCAGCTGTGTGTGGCTGGCACAGCCCAGGGGACACACGGGGGACAGAGACTGGGTGCTGCGTTACTGGCACAGCTCAGGGGACACGGAGTGGGTGCTCTGATCCTGTCACAATCCAGAGAACACCCAGGGGACAGAGACAGGGTCCAGGGGGACACAAGGGGACAGGGAACAGCGGTGTATGGCTGTCACAGCCCAGGGGACAAGGAGCGGGTGCTCTGCTCCTGTCACAGCCCAGGGGGACACGAGGGGACAGGGACCGGTGTGTGTCACTGTCACAGCCCAGGGGACAGGGACCGGTGTGTGTCACTGTCACAGCCCAGGGGACAGGGACCAGGGGTGTGTGTGTCACTGTCAGAGCCCAGGGGACAGGAACCAGGTGTGTGTGTGTCACTGTCACAGCCCAGGGGACAGGGACCAGGTGTGTGTCACTGTCACAGCCCAGGGGACAGGGACTGGGTGTGCGTGTCACTGTCAGAGCCCAGGGGACAGGGACTGGGTGTGCGTGTCACTGTCACAGCCCAGGGGACAGGGACCAGGTGTGTGTGTGTCACTGTCACAGCCCAGGGGACAGGGACCGGGTGTGCGTGTCACTGTCACAGCCCAGGGGACAGGGACCAGGTGTGTGTCACTGTCACAGCCCAGGGGACAGGAACCAGGTGTGTGTGTGTCACTGTCACAGCCCAGGGGACAGGGACCGGGTGTGCGTGTCACTGTCACAGCCCAGGGGACAGGGACCAGGTGTGTACGGCTGTCACAGCCCAGGGGACACGCTGGAACAGGGAGCGGGTGCTGGCGCCCCGGGCGAGCTGGGCTGAGGCAGCCGAGGTCCGGGCTGGGGGCACAGGGGGGGCTGGCAGGGGCACAGGGGGGGCTGGCAGGGGACCCCCGGGGCCGGGAGCGCCCCTTCTCCGGGCCGGGGGCCACTAGAGGGCAATCGTGGAGTGTCCCACGCCCGCAGCGGCGCCAGGGCTGCTCGGGGACCCCAAGGACACGGCAGGACACCTGGCCAGCCTAAAGGTAAAAATACCTGAGCGTTCTCTAACCCTGCAGGTGGATAAGGGGGATGGATATAAGGTTATAAGGGGGATGGATGTACCTGTAGGATTCACGCCGACACTCACAGGTTGCTGCAGCCCAGCCCCGGCACAAAGCAGAGGGTGCAGCCCAGCTGAGCTGCGTTTTATGCCCAGCTCATTAAGTTAATTTAGGGAAAACCTGTTCCTAAGGCAGGCAGGTGTCAGCTGTTGGTTTCCTTGATAGCAATATTGGAGCTGCCCACTATGGTGAGGTCAGACCCTTCCCCCGAGTAACGGGACAAGAGGAAACATCCTCAGGTCTCACCGGGGGAGGTTTAGATTGGATAAAAGGGAAATTTTCTTCACCGAGGGGTGTCAAGCCCAGGCAGTGGTGGCGGAGCCCCCATCCCTGGAGAGATTTAAAAGCCCTGTGGATGTGACACTTGGGGACATGGCTTCGTGGTGGCCTTGGCTGTGCTGGGATCACTTGATGATCTCACATAAATGATCTGTGATTCCAGGGCATGCCTCTAATTCTCCCAGGGATGCATTTCCTTGCCCCCACACCCCCTCACCCCTCCATGAGATGTTCCCAGATTGCTCTGAGGGATCCTTTGGGAAAGGCTCTGCTCCTTCTCTCCAGCACATCCTCGGTGACACACAGGGGCTCCCTGCACAAGTCCCCAGCCCTGCTGGCTTTCCTTGGCCGGTCCTCAGCTCCATCCCCTGCTCCGGGCGCTTCCCCCGGGTGCCAGCAGCCCCTCCCTTTATCAGCCTGGCCCGGTGGGAGATAGGCAGCGAGGCTGATAAGCCCTCAAGTGGCAGCGTGCTGTAAACATTCCCACTGGTGCTGTTAGATTAGAGCGCTGGGAAAATGCCTGCAGCCCCCGGGCCACCAGCGCAGCCGGCTGGGGCTGCTCGCAACACCGAGGGAGGAGCTGCGCAGGAGCTGAAGGGCTCCAGGGCAGGCTGGGTGCTGCTCCCAGGGAAGCAGGGGCTCCCCAGGATTCCTGGGAGGGCTCATTTGGCATCCGAGCCTGCAGTCAGTTCCGTCTGCATCCATGGGCGTCGCTGCCTTTTTTGTCCAGATGGAGGAGAACTCACTGCTGCCTCCACCCCTCCATCTCCCAGGCTTTGGTATCCAGAGGGCTCAGCTGGAAGCTCCCATTGGGGGTTTTCACATCTACCTGGAGGATGGCACAGAGTTAAAGGCTGTGCTCCTCCTTCCAGAGTAACCTAAACCCATTTTCCACAGTAAAACCAACCCATCCTAGAGAAGCTCCAGAAGATTACCTCCTCTAATTTGGAGTGGGCTGAGGAGGGCAAACCCCTCAAGCCACTTGTCCTCGAGGCCAAGTCTCGGGTTTTGGTTGATAATTGCTGCCCTGAGATGTGCAGGGTGTCTCTGCTTTGGCCTGCGCAGCTGAAGAACAAGTCTGGACTCTTCACTTTTCGGTCTTGAGGTTGTTTATTAATTCTCATCTATAAAATTTTCTTTCTGCCCAGCAGAGATCTGCTCAGCAGGGCAGCCACAGGCACTCTGACCGCCCCCGAGGCGGTGTTGTCCTTTTATACTACAAACTATGTATAACATATGGACACTTAATTCCCAATACCTATCACCTATGTTAGACACTGCACTTCTACTCTAAACCAATCCCAAAGTGCCAACAGCACTGCAGAAAATGGAGAACAAGAAGAAGAAGAAGAAGAAAGGCTGGACATGCCCTGATTCCTCCATCTTGTCCCCATAACCTCCATACCAAAAATCCCAAAATCTACATTTTCACCCTGTGATCATTTTGTTATCACATTATTCAAACCTGTATGACTTTTAGGTCCTTATACAAAGCTGGCAACTTGCTCCAAGGGTCACAATCAAATCCCCAGGTGTTCTGGGCTGTGTGCCAGGGTCTGAGCCCCCCGGTGGGGTCCTGGGCAGCTCTGGACACCCGGAGGGATGCACTGAGCTCCGACAGCCAAGGGGCTCTGTCCGTGCAGGAGCTCCTGTGCACGGGCTCAGCTGGAGCTGGGACCCTGCCACCCCTGAAACGTGTCAGGATTCAGGTGTGGAGATGCTGTCAGGGCTCCTTGGGTCGGCTCTGACGCCAGTGCCCCCACCGGCGGTGACAGCGTGGCCCAGGGTCGGTGTGGGGCGCAGGGGCAGCCCCTCGGGAGGGGGGGACGTGGTTCCAGCATTCCCAGGAGAGCTGGGCACGGCAGGAAGCAGCAATCCCCCTCTCAATCCCTCTCTCAATCCCTCCTGACCTGCCCAGCATCAGCACCACCCTGCCCCTCCAGCTCCACCCTGGCTGATGGAAGCTCCCCATCCTCCTTTTCCTGTGACCCGGAGAAGGAATTTCTCCGTTTCTCGGGAATTTCCAGGGCTCCGGGAGCTCGGTGCTCGGCAGAGCGGTCGCAGCTGCCTTGCAGAGCCACTCGGAGGCAATCTTCCCTCCTCTCGCACTGCCAGCAGCTTCCAGAGCTCACAGCCAGGCAACGCCGAGCCCTGGGAACCTCCCACTCCCACTTTCTCCCTAATATTTCCACAGTGAGTAAATCTCCATCCTTTTAGGGCTCTCAAATCTATTATTTTTACATTTGCAGTGGATTCCCTGGCCCTGTTATTAATGAAAACCTCCAGGAAAGCTCCTCAAATACAGCTTTGACTTTCTGCCCAGGACCTGTGGACAAGGAGAAAAAAAAAATATCAGGCAACATTAATAAAGCAGGAGGTTTCTATTAAGTCTGAGGGACTGGACTCTCTGGCTTTCTTGGATGCTGAAATCCTCTAGTGCAGGATAAATCTTATACACTTCATTTTCCCAATCTCTCCTTCAATATATTTTAAGAGAATGCTGCAATATCGGGGTAAATAATGTCCCAACTGCAGCGTGGGGTCTGCAGAGTGGCCCGGGGTCAGCCTGTGGGCTGGGGCATCCTCCACTCCGGCTGCTCGTGGGCTCAGCCTCCTCTCCCTGATCCCCTGATCTAGGGGAGGTTTTAATTAGCTGTGAAAACAAATAACGAGCAATCCCTGCGAGGCTGGGGAAGGAAGTGGGTGAGTGGATGTGCATGAAGTCACTAAATATGCAAATCTCTGCAGCCAGCACCTCCTCGGTGGGAGCAAACCTCCCCCAGGTCTCTTCCCTAGGAGCAGGACTCGTTTCCCATCTGCCTGTGAGGGAGTTTTCCATTTGTGGGCTCCGCTGCTGCCTTTGCACAGCACCTGCTCCTCCTAAACCACTGCGTTTTCATGGACAAAGCTGTTACCTGGAAGCGTGTGCTGAGCAGAACAGGGAGCAAGTCCACGGGGTGCTGCGAGCCCCAGGTCAGGCTGGGAGATGATTTCCCTCTGCTTTCATCCCTCCCTGAACGTGAGTTCATGCAGCATCTCCAGCAGGGGCAGGGCAGGGGCTGCCTTTGGCCCCCAGAGCTCCCACACAGTTCTGGGATGGAGCTCCAGGGATGGAGCTGGAGCAGGGCTTTGGATTTGGATCCCGGCACCTCTTTCCCCTTGGACTGCTGGGGATGGAGCTGCTGTGCTGGCAGAATGCACAGGGAGCAGGCTGCTGCTTCAAGGGATAAATACAAAGGAAAACTCTCTCCTTCATTAAAGCAGGAGCTTGAGTGTTCAGAGTCGCTCGTGACTCCTGGGGGTTGTTGCAATGATGGTGCCAGAGCAGCAGAACAACCTTTTTCCTGCCTGGAAAGAAAAAAAAAAAATTAAAAATCCAGGCCAATCCTAATGTGCAGAGGCAGCAGAGTTGAGGCAGTCCAAGGCAGGAGCCTGGAGCTCTGAGCACCCTGGTGCTGACACACCCATGAGCAATCCCTCAGTCAGTGGCCACTGAGAGCAGGGGGTGGCACAGGTTCAAGTTAATAAGGCCCAGTGCAGCTCACAAGGCAGTTCTGGGGCTTGGGAAGCCAGCAGTGAAGGGCTGTGGCCCAGAGCTGGGAATGTAGGGCTGGAAAGCACCATTTGGGTTATAGAATATCCTGAGTTGGAAGGGACCCGCAGGGATCATTGATCCTGAGCCTGTCTCCTGCACAGACACCCCAGCAATCCCACCCTCTTCCTGGGAGTGGTGTCCAAATTCCCCTGGAGCTCTGGCAGCCTCAGGGCTGTGCCCAGCACCCTCTGGGGGAGGAACCTTTCCCTGATATCCACCCCACAACTGGCCTGGCACAGCTGCAGCCTTGCCTTTGTGTGCTGTCACTGGTCCCCAGAGAGCAGAGATCAGGGCCTGGCTGACAGGCTCCAATCCACTGGCTCTGTTTTCATCCAGCCTGGAAATCCAAACTGGAAATCTGAACTGGAAATCCAAACTGGAAATCTGAATTTGTCCTCCCATCGATGAAGTGCATCCTCACAATGCTGGTCCTCTTTGTCCTGCACCTTTCTGGGTCATCACAGGGGAAATCATCATCAGCCCTGCCTGGGGAAATCCATGTCCTGCTCCTGTGGGAGATGCAGCTCTGAGGGTGATGACAGGCTGGCAGCTGGGGCTGGAGGGGAGCAGCTTGAGTGGAGACCTCAGAACAGCCTTCCAGCATCTGAAGGGCTGCAAGGAAACCAGAGAGGGACTGTTCACCAGGAACTGGAGTGGCAGAACAAGGGGAAATGGCTTCAAAGTGACAGAAAACAGGTTTAGATGGGAGATTGGGAATCAGGAATTGTTCCCTGGTAGGGTGGGCAGGCCCTGGCACAGGTGCCCAGAGCAGCTGTGGCTGCCCCTGCATCCCTGGCAGTGCCCAAGGCCAGGCTGGACAGGGCTTGGAGCCACCTGGGACAGGGAAAGGTGTCCCTGCCATGGCAGGGGTGGCACTTTAAGGTCCCTGCCAACCCATTCTGGGATGCTGGGAACAGCTCCCATCCGTGGCAGGTGAGGCATGGGATGAGTCCCTGAGCAGAGGAAGGACCAGAGGTGTTTCCCCTCCTCAGGCTGTGCTCTGGAAGCTCTGCAAGGAGCTGGGGACCAGATCCCTCTGGCTCCAGCCCCTCTCCGTGGTTTTACAGGTCCTGGCAGCCCTCAGGGCAAACTCACTGCAGTGAATTTAGGAGAGGGGGCAGAGAGAGAACTCCCTGAGTGGCCAAGTGTAATAAACACAGTTACCAGGCACTGGTCAGGATACACACAGAATAATGTGTGGAAATTATAATTTTACCAGCCCGTGGGATGTTGGCAAATAAATCAAATTTCCCTACCCTGACCCAAATAAATGTCCTGGAGTGGAAATAACAGATTTCCTTTGCCTGAAATCACCATGTGCTCATGCCAAGGGGATATCAGTGAGCAATCCTCACTTCTCTGGACCACTTGCAGCTTCCTCCCTTCTCCCTGAGCTCTGGGAGGACCCACTCCCATTGGGCCTAATCCACATTCCACCAAAGCTGGGGGTAAATCTCCATCTGTTTCACATGTTTTCAACAATTCCTCAGCCATTAAAATGCTGAAAAGGACGGGGTGGGCAGAGTCCAAACTTTTCTGATCCTCCTTGCCCACATTCCAGCCCCAGTTCCTGAAATTCCCCTCCATTAGGAAGACACAGAGGAGCAATCCCCAGGAAAGGAATCCTCACCCCACACCCCCCAACCCCCAGCCTCTTCCTCCTCTTCCTCCCATGGTAGGATACCTTTGAGGCCATGTTCTTATTAAGATTTTCCCTCTTGCTCCCTTCCATGTTTTCTGGAGCCACCAAACCACAAAGCTGCAGCAGAATCACTTCTCATCCTGTCCTGCTTGTCCAACCAAGCTCCTCCCTGGTGCTTTTGGAGGGGACATCTCATTCCTGTCCAGGATATGGCTTTAGTAGGATGACCAATGTCAATTTAAAGACTAAAGTTAAGCTCCCAGGGATAAAAGTTGCCTCCTGTTGATACCTCAGGCATCCTTTAAGCTTTGCAGGTTTCAGGGCCCTCGGTGTGGTCAGAGGCCAAGGATTAAAGAACTGAAGTGGTTTCCTCTGTGCAGACCTCAGATGGTTCATGTGGGGCTGGTGTCCCCTGGCCCTGCAGGGGCTGCTCAGGGGTCATTGTCTCAGTTCAGGCTCCGTGGCTCTGACACCAGGAACAGCTGTCAGCCCCTCTCGTGCCCGTGATCAATAACGCCCCAATCTCGCCGTTCGATGGCATCAATTATTTATCTCTAATTGGATTGGATTCTTCCTCGCTCCTGGTGAATCAATTAATGAGGATTTGCCACCAGAGCTCCTGGTGGCCTCCAGAGAGGCTTGTCACAGCAGCACCAGTGGAAACTGGGGTGGGGGAGGTTGGGAGGAGCAGAAGGGAAATCTCCTGGGGCTCCTTTCTCTGCAGGACAGGCTGAGCAGCCGTGGCAGCTGAGCTGGGAGAGGGGCTGCACAAAACCTTTGTTCTCATTGCAAGACCTTTCCTTGAAAACTAAAGCTCCTTGAGGTCCATGTGGAATGGGGAGAAGTCCTAAGCCACACAGTCCCAGAGTGGTTTGGGATAGGAGGGATCTTAAAGCTCATCTCATCTCATCTCATCTCATCTCATCTCATCTCATCTCATCTCATCTCATCTCATCTCATCTCATCTCATCCCACCCCTGCCATGGGCAGGGACACCCTCCACTATCCCAGGCTGCTCCAGCCCTGTCCAGCCTGGCCTTGGGCACTGCAGGGATCCAGGGGCAGCCACAGCTTCTGTGCCAGGACCTGCCCACCTTCCCAGGGAATGATTCTTTCCCAATCTCCCATCTAACCCTGCCCTCTGGCAATGGGAAGCCATTCCCTGTGTCCTGTCCCTTCAGGCTCTTGTAAAAATTCCCTCCCCATCTTTTCTTTGTAGATTCCCTTCACATCCTGGAAGTCATCGTTGTCCACTCTGCATTTCCACCACTTTCCTCTTCTGCCTGTGAACAGTTCCCCACCCCTGCTGTTGTAACCTCCAGCTCCTTTTCCAGGACAGCAGCCTTCATTCCTATAACTGTAGGATCCCTGCCAGGACACTCTCCCATGGATGCACAGTTGGGCAGCAGGGATCCCCTGCACGCCAGCAGCTGTCTTTGATAATGAAGGAACTTTGGGAACTTAAACGTTCTCCTTCTGAGCTCTGACAATATTTAAGCATGTGTTAACAGTTTAAAGAAGCAACCCACTAGAGGAAGTCTCATTTGTCAGGAGCAGTTGCTCGAAATTTCATCATAACTGAATTAAGGCAGCCCAGAATGGAGCGGGTTAGAGCGAAGACAGGAGCACTGATGGATGGTTCACACCAGCTGCTGAAATGGTCCTTTGAAAGCTCCTCGAGCTGAGGTTCTGCAGATCAGCGGCCCTGGCTCCTGAGAGAAGGCTGGATGGGATTTCTGAGCCCTCGTGCAGAGCCACACATCAGCACAATGCCTGCCAGCAGTGCTCCTCATCCTCCTCATCATCCCTGGGAAATCAAAGCGTGGCTGCCGTGGATTGTGGTGCCTGGGGAGGCTCAGAAATCACCTTCAGACTTTGGAGAGAAGAAAATCCACCATGGCTCAGAAATCACCTTCAGACTTTGGAGAAAAGAAAATCCACCATGGCTCAGAAATCACCTTCAGACTTTGGAGAGAAGAAAATCCACCATGGCTCAGAAATCACCTACAGACTTTGGAGAGAAGAAAATCCACCATGGCTCAGAAATCACCTTCAGACTTTGGAGAAAAGAAAATCCACCATGGCAGGTCCAGGAGATCCTCGCAGTTCAGAGCCTGTTCTGCATTTTTAGCCACAAGGCCATGAAATACCTTGGAGCCTTAATGTTCCTGATCCCTTGTTCTCTGGGTGGCTAAAATTGCTTGGAAAAGCCAAGGAGTGGTCCTAAAGAATGGTTTAAATCTTGCTGCAAGTGCTGAACCTCAGAATCAGCAAATTCTTCTGCAAGGGGTTTTCCTCCAGCCCATAAACCAGGAGGGCCATGGAGTTTGGCTGCTCAGCAGGCCAGGCAGGAAACAAAATCAGGAAGTCCTTCCTGAAGTTGTCCACGAGTTTAGTTCACCTGTCAGAGGAATATGAGAAAGCTGAAGGCTTTTTGGGGTGGCACTCGGGACAGGTCTCTGTGCAAGGCAGGACAAATGGCAGAAAGTTCCTTTATCACTGTGGGTTTGTCATGAACCAAAGTTTTCTTGTATGACTGCATTGAGACCAAGAATCTTTGAGAACCTCAAGATGCAGGACACGGGATCTTCATCCCATGGTGTGACAGTGAAGGGTGACGTGGGTTAAACCTGATGTGCCATGCAAAGAGCTGTGCCAGGATAGAAGAGACCACTTGGAACAGGCAGGGAGAAAGGAAGAGCCCCATGGGTGGGCAGGCTGGGACCTGCTGCTCTCAGTGTCCCCTGTCCCCAGCAGCTCAGTCCAAGGCTGCCCCACGCGTTTATGGCTCATCAGCACTGAGGGCCATTATTCTCCCTTTTGGGGGAGTATTCTCTCTGTGCCATCCTGAAGCTTTTTAGCACCCTCAGCAGCCTTCCCCACGCTGATTTCCAGCAGATGTGGTGCTAATGAATAACACTGTAATCTCAGTGCCTTAATATAGTGCTGGGGGGTGATAAGTCAGAAATTGCTGTCATCGTCGGGGCGAGGACGATCTGGTCATTGTTCAGAACTGTCCTCCTCTGATGATTACATCAAGGGCAATGCATTTTCTCCCATCTACTCCCACTCTGCTTCCAAATTTAAAGCTATTCAAGCATCAGACACTTCTATTTTTCTAAGGGCTTAATAAGAGGCCGGGATGCAGATGTTCAGATAAAGCCCTGACAAATTGCAAGTGCAGGAGCCACGTTAAACTTGACCAATTACGGGATGCAGGGCAGGGAAGGGCCCCAGCAGCTCTGCTAAACCAGCTGCCACCTCCATGTGGAGAGGGCAGAGATGGCGCAGAGCCCAAGCAAATATTGCCACTTAAAGCTGAGAGCTGGAGATTAAATACAGGACTTGGGGGGGAGCAGATGGGTGAGGAGATGTCCTGGTCCCTGCATCTGGAATAGAACCACACTGAGATCACAGGATTTCATCAGCAAGGCCCAGGAGAAGCTCCCTGGTTGGGCAGGGGGGACATCACAACGGGGCTGTGGAGCTCCCAGCTTTGGAAAGGTTGGGAAGGGATGCTCCAGGCAGCTCTCACTGTCAGCACTGCCAGGGTGGGCCTGGGGACACCACAAAGCCCAGCTGAGGATTGTAAACTCCATCCTGCTTTTAAAGGGTCTCAGGAACATTCCACATGCCCACAGAATCACGGGATTTTTGTGATCCTAAAGCCCTCAGGGATCATCACATCCAACCTTCCCCAAGCACTAAGGCCACCACAATCCTTGTCCCCAAGTGCCACATCCACACAGCTTTTAAATCCCTGGTGACCCCACCACTGCCCTGGGCAGCCTGGCCAGTGCCTGACCACCCTTTCAGGGAAGAAATATTTCCTAATATCCAACCTGGGTGTGCTCAGGAAGGGAACAGTGGAACTGAAATAGGACAAGGAATGACAGCCAAGCATGGGGAGGAGAGAAGGGGTGAGACACAAGAGGGAGCTTTTCCTAGGAGAGAGGATAAGGGGTGGGAGCAACAAAACTTCACAGAGTTCTGCTTTGGAAGAAGGTTGGACAAGTTGGGGGCAGAGCAGGAGAGAGGGCAGGGGTGAAGTGCCAGGTGTGAAACCATTCAAGCAAAAGGAAACATCCCTACACCAGTCTTGGTGACTGCAGGAAGCTGCACCTCTCAGGACATTTAATTCCAGCATTTGGAGAAGCACATAGCTGGGAGGGACCTCTGGAGATCTCCAGTCCAACACCTGGCAGCTTGTCCAGCTTCCAACATCCCCATTTCATCCTCCCAGAGAGCCTCAGGAGGAGAAATCTGTGGTTGTGTTCACAGGGGTCCCAGGATGAGGGAAGAGACGAGGATCTGACTCCATGTTTCAGAAGGCTGATTTATTATTTTATGATATATATATTATATTAAAACTATACTAAAAGAATAGAAGAAAGGATTTCATCAGAAGGCCAGCAAGCAAAGGAGAAAGAATGGAATGATTACAAAAGTTTGTGACTGACCGAGACAGTCTGAGCCAGCTGACTGTGATTGGCCATTACTTAGGAACAACCACATGAGACCAGTCACAGATGCACCTGTTGCATCCCACAGCAGCAGATAACCATTGGTTACATTTTGTTCCTGAGGCCTCTCAGCTTCTCAGGAGGAAAAAATCCTAAGGAAAGGATTTTTCATAAAACATGTCTGTGACAGAAATCCACCAGCAGGGAGCTTGAAGGGAGATCTCCTCTCTTCTGCATCTTCATGTCTACGTCACCACAGCAAGTCCTGAGCCCAGATTGGTTCTCTTGCCATTTCTACATCACCACAGCAAGTCCTGAGCCCAGATTGGTTCTCTTGCCATTTCTACATCACCCCAGCAAGTCCTGAGCCCAGATTGGTTCTCTTGCCATTTCTACATCACCCCAGCAAGTCCTGAGCCCAGATTGGTTCTCTTGCCATTTCTACATCACCACAGCAAGACTGATCCTCTTGCCAAACTCCAGAGTGATTCTGGGACCCAGCTATTGCAGTCTCCCTGTGCAGCTGCCCAGGGAGTGGTCCCAGCCCCATGTCTGGAAATGTTGGGACAACACTCTCAGGGACATGCTGGGATTGTGGGGTTGTCCTGTGCAGAGCCAGGAGATGGATTTCAGAGGTCCTCGTGGATCCCTCCCCATTTAGGACATTTCATAATTCCATGCTGGCAAAGCTGGTAAAAGCAGGATGATGGAGAAGTGAGCAAACACAACTTAAAAATGCCTCTGTTACCTGGGGACCAGAGAAGAGTGGAGATGCAGCTAACTCCCCCAGTCCTGGGGAAATGCTGGCTGTGCTCCTTTCCCTGGGCTCTGCAGGACAGCTAAATCCCACCCTAAGCTGATGAAATATCGCCTGCTCTGTCTGCCTGGATCTGCTGGATTTGCTGATGGCCAGAGCCGGCATCTCCGTGGCTCCTCTTCCCAATCCCGTGCTCTTTGGAGCTGAGAAAGCCCTGCTGGAGCAGCTGCAAATGCAGGGCTAAATCAATCTCGTTTGCCTGGTGTCAAATGTAATAAAAAGGGGGCCCAGAGCCCGAGCCTGAGGCTGTAAATTTTCCAGCAGCACCGAGCCTGCTGTCCTGCTCAGGCATTTCTCCTGCTCTGCCTGCTCCCAGCACTGGGACTGTGCTGTCACTGTGCCCTGCTGAGCCAGGCCTTTCTAAGGAGCTGATTTAAGGAGCCTCAGTTGCACTGATAGCCTGGCAAGGGCAGGGTGGCTGAAGGGAAAGGCAGGGAAAATAAGATAGTCTTTGCTTTTGCCTGAGAAAGAGGGAGGGAGGGATGTTTGATAGAGAGGGAGGAGGCAGAGCCTGGCAGCTCCCAGCCCTGCCTTGGAACAGCATGGGAAACACCACCAGAAGCAGCTAATTATTGTATCTTAATGAATGGCTTCATTACATACCAGGGAATAAAGAGGCAGAGGTGTCACACACTGTACCAGCCTCTGTCTCTCTCCCAGGGCTGCTTTTCCACCAGGATATGAAGGCAGGGATGTGAACTCCAAGCCTCACCTGCTGCCAGCCCCAGGCTCTTCCCTTGCTGTCCATTTTCAGCTCCCTTGTGCAGAACAAATCCATCCCAGCTTGGGTCACACCTTGTGCTCAGAAGGGAGGGAGCTCAGGGGTTGGGATATCCCAGCTCAGCGTCCAGGATGGACAAAAAGGCTCCTCCCTTGGGAATATGGGCTGCAGCTCCAGGTGGGATGCAGGTTTTGCAGCAAACTCTCCCCAAATGTGTTGTTGCAGCAAAGATTTTCATCTCCAAGTAAAGAAAAAAGATCTTGTGGAAAGGCCCACAGTTTTTATCTAGAACAGATTTTTTTTTGGTTGTTTGAAGTTTTCCTGGTGAACCCAGCCAGGGAAGGCAGATGAGGAGGACTCTGCCCAGTTCAGTCACCCCAGTATCACAGCAGAGGAGTTCAGGGCTGGGGGAGCCTGGATGGATAAAGGGGGCAGAGATAGAGGCTCCAGAGCTCCAGAAATCCCACAGGCAGAGCTTCCCTAGCAGCCCCCTCTCCCAGGGACCCCATCCTGCACCCCTGGGAGCCAGAGGAGTCTTCCAGAGGAGGGGGACACCTCTCCCTCCCCTCCCTCCTCACCATCCCACGCTGCCCCCAGAGCTCAGATTCCTGCCTTGGCTTACCCAAACCCTGCACATCCCTGGCTGCAAATGGTGCTCAGAGCCAGGAGCTGCCCCATCTCCAGCCCAGGAAGGGGAGGAAACACAGCCCTCCTCCTCCTCCTCCTCCTCCTCAGCTCCCTCTCCCCCATCCGAGCTCTCCTGCAGCCGTGGCAGAGCTCCAGGGCTGGGATGCTCCACCCGTGCCTCTGGCATCCTCCCATCATTATCCTCCCTGCAATTAGGGAGGGAGCAGGGAGATTGGATGTCCCAAATCACATCATCTCTATTGCTTTGTGTTCAAACATCCCATGACACGCTGCAATAAACAGACAGACAAATAGCTGGGTTAAAATGTGATCCCCACGAGCTGCTTTGGGCAGGAATTATCTCAGCAGAGTTCTCCTTGATACTCACCCTCCCTCTGCTTGCCTGGAAATAAAGGAAAAGCCCTGAGCCAGCAGCTCCTGATTCATGGTGCTCAGTGACAGAGTTATTGGGGGAGCTGATTGAAACCCTTCCTTAATAGAGACACAGATGGCAACGAGGGCTCAGCCCCAGATTTGACCTCCAGCTCCAGGAAAATGATATTCCAGGGTCCAACATCTTCCTCCAGAGCCTAAATACCTGTCAGCACCTGGACATGCACAGGTTGCTCATGGAGTGGGATAAAGAGGCACATTCCAGCACCAGCATCTGCTGCAGGAAAACCTGCAATCCCAGAAATGAACACCTGTGCTGCCTCCACGAGGTTTCCCTGGTCCCAGATATTGGCACAGCTTTGAATTCCTAAAAGCAATGCTGCTTTGTCAGCCAAAGGGCTGGAAAGCAGGAGTTTGGCTTCCCAAGGGTGGCTAAAACAGGAGTTTGGCTTCCAAGGGACAGGTAAAATAGGAGTTTGGCTCCCAAAGGGATTGAGAAAACAAGAGTTTGGCTTCCAAGGGATTGGTAAAACAGGAATTTGACTTCCATAGGGCTGCTAAAACTGGAGGTTGGCTTCCAAGGGATTGGTAAAACAGGAGCTGGACTTCAAGAGAGCAACATTTGGGCCTCCCTCCATCCCTAGAGCCAGTCCCAGCTCCCACAGAGCCAGCAATGGGTGCAGAGCAGCTCGTATCCGGCCTCTGGAAGCCCATTACAGTTTTATGGAGGTCACCCTCACCTAATTGTGCCACTGTTCCTGTCAGCCCCTCCTGGGCACTGAGCATGGCCCTGGGGCTGTGGGGCAGCAGGCCCTGGGCTGCTGCAGCCCTGGGGAACTTTGACCTCGGTTGTTTTTTTCTTTTTCTTTTAATGGAAATTAATGAAAATTAATGGAAATTAAGACATTCCCCCCACTCATTTCTTTCAAAATACCTCCCACTAAAATTGCCCTGAGTGCTGACACCCTGTGCCACAATCCCCATCAACGGGAGCAACATTTGAGGCTCTCTCCATGCCTAGAGCCACTCCCAGCTCCCACAGAGCCAGCAATGGGTGCAGAGCAGCTCGTGTCCAGCCTCTGGAAGCCCATTACAGTTTTATGGAGGTCACCCTCACCTAATTATGCCACTGTTCCTGCCAGCCCTGCCTGACCCCCGTGATCCCTGCAGGATTAACATGTCCTGGGCACCAGGGCCGTGGGGCAGCAGGCCCTGGGCTGCTGCAGCCCTGGGGAATTCTGACCTCGGTTGTTTTTTTCCTTGGCCAGCCCTTGGAGGAGCTGTTGAATGGGGCTTTCATTTGGCTGACCCCCGGGGTCAGCTGTTTTCAGAGCATGAAATATGGCAGTGGCTGGACAGGAGGGAAGAGATAAACTCGGCTGAGGAGCCTTAACAGGCCAATGAGCCGTGACTAATGATGATTGGGGTTTGTCTTTCCAGGCCCTAATTTATTGGGCTGCTGACCACTTAGTGCACTCCTCGGGGAATTAACTCCTTCAGGGGCAGCAGCTCTGCCCCTCTGGGGTTTGTCTGCTCCTGGTTTGATGCCTTGTGAATTCCTGGTGCCTGGATGTTCCTCTGCTCTGCTCCAGGGCGTTTCCAGATGCCTTCTGTCCCAGCAGAGCCACCAGAAACTGATGCCTTGGGAAGGCTGACCTAAAACAGGTGCAAGACAGGGTTCAAGAATAAAGCAGAGATTTATTTAAAGACTCAATGGATCCACCTTGGGCAGCACAAGAGCCCAGCCAGGGCTGCACCCAAGGTGAACCAAAATGGTCACAAAATGCACTGGTTATGGGGTCTCTCACTTTGATCAGTTCTGCTCCATTTGCATATTGCAGTTAAGTGTCCAGTTACAGCTTTATGTTATGAAGTACAATCCTTCTTGTTTTTCTCTCTTCAGCCCATATTGTTTGTGCTCTTGGGCCTGAGGTTTGGATCATTTGTCCTTGGTCCCCAGCTAGAGAAGGAATTGTTTTGTCTCGCTACTCAACATCCCTTAATATAAAGCTCAGACCCACACACTAAAGTAGCACAGAATCTGGAAAACAGAAAAGCTAAAACTTGAGGCTTCTTCCTTCCCCACTTTGGCAGGGTGAGCAAACATTTCTCCCTGCACCTTTCCCTGCTGTTACACACCCTGGTTATTTTCTGATCTTTTTACCCCATGTCCCCCCAAAAAATGCTTCTTGAAGCTTTTCTCTGGGCAGGTTTCCTATTGGCCCAGCTTTTTGTGTAGGCAGAGAAAAGTCCCTGTGACCCTTTTGGGCAGGAGCGTGGTGGCTCCTGCGTGGCAGGCGGGTGGCACGAGCCACCAGCGCCCCAACAAAAGAGCTGGCGTGTCAAACAGGCTCTTACATCTTCATCAGGGGCTCCTTAAGCCTCCAGCTTTCTCCTGGGAGGACAGCCCCAGCCTGAGAGCACGTTCCCAGCAGCACCATCATCCATCTCTGTCACTGCTGGGCAGATGGAGATGGACCGGGGTTCTCTGGGATGGCTGCTGTGGCAGCAGCCCCTGCTCAGCAAAATGAAGGCTCAGCACTCTGAGATCCAAGCCCCAGTTTGGCCTTTTTGTCTCCTTTAACATTCAATTTTCGAAGGGTTTAATTGCCAGGATTTGGATTTCTTGCTGTTTAGCTGGCAGAAGTGTTGACAGCACAAGGAACTCCTTGGCAATGTTATTTCATTTTGTGGAGGGACCTGTGTCTTCTCCAACATCCTAAAAACTGGGTGATACAATTCAGATTTATTTTAATGGGTAAATTCTGCCTTTGATGCCCTGTGTGTGTTTAAGGAGGCTCATTTTGTTTACAAGTGCCTCAGTTTCTCCACCTGAAAATAAGATTTGGGGAGAGAGAGAGAGGAGGCAGCCACTGACATTGCATGGGGTGTGCTTGGGGAGCAGCAGGGGGAAAAATGCAGCAGGGGCTGGGGGAAGGATTTGGAGCAGGGAATGTTGCTCACCTTTCCTTGTCACCCCACACATGCATGGGTCCTGTGTTTTGGGGTGCTCAGAGCCATCAGTGCTGAGGAGAAATCACAGCATTGGGGAGAGCCCTGAAAAAGCCATTTTCAAACCAGCCACAAACTGAATCAATTAATTGAATTATCAGTCAAGCCCTATTTAAACACTGATCCCATAAATTGAAAGGAGAGTGGCCTCCTTTGAATAATTCCCTTAAAAGCACAGAAAAAAAAAAAATCAGCATTCCTAGGGGGAGACTGGAAGAACTCCCCAGGGGCTTGCATGGGCCCAAATCTCTTTCTGCCTTTAAAAAGCTGTAATTATTCCCACATTAAGAGCCATTCTGGCAGAGCAATTCCACAGGAGCTATTCCTGAAGGAGAAATTCCCATCAGGAGGGTCCTCCAGGACAGAGGGGCTCAGCAGGGCCACCAGATGTCCCCAGGAGCTCCCTGGCAGGTGCAGCTGGCAGGAGACCCAGCCACAGGTGCCTGCCCATCCC